>NC_062551.1:86128299-86753299 GCF_016906955.1 Phacochoerus africanus
CAGGTCTCTGCCCACTGCACACTGGACCCAGGGTCTCCTCAGGGGCCCCTCACAAACTGAAACAGTGATGGAAGGAACTGCATTACAAGCCCATGTGTCCCTAGCACCTCTCTCAATGGTTCATTCAGGTGGTCAGAAGGCATTTATTGAGCACCTACTATATGCCAGGCCAGCACAGCATGATGGTTAAGAGTGAGCTCTGGCATCTGACTGCCCGGGTTCATGTCTCATCTCTGCCATTTGCCAGCTGATTGTCCCAAGGCAAGTGACTCAGCCTCTCTGTGCCTCAGTTTTCTCATTTGCCAAAACAAGGTGTGTTACTATTAGCACTTTTCTTACAGGAATGTGGTAAGAATTGAGGGAGACGATTTGTGCAAACTGCTTAGATGGATGTCTGCATATGATGAGCTCTTATTACATTTAGTGACATTTCCTGTTGTACCAGGCCCTGCACTGAACAAGGCAGCCCCAGCTCCGCCCGTAAGGACCATCAACTCCATCCTAAGAGATGAGTAAATTGCATTTTGAGAAACTTGGACAGGTTGGACAGGTTAACTGCTTTACACAAGGTCATCAAACTAGTCGGTGTCAGAGAAGGCACTTGAGTCCAGGTCTGTCTGTATCAGTAAATAACTGCGTTTAACTGCAAGTAACAGAGATTCTGCCCAAGAGTGACATGAAAAAACAGAGGCTTATTTTTCTCACCTGATAAGAGGTCCAGATGTGAGTGACGGCTGGTCCTGGTTCAGCTGTTCATGATGCCACACCGGACTCAGGTTCCTTCTGCTCTGCCTTCCTTAGTATATGTGGATCCTTGTCCTTGCGTTTGTAGCTTCGTGGTCATGAAATGGCTGCTGTGGCTCCAGCCAGACATAACATCTGGATAGAAGGCAGGAGGAAAGATTTGAGCAAAGTGCAAGAGAGTTGTATCAACTGAGTCTCTTTCTTTTATTTAGAAAAAAAATCTATCCTAGAAGTCTCATCCAAGAGGAGTTTCTTCTTTTTATTAGGAGGGACATAACAACTCCCAGACCCATCACCGGCCAAGGACATGAGATCACTGCAGCTGGTTTAGGGCCATCAGAACCACTCCTCAGAGGGCGGTGGGGAACACCCTCTCTGGAAACAGGGATCCAGTGGCCACAGCCAGCAGATGAGAGTATTGATAAGTAATGAATGGGGTTGGACACGCAGCCTAGATGCCAGGACACCCTACCCTTCTATACTCTGCCAGCCTGGTGTTCTCTACGCCTCAGTCAACCTGCACTGAAGCCCCTGACGGGGCCAGGCCTGAAGCCAGGGGCTGGGGCCACAGAGGTGAGTGAGGTGTGCCTCTGCCCTCAGGTTGCTCCCAGTCAGATGGGGGAGGCAGATGGACAAGTGGGGTTTTCCATTCTGGGGGGTCAGTTCTACAATGAGGATGGTTATATGGGCCTGTGGGTCCCCACCCGGCCTGCCCTGAGAGGGGACATTTCTGCAGAGCCCTGGGGGCCCAGGGGGAGGTGGTCAGTGAAAGGGGGACTCTTAGGGCAGAGGGACCAGCTTGTGCAAAGGCCCAGGATGGCAGGTAGGTCCATGTGACCAAGGATTGAAAAGATGGAGGAAGCCGTGGGGTCTGGATCCCAAGGAACCTCAGGAGCCACATGAGGGATTTGACATTGACCCTGAGTGCACTAGGAGCCCTGGGGGACTGGACATCCTGGAGAGATTTGGCGGGATGTGTATTTTAGAAGGATGATAACGCTGCTGTCTCAGGGCTGGGCTACAGTGGGGAAGGGTGGTGAGAAAGGAAGGCTTGGGGGAGAAAACAGAAATCTCAGCGTAAGCAGATTAGCAGTGGTTTTGTGCTAATGCGTTATTAATTAAATGTCCTAAATATATCAAAACCTGGGCATTTGATACAGATGTATAAGGACAATTTAGATTTATATGACCAGTTCAGTTATCCTGTGTTAAGTCTAGGAAAATGCCGGTATAGAAAACGGTTCTCACAGACAGTGTTCTCGAAGCATAGAGGCCTCTGTAAACTTGAATCTCCCTCGCGTGGAGGCTGAGCACAGATGGGGGTGTATCACCTCTCATCTTGCACCCGGGGTCTCTTCTGGGGGATGGTACTGTTGTCCCTCCAGGTCATTTTTTTAATCAGATGCAGATGTGGCTCTAGGAGGAGGCACACTTAGTGCTGAAGATGCCGCGGTGGGTCTGGAGCAGCTGGACAGCGGATAGCGCAGGGCAGTGGGTGAGGTGGAAGCACCCAGAAGGGGAGCCTGGAGCTGCTGGTGGGTTCTGGTCTGAGGCTTGGCACCACCTGACCCATGACTTGGGGGCACTCACCAACCTCTGGGCACCTTAGACTCCAGAGCCCAGAACTAGGAGGGATCAGGCCGGTGATCTGGACTCTCTGCAGGCTCTGACATTTGGTGGCTTGGGTCCTGCATGTGTGTCGGGATGACCACCCGGTTTCCATGGGCTGGTGGATGCTGTGGCCATGACCTCCCGGTGTGTCTTGCTCTGTCACACACATACCTCCCTAGGGTCCCCCTCCCCTCAGTGAGCTGTGCGCCTGTGAATTTCTTCTTAAGGGACATGGACAGTTTGGATTGGAGGGAGGGAAAGAAGAGGGGTCTGCTGTTTGGTGATGTTTGAAGAATGAGTTAAAGGAAGAGGGAAGGGTGAGTGGGTGAGGCAGCAACAGGGAGGACCCCAGCCCCTCAGGGAATGGGGGTGAGGACAGAGATACTGGGGAGAGAGCAGAGCCCACCACTGGGGCTTGGGCCTAAGGGGGTGTGTCCAGGGTGCAAGAGCAAGGAAGTGGGCCCACCAGTCCATGTGGCAGGCGGGGTGCAGGCAGTGGCCAGGCGGGCCCTCAGGGTGGTCTTCCCAGGACATTACCTTGTGTCATATCACCTGCACCTGGGGACTCAGGAGATCTGCTGTGAGGCCCAGATGCCTGCAAGTCTGGGTGCAGGCAGGAAGCCCAGATATCAGGGCCTTGGAAAGGATGTTCATTCAAAGATTCATTCGTTCATTCATTCATTCACTTGCTGTTGGCTCTGGGTCAGATGCTGTAGGCCTGGGACACGGAACTGAGGAGGTAGCCGTGATGTCCTCTCCTGGGTCCAAGGGATCCAGACGGGGGTGGTGGGTGGAGGAAGGGCTGGCGTGAGGGGTGGATGGGAACTTTCCCCTGGCCCTGCCAGCAGGAAAAGACCCAGGTCCTCATTCCTGTCCTGCTGGAACCTCCGGGTCTCTCCTGCCTCCCTGTTGCTTCTACAGAATAGGACACTTTGGGGATCTGGGCTCAGTATCCACACCTGTGGGCCTGATATTCTGCTGCAGGATAATTAGTTAACTGATTGCATTGTGGGGCATGTTGGCCTACCGCCCCTCTAATCCAGCTCACCTTGAGAACACACATGCTTAGGGTACAGACAGGCCTGAGTCTGTCCCATGGAATCAAACAGACAGAGTCATGCGTCCCACTGGTGACAATGACAGAGGCAAGGGGGCAGGAGAAAGAGCAAGCCCAGGCATAGGGGACACGCACCCTGGCTTAGCCAATTACCCTGACCTTGAGACAGGAAGCTTCACCTCCCTCAGTTTCCCATCTGTCACATGTGTAAAAATATGGCTTCCCTCCTGGGCTTGTCCTGAGGATGCTACTGAACTGCTCCCTTGGAGTTCATTCCTGCTGTCTTGCTTTGGCTCATTCCCCTCCATTTGCTTGGAGGTGTCACCCTGGACCAGCCCCTCTGCCTCTCTGAGCCTCAGTTTCCCCAGCTGTAAAATGAAAGGATTGAAAAGATAATCCCTGTGATCCTATCCTTCTGTGTCCACATCAAGAAGGGGAATTGGCAACAGGTGAACCTGGGGGACAGAGGTTTCCAGGGTCTATGGGGCAAGGGAGTAGGTGGGAGGGGGAGGAGTCTTGACCATGGACTTCAGAGTCTGGGGAGATAGGAGGTTGGTCTCACCCTGTATTGGCTGTTGCTTCAGATAAGGTGTGTCCCTTCTCTGTGCCCTGATTTCCTCACTGAGAAGGAATTTATCTCAGGGAGCTGGTGTGAAGGTCAAGGGAGGTGATGTCTGTGGTGCCCTGAGAAGCCCGCCTGGCACATTGTAAGACTGGCTGTTGTTATTACAGTCATTGCCTTCATTATCCATCTCTGGCTCCACACTGATGGCCACAGGGCAAGGACCAAGTGTCTCTTTAAATTACTCAGGCCAAGTACAGTGCCTGGCGCTGTGTCAGTATGTAAATCGCTGTGAATCTGCTCTAATGAAATCATTAACTCTAATGTCATCACTTATAACTGCTTCTTTCTCCCTTATTAGCACGTTGGCTCCATGTCAGCAGGGACCACACCTGTTGCATTCTGAGTGCCCAGCACAGTGTCTGGCACATGGTAGATGCTCTATGAAAATTGTGGGATGATTAAATGATGCAAAGGTAGAGGTGAGCTCAGGGGTAGCAGAGGGCAGGCCAGTGTTGGAGAAGATGGAAAAAGCAGAGATGAGAAATTTTTAAAAATCAAAGTGTTTCCTGTCTTGGGGCATTTTGCTTAGAACACTCTTCCCTTGGGTTAACTCAAATGCCACCTCCTCTGGGAGGCCTTCCCTGACTACCTCTCTAAGGCTGAGTAGACTCCACCCTGCCCCCACTACACAGACCAATTTTATCTTCTCCACAGCACTTCTCACCACCAAAAGCATGCACCTTTCTTGTTTACCTGTTCACTCGCCGTTGCTCTCAGTGGAATGTAAGCTCCAGGAGGGACTTTCACATCCACTGGTGAGTTCCTAGGACCTAGTGCAGTATTGGGCACATAAATATCTGTTGCTTAATTCCTAGGCTGGGCCCGAAGGTCTGTGATGCTTATGTCCTCACCTATCACCTGGGGTTGCCCAGGGCTTAGAATTGGGGCAAAGTCAGGAACCCATTGCCTCCCACTGACCACCACCACCATCTTCACCACCATCAGCCCACCACCACCATCTTCACCACCATCAACACCACCACCACCATCTTCAGCACCATCAGCACCACCACCACCATCTTCACCACCATCAGCACCACCACCACCATCTTCACCACCATCAGCACCACCACCACCATCTTCACCACCATCAGCACCACCACCACCATCTTCAGCACCATCAGCACCACCACCACCATCTTCACCACCATCAGCACCACCACCACCATCTTCAGCACCATCAGTACCACCACCACCATCTCCAGCACCATCAGCACCACCACTACCATCATCTACATCCCCATGGGGAGGAAGAGCAACCCTTGATCAAGCCCCAAGGGAGGCACAGCATGAAGAGCTTTGCACACATCTACTTATTGGTCCTCAGCATCACCCAAAAGAATGTTCTCTTATTATTGACACCAATTTATAGACAAGGAAACTGAGGCTCAGAGTATTATGAACCCAGGTGGATGGGAATCTATGGCTGTCTGACCTCAGAGCTCATAGTTTTAACCATACACTATATACCAGCTCCTGCCAGTGTGACTGGAGACAGATCTCAGCAACTCCTGGACCCACCAACATCAGCGATCATCTTCTCCAACCCAATGGTCCAAGGGAAGGGACTTGCTCAAGGCCACATTTGGAGCCAGGAGCAGAGCTGGGCTTGGAAACCAGTTCTCATCTCCCCCCTCTCTCTTTTCCCTGCTTTGCTACCAGAAACATGAGCTCTTACCCCTCAGGTATTCCATTCATTCCACAACGAGCATACGAACATGGTATGCTCTGCACTGGGCTCTGTGCCATGAAGGGACGCAGCGAGGGGCCAGACCCAGGTTTTTTCCGAGGACTTTAGTATCCAGAGATGACCATTGGCTCCAGACCAGTCATGCAGTGTGCTTTCATAGGGAGATGTCCAGCCAGTGGCAAGGAGGTCAGGAAGCCATGGGGGGTGGGAGTGGTCAGATTCCAGGGCCCAGGCCCGAGGGTGAGGTACTGGTCAGAAGGAGATGGCAGAGAAGAGGCCTGGCTACCCCTGAAACAAACAGACCCGGGATGGATAAACTCAGGGACTCGCAGGCCTAGAAGGCTCACCTTTGGAGGTGAAGACACTGTGTGAAATGCAGATCAGCCATCCAGGGTGCACAGTGGCTCCTGACTTGGACAGAAGGCACCCATGCCTCCCTGGAGTTGGGAGCAGCTCCAGGACTGGGAGCCCAGGCTCCAGAGGCTGTGAGGCCTTGACACTGCCCCTCACGGGTGATGGGGGGGATGGGGCCCCCCCCACGGGTCTTCAGCCTCCACCTGGGCTCAGAGAGGAGCAGCCGAGCTCACTTCATGCGGCCCAGGAGTCTCTGCAGCTGACCAGCCCCAGGGGCCCAGTGTCCCCTCCCTTAATGCACCCAGGACATTGGGTCGGGCTTTGGGGGTGAACACGGCAGGATGGAGGCCAAGCACCTCTGTCGCTCAGGACCGTGACCAGGCCCCTCAGCTAATCTCACTGACCCTCTGGGTCCCATTTGCCAAATGAGTTCAGGACACCTGCCTCCCGGTTGCCCCGAGGACAGCACAGAAGATGAATACCTCACAGAACCATCGTTTCAGGAGCTGATAATCCTCGTACCCTTCTCTGAATCCTCCAAGCAAGGTAGGTGCTGTCACTGTTCCCTCTGCTGATGAGAACACTGAGGATCTGCCAGGCAAGGTGCACACCTCCAGTCCACGGCCACGAGGATCCCGGCCAGGACCCAACCCAGCCTCCTGCAGCCCCGTCCTTCTGCAAAGATGACATGCTGTCGTTAAGGGACCCTTTTTTTTCAGTAGAGTGAATGCAGAGCTTTTGGAAAACTATTGAACCAGGCAAGCACTTGGCCACATGCAGCTTTTATGATGGTCCTTGTTTATGTACCCTGGCCAGGCGATCTTGTTACATGTGTTAAAATATTGCTTGATATTGTTAGATGGTCCCTCTGTGAGAGGACAGATTTTCCTGACATATTGTTGGTGGGGGAAGGAAAAGAGAGAGAGAGACAGACAGGTAGGCAGAAAGACACAGAGAAACAGACACAGATAGAAACAGAGGAAGAGAGGGAGAGAGACACACAGAGAGAGATAGAGAGACAGAGAGAGGGGATATGCAGACTTACACGTTATGACATCATAACTGTTGAAATCAGCTGCTTTTCATGGTTCTAGAATGTCCAAGGGATTTTTGAAAAACAAGATCCCTACTGCAGCGGTAGGAGGGGACATGCAGGTGTGGGACCTGTAGAGCACAAGGGCTCCTGCAGAGTGTGTGGGCAGAGGGACCTTGTGGTGGCAGCAGGAATTATTGACTCCAGGTGCAGAATGGCCCTTGGGAGCAGCAGAGAAACACCTGTTCCTGGGAACCCCACTGTCCACACCGCAGTGTGATCGGGAAGAGCGGGGGCAGGCATACACTGGCAACTGACCAGAGTAAATCAGCCCAGTGCAGAAGGCAGAGTCAAGGTCAGGTCCAAAGGGAGGCTGTGCTCTCCTTCCCAACTCGGGGGGCTCCACACTATTGTTCTAAGGGCATGGGGGACAAATTCTGTCAGCCAACCACAGGGTGGCTCTTGCCTGCCTGTGGGTATGAAGGATGGGAATTTGGGGCACCTCTTTGCCCATCCCCTGACCTTGGAGACAATCTCCAGGTCACCTGACACCCCCAACTCTCCCTTCATGTGCCCATTGGTAGATGTTTGCCCAGCCTGTGCTGCCTAAGAGGTCAATGTGAACTGACTGGTCCCAGCTCTTAAGGGGGCTCACAGACTAATTCAGGAGGTAGAGAAACAGACAAGTTCAGAGCAGCGTGGCTAAGAGCCATCACAACACCGCCAGCATTTACTAAGCACACCTTATGTACCCGGCCCTGGGCTTTGTCATTTATATGAAGGCAGTGTGGCCCCAGGACCACTGTGTCTGCCCTGGGCTGGTGTTCTCCTTGCCCCACCAACCCAGCCAGGGGCTGATGTAACCAGTGGTTTTTCCCACATCTGTGAGAAGCATGAAGAAGCCGCTTAAAAAACTGTGCGTTGGGGGGATCGGCACCACCACCAAGGCACAGGTGCCAACCTCAGCTGTCACCAGCATCACCCATCCCTCCTCTGACCTTCTGGGATCTGCTCCCTCTCCCTCACCCTCTAGGATGATCCCTGCCCTTCTCAAAATCTACTTCCAACCCCAGCCCTGACAGTGGTGGCAGCTCCCGTTATCCCCTTCAGCACTGCAGAAAGAGAGGCAACGGATCACTCCCCTCCCCTCTCCTCATCCACTCATCCTCACCCAGCTCAGGGAAGACCAGACCATATACCTTCCATCGGATCCCACCTCTTTCCACCACTGCAGAAGCTCTTGACTATCTCCTCTCTTTCCACTTCTTCATCTTACCCCGCTCACCACTTAAATTCCCTGGGTACAAGCTACTCAAACCTCTCCCATCCTTGGCCTGGAAGTAAACTCTTCTCTTCAGGCCCCCAAGCCCCTTGAGCTGCTGCCTTCTTGCCTTATCAGCAGCTATGATCTAAAGGAATTGTCCTGGTTCCTCTTTCCCACGTTTGTCTTTCCTGTTCCAACTGGATAAACCACTGCCCATGCCCATGTCAGCTGGCCAAGGTTGATTGATTCTTCCAGACCCAGCTCAAATATCACCTTTTTGAAGACACTGAAGCAGAGGCTCCTGATAACTCACCCAGGTCCCCTTGGTCCATCCAACTGTAGCAACATTAGGTTCTGGCACATTGTCAGTCCCCCCCTCCAGTGTCCACTGTTCTCTTAGCCGTATACTTTCTCCAGCACCATGGAAGCTTGCTTGCCTGTGATGTGGAATCAAAGTGCAGGGACTTAGCACATCCCAGGAGAGGCCCCTGCATGTGGGGATGAGGGACAGTGGGTTAAACCTGGCCTTCCTATTTGCAGCCACCAGGAGGATGGCCCTGAGGTGTCTCCACACTGTGCCCCAGACGTCCCCAGTGGGACTGAGTCCTGGTGATCCACAGAGGTACCTGCTCATGGATGCTCCCTCTCTTGGCTTTGCTCACTTCCCTGAATCATTCTTTGCACCCCCTCACTGTGTTCCCTGGAATCACTTCCCGAATAAGTGATCAGGACCCCTGTTGTTTTCTCAGGATCTGTCTTGGGGGCACCGCCCCACTTGACCGCCCAGGAGTTCAGTATTCCCCCTTCTTTCTCTCTGATGCCCATGAGGTATTTCTGTATCCTGGGCAGGACCGTGAGCATCTTGGTATCACCTCTCAATCCCCAATCACCAAGCACAGGACCCTGGAAAATAGATGGTTATTAAATGTTTGTTCAGAGAGTGAGGAAGTGAATGATGGAGCAAATGTGTGAAAAAGGAGTCTCACCGCAGTCTAAGCACTCTGTCCAGTCCCTGAAGGCAAGTTACACCAGTGTGTCTGGTCCTCTCAAAGCTGACCTTCGCCGACAGCATAAGGTCTACTGCCGCATGCCCTGCCCACTCAGAGACCTTTTACTCTGCTCACCAACCCTCCATTCTTCCCTCCACCATGTAATCTGCTTTGGACAGTCCAAGGCATCCTCCTGCCAGGAAAAGTCTCCTGAGTGTTGAGCCTCTCAGTGGAGGTTCCAACTCCAATTAAGTAAAAGTTAGAAGAATGCAGTGAAATGCTATGATAATCAAACATCATTCAATGCCACGTCCCAGCAGATATCACTTTAGAGGGATGGATTTGTCTCAGCTGGACTTCAGGGCTCATCCAGAAGCACCTGGAAGGACCATCTATTAGCAGCCAATGAGAATGGCACTGAGGAACAGTCATTTTAACAAATCAGTTTATTCAGGTGGAATGGATCCACGGAGGCTTCCAGGAGGAGCAGTTAAAATTGTTGTGGAATTGACGTGGCTGCCTCCAAGCCAAGGTTGACGGAAAAGCTTTTTTTAGCTTTTTATTCCCTGCAGGGAAAGGGACACTCTGAGCATATCCAAAATGCCAAGGACCCTCAAATGCAGCACTCCTGTCCTACAGAGAACCATTTTACAATGAGGAAAAAGATTTGCAGAAGGGATAAGAAGGTCCTAGGTTTATACTGCACATTGCTGGTGGAGTTTGGGATCTGCATATGGACACCTCTGCCTCCTGATATCTCTGAAGAGAAGATGGGGTGGGAATCATGCTGAAATCTGCAAAACATCCTAGACTGGTTCACAGAGACATTGGCCTGGGAATCAGAGGACCTGGGGGCTGGTTCTGGCTCTGTCCCTCACCTACCTTGTGACACTGGGCAAGTCTATTCTTCTCCCTGGGTCTCAGTTTCCTCACTTATAAAATGACCCAATGGAGGATCTTTAAAGGACCTTCCAGACCCCCAAAGCTGTGACACTATTGGTCTCTGTTTTCACATCTTACAAGTGGAACAACGCTCTACATCCTAGGATGCTGTGAGGATCAAGTGCAATCTGGAAGAAGCTCCTTGGCACAAGCGTATGGAGGCAAACCCTGGAATGGCATTTATCATCACTTGCATCGAGGTAGATTGAGGGTAGAGGTAAGTGCACAGATGAGCTGTGAGATAGTAAAGGAGAAGTGGACTACCTTCCAGTCTGGCAGTTTGAAACCAAGAAGGGGCCCCAGGGTGGCCTGTACCCTCAGGTGGGTCTCTGAGGCCAGGTCCCCCTCACTGTTTCTACCCGTGAGATGGATTTTCATATCTCAGCCTTCTTGTTTAAGGGCCTTCGCAGCTTTGGGCTGTGAACAAAGATCAAAGTGAGGAGGGAAAGAAAGAGGAGGAAGAAAAGGAGGAGGGGGAAGAGGGAGAGGAGAGGAGAGTCTTCTTTCTTAGGTGCCAAATGTCAAAGTGTGAGCTCTAGATATGGAGACACCTGAGATCAAAGGTTGGGTGCATCTCTCTCTGGCTGAGTGAGTGGGGGAAAGTTCCTCAGTTTTAATCCTCAGTTTTCATCCTCAGGTTTCATGTCTATAAATTCAGAATGAAAATGGCACCCCTCTCATGAGAGTAATGCTGGCAAGATACTCAGCCCCACCCTTGGCCCAGTAAGTCCTCAGTTGCCAGTACTCAGTGGCCGAGAGTGGCAGCAGCAAAGCAGGAAAAATTGCTGCAGATCTACATAGTAATGTATCTTCAAGGAGAGGCTACAATGTCCATCCTGCTGACCATGAAAATAGGAAGAAAAATTGACTTCTTCTTGAAGAGAAACAGACAGATTTGCCGAGGTGGAGAGAGATTGGAAGAAGCCCAGAGATCCAGGTCTACATGTGAGGGAGTGTAACTAACAAACTTTTATTACCTAAAAGAAGGATTTCTTTGTATTTACCCAACAGAAATTATATTGTGTATAGAACAATTATGAATTCATGTGCAGTTGGTGATTATTATAATAAGAAGCTGAAGGCAGATTCCACTCCAATTTATCAATCAGAAAGAAATGCCAAGCAGGTGCAAATGACTGTCACATGTATCAACAATGAGTGTGATGTTAGCGAGATGGGAGGGGGTGATAGGGCACTGACCCTGTGCAGCCACCCTGGGTACTCACTGGGGTCGTCCCTGATATCAAATGAGGGGCGGCAGATGAAGGAACATCCCCAAATCCCACGGTTGGTGAGTGGAGCCCAGTCTCCAACCCAGATGTCTGAAGCTGAGGCTCTGATTCATTAAAATTGGTCAGCATCATGTGCTCAGGCTGGGTCTTCTCTGGCCTCCCAGGCCCAGGAGACTGGGGGACACAGCAGTCAGGGACCAAATGGTATAGATCGCTGGGGTGAGGGGACTGTCCCTGTAGTTCTAATGGGCTGGATGGGAAGTATAACCAGGGACATGTTGCAAGGTCAGGAGACTAAAAATGAAAAAGCATATTTCCACACAGTTTCTAATAACCTTAGGTAGTGGAGTGTCCTGGTTGGAAAAGCCTTTAAGGATCATCTGGTAGAGTAGCCTTATTTTTAAATTTTTAATATTATTTTTGATTCATCTTTTTATTTATTAGGATTTTAATTTTTTTCCATTATAGTTGGTTTACAGTGTTCTGACAATTTCTGTACAGCAAAGTGACTCAGTCATACATATATGCATATATTCTTTTTCTCACATTACCCTCCATCATGTTCCATCACAAGTGATGGGATATAGTTTCCTGTGCTATACAGCAGGATCTTATTGCTTATCCACTCCAAATTAGCAGCCTTATTTTAAAGGTGAGGACACTGATACTGGAAGGAGTGACTTGCCCAAGGTGCTGATCACCAAGGGGTGATCCTGTGGTCTCAGAGAGGAATTGGACCACTGAGTTCCTGATCTTTCTCTAGGTCTTTCCCTACAACAGCCTAAGGACGTTTTCTGCATGTTCGGGTTGTGTGGCAGTCTTCATGGAGTGCTGCCTCAATGTTGTGGGTTGGGTTAGGTGAATTCTTTGTGACCTGAAATTTACTTTGATGCCATTACTTGAAATTTACCCAATCCCCCCTTTCTGATCTCCTTTGTGCTGCCTCCCTGAGAACCTCCTCCAGGAAAGCAGGATCTGTCCATGGTGCTGAACTGGGATCTGCAGACTTCAACAGATTAGGGCTGGTCTGAAAGTCCTTCCCACCTCCATGCTTCCCTTGAACTCTGTCCCCCTTCACCACCTGTTCCAACTCAAAAAAATGTTGCTGTTTGGGGCCTTTGGCTCATAAGATGGGCGTGTGCTTTGCATCTCTGGTTGGCTCTAGCCACTTCAGGGAGAAATCAAGGGGGGAAGAAATTTTCCATGGAGAGAAAAAGTGAGATGGATGAAGAGAGCATTTTCTGGGTTTGTTTCTATGCCAGCCCTTTCCCAGCATGCATCTGCCCTGAAGTACCCATACTCTTTCAATAAATCCTTGCTTTTTCTTAGGTTAGCCAAAGTTGGCTGCTGTTGCTTGAAACCCAAAAGGCTGAATATAATAAATATAAATGTCCTTTGTAAAATGTAAGAACTAAAGACCACAGTCCTGAGCAAAGCATTTGAAGCCTTTTGCCTCCTCTAACCAAAAAATTGGGCAATATCTCAGGCCTGCAATGCTCTTTCCTACACACTCCTCTTCTGTCCTGGGCATTACATGTATCCAGAATGTTCTCTTGCCTCTGAAAACCTCCTGCTTAACCTCTGATTTTACTCAGATGCTACTGGCTTAGGGCAGTCTTCTAGGACTACCCTGGCAAGGCTAAGTCAAGTGCCCTGTGCATAAGCCTCAAATGATATATGCCATTCAGTTATTTGACATGGAGCTCTGAGTCTCCAGTTCAGGGTGGAGAGCACCCTGGCTGCCTTAAGTTCTTGAGAAGAAGGAGGACAAAAAAGTGGGACCAACCTGGGTGTGATGCTGTCTGGGTCAGTCTCACTCCTGAGAGTGGGGCCCTATACTCTGGGTCTCTTCCCCAGGATCCCCAATAACAACCATTCTCTGAATGCCTGGCCCCTGGTTGAGCCCCTGCTCCAAGCACTGAGGACTAACCTCACCCCTGCTGAATCCCTTTCTCTCTCTTCCTTTTCTGGGGTACCATGGACTTACTGGCTCCTCGCCAACTTCCTGCCCATGTTCTACTCTGTGTGGGTTCACTTCTTGCCCTCAGTGTCCCTGCCAACAAGAATCTTTAACAACTGAGGCCAAGGCAGACAGACAATTTCCTCCAGGTCCAGTTCTGCCATCTCCACCTTTTACTCCCTCTCCATCAACTCCTGTTGTGCTACTTCCCTGAACATGGCCAAAAAACTAGCTCAACTCCTAATGATATGTACATGTTAATGAATGAATAACAGAGTGAGCAAGGGATTGAATGTCCAAACAGATATTCCCAGAATTTTCACTCCCTTAAGATCACTTAATCCTAACCCTAGCCCCTCCTCCCCTATTCATCTTACTTCCTTTTTTTTTAAAAAATTAAATTTTATTGAAGTATAGTTGACTTACAATGTTGTGTTAGTGTCAGGTGTACATCAAAGTGAATCAGTTATATACACACACATCAATTCCTTTTCAGATTGTTTTCCCATATAGTTATTACACAGTATTGAATAGCTTTCCCTGTTCTATACGGTAGGTTCCAGTTACTTATTTATTTTATATATAGTAGTATGTATATGCTAATCCCAACCTCCTAATTTATCCCTCCCCCTAGTGTTTCCCCTTTGGTTACCATTAGTTTGGTTTCAAAATCTTTGCATCTGTTTCTGTTTTGTGAATAAGTTCTTTTGTGTCATTTTTATTATATTTTGTTTATTAGTGATCTCATATGATTTTGTTTTTCTCTGCCTGACTTATTTCACTTAGAATGTTACTTTCTAGGTCCATCCATGTTGCAGCAAGTGGCATTCTTTCATTCTTTTTTATGGCTGAGTAATATTCCATTGTGTATATGTACCACATCTTCTTTATCCATTCCTCTTGTCTGCCTAAGACAGAAATCTGGCCCTGCCTAAATCTCTACCCTGACCTAAGCATCTCCCCTTCCCATGTGCCCACCTGCTCCTGGCAGTTCCTGGAACACGTTCTGCTCCTTCAAGCCAGACTTGCCTATGAGCTGCTCCCTTTTACTATATAATCCTCTTATACCTTTCTCAGTCCACTTTCCACAGAACAGACAAAAGAACTTTAAAAACTTGAGCCCAATGGCATCATAACCCGCTTAAACCTTTCCCATGGCCCTTACTGCTCTGGGATGAGTCACTAGGTCTTGGCACAGCCAACATTGTCTATCCTGACCTGGTACTTGTCTGTTTCCAGCCTTGTTTTAACCACACTGGTGGCCTTTGTGACTGAGTTGTCCTAGAAACTTCCTGCCTCAGGACCTTTGCATAAGCAGTTCTGCCACCAAGGAGTGTACTTCCCCCTACTTTTTGCTTTACTGGCTTTTCTGACCCTTCTGGGCTCCATTCAAATGGGTCCTCAGGGAAGCCTTCCCTGCCAGTTCAGGCCCTGTTGTTTAATCTCACACATTTTCCTATTTATTCCCTTAATGGGATACATCCAAGTTTCAATTTGTACATTCATTTGTTTGAGTGTCTTACCATCTCTGCCACCCCCAGAATACAAACTCAGTGAGGGCAGAGAGCCTCTGGTTGTTCACAGTGTCTAGAACAAAATAGTACCTAAGCAAACATACTGAACAAATGAATATGTGAAAACACAAAGTGGAAGGTCCTCAGGGCTCCTGAGTGAGACAAACACCTGGAAGCAGTGTTTCCAGGAGAGGCTGACAGGCAGATTCTCTCCCAAATGCCTGTGTTCTCTTTGTTGAGTGAGAAAGTCAATAGGAATGCTGTCCTCATGGCTATACATTCAGAAACCCATATCCTATTTTGGGATTATATTTAATTCCACTAGATTCTACTCATCACTTCTCCCAGGAAGATCACAACACTTGGCATTATCAGAGGCCTGAGGATGCAAGCGTGTGAATGCACCAGTGAAATGTCAGGTAGAGCCCCTGGTCCCTGCATGCCTTGAAAGGCTCCTATCCAATGGAAGGCCATTTTGTCCTTTACATGTTGGGTAGGGCATGGTGTAAGGGAGGTAGGGAGATCCCTGGAGGCCCAAGGTCTTTGAGAAATTGGAGGCACCACCAATACTAGCCCACCTGTCTCTTAATAGGAACTCACTACCGTGTTCATCACATGACTGGTCAATCAAATGAATTCATCCAATTGGTTGAGCTAACTGGAAGCAGTTGCTGATTTGTTCTTCCTGTGACCCCCTTGTGTGACAAATATTTGTTTCCTCAGTCCTGGTATATTGTAAGGCATCTTCCTGTCCACTGTTTATTCATTCTGTCTATAGCCCACATAACAGCCTAGCAGAGACCACAGCCCTTGGGAGCATCTAGGATATTTGGCTTTTCCAAGGTTAAATGTTACTGTGATGAGAGGTTGAGTCCTGGACTCAAGTCCCTCCAGAATTTTTCTGTTCCCACCAAGAAGTGGAGAGCCAAGGGATCTGACTTGACCAAGTTTTCCATGAGACTTGTCTCCTGAGCCCTTTGAACTAAGCCACCAGCATTGGGCACTCATGTGGGCTTAGGGGGCTATAGTCACATCAATAAGACCCTGTTCTTTCAGAGCCCTATGAACCAGAGTGTGCACTTGATCATACAGAGGGCCTCTGAGGTGTTTTCCCCAGGTCTAAGGATGGTATGAAATTGACCCCTGTTTCACCTGTCAGGCCATATGCTCAGTTCTTCATTGGGAAGGACCCAAGAGGCTAGACCAAGCCATTAAGGAGAGGCAGACTCACAGACCCCATGCCAAGGCCATGAACAAAGGTCCAGTGACAGGACCAGTGCTGGACTATGGACCCTCACTGATGGTATTGGCCAGAAGAGGGGTATAGGCTCAAGGAGGAGCATCCAAAACAGAGCCACTCCCCCATCCCCACTGGTCTCCTCTTGAGTCCACCTAGACAGGTGAGAGAGTACAGGTGGGGCCTTTCCTGGCCTCCTGACAGGGCTAAAGCAGGGCTGACAGAAACAGCCAGATGTGCATTGCTACACTAAGCATTGCAGCATGAGACAAGCTGTGAGTACCAGTTAGGAGCAGGTATTTATAGACAGATCTACAGCAAAACAATTCAACCTGTACTGTGAAATTGACTGAGTTTACACACTTGTACTTGGCAATACTTCATGTTCCAAATGAGTATGATTTTAAAAGCCACAGTTTCCAGGAGTTCACGAATTTCATAGATTCATCATCCTTTGTAGGTCTTTCCCAAGACAGAAGAGCGAACAAGAGATATTGTCATTTAAAGAAAGAAGAAAAGGCAACAGCTTGTTCAGTGAAAACTGCTTTCTATATAATGTGTCTTAAAAAAGATTGGCTGCATTTTCCAAATTGTCAGCGATGAGCCTCTGGCTGGTGAGGAGGGAGTTGGGAAGTCTGTGCACCCTGAATTGTTCATAGAGGCACGAAGTGGAACCCTGACACATCTTGCTCCTGTCGTCAAATGGAAAAGAAAACTGTTATCTGATTCTTGGAGTGAAGCATCAGTTTTCATGTTCATAGAGCATTCATCTCCACAGAATGAGTTCAGGCCAGACAGTTCACACAAGACAGCACAGCCGCAAGAGAGGGACAGGCATGAACCCCCATGTGGGATTCTGGAAAGGACCTCTGGAGCAGATGATAATATGGGAATAAAAACCCTTGGGTTCAGGGCTTCACTGTCTAAAAGGCCCCTACAGAACCCCCATCTTGGGGTGATACCTGCTGCCTTTGATCCAGTGTGTCTTCTGGGCCAGCCCTGGGCCAGGTCCTTTATGACAATTTTCTCACTGAATCCTCACCATGACTTGGAGGGAAGTGCCATTATTATTCTCATTTTGCAGATGAGGTAACTGAGGCTCAGGGAAAGAGAGGGGCTTACCCAGGGTCACACAGCCAGGAGGTTGGGGAGAAGGACAAAATCCCAGAAGTGCGACTGTGGGGGTGACGGTTATAGGAGGTAGCTGGTATGGATGTACAGGGTAATGTAAACCTCCATGAATCCAAATTATTTTGTTTTTTTTTTTTTATCTTTTTAGGGCCACACCTGCAGCATATGGAAGAAAGATTCCAGGCTAGGGGTCACATTGGAACTGCAGCTGCTGGCCTACACCACAGCCACAGCCACATCAGATCTGAGTCACATCTTGCAGCCTATGCTGCAGCTTGCAGCAACACTAGGTCCTTAACCCACTGAGTGAGACCAGGGATTGAATCCACATCCTTACAGATACCATGTCATTTTCTTAATCTTCTGAGCCACAACACAAAGTCCTGAATTGTCATGCTTTTTAACTGCTCTAGTTTACACAGCTTCCAGGAACATCCAGCTCCCACCAAGTACTCTTACTCCAGAGCTTTTGCTGATGCAAGGATCCAGTCACAGTGACATGACACCTCTCCTTTCCCTCAATTCTAGGAAAGCAGGATGAAGGGTGAACAACCATCCAGGTGCAGCCAAGGTTAAAACCACAGCTGAACAGAATTAAGTGTCCGGTGACCTGCCCTTAGCCTTATTTTCAACCAGCGTCCCACAACAAAATGAAGGTGCAAACCATATTCCTCCTCCTTCCCGCCCCTCCCCCACCTCCCCTCAACTTGGACCCTGGTCCCAGACCTTGAGGACTAGGAGCCTGGTGATCTGTGTCCTTATGTTGCCTGCTCACCGAGTTGTGGAGAAGGGATGGGCATGGAGTTCATTAGAAGTCCCAGAACTCCAAATCCACTCTCCAGGTTGTTAAGAGATGACTGAGGTAGGCTGCCTTGGTTTCCCCAAGGTGGTCTAAAGAGGTCAAAGGGAGAACAACTCAGAGAGTTCTTGATTGGAATATGCTCTAGGTTTATTGAGCAATCAGTTGTCCTCAGAGATGGTCTTCAAGGACCTCTGTCAAATCCTTGGTTCTTAGCTTGGTTCCTTAATGCACTTAGGAAGCAACAGGGCCATTCACTGCTGACTAAATGCTGCTCCCAAATCATCCAGGGATGTCACTAGAGCAAGCTTCAGTCAGCCAGGTCTTGAGCTCTTCACCTGTGAAGGTCAAGCCCAAAACAAATTGGAGAGGATCCTGGGCTTTGGAGCAGAACACCCCTGAAATTGAACACTGAGGGGGCCCCAGGATTCTGATACAGAAGGGTACATCTGAAGGGAAGCCAGGACTATATCTTGTTACAGCAAGAATACTGCATTTATGGAAGAAGGCAGGGGAGTGATGCAGATTATACAATGTGTTAAGCCTCCCAAAGTTACCCCTTCATGAATCAGTGTTAGAATTCTGACTCTATTCTGTCCTGGCTGTGAACCTCAGCTGTATTCCTTCACCTCTTTGGTCCTTAGTTTTATTGTCTGTAAAATGGGAGTAATGTTGCAGGGCTGTTGTGTACATAAAATGTGATTAACATTAGTAAGAGCTCAGCAGAGGGCAGAGCCCATGGTGGATCAGCAGTTGCCAGCTAATCCAGAGTCCCTGGGACTGGGACCTTGAGGACTATTTATGTTGTCTATTTCTTCTTAAATAAATGTAGACTGTGCTTTCTCAGAATTTGTCTATTTCATCAAAGTTATTGAATTTTGGTATAAAGTTGTTAATACTATTTCTTTATTATCCTTTTAATATATGTAAACTCTGTAGTGATGTTGTCTATCTTATTCCTGGTATTGGTATAGTGTGTCTTTTTTATTCCTTACCAGTTTACCTAGAGGCTTATCTATTTTATTGATCTTCTTAGGTAACTAGTTTTTGATTTCAGTTATTTTCACCATTATTTTTGTGCTTTCTATTTTTATTGATTTCTACTCTGATATTTGTTACCTTTCTCCTTTTGCATGAGGATGTGGGTTTCATTTGCTCCTTTTTCCTATTTTCTTAAGATGTATTCTGAGATCCTTGATTTTAGAACTTTCTTCTTTTCTGATATAGTCATTTTACTACAATGAATTTTCCTCTAAGTACTGCTCTGGTGGCATCCCACACATTGTGATATGTTGTATATTTATTTTCATTAAATTAAAAATACTTTATAATTTCTTTTTTGACTTATCCTCTGGCTTATGAATTATTTAGAAGTGTATCATTTGGCTTATAAGTTATTTAAAAATGTTTCATTTGGCTTCCAAATATTTGGGAATTTTCCAGATATATTTCTGTTACTAATTACTAATGGAATTCCACTGTTGTCAGGGAACATACACTATATGACTTGAATCTTAAACTTATCAAGACATCTCTATAGCCTAGAATAGAGCCTATCTTGATAGATGTTCAATACACATTTGAAAATAGTGTGTGTTCTGCTGTTGTTGGGTGGAATAGTCTATAAACGTCATTTAGATAATATTGGTTTATAGTGATGTTCAAGTCTTCTACATTCTCTCTTATGTTTACTTATTCTGCTAATTACTGAGTGACGGATATTGAGATTTACAACTTTGTGTGTCTATTTCTCTTAGAATTTTTTGTGGTATTTTTAAATTATCTCCTAAAAAATCTTTGAGGTCAGTAGAGATTTTTTCTTTTTCATTCTTGTTATTGATGAATTGTTTTCTCCCTCTCTCTTTTTTTTTCTTGGTGAGATTTGGCTAGATATGTAAATTACACTGATCTTTTTAAGAATCAGCTTTTATTTTCATATTTTTCTCTATTGTTTTCCCATTTTTGGTTTTAATGTTTTGTGCCCTATCTTTATTATTTGTTTCCTCTTGCTTGTTTTGAGTGTAATTTACCTGTACTTTTCTAATTTCTTAAGATGTGTCTCATGAAATTAATTTTAGTCCCTTCATCTTTTCCAATAGATTAATTATTATGGATGAAATTTTGTCCACCTCAAATCCATATGTTGAAGCTCTAACCCCCAGTGGACTATTTTTGGAGATAGGACCTTCAAGGAGTTAATTAAGGTTAACTGAAATCACAAAGATGAGGCCTTTATCCAATATCTGGTGTCTTTATAAGGACACAGATGAGTGTGTGCACAGAGGAAGAGCCATATAAGGACACAGCAAGAAGGCAGCCACCCACGAGCCTGGAAGAAAGGGCTCACCAGAGACAAACTCTGCTAACATACTGATCTTGAAGTTCCAGCCTTCAGAACTGTGAGAAAATAAATTTCCAAGTCTGTGGTCTTCTGTTACGGCAGCATGAACAGACACACGCATTTAATGCTAGAAATTTCCTTTTAAATACTGCTGTATCCCCCCAATTTTTATATGCCCTATTTTTAATGTTCTCTTCATCTTTAAATGTTTCCATTTCCCTTAAGGTTTCCTTTCTGACATTTTAATTGTTTAATCTCCAAATATTTGATTATTTCCAAGTTATATTTCTGTGACTGATTCCTAGCTTCAATTTATTATTATCTGAGAATATAATTTGTATTATTACTACTATTCTTTTAATGTGCTAATGTTTGTTTATGGTTTATGATATACTCTATAGATGAAGGTACCGTGTATTTTGCTGTTCATGGGTGGAGGGATCTATAAATATCAGCTAGTTCAAGTTGGCTGATAAGAGTATTCAAGTCAAATACGTCTTTACAGATTTTCTGCCTATGCAGTCCATCAATTATAGAGAGAGTAGTGTTGATATTTCCAGCTGTAATTGTGAATTTTTAAAATTTCCCTTTCAGTTGTAAAAGATATTTTCCTTAAATATTTTGCAATTCTGTTGTTAGGTGCATGCACATTTAGGATTTCTATGTCTTCTTGGAGAACCGTTCCACTTATCATTATGTAGTGTCCTTCTTTATGTATGATAATATTTCTTATTCTGAAGTAGATTTTATCTGATAGTTATATAGCCACTCCAGCTTTCTTTTAGTGTTTGCAAGTTGTATGTTTTTCCATCTTTTTGATTCTGACCACTTTATATTTTTATATTTGGAGAGATTCTGTTGTAGACAACGTATAGTTGAGTCTTGTTTTATTATTCAGTCTGAAAAACCTCTGTCTGTTAATTGGTGTGCTTAGTCTTACATTTATGGTGATTTGGTATAATTGATTTGAAATCTATCATCTGTTAGAGGCTTTCCGTTTGTTATTTGTTTCTTTTTTTTAATCTTTTTCTGCCTTATCAAGTTAATTGAGCATTTTTGTGATCCTACTTTTTATCTTCTATTTCCTTCTTTTTAACATTTCAGTGGTTCCCATAGGGTTTACAATTTACACTTTAATTAATATGAGTATACCTTAAAATAATAATATACTACTTCATGAGTAGTATAATGACTTGGCAACAATATATTCCTGATTCCCATCTTTGTACGACTTTTGTCATATGTTTCAGTTTCATATATGGTATAACCATATCAACCATTGTTGCTATTTTTCTTTAGACATGTTTTAGAGCTATTAAAAATAACAACAAATTAATTTTACCTTTATTTATTTATACTCTTTCTTTGTGTACATCTAATTTTGTACTGATATACTGCTTTTGCCTAAAGAATTATCTTTAAGTCTTAGAGTAGATCTGCTATCAATAAATTTCTTCAGTTTTTGTTTGCCTTAGAAAATACTGATTTCTCCACATTTTCAAGGATGTTTTCTTTGCATATAGAACTCAGTTGACACATTTTTTTCATATTTTATTTTTGCAGCACCTTGAAGTTAGCGTTCCATTGTCTTCTTGTTTGCATGTTTTCTGACAAGAAGTCCACTGACACTCTTAACTCTGTTCCTCTGTTTGTATGTCTTATTTCTTTGGCTCTCTTTGGGTTTTGTTTGTTTATGCTTTTCAGTATTTATATTTTTCTTTTTAGAGTTGCATTTGTGGTATATGGAAATTCCCAGCCTAGGGTTGAATTGGAGCTGCACCTGCCTGCCTACACCACAGCAACAGCTGTGCTAGATCTGAGCCACATTTGCAACCTACACTGCATCTTGTGGCAACACCAATCCTTAACCCACTGAGCAAGGCCAGGGATGGAACCCGCATCCTCATGGATACTAGTCAGGTCCTTAACCAGCTGAGCCACAATGGGAACTCATGGTTTTCAGTAACTTGAACTTGGATTTATTTGCCTGGAATTTTGGTTTTAATTGTATATTCATTAAAATTTTTTGATATTGGCTTTGTTTGATGTTCTCTGAGCTTTTTGGAACTGTAGGTTGATATCTGTCATTATCTTAATAAACTTCTTAGACGTTATTTCTTCAAATATTTGTCTTTTTCTTTCTCTTTTGTCCTTCTGAGACTACACTATTTTACATTGCTCAACAGTTCTTGGACATGCTGATTTTTTTAATCTTCTTGTTTTTGTTTTGTTTTGTTTCAGTTTAGGTAATTCATTGACTTATCTACAAGTTCACTGGTTTTGTCCTCTAATATCTCAAGTCTATTGCTGAACCCATGGAAGGTATGTCTCATCTCTGCAACTGAGGTTTTTGTTTTTTAGTATTACTGCTTGTTTCTTTCTTAGCATTCTCTTCTCTGATGAAGCTAATCATTTGATTGTGCATGTTGTCAACCTTTTCATTAGTATCTTTAATATATTAATTATGGTAATTTAAAATTCCCTGATAGATCCAATACCTGTATCATATCTAAGTTTTGTCTTGATAATTGTTCAGTGTTTTTTCTCTTGCCTTTTCATATGCCTCATGCCTTTTTATTGAAAGCTGGACATCTTTTGTAGAATGACAGACAGCAAATTAAATATTTTTTATGGAAAAAAAATGGAGTTCCCGTTGTGGCGCAGTGGTTAATGAATCCAACTAGGAACCATGAGGTTGTGGGTTCGGTCCCTGCCCTTGCTCAGTGGGTTAACGATCGGCATTGCCGTGAGCTGTGGTGTAGGTCGCAGACGCGGCTCGGATCCCGCGTTGCTGTGGCTCTGGCGTAGGCTGGTGGCTACAGCTCCGATTTGACCCCTAGCCTGGGAACCTCCATATGCCGCGGGAGCGGCCCAAGAAATAGCTAAAAAGACAAAAAATAAATAAATAAATAAATATTTTTTATGATTGGAGATATGTATACCTTTTCTTCTGTTAGACCTTTAATGTGGGAGTATGTGTTAATCTAGTCAGCAGTTGACTAGCCAGGCTGGGTTTGAAGTCTGTGGTTGCTATGGTTATCCTCAGTATACCACAGGTTTTAATTCTCCTAGTGAAAATTAAGGCTAAGATTTTGACTTTCTGGAGGTTGGTTTCCAATGTCTGCTCCCCATGCACTTGCCTTTGGGTCTTAACTTTGTGCTGTACCCCAGAGATAACCTGTCTCTTAAAGCTCTCCCAGACACAATCCATTGTTATTTTTACTCAGTCCTTGCTAGCCAGTGTGGGAGGATGTATTTCTGATGATGTGATTAATTTTCAGTCTTAGACAAGTATTATGTTCCTAATGCAACAGTTTTTGTTTCTTTATGCTCTGTGGTTAAGTCTTACGGTTTTTAGAGGAGATTGGCCTGGGTGGAGTTTTTGAAGTGAGCAGTATCCTCTATCTTGCCAGCCCTAGGGAGGCTTCCTCAGGAATCTTCACGATCTTCCCTAGGCATGCCTGGGCTTTGAGAAGAAAAAGGCCAAACTAATTTTTTTAAAGTTTATCTGTTTATTCGTGTGGGGTTACATTCCTATATACCCTAGATATGTGAATGCTTAGGTTCTATTTCTCCCTGCAGACACCTGCCTTTCCCCAAATTCAGGTCACCTCTTTGTACTGTGATATCAGTTCTCTGATGGTCCACTAAGAGTGAGAGTTTCCACGTTCTGGGCCTCAGTTTCTTTATCTTCAAAAGAGCAATTCCCTCCTCCCAGCTCCAAAGCTCTACCAGTGAGAAGTGAATTTGCTGACCTCAGGCTCTCTCTGATATAAGGCTGCAAGAGGGCAAAAGACCAGGGGCTAAGTGACCTGCATTGTGGTTATGAGCAGTATATTCCAGGGAGAATATATGAACCTTCTGTGCCCACCCCCACCCCTGCCATGGGACCTTAGGGAGGACAGAAGAGTTAATGCCTGAGATGCTCTAATCATGCTGCTGAAACCTGTCTCCTCACCCATAATTAATTCAGTTTGGTAAAGCGGTATTTACACTGGAAATTTAATTGTCATTTCTGATGGTAAAGGAATTGAAAAATAAATGGAAAGTGTCAGACAATGCATTAGGGTGGGTGATGGAGTGGAAGCAGCAGCCGCCCATGCGACCTCCTCATTGGGTGATTTTCAGACTCATACAATTAACCAGGTTAGTGGCTCCAATACTGCAGGATTAAGATTCAGGGATGATGGGTTGAGAAGGGTGGGCATGAGGGGGTCTGAGCAAGAATAGGAGGAGATAGATTCCAGCGTGGAGGCAGAGGTGATATTTAGTATCACCTAGCCTTAGCCCTGAGTCACAGATGAGGTGGTAGGCTCACAGAGGGGCAGAGCCATGTTCGTGGTGATACAGGAGTGGGGAAGAAATCTCTTAGTCTTAGCAACTCTATCCCAGGGCCCAGCCACTGCCACTCTGCCCCTCTGCTCAAGCCCAGAGATATTGGTGGTGGTACCCACCTAAAAAAGGAGCCACCTCACTGAAGCTGATGGTCTCTGTCAGAACAATGTGAATTTACATCTGAGAGTTTTCAGGACAATGTGAGCTCATGTCTGAGAGTTTTCAGAGAGTTGTTATCTTCCGTGGTATCAAGTCATCCCAGGGGGCACCTGGTACTAGTGAGGACTGGGATTCTTTCACCAGACTGGATGTTCCTAAAGGCAGCCTGTTTCCCCGTTCATATGAGGACACCTGAAAATAGCCCTATTTCTTTCCTTAGATTCTGAGACACTAAGTGAAGAATTGTGTGTCTCTCTCTTCAGCCCCAGAGCTAACGAGGACTTAAGAGCCTGTACTCAATTCTCCTCATTTCTTTTTTTCTCTCTGTCTTGATGACAACAAAACCTGAAATGAGAATAATACTCATTAGGTCCCCAGTGACTTGAAAGGGCAGGTGGCATGAGTAAACAATAAGACTTAGAGGTTTAAAACCATTGAGATTTGGGTCTGTTTGTTACCACAATATAGCTAGCCTAACCTGACTGATACAAAGAACAGTATTTGGGGTTGGAGATATAAATTTTGAATTCATCAGGAACTGAATAAATCCACATTTTTTTTTTGTGTGTGTGTGTGTGTTGTTGTTGTTGTTGCTATTTCTTGGGCCGCTCCCGCGGCATATGGAGGTTCCCAGGCTAGGGGTCGAATTGGAGCTGTAGCCACCAGCCTACGCCAGAGCCACAGCAGCACGGGATCCGAGCCGCGTCTGCGACCTACACCACAGCTCACGGCAACGCCGGATCGTTAACCCACTGAGCAAGGGCAGGGACCGAACCCGCAACCTCATGGTTCCTAGTCGGATTCATTAACCACTGCACCACGACGGGAACTCCAAATCCACATTTTTAAAGATGACTCTGAGGGAGTGATTTGGGAGAGAAATGCCCCTTGTCTTTCTTTCTCTGTCCTTAACATGAATGAGCTCACTATCTTTCCCCTAAAACTGACCTCATCCTAACCTCTTCTCATATTCAACTCAGGGTCTTGGCCAACTCTGCTATTTTCCTCTCTTGTCAGCACAGATACATAGATCTCAGTACCAGTCTCCCCCCACCAACCCCCCCACCCCCACAGACATGGTGCCAGATATATCAGTTGTATGTGCTGGTTAAGGACATGGGCTGTGGAGCAGGTTGCACTGGATTCAGGCTTGGCGTCTCCCACTTATAAGCTGTGTGTCTTTGGATGAGTAACTTAACCTCTCTGAAGTTTGGTTTCCTAGAAACAAAAGAGGGGGCCATTCATAGAACTTATAGGGAGGTTATGATGGTGAAATGAAGTGAAGTATTTGAAGTGCTGAGTACAGAGCTGGGCACACAGTTAGTGCTCAATATATGCGCATGGATGTTAGCTCATTTATTTTCTGGTCAAGTCTTATTTTTTGTGTCAACTTGAAGAATGTTTTTGAAATAGATTAACTTTAAAATCAGTGAAATATGAGTAAGCAGATTGCCCTCCATCTTATAGGTGGGCCTCATCCAATCAGTTGGAGGCCTGAATAGAACAAAAAGACTAGCTTCCCTGAGCAAGCGGAGATTCTCCAGCAGACTGCTTTCAGCCTCATTTGCACCAGCAGGTATCCTGGGTCTCTGCTTGCTGCCCCACACTACTTTCTGTTCTCTGTAATCAATTCCTGATAATAATTCCATTTTTGTCTCTATATTTATAATCTATTGGTCCTGTTTCTCGAGAGAACCCTGACTAATACAAATATTGGTACTGAGAGTGGTTCTAGAGGTACAGAACCTTAAGGGTGAACTATTTTCTGAATCAATTCTAGGGTTTTTTTGAATTGACATTCTGAATCTGATTAGATTTAAGGACACTATATTTCCAGTAGTAAAAAGAGCACTGAGAGTCCATGGCATGACCTGGCAGTAGAGTATGAAAAATACCACAACTGCATCCTCCAAACCAAACACTTATAAGAAGCAAGAATCTGAGTGACCATGTATACTGTACACTCAAACGTTTTTGTCAAACTAGTGAATATAATGAGATTTGGTGGTTGTTCCTAATGTCACTGGACAAAGTGGGGAAAGATAAAGATGAGCTAAGGAATTCGAATTCCCAACTGAAGTGAGAGAAAGTAATCAGAAGGCCTCTATGTCTGCCCAGAAAGAAACTCCAATATCTGGTAGTCATAGGACTGAGATTACTGTCAACAAAACCCAGGACCTCAACCTGCAAGTGGTTGGTCTACAGGCAGATGGAATTCCCAGACTCCCAGAGTGTCTGCTGCTCCAGCGAGAGCATTGATGGGGGAGGAATGGGATCCCTAAAATTGGAAAGGGGACATGTGGGAAGATTTTGATGAAGATGGGGATTTTTGAGCCCCTATACTCTAATGAGTCTTTTTGGCAGGCAGAATCAGCCTCTCCACCTGAGTAGAAGCAGTCTCTGCACCTCCATCTGAAGGAGTTAACCCTGCATTGCCCATGAGCAAATTACAATGTTCTCCCGCAGTCAGTTGGCTGGTAAGACAATGCTGATTCTCCCCAGTACCCTCCTCCATCCCTCTTTGCTTCTAGACTTATAACTAGACCAAGTGCCAGCAGCCCCTAAAGAGAAGTACAAAGTATGACTCATGATGAGGTATGCTACATTCCAAAAGAACTGCTTGGATTTTCTAATTTATACAGACAGAAATCTTGGGAACATGTGTGGGAATGGATCTTAAGGATGTCAGATAATGATGGAAGGAACATACAGTTGCATTAGGCCAAATTCATTGATATGGGCTCACAAAGGAGAGATGTTGCACTTAATGTTAGAGCTCAGGAAGTTAAGATGAGTCCCAACAGTTTGGTGTATTGTTTGAAACATGGATGAAAAGGTGGTCCAGAGTGAGTGAGTTAGAAGTGCTGACTTGCCTTGCTTTAACACAGAAGAAGGGATTCAAAACTTTGGGAGACTGGAATGTTAGAACAGATTTGTCATTTAAGACCGGCTCACCACCTTGGGAGGAGCCAGAAGACATACTGGTCACTACAGAGGAGAGAAAATGAAGTTGTAAAGGGAGCTCCAGGGCTCCTTGAAGGGTTCTGTGGTTGCTCTTCTTTGTGGTCACTGATTTAGGAAACTTAAATGCAATGGGAATAATTGGGTCCTGGAGTGGCAGAGGCCAGCAAAGACAAGGTGGGCATGGTTGTCAAAACAGACACAGAGCCAAAGCAGCAGTTGGAATAGGCCAGCTCTTACAGACCATGATCCTGGTGTTCCTAGAAGTGAAATACCTGGAAAGCCTACTGAATTCTTTTGTTTTGTTTTGTTTTTTGTTTTTTGTTTGTTGTCTTTTTGGGGCCAAACTCACGGCGTATGGAGGTTCCCAGGCTAGGGGTCGAACTGGAGCTGTAGCTGCTGGATCCAAGCTGTATCTGCAACCTACACCACAGCTAAAAAGCAATGTCAGTTCCTTAACCCACTGAGGGAAGCCAGGGATCGAACATGCATCCTCACCGATACTAGTCAGGTTGGTTACTATTGAGCCATGACTAGCTTACTACATTCTTACTTGATCTATGTAAGCATAAAAATTCTAGGTCAAGTGAGCAGAATACAGAGTCATGCCTCCACAAGAGATTCCCAGACTTGAGTCAGTTTACAGGGAGGCTTGAATGAAGGGGAGGCTGGGTGCCCTTGAGGAAGGACCCTGGCACTCTGCCAAACATGTATACAGTTAATCTTCCTCCTTGCCTTTCCTAAAATGACTCTGGCCTTTTACCAGAGTAACTGTCTACTGGGGGAAAGGAAATAATCAGATCTTTGGGGGATTACTGAACACTGGCTCTGAACTGACACTAATTCCAGAGACCCAAAATGTCACTGTGACCCTCCTGTCAGAGTAGGGGCTTATGGTGGTCAGGTGATCAATGGAATTTTAGCTGAGGTCTGTCTCACACTGGGTCCAGCAGGTGCCTGAGTTTCCCTAGTTCTGGGATGCATAATTGGACTAGATACACTCAGCAACTGGCAGGATCCCTACGTGGGTTCCCTGACTTGTGGAATGAGGGCTATTATGATGTGAAAGCCAAGCAGAAACTACTAGAACTACCTAGAAAAATAGTAAACCAAAAGCAATACTGCATTCCTACAGCAGGTGCAGAGATTAGTGCCACCAGCAAAGATTTGAAACATGCAGGGGTGGTGATTCCCACCACATCTCCATTCAGCCACCTACTTGGCCTGTGCAGAAGACAGATGGATTTTGGAGAACGCCAGTGGATTATCATCAGCTTAATCAGGTGGTGACTCCAATTGCAGCTGCTGGACCAGATGTCCTTTTATTACTCGAGCAAATTAACATATTCCCCGGTATGTGGAACACAGCTATTGATCTGGCAAATGCTTTTTAAAATCATACCTGTCCCGCTGTGTAGCACAGGGAATTGTATCCAGTCACTTGTGATGGAACATGATGGAGGATAATGTGAGAAAAATAATGTATATATATATGTGTGTATGTGTGTATGACTGAGTCATTTTGCTGTACAACAGAAATTGACAGAACACTGTAAATAAACTGTAATAAAAAATTGAAAGTAGAACTTCATAAAAAAAGAAAAAAACAGGGAGTTCCTATCATGGTGCAGTGGAAATGAATCCGACTAGTATCCATGAGGATAAAGATTCGATCCCTGGACTCGCTCAGTGGGTCGGGGACCCAGCGTTGCCATGAGCTGTGGTGTGGGTTACAGATGCGGCTTGGATCCCGTGTTGCTGTGGCTGTGGCATAGGCTGGCAGCTGTAGTTCCTAGCCTGGGAACCTTCATATGCCATCAGTGTGACCCTAAAAAGCAAACAAACAAACAAAAAACCCCATGCCTGGCCATAAGCATCACCAGAAACAGCTTTCTTTCACTGTCCTACCTCAGGGATCTTAATCTCCCTCCCACAAGACATCACATAGATCTATTACGTTGGTGGCATACCTAGTGAGCAAAAGTAGCAACTATTCTAGACTTATATGCCAGGGGGTGGGAAATAAATCCAACACAATTCAGGAGTCTTCTATTTCAGTGAAATTTCTAGGGTTCCAGGGATTTGGGGCATGTTGAGACAGGCCTTCTAAGGTGAAGGATAAGATGTTGCATCTGGCCCTTCCTACAACCAAAAAAGGAGGCACGACGCCTAGTGGGCCTTTTTGATTTTGGAGGTAACATATTCCCATTTGGGGTGTGTTACTCTGACCCATTTATTGAGTGATCTGAAAAGTGGAAGGTTTGGGACACATAATAAGAGAAGACTCTGCAACAGTTGCAGGCTACTGTGCAAATGGTGCTGAAAACTGGGTCACACAGTCCAGCAGATCCAATGATGTGTGAAGGGCCAGTGGCAGATGAGGATGCTGTGTGGAGCCTGTAATGAGCCCTTATGGGTGAATTGCAGCACAGGCCTTAGGGTTTTGGAGCAAAGCCTTACCATCTTTTATGGATAACTACCCTCCTTTTGAGAAATAGCTCTTGGCCTGCTGCTGGGCCTAATTAGCAGAGATCGAACACTTAATCATGAGCCACCAAATTATCATGTGACCTGAGCAGCCCATCATGAACTAGGGGTTATCTGACCACCAAGCCATAAAGTTAGACATGCACAATACTCCAGAGTCAAACTGAAGTGTCGTTGGGCCAGGCAACCCCTGAAGGCACAAGAAAGGGACATGAAGAAATGGCCCAAGTGCCATGGTCCCCAATCCCACCTCACCACCTTGCCTCTCTCAGTCTGTGCCTATGACTTCATGGTGAGTTCCCTACAATTAATTGACAGAGGAAGAGAAGACTCAGGCCTAGTTTACAGATGGTTCTATGCGATATACCTGAATGGGCAATGCAGCGCTATAACCCCTTCTGGGACATCCTCAAAGGATGGAGGTGAAGGGAAGTCCTCCCAGTGGGCAGAAGGGGCCAGACGTGCTATTGTTTACCAATAGTTTGGCTGGATGGTCAGGTATTTGGAAGAAACACGATTGAACAATTGACAAGGAAATCTGGGGAAGAGATATGTAGGTAGACCTCTCTAAATGGGCAGAAAATGCAAAGATATTTGTGTCCTATGGTATGCCCACAAAAGGGTGACCTCAGCAGGGGAGGATTTTAATTATCGAGTGGATAAGATAACCTGTTGCATGGATACCAGTCAGCCTCTTTCCCCAGGTGCTCCTGACATCACCTGCTAGGCTCGTGAACAAAGTGGCCATGGTGGCAGGGATGGAGGTTTGGTGTGGGTTCGGCAACATGGACGGGCACTCACCATGAACAACCTGGCTATGGCCAGCAGTAGAAACCAATACTGAGTCCTCAATATGGCACTCTTCTTCAAAGCGATCAGGCAGCTACTTGGTGGCAGGTTAATTACAGTGGACCACATCCATTGTGAAAGAGGCAGTGATTTGACCTTAATGGAATAGACACTTTAGATACTAATTAGCTTTCCATGCATACAATGCTTCTGTCAAAACTACCATCCACGTGCTCAACACCACAAATTAATAGAGAAATGCAAATCAGAACAATGAGGTATCACTTTACACCAGTCATCTGGTGCTGGGTCCTGTGCTAACTGTCCTGTGTCTGCTGGCAATGACCCTCATCATACCTTGGGACTGGAATGGCCCACTATCCTCCCAATGGAGAGATGAGAACACGGGAGGGGAAGCAAGGACCTCGGGGTCATGCGGGGGCTGCTGAGATCGAGATCTAAACTCAGTGCCTGTGAGTAACCACTGCACTTGGTGTAGACCCCTCCGACTGCCTGGGTGAAGTCCTTGTCCTCATATGACAATGAGGAGGCTGAGGCTAAGAGGAGAGGAGGGACCCCCCCCCCAACAAAGGTCACACTGGAAAGTCCTGTGGTGGAATCTGCTCAGAAGGTGGGAGGGGTGCGTGAGCACTTGCCTGCCACACTTACACTCTCTCTACTGCCCTCCTGGCCCTTTAGAGGAGGAAGAGGGACTCAAAGCCTCACCCCAGGACCCCAGTGTGGTCTGAGGGGGATGCTGTGGGGTCCTGTGGGGTCTTAAGTGGGATGTTGGAGGCTGGGCTGGCTCCAGGCTAGATCTCAGTGCAGAGAGAACTGGAGCTCGACAGGTCTGGGGATCCCAGGCTTCTGTTTACCTTTCACCCCAGATCTGCTCTGGCTGCTCCTCCCCACTTAGCCCATAAGTGCCCTCAGGGTCTCCCCATGGCCTCCTCCATCACTGTCCATCTGTCACTCAAGAGGGCTGCCCCATGGCCAAGTGCAGGACTGGGCAGCTGGGCCCCAGCCAAACCAAGTACCTGAGGTCCAATAGCTGGGCCCTGCCCCACCTGGACCTCAGGATCTGAGTTCTCATCACCTGTGGTCATGCCCTGTCGCCTGTGCCATCATCCCAATGCCCCCCACCCTGCCACCCTAGGGTGGGCAGATACTAACCAGCCCTCCCTGAGCGCTCGCCCTGTACTGCATGGAGTATACAGCCTACTGCACTTCATTCTCACAACCAATGGTCCTACTGGGGAGGAACTGTCACTGTGCGCATTGGAGCTGAAAAAAAAAGAGGCTCAAAGAGGGGAACTCAACAAGCAGAAAGCGAGGGACCTGCTGACTCCCAGGGACAGACCTGAACCTGCACCCCATCACCCACTCCCCAGTTATCCTCAGATCATCTGTCACCAGACCCCACATCCCATGCCCTACCCCTGCTGAACTGTTGCCTGCATCTTGTTACCCCACCCCCTCTCCCTCACTGCGCATGCACAGAGCATGTGCTCATATACACCCTTGGGTGCATTCATGCGTACACACACAAACATACACACACGTTCACATGCAACCTGCTCATGCACACATGGACAGGCATACACATCCATATGACAGCTGTGGCCACACCTGCTCCTATACACACAGGCACAGAAACACATACATACTCACTCTTGTGCCAGCTTGCACGCACGCGCGTGCACACACACACACACGTGCACATGGTAGCCCTCATCCCAGATGCATTGTCACATCCACATTCACTCCCCAGGCTCTCTTCACCCCTCTCCGATCTCCTCTAACTCTTGTTTCCAGGTGTGCTGTGAAATTCGCCATCAGATTTAAAGCTGAGAGAGAGAGAGAGACAAAGCCGAGCCGAATTTCATTTTAATTGTCCATAGAAAAACCCAATTTCTCAGGTGATAATTATAATGATTAAAATGTCTGTTATCAGAACGGCGGGGGGACGCACTCACTGCTGGCTTCAAGACAAAGAAAGAGCAGGGAGTGTGTCTGATGCAGCACTGAGCTTCTCACTCCCCAGCTGCAGTCCCAGGAAATTCTGCAGGAAAGTTCTGGGGATGGGAGAGGGTGGGGATGGACAGGGAGCTCAGGTCAGGGAGCCAAGGGGATAATGGTTTAGGGGACAATTAGATAAGCAGGTGACCCTTATCTGCCTCGGCTAAGAGCCTGTGGCCAGGCCCCTGGGGACAAAAGGAGCCAGCATGGCTGGACTTCCTGTGACCTGATGCTTGGCATGAGAGATGGATGTTTCCAAAGAAGCGGGTGACTTTGCCACATTGCGGGTATGGAAATCAGAGGGATTGTCAAGGGTCCTGCTGGGCACCCCCACCCCAGGCCAGTCCTCCATGACCACCAGCTCCTTTCCCCACCAAATACCCCCACCCAGGGCTCAGCTGAGAGCTGCTGTCCATGCCAAGACCCCTCCCCAGCCTCCACCCCTGAGACCCAGACCCTTTGCTCTAGCTGCCCCCAGATACTCAGACACTGGGTCAGAGACCCATAGAATGTCAGGCTGGCAGTCCCAGGAGCATCTGGTTCACCCTGTGAGGACACAGGTGTGAGCAGTGGTCCCTCAGCAGCATGCTATGCCCTCCCCTCCATGAAGCCCCCTGGGACCTAACTTGGGGGGCCGCTCTTCTCTCAGCATCCCTTCCCCTGCTTCCTGCCTTATGTATCTCCCAGCAGATTCCACAAATCCAGGGCTAGAGTCTGATTTACAAACTTCCTGGGGAAGGAGGGCAGCATCTGCCCTTTCCATGACTAAGAGGTCGGATGATTTACTCTCCTTGCTTCCCCAGAGGGATAGTTTTGGCTCCTCTGGGTTGAAAACTGAGACTTACTGAAGCTTCTCTTCCCCATGAACCCACCTGGTGGCTTTTGGGGGGACAACAGAGCTGGAGGAGCCACAGGGATCCCAATGCAGTGAAGAGCAAACCTAGACATGGTTGGGAGGAAAAAGATGGACCTAGGGGTCGCCAGGGGCCCGGGTTTGAATCCCTGCCCCACCTCCGCCAAGCTGTGTGACCTTGGGATGGTCACTTAATCTCTCAGCCTTATTTCCTCACCTGCAAAATGGAAACAATGACATCTGTTCCCTAAAGTGACCAGGCTTAGATGAGAAGTCATATCAAAAGACCCATTATATGATAAGTGCTCAACTGATCTGAATTCTCCCCTCTAGCCCATTTGAGACTTTCCTGACCAGATCAGCTCTGGGTCTCCCCCTGGGTTTCCCCAAGTTCCCTTCCTGCCCAGGCCCTTCTGCCCCTAGGATTTTGATCTTGTGTTTCTAGAAGTTTCAGCCTCCACTGTGGCTGGCGGGAAAGGTCCTGACTGCAAGGCTCTGCTGGCAGGAGCCCACTGGCTGGGCCGCTGCATGCTCAGCATGCCAGGCACAGATGGCGGTTCATATGCCCAGGCATTATTTAGAGTGTGGCTGCTTCTCTGCTAATGAGTTAACAAATCTCACTGTTAGAACAGGCCCTTGGCCAAGGAAGGAGTCTCTGGGGTGCAAGGTTCTGCTTGATCTAACTGGTCAGCAGAATTCTTCACCATGTCTGATTGCTTTTAGGGAAAGAGGGACTGGCGGGGGCTCTGACCTTGTTAAATGACTCAGGGCCTGATTGGTGGGGGGTGTGGCTGGGCTCAGAACCCTGGTGGGAGTCAGTGGGAAGAGCCAAGACTGGGCCAGAGGACCCCAGAGAGCTGCACAGAATCCTGAAGGGAGGTCCTGATGCTGCTCAGAAGCCCTGAAACAGCTCCTGCACTGTTACCAGGGGCAGCATCCAGAGGAGCAGGGCTCCTGAGTCAGGCCCTCCAGAACCTACCCAAACCTGAGATCCAGGGCCGGCCCTGGGCAATCCCAGCAGTCCCTCTGTCTCCTGAACCTCAGTCTCCTCCCCTGTAGAATGGGAGTGGCAATCCCTCCCTCACTTGGTTGTGCTGGTTAAATAATGTAAGCAAAGCCCCTGCATGATGCCTGACATATAGTGGGTCCTCCAGGGGGAAGAGGCCATGGTTCCTGGGAACCACATTGTGGCCCCATGAGTTGGGTCAGGTGTGAACTTGGGGGCCTGGATGTTGGACTTAATGCCTGCCTGGTTGGTACCAGAGTGTGACTTAAAGAAGAAACCTATGCTTTCTGTACCTCAGTTGCCTCATCTATAAAAAGGGATAATAGTAGTACCTCCTTCATAGGGTTGCAGCAAGGGTTCAAGGAGATTATATGTATAAAGTGCTTAGAACAGGGCTCACAGAGAGCTTGAACGAAGGTAGTGTCTTCATGGTTATTTCCTGTTGCTGTTGCATGGTTCAGCCTTTACCTGAATGGGCCTGCAGACCTACACAGGCCTTTTGTCCCCTGTGGTTTATTAAAGATCTTGTTGTTTCCTCTTGGGTCTGCTCTGCCCTCTTTCTGCTACACATTCTGATCCACTACCACCAGTGCATGCACAGACACAGACACAGACACACACACACACAGACACACACACACACACACACAGACATACAGAGAGACACACCACACACACACACACACACATACACACACAGCCCTTTCCTGGCTCCTATGACTGAGGAGGCTCAGGACCACCTCAGGTTCATACCTTTTGATAAAAGTGCAAGGAGGTGTCTCCTTTCCCAGGGTGAGGCCCCATCCTCACAGCAGTGTGGGTACCACCCCCAGGAGTTTGGGACCCTAGTCAAAGCCAGTGGGATTTTTTGACACTCAAAGTTATGGGGATGTTGAAGTAATAAGGGCAATAACTGCCCTCACCCAGCCTTCCCGTCCCCCACCACAAACAGAGCTCAGACCCTTCCTGGCGTCAGAACAAGGTTCCCCTCCCCTTACTCACCCCTCTCCAAACTCCATGGACTTGTCCCTGGGGCTTGTGGTTCTTTTTCTTCCTGATGAATACATAATCACTTCCTAGGATGAGTAGAGATGATGGTTGTCATAAAATAGGCTCATTACATCCCTTTACACAGAGCCATTTAATGAACATGCAGCCAATGGCACTAAGGCTTCTGAGCCAAATGCAAATGAAACCTGTCCTGTGGTATCATTTAATTAGCTGGGGGAGCAGACGGGGGGAGGAGGAGGAGATAGTATGAGATACAAGCAGAAAAATGGGAGATGGGAGAGACAGAGGGTGTCAGGAAGGGGCAGAGAGAGGGAGAGGGCAGGAGGGAGGGGAGAGGGCAAGGGAAGCACAGAGAAAGTGATCAAGGAAGGAGGGGAGAGGGGAGACAGGGCCCCCCTCCTATGGAAAACAGGGTTGGGCAGCCTTATTCATTCCACTTAAAAAGTGAGGACATCAGGTCCTGTTCTGAGTATCATGATGGGTTCTGGGGGTACCACAGTGGACCACACAGACAGCATCCTGCCTCTGTGCTTCTCACAGTCTCATGGAGGACACAGGCATTGAGCAAATCATCACATCAATAATACATGTAAGTACAAGTATGCTAGGGATTATTGTATGATTGTCATAAGAAGTTGGGCAGTCTTCTTAGAGGGTAGGCTCTGAAGAATGCCTGCCTGGGTTATAAACCTGGCCCTACCATGCCCTGGCCATGAGACCTTGAGCAAGTGCTTAACCTTACTAGCTCTCAGGTCCTCATCTAGAAAAATTGAGATCATAAAATAACTACCTATTAGGGCTGTTAAGAGAATTGAATTTGTTAGTAGGTGTAAAGTACTCAGAATATTGTCTGGTATATAGTAAATACTCAATAAATGTTAAGTGCTATGATGGAAAAGAAAAATATTGAAGGGTCCTGGTTTAGATCAGCAAGTCAGTGGTCTTCCCTGAGTAAGTGCCAGATAAACTGAAATCTAAAGGGAAGAGTGGAAATCAGCCAAGGGAACAAAGAGGAGCAGCTATGGGCATTCATTTTTTTCTTTTACCTGCCCAGAATCCTTTATTTCCTTCTCAGTTAATACATTGTGATTTTCTTTTGGGTAACTATTTCCACTATTTCCTCCATCACCTTCTTTTTTTTTTTTCTTTTTAGAGCTGCACCTGCAGCATATGGAAGTTCCCAGGCTAGGGGCTGAATTGGAGCTGTAGCTGCCTGTCTACACCACAGACACAGTATCGCGGGATCTGAGCACCCTACACCACAACTCACAGCAATGCCGGATCCTTAAACCACTAAGCGAGGGCAGGGATTGAACTGCATCTTAATGAATACTAGCCGGGTTTGTTACTGCTGAGCCACGATGGGAACGCCTCCTCCTTCACTTTTAGTCCACATAGGTGGGGCTGACACCAAGCTGCTGCTTCAGAGTGAACACTCCACCCAGTCTTGGTTAGTGTGAATTTTGTGCCTGGTCCAGAGGTGGGCAGATGATCCAACATGGACCAATAAGAGAAAATGCCAGGGACTTTTGCTTAAATTATCAGCAAAGAAGTGTGATAAGCCTGTGTGATATAAACTTGGAACCACTTGTGGCCATCTCCCACCTTGAGAATGGAGGCAATGCAAAAGGAAATTCAGGTAAGAGATTGAAAGGAAGGTCTTGATAATACCATTTGACTTCCTGGATCCAGCCATACCTGAATTAGAATTTTCAGGTGAAGAAACCAGTTAAACTCCCTCCCTTCCTGCCTTTATTACTTTATTTAAATCATATTGGGTTCCTATCTCTTACAACTGAAAGAATCCTATGTGACAATGAACATTCCTATCAAAAGGTAGGGCATATTATAAAGCCTAGGGAAAGAATCATAGCCAATGAAAGAATGCCAACATGGCTAAAGCTTGGTGAACAAGTAGAAAGTGATGACTGTGTATCAAGGTTCGGAGAGTACAAAGAGCCTGAGCATAAACAAAAATAAAAGGGGGGGGGGAAATGTCCCATGGTGGATTAAAAGATTGGATGTACCCCAAACAAAGATATCCAACACCTTTCAACAGGTGCCCCACGGCCTTCCCAAAGTCACCATGTCCCATCATAGCCCAATGTATTGTGTACTCTTGGAAAGGTAGAGTCAAAGACCCAAGGTCACTTGGGACTAGAAAGTCCTTTAAATGCCACTGAGTCTAACACCCCCATTGTCTTAGCTTGAGTGGCTATAACAAAAATACCATAGATTGGGTGGCTTGACAACGGAAATGTATTTCTCACAGTTCTGGGGGCTGGAAGTCCAAGATCAGGGTGCCAGCATGGTCAGGTTCTGTTGAGAGACATTTTACTAGTTTACAGATAGCTGCCTTCTCCTTGCAGCCTCACTTGGCTGTGAGTGAGCCCTTGTCTCTCTAATCCTATTGTGGGGGCTCCACCCTTACGATATCAGCTCAACCTCATTCCCTCCAAAGGCCCTACCTCCTAACACTGTACCATTGGGGCTTAAGGTTTCAACACACAAATTTGGAGAGGGGGGGCACAAACATGCAGTCCATAACATCTATTTATATTCTTTTGTTTCCAATTGACCAAGAAATGCATGAATATAGTCTTTCGTTGTTGTTTTTGAGAGATGAGTTTATTTTATTTTATTTTTCTGATAATGGAATGTCTTTATTTTCTGGTGCAACACCTGCCTCTATTCATAACATGAGTAATACAACAGAAATGAGTAATGTGCTTGAATGGATAACTGAATAACTTAAATATCTGATTTTAAGAAATAAAGAAAATGTATAATTTGCTCTGGTTACTTGATTTATGGATAATATATTCTTATAGAAGAAAAGGAAGGAAGCAAGGAAGGAAGGAAGGAAGCTCTCCATGGTGCTGAAACATAGCCTTCTGTAACACTTTTTCATCCCAGTATTTGTCTTCCTTGAAGTCTTCCTTGAACTTGGCCCTCTTTCATTTGAGCTACTTTGTTAACACCTTCACTGTATAACACCAGATCACTCCTTTTTCTGTGAGCTGCCTCATCTGGTTCCTGGATCAACAGCACTGTTGCCAGGCCACATCTCTATTGGGTTTTTCTCCTAACCAAATCTTTTCTCATCCCTGAATTTAAAAGAAGAGAGAAGAAAACAGAGTACCTGCCCCCAAGGAGCTATAGTCAATGTGGGGAGATAAGACAGCCAAAGAACATACTAGATAAGGCCTAAGTATCTTAACACAGTACATAAAGTCCTGCAGAATCTACTCTAATGGCATATCTGGCCTCTAACATCACCTGTGTGCTTGCAGTTCTCTGAATTCAGGATGCAACGCTCACTTCTGGGGCACCTCACGTGCTGCTCTAAGGCTGGAGGGCACAGCTGCAACACAAATGCTATCACCAAGTTTGGGGTGGGTGGGTGAGCAGGGGCAATGTCAGGGACTTAAGGACTGTGTTGAAGAATTTTGATTTTTCCGCTGAAGGTTGTGGAAAGCTACTGACAAGTTTTAAGTGAGGAACTGATACAATCAGATGCAGATTTATGGGGACAAGGATGGAGGCCAGGAAACCATCCAGGAGGCTATTGGAAAAGTCCCAGGTGAGAGATGATGGAAGCTGACCAAAGATAGAGGAAGTCACTTTACATCATGTCCCCCTGACATATTTCCTTCCAGGTACCACCATGCTCCAAAATTTCTAGATTTTCCCCCCACTTCTTATTGCTTGTCTGTCTCCTTCAGTGAAATGCCAGCAACAAGAATCCAGGGACTTTGTCTATCTTGCTCACCACTGTAACTCTGGCATTGTCTGATACAGGGCAGAGACTTAATGAATACTTTTTGATTGCAAGGAGGGATGGAGTGTGGGGAGTGGTGTTAGTGAATATAAGATGTTTGACACAGAACATCTTACATTCTGTGCAGAAGAGTGGGGAGCCCAGGGGTTGGGGCTGGAGCTATCACTCCTGGGACAGAGTTGGGTCAGGCATGGACAGTGAGTCTGCCAGTGAGCCCAAGTCACTTCAGGAGCAGTAAGGGAGGGGAGCAGCCTGCTGAGGCTATGCAGACAGTGTCTGACTTGCTTGGATGGTGACCTACAACCATTAAGATTCCAGATGAGTCAGGGCAGAGAGCCAGACACTAGTTCCTCCCTCAGTCTCTGAATGCCTCGGCCAGAATTTAGGTTTCCTGGAATTGTTCCCCCTTCTATCATCCCTTTTATGGTGTAAGGAACTGGAAGGAGTGATTTAGGACACACAGTAAGAGAGAGACATGAGTAAGTAGTCATCTGGGAGGTCAGCGCATGGCTCCAGATGCCAGGTTTGGGCCCCATCCACCTCCCTGATCCTGACCCACCACCATGACCTTAGGGATGGTGCAGTCATGATCCTGTGCCAAGGTGTCCCCTCTGGGAGGCCTGGCCCCAGGCTCTGGGCACTTGAGTCTGTCTCAGGTCATCTTTGTCCTTGAGGAGCTCTTAGCCTAGAGAAGTTAGTGTTGGAGTGTGGGGGACAAGGGTAGACTTGCCATCACCACCACCCCCCTTAGCACAGCTGGTTGTGGAGGTCCAGAGAAGGAGCCCCTAACCTCACATGGGGATGAAGAAAAGCCTCCTGGAGGAGGTGATACCTGAGCAGAGCCTGAAAGTGTGAGCTGGGATTAAACAAGTGACAGGTAGAGGAAGGGGACTCCAGGGAGAAGGAAGAGCCTGAGGAAGGGGAGCTGGGTATGGGAGGGGGCGCAGCAGAGAGCCGGAGTCCCTGGAGCCTGGGGATGTGGACAGGCAGTGGAGCTGTGGCTGTGAGCAGGGGTTTCACTGTGCTCACCCCAGAGCTTCCGCTGTATGCTCAGGGACCAGACCAGTCTCTGCCTTGGAGACTCCCATCTCTAGGACTCAAGAGTTCTGGAAGGGTCACAAGTCCCTGATCTGGGGGAGTCCTGGGCCTGGGGTAACCCTGTTGTCCAGGCCAGTCCTCTGTCCCCTGCCTGCCCCCTCCTGGAGGTCCAAGGCACTAGGATGGAGTGTGGTCTGGGGTGGGAGAGCTGCCGGCGGGATACCTGCCTCTCCGAGGCAATCTGTGAACGAGGTTTCCAGAAAGGGCAGCTTCGATGAACTCAAATGAACTGTAAAACTCTATTTGGCTTAAATGCCTTGAAAAACAGGATGTTGGTGGCAGGTGGGGGTGGGGCTTATGAGAGGGAGGGGCCTGAAAGCCAGCAGAGCTGCCACTGGAGTTCCTTAGTCATCAGACTCTGGTCAAGTGTCTGCTCACACCTGGCACCTGCTGGGCTCTGGGGAACAGAGACAGGTGGCCTGATGGGGACATAGGGGGACTGTCAGGCAAATACTTTTATAGGGGAAACACAGGAGCATGGGGGGAGAGACCCTCAACCTGGGAGGGGGTTGGTGGGTTGGGGAAAGTTAACATCATGCCACTGAGCTGGGGGTTCAAATCGCAGCTCCACCATTTCCCAGCCTAATGATCTCTGCCAGGTGCTTCTTGTCTCTGAACCTCAGTTTCCTCTCCTGTAAAATGGGAATAATGATGACTCCCACAGGGTAGTTATTGCATTAAATGAAGTAATCAGGCAACTCCCATAGCCCAGAGCATACACACCAGTTCAGTACACACTAGCTGCTAGTGTTGCCCACTGAGCAAAACTGTGAAGAAAGCTGGTGTCAGGCAGGGATGGCCTGGGAAAAGGCGTTCCAGGAAGACGGGCCGGCCCATGTAAAGGCCTGCACACAGTGGGTCTAAGTGTTCAGAGTGGGAGCCCCGGCTGGTGAGAGGTGGGGCTGGGGAGGTCCACGTGGCCAGTTTACAAGAGCCCTGCCATCCACGCAGATTGTTGGGATTTTAGTCCTCAGAGCAGTGGGAGCCATGGAGGAATTGGAAGGAGTGATTTAGGACACACAGAGAGGAGGCGTGGCATGTTACATGCGCTGTGGACTCTGTACTAGAGGGAGGGGCTGGGTCCATGACTGCAGGCGGCTGTATAGCATCTGGGGAGAGGAGACGGTGCCCTGGACCAGGTGAGGACAGTGTGGGCCGGGGACAGAGGTGGGGAGAGACAGTAAGGAGGGCAGGGAGCCCCTTGGCGGGCCTGCAGGGAGCCAGCAGCCGAGGATGCCCAGCTTTCTGGCTCTGGCAACTGGCAACGGATGGGGAAGAGGGCGCTGAGCTCGGGCCAGGACCCCGGGAAGGAGCCATCTCTGGGGCTGGGCTCTCTGCCGCAGACCCTGCAGGCAGTGGTGCCCAGGCTGGGCTGTGGGAGGACCAGACTGTTCAGGCACCTTCTGCCCCAGCACGGCCGGCCCTGTGCCCTCAGAGCTGCCTGGACTCCATTCTTCCAGGTGGAATCACCCTGAGCCCTGCAGCTGGTGCAGCCCCGCATGGCCCTGCAGGCCACTCTCCGTGGGGGCTCAGCCACAAGGCCCCCACTCTTCAACCCCTGGCTGCTTCAGAAGGTGACCTTGACCATGGCCTGCTGTGCATCTCCCCTCCTCATCGCACCTCTCGGCCCCCAGGTCATCTCCTGGCGGAGAGAAGGGGTGCAGGAGGGCAAACCCTGGTACAGCCAGGACAGATCCGAGGCCGCTGCAGCCCAAGTCGGGAGAGAGTTGGGGACAAGGGCAGACAGAGACACTGAGAGTGACAGAGCAAGTGATATGGAGAAAGAAGCAGAGGGGAGGCCAGACTGAGGCCCCGACCCAGCCCCGCGGCTGCTCCCAAAGGGCCAAACTTGTGTGTGGGGGGGTGGTCAGGGACTCACTGGGCCTCAAATGGCCCCCCTTCTTTGTAGTTCATATTCTCAGAGAAAAGAAATCACTTTCCATCCAATTAATCTAATTAGACATAATCAAGTTGTGGAGATCTGTGCAGCAGGGTGAGTGATTAGGAAAAATTACCTCCCTGCAAAGAGTTCAGATTTCATTTTCATTCCATAATCTAAAGAACAAATAAAGAAATATGGGCTTATTGCTCTCCTCAGACCCCCCCCACCCCAATCTCACACCACTTGAGGGCTGGAGAATTCCCTGAGAGGTGGGCACTGGCTCAGCAGAGGGTCAAACCACAACCTGCACAGTGATTGTATAGCCACCTCAGGACACTCATGCAGTCACCTTAACATGTACACACACACACACACACACACACACACACACACTCACCTTAACATGTACACACACACACACACACACGCACGCACACACACAATCTCACAGGGATTCACTGACCGGCAGGAGTCCTGGGTCAGTCCCCGCTGTGCTGGCTGTGTGACACTTAGGCACTTTCTCTGGACCTCAGTTTCCCCACCTGTAACAATAAGAGCTGTAATTGATCTGGGGACCCCTTGGGGCAGCGCAGTCTGGAATTTAATTTTTTCTTTCTCCATCTCTCCCTCCTTCTTTCAAATGGAGGCTGATGAGAACATAAAGCCTGGGAGGGGCGCCCAGGGGTGCGAGAGGTGACACTCTTCACCAGGCCAGTCCTCTGCCAGCAGAGCAGGGACTCGCCCCAGTAGCCCTCACGGCCCCAGAGCCGGGTCTGTGGCCCGAAGGGACTCCGCTGTTCCCACATGCGGATATGTGAGGATGCCCCCTCTCACATGGGGATATGTGTTGACAGCTCCAAGGCTGGGAGCTGCCCCACAGCCAGGCCTCATCTCCCAGGGCCCAGGCCCAGCGGCACCATCTGCTCCTGGAAGGTCCCTCCTCTGAGATGCAGCTGGAGAGAGACCAGCCTGGGAGGCAGCAGAACAGAGCATCTGGAGCCTGAAGCCTGAAGATGGATTAATCCAGGTCCAGAGGCTTCTCAGCTGGAGCAGGGCCCTGGGACAGTTTGGGGGAGGGGTGGACAGAGTCCCCAGGGGGAGGCACAGCCTGGAGTAGACAGAGGTGGGGAGTGTGTCACTGAGGGGTGATGTATGGTCCTGCCTTGCTTCTTGCTGTCCTGCCCCCTCTCTGCACAGCTGAGGCCACCTGAGCCCCACTGTGTGTCCAGAAGGTGCCAGGCTCCAGGACCATCCTGCCGCAGCCAGGGGCGTTTGAGGAGCTCTGGGGAAGATAAGGAGGTGGGGCCGAACTTGGAGTCTAGCCTGTTTTGAGTCCCAGCTACTGACTCACTGTGGAACCTAAGCACTGCCTCCACGCCTGCCCCCCCGCCCCCGCCATTCTGGGCCTCTGGCTCCTCCTCATCTTCCAACAGGGCGAGGGGGCTGCAGGGACCCCACGTGGGTTCCCACCGGAAGTGGGGGTTGGGGGATCTGCAGGAGCTCAGGGGATGTTTGTTCCCGTCCCCTCTGCAGCCCCCAAGGTGCCAGGCTCCAAGTTAGCACCCAGGAAATATTGATTAGCCTGTGAGATGATGAAATGAGCTAACATCTGTGTCTGGGCCTCATGGTACCAAAATCTAAACCTGTGCTGGGAATTTGAACAACCTGCGAGCCAGCTGGTTGGAGGCACTGAGGGTTAGGCTGTGAGTCATCAGGGAGGACTTCCTGGAAGAGGCAGGCTTCAGGCTGGGAGGGACTTGGATAGAGGAGGGAAGGCGTGCGCTGCATGTGCGAAGCTGGAAGTTGGGAAGGGGAGGACCTCTGCTGTGAGCTCCTGCCAGTAAGTGATGGCTGGGAGTTTGAGTTTTGGAATCAGACAGACCTGGATATAACTTGCTTTGGGGGTGACCTTGGACAAGTCCCTCCCCTCTCAGGGCCTCAGTGTTGTCACCTATGAAGTGGAGGTGACGACACCCCCTACCCACAGGATTGTTGTGAGGCTGGCACTGTGTGTGGATGTGTGTGTGTGTGTGTGTGTGTGGGCAGGAGAATCCTGGCACAGCACTGGGCTCCCAGGGTACACTGGGTAACAGGGACACCCTCCCTTTGTCAGCTCATTCAGGTCACTCGCCATTCCCAAGGGTGGCCTCCCCACTACATGAGATATGTGGTCCCAGCAGGGAGCAGGGGCCTGGGGGGCCATGGACACATCACCTCTCAGGGGACCAGGTTCTCCTTGCCATGAAACACAGACCCTACAACCTTGGAGCTGGGAGGGGTGGCCTTGGGCAGAGGGAGAACGAGCACTATGGGGCTATGCATTGGTCTCTTCCGCCTGAATGGCAGAGACTTCCTCTTCCCCTGCTTGTCCAGACCACACAGGGCTCTCCAGGTGCCGCCAGGGGAGACCCAGAACAGAGATGACCAGCCTCAACCTCAGGTCAGCCCCCCTCAGGGGCCAGAGCAGGGCTGGCCAGCTGCCTGCTCCATTCTAGAGTCACCTGAGGCTCCCCCTTCTCCACCACTGATGTCCCCAGATCCCTGCCCAGCCACTGCCTGAGCCTGTGTGTCTGGTTGGAGAACCACGTGGAAGTCTGTGTGTGCCTGAATGTGTGGTCCCTGTGCCAATGGCAGAGCCGTGGGCACACACCTGTGTGTCTGCACCTTGTCCATCCATCGTGAGGACATGAATGTACTTGTATGTGTGGCACAGGACCCTGGGCCAGGTGTGTCTGAGTGCTAGTGGTCTTGTATTATGTGTTTGTCCTGCACTTTCATCCATTTGTGTACCTTCCTGTGCTCACGCTTTCCGCCATGTGCCTGTGTTTCCAGATCTGTCCATTGTGAATGTTTCTGAATGTTCTATAGGGGGTTCTCTCTGGCCGCAGAGCTCTGTCTCTTTCAGTATCTATTTCTGATACTGTATTTGTACTGGTGTGTATTTGTCTATATGACTGTGTTTCTGCTCTATGTCTATTTCCGATGTCTCTGTATCTGCGTTCATATATATATTGATATTGGCCATGCCCACAGCATATGGAAGTTCCTGGGGCCAGGGGTCAAATCTGAGCCACAGCTGCAATCTATGCCAGTTTACCACCAACACTAGATTCTTAACCCACTGTGCCACAGCAGGAACTCCTTTATGTTTTGGCACCAGTTTTTAATCAACATGCATTTCCATGTCTGTATCCATAGGTTGGGTCTGGGGGTCTCTACCTGGGCCCAGGTGAGGTGGTGCTTATGTCTGCGTGACTGGGTATCTCTGATCATTTGTGTCTTCATTGTCTCAGGATCCACGTCTGTCTCTTTGTGGCCCTGACCCTCTGTCTGTGTCTGAGTGGCTGTCTGTATAGTGTTGGTTCATGGGTCTTTCTGTTGAACTATTTACCTGTTTCTGAGTTTCTATAGGTGTGTGCCTATATGTTTCCTCTATATCTCTCGCTCAGGATGTGTGTGTGTGTCTGTGTCCAAATGCCCACATAGGAATGTGTCTGCCACCCCCTAAGGCCAGTAAAGAAACCCCTCCTTCCCATCTTGTGGGTTTGGAAGAAATGTTTACTGTGTGATAGGAAATGATAGGCTCAGGATATCTAAACTCTCAGGGGCTAAACCCTGCCCCTCCAGACAGTGCTTTGCTCTTGAACTAATTGCAGGAACAGAATGTGACATTCAACAATAGCTGATTAAACATTCTTTTCAAGGGTGCGTGGAATAGTCACCAAGAGGGACCATGTGCTGAACTATCAAACATATATTACTACTTTAAAAGAACTGAGATCATGAAGAATATTTTCTTTGATTACAATGGAATTAAATTAAGAGTCAATGATAATAATGCATCTGGAAACCTCACACATATTTGGAAATTAAACGACATATGTCTAAAGAACCTGTGGGTCAATGAAGAAATCACAAGAGACTAGAAAACATTTTGAACTGAATAAAGAAAACATTAACATTTCAAAACTTGTCAAATGCAACTACAGGAGTCCTGAGAGTGAATTATAGAGATTAAAACTGTACTAGAAAAGAAGAGTTTAAAATCAATGATCTAATTATTCTTAAGAAGCTAGGGAAAAAAGAACAGAAACCAATAGAATAGAACACCAATAATTTAAAATACCAAAAAAGCCAGAAATTGATTTTCTAAAAAGATTTAAAAAATCAGTAAGACCCTAGCTAGGAAAAAAAAAAAAAGAGGGGAAACAAAGTTTTTAACACTGCCAATGGTAAAGGGGGCACAGCTAAGATAGTACAGTCCTTAAAAAGGTCAAAAGAGAATATTATAGGAGTTTCCATTGTGCCTCAGTGGTAATAAACCCTACTTGTATCCATGAGGACGAGGGTTTGACTCCTGCCCTTGCTTGGTGGGTTAAGTATCCAGTGTTGCCATGAGCTGTGGTGTAGGAGGCAGACTCGGCTCAGATCTGGCATGGCTGTGGCTGTGGTGTAGGCCGGCAGCTGCAGCTCTGACTCGACCCCTAGCCTGGGAACTTCCATATGCCTGGGTGCAGCCCAAATAAATAAATAAATAACTTATGGAAATAATTCAACAACTTCAATGAACTGGGAAAATTTCTTGAAAACACAACTTACCAAAACTAACTGAAAAAGAAACAGAAGCACTGAATAAGCCCTGTGTCTATTACATATATTGAATTTATAATAGGAAGCTTTTTTTTTCCTTTCTTTTTACAGCCACACTTGTGGCAAATGGAAGGTCCCAGGCTAGGAGCTGAATGGGAGCTGCAGCAGCAGCGCTGGATCCTTAATCCATTGAGTAAGGCCAGGGATTGAAACCGTATTGTCACCGACATTGTTGGGTTCTTTTTTATTTTTATTTTATTATTTTGTCTTTTTAAGGCTGTACCTGTGGGACATGGAATATCCCAGGCTAGGGGTCGAATCATTGCTGTAGCCACTGGCCTATGCCACAGCCACAGCAACACCAGATCCAAGCCGTGTTTGTGATCTACACCACAGCTCATGGCAACACTGGATCCTTAACCCACTGAGCAAGGTCAGGAATTGAACCTGTGTCCTCACGGATTCTAGTCAGATTCGTTTCCATTGAGCCACGATGGGAACTCCTAGGAAACTTTTTAATTTAATTAATTTAAAAATATTATTAGATATAGCTGACATTGTATTATTAGTTTCAGGAGAACAGCCAAGCAAATCAGTTATACATATGTATATATACGTGTGTGTATATATATAATATATATATATACACGATTATTTGTGTGAGTGTATATATCCATTCTTTTTTCCCATATAAGTTATTACAAACTATTGAGTAGATTTCCCTGTGCTATACAGTAGGTTCTCATTAATTGTCTATTTTATCAGTAGTATGCATATGTTATTTCCATTCTCCCAGGCCTGGCAACTTTGCTTCTAAATAAATAGAAATAAATAAATAAATAAATAAATAAATAAATAAAAATAAAAAAATAAAAGTACCAAAAAGTACTGAAAATTCTCATTCATGAAGAGTCTTCTACCAATATTTTCATAGCATCTTTATTTATAATAACCTAAACCTAACTCAGTTGCCCATCATTGGGTGAATTAATAGATAAATTGTACACATGCATAAAATGGACAATTACTGAGCAATAACAAAGAACAAACTATGAACAAAGATGGCACCACAGATAAATCTCAAAAACTTTGCACTGAGTGAAAGCCAGAAACCTATTGTATGGTTCCATCTATATGCAATTCTGAAACATGCAAAACAAATCCAGTGTTGGAAATTAGATCCGTGGTGACCAGGGGTTAAGGTAGGGAAGGAGCTGATTGATTGCAATAGCACCAAAGGGACATTAATGCGACCTACACCACAGCTCACGGCGATGTGGTATATTTTTTGGGTGTGGCTGAGCCCATGGCATTTGGAAGTTCTCTGGGCCAGGGATCAAACTCTTGCCACAGAAGCAACACAAGCCACTGCAGTGACAATGCCAGATCCTTAACCTTCAGAGCCACCAGATGCCCCCTGAAACGTTAGTATGTTTTAAGGGGATATTATTTAAATGGATGTGTGCAAAAATCTGTATATATCTAAGTGAGGGGAAGGAGTACCATTCCATTGCTGATCAATCTAGGTTGCGCTGACCCCCCCATATCTCTCTTTCTGCCTATCACAGTCCATCCTCCGTGAGTATCTCTCAAATCCTCCACTCTGTCCATCCCGCTCCTGCTACTGCGCTGGAGTGATCAGGGCTGTATGAGTTTGGGTTCCTCCAAAAGAGGAGATGCTTTATGTGGGAGGTGACCCAAGGAGGCACAGTCAGGAGGGGACAGGGGCAGGAGGGAGGAAAGCCCTAAGAGTATCTCTGATGTCTGCTTCAACCATCCCTGGTGTCTGCTTCAGCCGTCGCCATCACCTTCGTGGCCCCTTGTGCCCCTCCCTCCCATCTACCTCCCAAGGCAGCAAGAGTGGGCTTCCCTAAAGATGAACCTATCCAGGTCCAACTCCTGCCTACAACAGTCCAATTACCACTCTTGGCTTTGGGGGCTTGGCACCCCCACAGGGTGTGGTTGAGCTGCTCTGACCTTAGAGTTGACCCCATGTAAGAGCTGCTTTGCAGCTCTTCAGATTGGCCAAAATTTGAACTCTGTCCCACCCAGTGAACCAGGATGGCCACTCCCTCTCCTCCCTCCCTTTTCCAAGGTGATAGGTGCCTTAAAAGAAGGCTCCCATGATCCTGGCCTCTTGGTCTTCACTTTCCTTGAGAGCTGGTTGGGCTTACAGACTTGATCCTAACAAATGCAATATGGCAAGAACGATGGCATGTCATTTCTGAGATTAGATTATGAAAGGCTGGTGGCAGCCATCCCAGATGCTTGCTCTTGACTCGCCTGCTCTGGGGGAAGCCAGCTGCCATGTCAGGAAGCATATCTTGGGAGAGACCCATGTGGGTGAGCTTGGAGCAGTTTATCCCCTCCTTGGGCTGAAGCCTGCTCACACTGGGATCGCAACTTCCTGAGAGAGCCTCAACAGGAACAACTCCCAGATTCCTGACCCACAGCAAATGTGAGATAAGAAACCTTTGTTGGAGCTCCCATCATGGCTCAGAAGTAAGGAACCTGACTTGGATCCATGAGGATGTGGGTTCTATCCTGGCCTTGCTCCGTGGGTTAAGGATCTGGCATTGCTGTGAGCTGTCGTGTAGGTCGCAGACACGGCTGGGATTCCACGTTGCTGTGGCTGTGGTGTAGGCCGGCAGCTATAGTTCTGATTTGACCCCTCGCCTGGGAACTTCCATATGCTGCAGGTGTGGCCCTAAAAGCAAAAAAAAAAAAAAAAAGAAGAAGAAGAAAGAAAGAAAGGACCTGAAGCTCTTTACCCAGCCGAACTGTGCTGTTATCCAGCTCATGTTATAAACAGTCAAACTCTAGGTCTACTCCAACCAGCAAAGCAACCCCAGCTTCATGCTAAAGACATAATTTGCTACAAATTAAACTTAATGGAACTGGAGTAATTATGTTGACTTTTTAAAACACCTTTAGATAAAAACATGATTAAGTGATTTCAGAATATAATCTCTTTCTATTGCATTTCCCAAGGGAACCAAGAGAAGAGGCTAAGGCAGAAAAGTTGATGCTGAAAAAGGGTGATGTGGGCATCAGACATCAGCTTGAGGATGCCCTTATATCCTGCATAGGGAGTGGTACCCAGTCAGCTTTCCATGAGGGCAACTTTATGGTATGTATCAAAAGCCTTAAAAATGCCTATGCCCTTTGACCCAGTGAGGCCAGAAATCAGTCATATGGAAATAATCAGAGATAGAGACAAAGATCAATGTGCAGAATTGGTCATGCAGCATCCTTTTTAACAGGCAAATGCTGGAACCATCTAAGTGCTTAACCGTGGAAGACTGGCTAAATCAATTATGAATGAAAAATAATTATGATGGAATATTGTGTCGCCATTTAAAATGAAACCTTCAAAAGTAATTTATGTTGGGAAATGCTTATAAATTAAGAGCTAGAGAAATAGGTAGCATATAAAATTGAACGCAAAGTACATCCCAATGTTTCTTTATATACACATGGGACTAATAAAACCAAGAAGGATGCATGCAAAAATATCAACAGTTGTTCTCTCCGGTGGGGGGATTATGGGGGATTTTAATTTTCTTTTTACGCTTTCCAAATTTCCTGTAATGAGCATCTACGACTAGTATATTGTTTTTAATTTTTTTTTAATGGATTTAGGTAAAAAAGAATCTCCGCATCTCCTTTTACCGTGAGAGGACTTCCTGGGTTAAGCTCTGGGGTGGAACTCTGATTTAGGATCACTTTGTCTGTATTCAAGCGCCCTGGTTCTGGCTGGGGACCAGGCTGCTGGTCATCTCCTATTATCCCATCTCTGCTTCTCCCTTAGTTGAAGAATGCCAACACAGTTGGCTATGTCCATATGCCCTGCTCACAAGGCAAATCTCTTACAGATGGCTAGGGAAGGGGTAGCAATGACATGGGAAAGGAAGTCGTCAGTACAGCTCCCATGAAATCTTTCTTGATGGGACCTAATGCAGCTTGCACCAGCCTCGATGTGCTCCCTCCCCCCTCCCTTTTTTTTTTTTTTTCTTGTCTGGAATGAGACTATGATGACTGGAGCTCCAGGAGCTGTATTGTGTCCATGAGATAATGTTTAGGATGAACTCATATGTTGCGTGGATGGTAGAACAAGAAGGGAATCTGGAACACTGACAAAGTTGGGAATGAAGCCACCATAGAAGCCCTAGAAATCTTATATCCAGAATTCTCTTACATGAGAGAAAAATACACCTTCAATGTGTTTAAGCCACTGTCTTAGAGACTCCCACTAGGATCTGAATTCATTTCCCAGCTGGTAACGCTGAGGCAAGGTCACTGATGGAAAAGATAAAGCAAACACCCCAAATTATACACAGATTCTTAACGGAGCAAGAGAGATCTAAATTTCCAAGGATCTCTGGCTACAACCACGCTGGATGGTGAGGTGTTTAGTCTTTAAGAGACAGCAGGAAATATCAGTCGCGGTGAGAGCCTTGAACATTCGGCACACACCACCCGCTGCCCCACTTACCTTCAGCCTCCTCTCTGGCTCTGGGAGCTGCCCAGAGCGTGGGAGGCACCTGGTCAGGTACGAACATCCAGGGAGGGAGTCAACCGATGCCCAAAGAGAGGGAGCCCAGAGGCTGCTATGACTGCTAAATGTGGGAAAGATCTTGGTCCACCTCTTTGATGCTTACATTCCTTCAACAACCACCAACGCACAATCAAATTATCATCACTCATAATACCCTCATCAGGACCCTCACCGTCTTCTTCACTGTTATCATCTTCATCACAATCATCCTTATCATCACCTCCCCCATCACCTGACATCCTCACTACCATTTACGCTAACGTACTGGGTTACACCAAAGTCTTACAACAAGGCAGTGATGCAGGCAGTAAACGCATTCCTACCTCAGGGCCTTTGCATCTGCCCCTCCTTGTGACTGGAGCATTCTCCTGACAGCAAGATTCACTCTCCCACTTCACTCAGGTCTCTGTTCAATGGTTACCTCCTTAGAGAGGCCTTTCCTGACCAATCTGTCTACCATAGACCCCTCATCTCTGGTCCGGTCCCTTTCCTCATTTTTCTTCATAGAACTTATATCACTACTTGATCCATACCTATATGTATATCTACATATCATATGTATGTGTAATATGCATATACACACATTAACATATGCAATTATAATGTTATATGTGATGTATATACACCTATTATATCTAGGATGTTATTAGTCACCAGGGGTATGTAAACTGAAAATATCATGAGATCACAGTCATGACTAAAATTAAAAAGTCTAATGACATCAAGTGTTGGTGAGGATGCAGGGCCACTGGAATTCTCATACATTGCTTCTGGGAGTGTTAAATAACATAGCTACTTTGGGCAGTGGTCGGGCATAGCTGGGAAGTGTCTATACAGCCACTCTATAGCCTACTCATAAGTACCTGTCAAAAAGTATTGAAAGCTTTTATATAGATTTATGCCTATATATTTATATATGCATATATTTATTTACATATTCATATATAATTAGTATATAAATGTAATATATAAATATTTAATGTATGTTAATGTATTATATATAAATATAAAATCTAATATTTTATGGCTATAAACTCATTGTAAACTCCATAAGAACAGGGCCTTTGTCAATCTTCTTCACCTCTCTACCCACCGTCCCTACAAGAGAACCTAGAACATAAGAGCTACCTAGGAAAACCCTATTGAATTAATTAATTTATTCATGTGACCTTATTCCCATCCTCTTTTTAGTCTGGAGGCACTTGAGACAAAGTTCAGCTTATCTGCAGCCCTCCAGGTTTGTTTCTCAGAATGGCCTATAGGTCTCAGCCTCCCAGTTGAACAGGACACTCACCTCCCTTTTCTAAACTCCATACCTCTATTAACACGCCCTAAAAGGTAGTAAGGTGCACAGAAGAGTGTTGGCTTTAGAGTCAAACCAAAATTCAAATCTCAGTTCTCCCCTTACTAGTTCTGTGACTTTCAGCTTTCTGAACCTGCATTTTCTCTTATTAATAACACCAACCTTGAAAGTGTGTTGGGAGGATAAACCTCATGTGAATACAACACATGGTAAACCTTTGATTTCTAATAGTTCACACTGAGCTCCCTGTCAGCTCCCATCAAGCCTGAGCCATTGATTTGTTTTTCTCAGCTCAGCTCAGAACTTTGCCCTGCCTGCTAAACTCCCTTTTACATAAGGAATCCCTCGCTTTGTGTCTCCCTCAGCGGCTCTGGTTTATTGGGATTTCCTTCTTCCTAATCTGGTTCTGTCATCCAAAGTGCCTTCTCTTCCTCCAAGGCCCTGTTATCTGAAATCTGAAGTCCTGAATGGTGGACTGCAGTTTCCCTGAGGCAGGAATCTGACTCTCCACAGATCCCTCTCCCAGGGCCTGAGGGAGCCCCGCCCAGAGGACTCCCCAGGATGGTGGGCTGGTGGGAAGTGGTGGGGGGTCGACAGAGCAGGGAGTGGCAGGACTGACGGCTCCTCCGTCTGTGGCATTGGTAACACATGGACTGTGTACCCGGACCAAATCCCGGCTCTGCCCTTTACAACCAGCGGATGGTAACTTAGTCCCCTCCCTTCTGTGAGACCATCTCCTCATCTGTCCAGTGGAGATGGTGCCTCCCGCCCCAACCGGGCTGCGGGCAGTGAAGGGTACTGTGCGTGTGGACGTGTGGAGGAGGGGCTGGCAAACTCACCATCTGCAAGTCCAGTGATGTCACAGGTCACGTCAGGGTGGCCTTGAGGTCACGCTGCACTGTGAGCAGAGGGTAAGAGCGTGGGCTCTGGAGCAGACCTGGGTTTGAGTCCTGGCTCTGCGACCTCCGGCTGTGTGACAGAGGCAAACTGCTCACCCTCTCTGAGCCTCCATTTTCCCCTCTGTGTCATCACCTCCCCTCTGAGAGTTGTTGGGAAAATCACTTTACAATGGCAACATGCCAGCCCTGCTACAGGCTCCATCACTGTCAGCTGCCCCCCACTCCTTCTCAGGGAGGGTCCCACCTGGGGCAGCCTGGGAGGGAGGCCAGAGAGCAAAGGAGGCAGAAAGGACATGTCCAGGTGCACACGTGTGCACGGAGCCCCAAGCTACCCACCTCCCTGACGGACAGGCACCCCCAGGCCTGGTCCCACACACTGAACTCTGCGGAGCGGGGACAGGGATTTGCTTCCCGAGCAGGAAGGACATGATGACTCGGTGGGACAAGTACTCTTTCCAGTTTTGTGCAGCTTCTCTGCAGAGGTCACAGCCCCGGTCACCCTGCCCCACCCCACCCAGGACAGGGGCCCAGGACTCACTCAGCACCGCCAGCACGACCTGCATGCTTGGCGGTTTCCTCGGTGGGGACACATCTGACCAGACCTCCGCTCTTCCTGTTCCGTGTCTACGACTCATGAGTGAACAATCGAGAGAGGCTGAGAGGTCAACCAGACGGAGGAGGGTCAATCAAAAATGAATAGAATACTTTCCTAACAGAGTTGGAAGTGTTTTGTTTTGTTTTGCTTTTTAGGGTCACACCCGTGGCATATGGAAGTTCCCAGGCTAGGGGTCTAAACGGAGCTACAGCTTCTTGCCTATACGCAATAGCCACAGCAACCCGTGGTGTGAGCCACGTCTGTGACCTACGCGACAGCCGACGGCAATGCTGGATCCTCAACCCTCTGAGTGAGGCCAGGGATGGAACCCACATCCTCATGGATACTAGTTGGGTTCCTTACCACTGAGCCACAAAGGGAACTCCTGGAAGATCTTGTAATCAAATTTCTTTAGAGGCAGATTTATTGAAGTATAATTTACATAAAGTAAAACATCATTTTAAAGTATATTGTTGGGATGGACGGGCAGTTTGGGGTTTTTGGAGGCAAACTGTTATATCTGGAATGGATGGGCAATGGGGCCCTACGGTACAGCACAGGGAACTGTGTGTGATTGGGTCACTTTGCTGTATGACAGAAATTGAAGAAACATTGGAAATCAACTACGCTTAAAAAAAAATGGCAATTTGTTAAAAAATTTTTTTAATTTAAAATTAATAAAGAAAGTACGTTGTCCAATGAGTTTTGCCATATGTATGCAGTCTTACAGTCACCACCTCAATCAAGATATGGAATATTTCCACCATTCTATGAAATAACCTCATCTCCCTTTGAGGCACATCTCCTCTCACCTCCAGCCCTTGGAAATCACCGGCCTGATTTCTGTCTCTGTAGTTTTGCTTTCTCCAGAATAACATATAAATGTATATAGCCTATGTGTCTGGCCTTTTCCACTAAGCAGAATGCTTTTGAGACTCATCCGTGACGTTCTGTGTATCAGCAGTTCATTCCTTTTTATGCCTGGGTGGTATTCTGTTGTGTGGATTACACACCATATTTTGTTTATTCATTTGTCAGTCTATGACTGTTAGAAATAGCTCTGTTATGCAATTCATGTACACGTCTGTGTGTAGACACATTTTTTTCCCCTTGGTAAATGCCTAGGAGCGGAATTACTGTGTTGTATGGAAAATATGTGCTTAACTATATACGAAACTGCCAAACTGTTTTTTAAAGCAACTGTCCTATTTTGCACACCCACTAGCAATGTGTGAAGTTTCTAATTGCTTTGCCTCTTCTCTTTGGTATTGTAGTCTCATTAATTTTGGCCATTCTAGTGGGTATGTAGTGGTGAATGCTGTGGTTATAATTTGCATTTCCCTGATGACCTCCAGGGACTTATTTGTCATCTGTATGTCTTCTTCAGCGAAGTATCTGTTCAAAACTTTTGCCCATTCTTTTTATTTTATTTTACTTTTTGCATTTTTAGGGCTGCGCCTGTGGCATATGGAAGTTCCTGAGCCATGGGTCAAATCAGAGCTAAAGCTGCTGACTGACATCACAGGCACAGCAACGCAGAATCCGAGCTGTGTCTGTGACCTACACCACAGTTCGAGGCAATGATGGATCCTTAACCCACTGAGCGAGGCCAGGCATCAAACCTGAATCCTCATGGATACTAGTCAGGTTCGTTTCTGCTGAGCCGCAATGGGAACTCCAACTTTTGCCTGTCCTTCATTGATGTTTTATTATTGAGTTGAGATTTTATATATTGCATAAGAGTTTTACGTAGTTTTATCAGATACCTGATTTGGAAATAGTTCTGGTAGTCTGTGGCTTGAATCTTCATTTCCTTGGGTACATAACTAATATTCAAATAACCAATATAATGACTTAATGATTGTGATGATGTCTCATATTTTCTCCTTTTAAAGTTTGTGTGTTTTTGTCTTAATGTTTACCTAGCCCAAGGTCACGAAGATTTCTCCTACATTTTCTTCTAGAAAATTTTTGTCTGGCTCTTATATTTAAGTTGATGATTTATTTAGAGTTAATTTGTGTGTGTGTGGTGAGAGAAGTGTAATGGGTTTGGGTTCTTTTTATTAAAATTATGGATTTCCAATTGCTCCAGCACCATTTGTTGAAAAAAAAAATTCTTTCTCTTTGAATTACGTTGTCATGTCTGTTGAAAATCAGTTGGCCATGTATGTGTGGATCTATCTTTGAATCCTATTCTGTTCCATTGACCTCTCTGTCTATTATACCAACACCCCTCTATTATCACCTGCTGTCGCTTTATAGTAAGTCTTAAAATCAGGTCGCAAGAGTCCAAATTTATTCTTCTCTTACAAAATGGCTTTGGCTCTTCTGGGCCCTTTGCTTTTCATACGAATTTTAGAACCAGTTTGTCAATTTCATCCAAACTGCCTCCGAGGATTTTGACTGGTGTTGTATTGAATATGCAGATACATTCTGGGAGGATTGTCATCTTAACAATATTGAGTCCTCCCACCCATGAACATGATATGTCTCTTTCTTTATTTAGGTCCTTTTTAACTTTTCTTAGCAATGTGAGAATCCTTTTCTTTCATTGGACTAATAACAATTTTTTAAAACAGATTTATTGGAGTTCCCATCATGGCGCAGTGGTTAACGAATCCGACTAGGAACCATGAGGTTGCGGGTTCGGTCCCTGGCTTTGCTCAGTGGGTTAAGGATCTGGCGTTGCTGTGACCTGTGATGTAGGTTGCAGACACGGCTCAGATCCCGCGTTGCTGTGGCTCTGGCGTAGGCTGGTGGCTACGGCTCCGATTAGACCCCTAGCCTGGGAACCTCCATATGCCGCAGAAGCGGCCCAAGAAATGGCAAAAAGACAAAAACAAACAAACAAACAAAAAAACAGATTTATTGAGGCCTGGCGTGTATACAGGAAAATTCACCTTTTTTGTTCCACAATTTTATTCATTTTGGCAAATGCGTATAGTCATGACACCACCACCATAATCAATATGTAGGACCATTTATTACTCTAAAAGTTTCCCTTATGTTTTTTTGTAGCCAACCTCCTTCCCTTACCCTCAGCCCCTGAAAATCACTGATATATTCTCTATTCTCCTTATTTTGCCTTTTCCCAGTTAGAACATTTCCATTTGGTGGAATGGTTAAATTTAAACATACCCTCTTGCTTTTGTTGTTTTCTTTCTTTCCTACCTTCCTTCCTTTCTTCCTTCTCTCTTTTTTTGTTGCAACCATGGCATGCAGAAGTCGCTGGGCCACAGATCACACTCTCACTACAGCAGTGACAATGATGAATCCTTAACCTGCTGAGCCACCAGGAAACTCCTGTTTTCTTTTTGTTATATCTGTTCTTTGTTGTTTCTCTTTTCCTGCCTTCTTTTGGTTCAATTGGGTGATTTTTATTATTCCATTTTATCTTCACTCTTGGCTTATTAGAAATAGCTATTTCATCCTTATAGTGGCTGCTCTAGCTTTTATGATATCCATCTTTAACTTATCACAATCTGCCTTCATTTAACATGGTTCTTTTTGTCTTTTGTTGTTGTTGTTGTTGTTGCTATTTCTTGGGCCGCTCCCACGGCATATGGAGGTTGCCAGGCTAGGGGTTGAATCAGAGCTGTAGCCACCGGCATACGCCAGAGCCACAGCAACGCGAGATCTGAGTCACGTCTGCAGCCTACACCACAGCTCATGGCAACGCCGGATCCTTAACCCACTGAGCAAGGGCAGGGACCGAACCCGCAACCTCATGGTTCCTAGTCGGATTCGTTAACCACTGCGCCACGACGGGAACTCCAGTTCTTAACCTGTAGTGTAATAATGTTATTATACACTCCCATTTCTTTCCTGTCATTTCTTGTGCTAATATTTTCATAGATTTTACTTATACATACATTATAAATCTCCGAATATTGTTACTATTTTCTCTTTAGAGAGTCAATTATCTTTGAAAGAGACAAAAATGACAAAAAAATTTTTGTGTTTACCCTACTTTTCATTATTTCTGGTGCTCTTCTTAATGTAGGTAGGCCCAACTTTCCATCAGGTACCATGGTCCTTCTGCCTGAAGAATTTCCCTTGACATTTCTTATATTGCGGGTGAGTTCTTGAAGTTTTATTGGTTTGAAAAAAAAATTCCTGTTTTATCTTTGTTCTTAAAAGATAGTGCTTCTGGGTGTATAATGATTATTTCACAGGTTTTTTTTTTTTAAGCCATTATACTACTTAAAAGATGTAAAAATGTAAATTTCCTTTGGGACTACAGAGTTTCTGATAAGCTAGCTATATTTCCTATCTTTGTTTCTCTGTATGTAATTTTTCTTTTTCTCTGAATGCTTTCAAGATTTTTTAGTCTCTGGTCTTCAGAAGCTTGACTGTGATGTATCTAGGTGATGTGCATGCGCATGTGTGCGTGTGTGTGTGTGTGCATGCACATGTAAACATGTATGGGATCTTATGGTTTTTTTTTTCCTTGGATTTATGATCTTTTACTCAATTTGGGAAATTTGCAGACCATTATATCTTCATATATTTCTTTTTTTCCTATCTAACTCTTTCTATTCTTCTGGGACTCCAATTATATATATGTTAGACCACAGCTTTTAGCTGCTCTGCTTTGCATTTTCAGTTTTTTTTTTCTTTCTTTGTTTCTCAGCTTGGATCAAATAATTTCTAGTAATGGATCTATTTTTAACTTATTAATCTTTTTCTGTGCTGTACGATATGCTGACAAGTCCATTAAAATAACCATTTTTCTCTGATAATGTTTGTAAAATTTTTTCTTGCATTGCCATTGGATTTTTTTCTTTATAGTTTTTTCTTTGCACTTCAATTTCTCATCTACTCAAGTATATTTTCCATCTTCCTCACTATACTTTTTAACTAGTTACTTAAACATAGTTATTTAAAAATCTATGCCTGAAAATTCCAACCTTTGGGTTATCTATTGAATGACTGCTTTCCTATTGACGATAGGTTGCTTTTCCTTGATTTTTTTTTTTTTTGGTGAGTATGTATCTTATAATTTTAGAGTAAATTCTGGACATTGTAACAGTAGAGATTATAACATTATAACAGCAGAAATTGAGGTAAGTAGTATTTATGCCCAGAAATAAGAATACTTACTCTTCTCTTAAAACAGTAGTGTGATGCCTTGTGTCATCACTAGGAAAGAGGTGAGTTTAATTGGGTTTTTCTGGTGCTATAATTTCAGTGTCTCTGCCTCTGCTCCCAACTTCAAATTCCTCCAGTGATGTTCTTGCTTTTCTGTACACTTAGGCCTAGGTATTCTAAACTGTCATGTTAGCTCATATTCAACCTTTAAAAACTCACTGTTTTCTTCCTTCCACCTTTTATGGTAGCAGCCTCTTCATTCATACTCTGCAAAAGGTGAAACAATTCATGTTTGCCTGTCTCTTTAAAGGGACTTGTCCTTTGGACTTCCACTCACCTATTTGTACTTTTTTAGTTTTTTTCTGTTATGGTTGTACAACTTCCCACAAATTTGGTGGCTTCGTTCAACACTCAGTTATTATTTCACAGTTCTGTAGGTCAGAAGTCTGGTACTGTGTGGCTCAGCCGCTCTCTGCTTTAGGTTTCAACAGCCAAAATCAGTGTCAGAGCTGATTTTAACATCTTGGAGTTACCTTCATGGGAGACACCTTCTGAAGGCTCAGGAGATGAGTCCTGTCCCAGGCTCTTTCAAGTTGTTGACCAGATTAATTTCCTTGCAGTTGTAGGACTGAGGTCCCTCTTGTCTTGCTAGCTATCAATGAGAGGCATGTCTTTGCTCCTAAAGGCTGTGTGCCTTCCTCCTCATGTTTCCCATGTGGCCCCCTCCAGCAGCAAGGAGTCTACTTGTCCTCCTTCCTGCTGAATCTTGCTGCCTTCCTCTCTGCTTTTAAGGGCCCATGTGATTATACTGGACTCAGCTGGATAATCCAGGCTTGTCTGTTTAAGTCAGTTGAGTAGATTAGCCAATGGGGACCTGCTGTGTAGCACAGAGAACTCTACCCAATATTCTGTGATAATCTATGTAGCAAAAGCTTCTGAAAGAGAATGGATGTGTGTACGTGTATAACTGAATCACTTTGCTGTGCAGCAGAAATTATCACAACCTTGTAAATCAACTATATGTCAGTAAAACTAAAAAGTGAAAGAAAGTCAGCTGACTGGTACCTTTAATTCCATTTGCAAAGTCTCTTCATGGCAATAACTAGATTTGGTGTTTGGTTGAATATCCAGGGGATCAAAAATTTGGTGGGGTGGTGTTGGTGCCTTTGAATTCTGCCTAATATGCCTTTTAAACTTGGATCTATGTCCACGGCTGAGGAAAAGCTATGGTTTTGCATATTATCTGGTTTTACTCATTGTTAGTATGGGATTGGCATCCTCTTGTAAGTTTCTACATCACTTGTGGAAGTAGAATGCCCCCCTATTTTATATTTATCCACAAATTAACCATTTCTGGCTCTTATCTATTCCTTTCCAGATTGCCATTTGTTATCATTTTCTTTCAATGTAAAGAACTTTCTTTAACATTTGATATAGTCCAGGTCTGCTGGTGTTGAATTACCCCAACTCTTATTGAATCCCAAAATCTTTAATTTGCCTGCCTTTGGGGGGAGATATTTACTGCATAAGAAGTTCTAGGTTTACGATGTTTTTCCCTTTCAAAAGTTGAAATGTTTTTCTGTTGTCTTCTGGTTTGTGTGGTTTCTGCTGAAGTGTCTCTGTTCACTCTAATCTTTGCTCTCCACTGGAGGTGAGCCTTATTCTCTGGTTTCTTTTAAGATTTTTAAATTATCTTTTTAAAAGCAATCTGATTAGGATATGCTTTGCTGTGACCTTCTTTGTGTTTTCCCTTCTTGGGGTTTGCTGAGCTCCTTGTGTCTGTGTGTTGGTGTTTTTTATACAAAATGGAAATTTTTATTCATTGTTTCTCTCAATACCCCATCCGTCCCTCTTTTGGGAGGGATATCAATTTCATGTATGTTAGATTTCTTGCTATTGTCCCCTGGATCACTGGGGCTCTGTTAATTTTTTTCAGTCTTTTGTTTTTTCTCTCTCTTGCTTCTGTTTGGATAGTTTCTAGTCTACATCGTCAAGTACAATCATTTTAAAATTCTGTAATTTCCACCTATTGTTAATATTTGGTAAAATTTTCATGTCAAATACTGTATTTTTCAGCTGTAGAGCTTTGACTTTTTCATCAGTGTTTACTAGTTTTATGCACACAGATTTTATGTATATTTTGTTAGAGTTATACCTAAGTATTTCTCTTTTTTGTGTCATTATAATGGTATTGTTTTCTAATTTTAAATTTCAGTTGTTCACTGCTGCTGGATAGGAAAGCAATTGAATTTAATATATTGATCTTCCTGGAACTCTGCTATACTCACTAATTCTAACATATTTTTGTTTGTCTTTATAAAATTCTGTGGGATACTCTACAGAGATAATCATGCCATTTGTAAATAAAAACTGTTTTATTTCTTCTTTCCAAAGTGTATGCTTTTTATTCTTTTTTCTTATTTTATCGTATTCACTAGGACTTCCAGTATGATGCTGAAAAAGATGTGAAAGAAGACGTGTTACCTTGTTTCCATTCTTGGCAGGAGAATGGCTAGTCTCTCACCATTAAGTATAATATTATCTATAGTTTTTTCCCTTTTGGTAGATTTTTAAAAACTCAAGTTGAAGCAGTTTCTCTCTACTCCTAGATTTCTGAAAAAAATTTTAAAAATTATGAATGGTATTGGACTTTATCAAATGTTTTTTTCTACATTGTATCATTTTCCTTCATGTAATTTTTGATTTCTATATGATTTTTCTCCTTTAGCTGTTGATATGGTGAATTACATTAACTTATTTTTGTCTGTTGAATCAGCCTTGCATACCTGGGATAATTTTCACTTGGTCATGGTGTACAATTCATTTTTTAAATTGAAGTATAGTTGATTTGCAACACTTTATTGGTTCTGGGTACACAACATAGTGATTCAATATTTCTAATGTTTATATACATTGATCACCATAAGTCTAGTTAACATCTATCATCAAAGTTATTACAATATTATTGACTATATTCCCCGTGCTGCCCATTTGATCCTTGTGACTCATTCTCATTTCTTTTGTAACTAGATTCTGAGTTTGTACCTCTTAATCTTCCTTTCCTATTTCACTCATTCCTTCACTTCCTTCCCCTCTGGCAACCATCTGTTTGTTTTCTGTACCTGTAAGTCTTTTTCCATTTTTTTATGTTTATTTGTTTCAATTTTTTAAGTATACATATGTTAAATCATACAGTATTTATCTTTTTCTGACTGACATTTCACTTAACATAATTCTCTCTAGGTTCATCCATGTTGTCACAAACAGCAAGATTTCATTTGTTTTATCATTGAGTAGTGTGTGTGTGTGTGTGTGTGTGTGTGTGTATCACATCTTTATCCATTCATCTATTGATGGACACTTAGGTTGTTTACATTTTTTGGCTATTATAAAAAAGCTGCAATGTACATAGGGGTGCATATATAGTTTCAAATTAGTGCTTTTGTTTTCTTCATAAAGTTACCCAGGAGTAGAATTGCTGGATCGTATGGTAGTTCTGTTTTTTTTTAACTTTGTGAAGAAACTCCATACTCTTTTCCATAGTGATTGTATCACTTTATAGTCCCATGAACCATCCCTTTCCTCCATGTCCTCACCAGCACTAATTATCTGTTGTCTTTTTGAGAAAAGCCTTTTGAAAGGTCTGAAGTGATGTCTCACTGAGGTCTTGATTTGCATTTCTCTGAGGATTACTGATGTGAAGCATCTTTTCATGTCTTCAGAAAAATGGTGTATAATGCTGTTTATTATTGTTGGATTTGATTTCTAATATTTTTCAAGGGTTTTTGTGGCTATGCTCATGAAGGATATTGGCCTATAGTTTTCCTTTCTTGTAATGTCTTTATCTGTATTTGATATTAGAATATTGTTGGCCTCATCATGGTATTTTTATTTGGTACTTAATGTCATACTAAGTAAAGAAAAAAATTAATATTTTATATTACTAGTGTAAATTTTACTGTTCACCTTTATATTGTTTAACGCCAGTTTTAATGCAAATATAAGAACATTTAAATCCTATGCAGGATCTTTGAAATCATGCAATTTATATTTGGTAGCTCATTATAAATGTGTACTTCATTCGTACCAGAATGATGAAAGCACTACGCAAAACTAACTCAGGTGTGCTTATCTCACTTCTTATATACACACACATCCTACCAATTCTCTCTGCATTTAGCTTATGGATGAGAAGGAAGGACTGAAAGGTAGAGGAACTATGGGTCACCCTACTTTCCCTCTGCTTCTACGTCATCGTTTTCAGTGTGAGTGGCTGGTTAATGTAAGGATGTAACACAAGTAAAAAAGGATGTGCTAGGATTTCTTGGTCATTCATGTTTCTTAGAAGACCATGACTTTTATGCATCTGAATCAAGTTCTGGTTCCATTCTGTGATCCCAACTCGACTGTGCTAAGGATTGCCCAGATAGCTGGTAAAGCATTACTTCTGGGTATGTCTGTGAGGGTGTTTTCTAGATGAGATCAGCACTTGAATCAGCGGACGGAGTAGAGAAGATCCCTTCCCACCAATGTGGGGGCATTATTCCATCCACTGAGGGTCCAAAGAGAACAAGATGGGGGAGGGACAAATTCTCCCTCTCTTCTTGAGTTGGGACATCCATCTTCTCCTGCCCTTGAGCTTTTGGTTCTCAGGTCTGGGACCTCAGGAACTTACACCAGAGCTCCCACCCCTTCCCACCCCCATTCTTAGGCCTTTGGACACACTCTGAATTTTATCATTGGTTTTCCAGCTTGCAGACAGCATATCATGACATTCCTCAGCCTCCATCACTGTGTGAACGAATTCCTATAATAAATCTTCTTTTATAGCTCTCTACATGCTATTGGTTCTGTTTTTCTAGCAAACCCTAATACTCAATGGGTTTCTCAGAGCTGTCAGTGCCCCCACTTACTCAGTCATGGATGTAACACACTTACCTGTACTCACTTTAAAAATTGTGATAAAATATTCGTAAGATAAAATTACCATTCCAACCATTTTAAGTGTACCATTTGCTGACATTACGTTCACATTTTTTTGTGCAACCATCAACCACCATCCATCTCCAGAGCTTTCCTCCTAAACTGAAACTCCATACCCATTAAACAATTGACTCCCAACCCTTCCCCTCCCTTCAGCCCCTGGACACTACTGTTCTACTTTCTATCTCTATGTTTTTTTTGACCCTCATGTAATGAAATCATATAGTATTTGTCTTTTTTGATTGGCTTATGTCACTTAGCTGTAACATCTAAAGTTCATCCATGTTGTAGTCATGTGTCAGGATTTCCTTCCTTTTAAAGCCTGAATAATATTCCAAAATATTATATATCACATTCTGTTCAACCATCTGTTGATGGACCCTTGGGTGCTGCCACCTTTTGGCTATTGTGAATAATGCTTCTATGAACATGGATATGTAGGGCATATTTTTGGAATATTGTAGGTTCAGTTCCAGACAACACAATAAAGTGAATATTGCAATGAAGTGAGTCACATATACTTTTTGGTTTTCCAGTATATATTAAAAAATTATGTTTGCACTATACTGTAGTCTATTAAGTGTGCTATGGCATTATGTCTAGAAAAACAATGTACATACCTAAATGAAAAAATACTTTAATAGAAGTTCACATTGTGGCTCAGTGGTAATGAACCTGACTAGGGGATTCGGCCCTGCTCAGTTGGTTAAGGATGAAGCACTGCCGTGAGCTGTGGTGTAGGTCACAGATGAGGCTGGCATCTGGTGTTGCTGTGACTGTTGTATAGGCTGGAAGCTGTGGCTCTGGTGTGACCCCTAGATTGGGAACTTCCATATGGTGCAGGTGCAGCCCTAAAAAGAAAAGAAAAAAAAATAAAACACTTAACGACCAAAATGTGCTAACCATTATCTGAGATTTCAGTGAGTTGTAATAATATCAAAGATCACTGATCACAGATTATCATAATGAATATAGAATTAATGAAAAATCTTGAAATGCTGTGAGAATTACCCAAATGTGACACAGAGACACAAAATGAACAAATATTCTCAGAAAAATTGTGCTGATAGACTGGCTCTACATAGGGTTGTGAAAAACGCCATTATCTGTGAAGAGCAATAAAGTGAGGAATGCCTGTATGAATAGCTGTTCCAGTCCCCACTTTCAGTTCCTTTGAGTTTATACTCAGAAGTATGACTTGCTAGATCACATGGTAACTCCATTTTTAATTTTTTTGAGGAACTGCCATACTGTTTCCCACAGTGGCTGCACCATTTTACTTTTGCCCCAGTAACGTACAAGGGTTCCAATTTCTTCACATCCTCATCAGCACTTCTTATTTTCTGTTTTTTTTTTTAAAATTTTTTAAAAGTAGAATTTGGGGTTAATAGATGCAAACTATTGCCTTTGGAATGGATAAGCAATGAGATCCTGCTGTATAGCACTGGGAACTATATTTAGTCATTTATGATGGAGCATGATAATATGTATGTGCATATACATATGTATGTGTGACTGGGTCACCCTGCTGTATGGTAAAAAATTGACAAAACACTGTAAACAAGCTATAATGGAAAAAAAATCATGAAACAAAAAAGGAAAAAATAAAAAAAAAAATAGCCATCCTGATGGATGGGAAGTGTTACCATGGTATCACTGTGAGTATTGCTGAACTTCAGCCTGCACATCATGGGTCCCCTGATTTTGGGGGACATCGTAGATACTTTATGCAAGTGGAGTGGTCAGGATCAGGGGCACCCATATAAGCATAGATCTCCCCAGCTCACGTGCAGCCTCCATTGTCACTCTAGACCTCACTTCCAAAACACAAGTTTGAATTATGAAGAATTTCAAAACAGTGGTAACAGGGCACCAAACTCTGATATGAGGCCCTTCTGGGCTTGGAACAGTGTGTTACTATACAGGGTAGATTTTAGAGAAGCCAGTCTTGCTTCTACTGATGGGAGGAGAAAAGGTGGAGATGGAGGCAGGGCAGTAAGCAGTAAATGGAGAAAGGATATCTAGGTGTTGCGGCTGTTCTAGTCTCCTAAATCCCTGGGTTTCCCAGTTGCTATACCTTTGCCCATGTTCTGTATCCTGCATACAGTGTCTCTGCCACTCATGATGAGTCAAATCCTGTCCATCTCAGTTCAAATACCATTTCACTGGGGAGTCTTCACTGACCGCTTGGCATCCCCCTCAGACCTTAACAGTGTTAATTGTACATACAACCCATGTGGTAATGAGCCTGGTCTTGCCTCCCTGAAGACAGTCATGTCTCTTCCAACTCTCAGGAGCAAAGCCTGTGTCTCCTGCTTCTTTGAACACCTCATCAAGACTCACTGCCCTTTGCCACACTCCTCCCCCAAGCTCCTCCTCACCCACCTGAGAATCTGACCTAGTCTCCAGCCTGGGTCAGACCTCTCCATGTCTTTCTCACTTGCCCACCTGCAGGCTATTGGATTGGCTATTTTTCAGCTGTGAATGTCTTTCCTTCACATAAATACCTGTAAATCAAACCCATTCTTCAAAGCCTAACATGGTGCTGTGCAGTAGGAATGGCATGTGTTTGCAATTTAGAAACATCTAGTTCTAAACCCCGACTCTGTCACTCTCTGGATATGTGGCCTGGGCACGTAATTCCCTTTCCCCAAGCCTTTGCTTTTTCATGAAAAATGAGGGGTTTATAATAACCACTGTGAAAGGCTGTTGAAAGATTGAGTGAGAGTATTAAAATAACAGCACAATAGAATGAATTGGTGTATGCTGAAACACTTGAAACTTAGATTAAAAGATATATTCCTAGAAAATGAAAACTTACTTAGAGTAACTAAAAAGAAACAGAATGTCTGCCTAGCTTTATGCTAATTTAGGTGAATTACATTAGAAGTTTAAAATCATTTCAGAAGGAAAAAATAGGCCTAGATTGTTTTACAGCTAACTTCTACCAAACTTTCAGGGAATATATTATTCTAAAATTCCATAAATTGGGAAAAAATGGACAATTCCTAAGAAAATTTATAAGACTATTATAGCCCTGATTCCTAAATCAGACAAGGGTATTCTAAGAAAGAAAGAGTATAGTTCATATACTTCTCATGATCATAACTGTAAAAGTCTTAAACACTATTAAGTTACTGAAAAAATCATACATTATGAATGAGTTGCATTTATTCCAGGAGTTTAGGGATCAACTAACATTAGAAAAATTTGTAAATTATTTTTGCCATACTAACAGATTAATCTCTATATATGTCTCTAGGAAATTTAACACCCATCAAGAAAATAATTCTTAGAAAACTAGACATAGAAGGGAACTTTCTCAACCTGATAAAATGTATTTGTCAAAGCCTACAGCATATGTTGAAATGTAAAATAATTTCCTTTAAAATCAGGAAAACAAGACAAGATAGCTCCTATCATCACTTCTACTCAATATTGTATTAACAGTTCCAATCTCTCAACCAGAGCCAATGGAATAAGACAAGAAAATAAAATGAAAGAAAATGACTAGGGGAAAAAACCTATAAATTTTCATTATTCCGAGATTCTTTAACTCTACTTATAGAAAGTCCAGAAGAATCTACAGACAAATTATTAAAATTAATAAGTGTATAGATATAAGGTCAACTTAGAAACATAATTTGTATTTCTATTGATCAACAACACTCAGAAATCCTGGTTTAAAAGATAACACTTATGGAGTTCCCATGGCGGTGCAGTGGTTAACGAATCTGACTAGGAACCATGAGGTTTCAGGTTCGATCCCTGGCTTTGCTCGGGTGGGTTAAGGATCCTGTGTTGCCATGAGCTGTGGTGTAGGTCGCAGACATGGCTCGGATCCTTCGTTGCTATGGCTCTGGCGTAGGCCAGTGGCTACAGCTCTGATTAGACCCCTAGCCTGGGAACCTCCATATGCCACAGGAGCAGCCCAAGAAATAGCAAAAAAGACAAAAAAAAGATAACACTTATAATAACATTTAAAAAATAAGAGACACAAGAATATGTCTAGCCAAAAAAATTCAAGCAATTTCTGGAGAAAATTATTTAAAAGTCATCAAGACTTAAATGTAGAGATATGTAGTATACTCAAAGAAGAGAAGATTTAGTGTTGTAAAGATGACAGTTCTTAAATAGTTGTACAGATTTAATAAAATTTTAAATAAAATTCCATGAAGTGTCTTAAGGAACTTGACAAGGTGGTTATAAAATTTGTAAGAAAAAGATAGGGGGAAATAGCCAAGAAACATCTAGGGAACAAAGTAAAGGACTTGCATTTCAGATATTAGACTTACAAAGCCTCAGTGATTGGTACTAAGACACTGGGAGAAACAGTGTCCACAAACAAACCCACACGCATAAGGAAAGTTGATATAGGATGAAATTGTCCTTGTAGACCCAAGATGATCTATGATACAACAATTAGTGATCCATATAGGAAAAGAAAATCAAATCTCCAACTCAGAACACTATGAAAATCAATTCCAGATGGATAGGGATTTGAATGTGAAAGGCAAAGCTTTAAATATTTTGGAAGAAAATAGAGACTATTTTTATGACCTTGGGTAGGGAAGGATTTCTTTACCAAATCACTAAAAGTGCAAATCAAAAGAGGAAGAAGATAGACAAATTTGTCTAAATTACAGTAAAGACCTTCTGTTTATTCAAAGACTACAAATAAAATGAAAAGACAAGTCTCAAATGAGGAGAAGACATTTGTAGCATGGGATCAATAAATAGCTATCATCCTAAATGGATAAAGGACTCAGAAAAATCATTACGATAACGACAAACAGCAGAAAATTAGATAAAAGATAAAAATAAGCATTTCACAGAAGAAACCCAAAGGCCAATAATCACTTGAAAATATGTTTCATTTCATTTATAATCAAGAAAAAGAAAATTATGAACACAGAGTCACCATTTTACACCTACTATTCTGGCAAAAAAATGTAGAAGCCTGACAGATTGGGGTCTAGATGTAGAGTAAAGGAAACTCTGACACATTGCTGCTGGTGGTGGAGGCAACCACAGTCATTTTTGAAAACATTGTGGCACTGCCTTGTGAAGTTGGACAGATACATGCCCCACACGTCAGCCAATCCCCTTCTAGAATATGCCCCAGAGGATGTGCTCTGCAGGTTCATTAGGAGACTTCAGCAAGAATGTTCACAGCAGCCTTGCTTATAATAACACCACAAACAAAACACCAAAAAAAAAAAAAAGAGCCCAAGAAAAAGTAGAAAGAGCTCATATCCACAGAGAGAGGGTGGATACATTCACATGGTGAAATACCTTCCATCAGCAAAATGAATGAACCACAGGTGCACCCACATCTACATGGACATAACCAGAAATAGCGCTGAGAGGACAAAATCAAGAAACAGAACAAATTCATAGCTAAGGAGTCATGTTTATAAAGGTCACACAGAAGCACAACTAAATGACACCTTGCTTGGTGGTACAGATGTATGTGGCCTAAATATAAAGAAAACTGGACAAGATCAACCCACAATGAAGAACAGTGGTCACCTCTGGGAGATGGAGGGGGACAGTGATAGACGCATTTAGGGATGGTCACTCAGGGGCTTCAGTTCTCTTGGAAACCTTATTCCCAAGCTCCAAACCACTCTGCTTTATTTTACTATTTTGCATCATAATTTACAAATTGTATAAATTTTTATACCAATAAAATAGTATACCATAAAAAAGGAAGAGCTAGTGAAGTCATATATGAGAAGCTCCTAGCACAGGGCCCAGCATGTACGCACAATATCAGTGCTCTTCCTAAGGTCAGGCATGGCACACAGGACTTACATGCACAGAGTGTCATTTAGTTTTCTCAGCAGTCCTAGGATATCTATGCCATTTTACTAAGGAGGAAAGAGACACCCAGACAGGGTGAGCAATTTGCCCCAGGTCACACAGCTGAGGGGATCTGAGAGACAAGTTCAGGTCTGTGTGGCTTCAGATCAGTCTCTCTCAGCCCCCAGACCCCCTGACTCTCACACAGCAGGTGCTCGATAAATGGCGAGCCCTCTCTGATCTCCTCTATTTGTATGGCAGCACCTTGCAGCTCCTCTTTGACAATTGTCATGTTTGATCTTGAATTCCTCTTTGTAGAGTCCCTTGCAAGCTCCTCTAGTGCAGATCACCAGCTGTGCCTTTGTATTCCCAGGGCTGGTGTTGGTACCCAGCAGGATGCTTAGGACTTTTGATTTGGGATGTTACAGAATAGTCTGATGTGGGGGCCCTGAGCTGTACGCTCAGGAGGAGGGCCTGGGGGCCTCGAGGATGGTGCAGGCACTCACCCCGGGGGCTGTAGCCATGGGCATCCATGAAGGAGAGCCCCAGCTGCTTGTCCTCCTGCAGGGTGCTCTGGTCTGTGAAGCTCCGGTCCACGGCGCTCATCATGTGGGTCTTCTCCTGGCAGTAGTTGACGGTGGCCTTGGTCATGTTCACTGGATTCCTGCAGAAGGGGGTAGACGAGAGATGTGGGTGCTCCGCTGGGCAGGACAGCACACAGAGGTGGAGGGGAGACCTGGCAGTCAGGGGTCCTTGAGTCTAGAAACCAGTCTAGAAGCATCTCTGGATGCTGAGGGGGCTCTGCCTCCATCCTTGCTCACCAGACCCAGACAGCTGCCTCCTCCCCTGAGAGGTCCCTGTCTTGGGACCTTTGCTGAGAGCAAGGGATGGAACAGCAGTGGCCTCAGGCTGGGATCTCACCCAGAAAACAGTCACTCAGTTCACTCTGGGCTTCTTTTGGTGTCAGAGCAGAGAGCCACCCCACCCTGCCCCAAACTAGAAATAAACCTGCCCCAGCTCCAGCCCCAGCAGCCAGGAGGAAGCACGCACCCACCGGGAAGCTGCCTCACTTGGCCCCAGCCACTGTGTCTCTATGCCCACCTGCAGGTGGGCCGGGGCACCAGCCTCATTTACCCCTGGCAGGTATGATGGTCTCAGAAGGAGGATGAGGATGAAAAACAATCCAGTCCCTCCCTCCCCAGACACTGGGGATCTGAGCGCCAGAACACCTCCCAACTTCCAGGAATCTATGTGCTGTCTGTGCAGGACGTTGGGGAGGACAAAGCAGATTGAAAGTCAGAGGTGATGGGAACCACCCAATCTGGCTGTTAGGATGTGAGTCCCCAGCCTTCTGGGTTCTGGTCATTCCCCCTGTGAACACAGACATCTGTCCTTGTTCCCAGCCCAGCCCATATGCTGTCTTTCACTCAGGGCTGTCTCCTCGCCATTCCCTTATTCTGCTATCTAACTCCCATGTATGTGCCTTTGCATATACTGTTCCCTGCCAGGAACAGTTTCTCTCTCCTACTGTCTTTCCAACCCTCCCCATCATCCGGTAGGTGGGGGAAGGAGTGGGCACCTTGTCCTCCTGTTTCACCATCTTTATACCAGGGAGGTGAGGAAGAGGCTGAATTATGCACCTCTTCAGTATCTCAAGGATGGGGGACCAAGCCCACTGAGCACATTCTTGGCCTGGGGCCAGGGAGAGTAACCCCCACCCACCCCTGCCAACCCCACTCAGGTTTCATGTACCTCAACCCCTCTCTCTTTCTGTGGGAAAGGGGGTCCCAGACTCACTGACCCCAGAGCCAGCATCTGGCCACCATCGCCCTGTGGTCCAACCACAATGAGTTCCCCTCCACATGCCCACTCCAGGCCCTTCCAAGGCCCCTTCTATGCCAATACCCATTGGTGGGCACGTGGGAAGGAAACCTTGCCAGGCCATGGTCTTCTGCTTCCATAGTCCTGGGTCCTCAGCGCTTGCTTCCTTTGAGCTTGGGTGTCATGGTCCTAACTTGAAGGACTAAAGGGACCTGATGGGGGTGGCCTCCTGGGGCTTAACCTTTCCTGGAGAGTAGGACACAGATGCGCCTGGTCTCAAGGCATGGGGGCGGGGGGGGGTGTCTCAGAACCATTCACTGAACACACCTCCCTGCTCTCCCCCCCAGATCTGGAAGTTCAGGGGAGGACTCCTGGGCAAGGGCTCTCTCCTGAGAGTCATCCCTCATTCCCTCCTCACCTGTTAACAAGCTGGAAGCTTCCAAAATGAGGCTTCTTCATCAGTCAACGTACTGGAACAGTCTCCGAGGGCGGAGGAAGGGTTGGGAGATGGGACAGGAGAGGAGATGGACGTGTGGGGGAGAGGTGCCTGATCACCCCCCACCCCAGCCTGATGCATCCAGTCTCTGTCTACAGAATCACCCCCTCCCCCCTTGTGGAGGGCTTGGGAATAGAGTGGAGGGGGCTCTCCCCCAGATCCCTGCAGCTCTCACTGGGGACTCCCACAAGTTCATGGAGCGAAGGGGGTGGAGAGCTGACTATGAGCCTAGCCCCCATCCCTGCTGCATCACACTGGCCTCCCTCAAGATGCCAAGCTTGTCCTCAGTCTAGTCCAGGCACTTCCTGAAATTGCCCTGTGAACCCTCCCTGGTTGCCCTGCAGGGTGGTGCCTAACCCTCAGTTGAAATTATTGAGCACTGATTATGTACCAGGACTGTGTTCAGCCTTTACAGGAATATATCAACTACGTTTCAAGGTCATCTTCAAGGACATACTGGAGACAGGATCAAGTCAGTGCTGGGAGCACAGACTAAAAGGTCAGGCCTGCTAGATTTCTATCTGGCTTTGCATTTACTGGCTGGGTGACCTTTATGAAATTACATAAGCTCTCTGTGCCTATTTTCCCCTGTGAAATGGAATGAGTAATGACAGCACCTGCCTTGTGGGGTGTTCTTAGGACTACACACATGCTTTTAGTGTAGTTCTGGACATATACTAAGTGCAATAAAATGTAAACTACTAGCATTATCCTCACTTGCAGATAAGGCAGGCTCCCTTTTCCCTCCATCTCGGCCATCCGCGGTACCATCAAATCTAAGGAGACTCAGGGAGCTCAAATAAACGCTTGTTTACTCTAGGCTCGGGTGCCAACTGAGGGATGTTCAAGTTTGCTATATACACATCAGTGGTATTTCTATGTACTAGCAACTAAAAATTGGCAAGTGAGAGAAAAATACTATTTACTATGATAAGGAAAACTAAAAATAAACTCCAAGAGAGTCAACTCCCAAAATGTATGAGACTTCTCTCTGAAAAGTGCCATGAAAATAGTCAAAATACAATAGATGTATGATTGCCAATACACACAGGAGAAGAGGGACGCTGTTACTGATTTTCAGGAAAATGTGAAATAAAACCACAACAGGTATTTCCCTCCCGCTGAAATGGCTCAAAGTACCAAGACAAAGTGTTGGCAAGGCTGTGGGGACACTGGACTCTCTTAGCGCTGGCGGGAAGGTGGGCTGGTACCACTGCTTTAGAAAACAATTTGGTAGCTTCTCATGAAGTTAAACATATACTAGTCTACGACTTAGTGGTTCCACCCTGGCTTTTCTCCCTAAAGAAATAAAAACATATGTCTCTGAAAGTCTATTACAAGGACATGTGTGGTAGGTTGATGTCTGAGTCCCAAACTGGAAACCACTCAGACGCCCATCTCTTTCCGGTTCCTCCCTAGATGAGACACTCTCTCCTTAAATAAGTCGCTTGCACAAGAATCAGCATCTCCGACTCCTCCCATCTCTACACCCATCCTTGTGCCAGGAGATGCAGATCTGGGGCTCTGTCCACCCCGGAATCTGGGTTGGGGGGAGTGATTTCTTAACAATGAGAAGTGAGGAGGCTGAGCTGTGGTTCCCAAGGAAAATGATACTGGATGGGCAGCACTGGCCTATGCTGCTGATGGGTGGGGTGAGAGTTGGTGGGGGAGGGGTGAAGATGGCCCCCCTCCCAGGTCAGTGTTCCACCTTCCAGGAGTGTTGGCTGCTAATGCGCCTGCCCTGTGTGTGTGGTGGGAGGGGATTGGTTCTACCACTCCGGGTCCTGGGAAAGGCAGCAGACATTGCCTTAGGATCCCTCTCCAACATAAACTCCTGCCATTAACTCATCTCAATTCTCCCCACATCTGTTCCGGGTCCTTAGGAGACTCAGCCTCCAAATCTCTTTCAGCTCTTGGTTTGATTAACAGAAGGTTATAAACAAGCCCCAGAAAGAAGGAAAACCAGCCTTTCCCCAGGGCAGCCAGAGTCTATTGGCAAATGTCAAATTGCTATGCAACCAATATATATTTCTTTTATTTTTGTGTAGATAAACAGAGCTACGCTAATTAATGTTATCTTCTTTCCCTCTTTAAGTCTTGGATGACACTGGGCATCTTTCTGCCGCATGGCGAACTGGTTACTAGTTTTCAGGAAGGGTTTAATCTTTGCAATTACAGTTCATTAATAGGTTTACAGGGGAGGGACGATGGCGAGGTCCGTCTAAGAGGATTGTTTTGCTTTTCTCCTCGTTTAATTACACCGTTATCTCCTGGATCAAAGCTCTTTGAAAAACAGGGGAAAAAAGACCCACCACCCATCTGTTCCGGATACAAATACAATTAATACGGGAGGAGACGGGAGCTGCTCAGGGGCGTCCCAGCGGCCCAGGTGCATCTCCCCCGCTTCAGAGCTGCCTGGTGGCTGGAGGCTCGGCCACCGGAGCTCAACTGGCTTCAGGCATGATGGCCTGGGGAGGGGCCACTCTGCTCATGGCAACGCGGTCTCTGGGGTTTGGGTCCAGGCAACCTCGGTCCTCTACTGAGCTACCGTTTCTTGGGCACCACGTGCTGGGGGCCTTTAAGTGGATTTTCTAATTTAAACTTCACAGGGCTCCAAGGAACTACATCTAGTCACTTGTGATGGAACATGATGGAGGATGATGTGAGAAAAAGAATACATAAGTGTGTATATATATATATATATATATATATATATATGACTGGATCACTTTGCTGTACAGCAGAAATTGACAGACCATTGTAAATCAACTATAATAGAAAAAAATAAAAATCTCAAAAGAGTAACATAAATAAAATTTAAATAAATAAATAAATAAACTAACCTCACAGTGCTCATGCCACAGACCCATTTTATAGACAGAGGAACTCAGGCGGACAGAGGTGTGCCGATACGGGGTGAGGTGCAGAGACGGCAGGTGTTGGACGTGTTACAGGTATTAAAGAAGGTGAAGACACAGGCAGGGTTTGCCCTTGGAAGCCAGCCCTGTCGTCTCTCTGTTTCTACTATTTCTACTTCCCCTTTGCTGCCATCTAGTGGCTCTTTCTGGACCTCAGTTTCCCCATCTGTGAAATGGGGCCCAGAGACCAGATGAGATGAACTTGAAGGATGTCTTAGGCTTTGGGGTGGTGTATTTTTTTTTTTTTTGGCTGTCCCATGGCATATGGAGTTCCCCGGGGCCGGGGACAGATCCGAGCTGCAGTTGTGACCTACACTGCAGCTGCGGCCATGCCTCATCCTTTAACCTATTGCACTGGGCTGGGGACTGAACCTGCCTCCTGGTGCTGCAAAGATGCTGCTGACCCCATAGTGCCACTGTGTGAACTCCTGGTGTGGTGTGTTCTGAGGGAGATGGATCTGGAGTGGCAGATGTGTGTGGAGGGGCCTGGCACTAGGGGGCTTTGCAGTCTGGAACTAGGGCCCCACCTCAGACCTGATCAGAGGGAGCTGATTTCATTCTTGTCCCTTGAGACACATCAGTAGCATCTGGTCCCTTTAAACCTTCCCTCAAACCTCCCGCAGTGGGCAGTGAAAATCCCACGAAAGAAAACAGTGCCTTCAGAGAAGACTGCACCCCTTCTCCAGCCAGCCCCCTTTCGGAGCTCTCACCCCAAGGTGTCCATATGAGGGTCACCAAGTGGGCTTCCCCCCATCTCCTGGCCTTGAGCTGCCCAGGGGCTTGGCCGGGCCAAGGTGTGGCAGCCCAGACCTGACAGCTGACGGCTGTGGAAGTGACATGGGGGGCAACTCATGGTGACCAAGGAAGCCCCAGACAGTTACCAGTTCATTGCAGGATTTGTCTTTTTCTATAAAGCCTAGGAATTAACTATTTTAGGACTGACGGATCAAGAGACAAATTGAAGAGACTGTGAAGGCATTTATGTAACTGGAGAGAAAACAAATTTCCACAATTTTTTTTTTTTTTTGGCTTTTCAGGGCCGCACCTGCAGCATATGGATGTTCCCAGGCTAGGGGTCAAATCAGAGCTGTTGTCACTGGCCTATGCCACAGCCACAGCAATGCAGGATCTGAGCCTCGTCTGCGACCTGCACCACAGCTCATGGCAAATGCCAGATCCTTAACCCACTGAGTGAGGCCAGGGATCAAACCCACATCCTCAAGGATCCTAGTCGGGTTCATTACTGCTGAGCCATGACAGGAACTCCCTCCACAATTTTTTAATTGACACAATTCAAAACTTATTTATGAACACTGAAATTTGAATGTCACATAATAGTCATATCATGAAATATTTTTCTTCTTGATTATTTTTCGGTCCTTTAAAAACACCAGGATTTCTCGCTGAGGCACAGTGGGTTAAGAATCCAGCCGCAGAGGCTTGGGTCTCTGTGGCAGTGCAGGTCTGATCCCTGGGTTAAGGATCCAGAATTGCCGTGGCTGTGGCCTAGGTCGCAGCTGTGGCTCGGATTCAGTTCCTGGTGAGCAAACTTTCCTATGCTGTGGATGAGGCCATTTAAAAAAAAAAAAATCAAACCACTCTCATCTCAGAGGTCATGCAAAAATGTGACCTGCAGGTGGCAGCTTGCATACCCCTGATTCATTGCCTCTCAGCCCTTGTAACAGTCTCTGGTCCTTGATTCAGGATGGGACTCAGCCCTTGTCCTTCTCACTCTCCTGTGTTAAGCTTTGTCAGTAGAGGGCGCTGGAGGGACACTGCCTGGGAGGGCCGGGCTGCCTCTCTTGCTCCTGCTATACCTTCCTCCAGCGGGTATGAGCGTGGGGCCATCCAGCGAGACCTTGCCTCAGCTCTACCCAGAGTGCATGGCCACTTGGTGAGCTCACAGCCCACCCCGGATCCAGTGACCACCTCACTGTGGTTCCCCGACCAGAGATGACTCCAAGGGGATTGCATGTGTCAAGCCTTTCACCTGCAGAGCCTCAGCTCCCTCTGCGCACAGCCCTTCAGCTTTGGCTGGCCCTTGCCCAAGGGTGTTTCCTGCCCACCTGCCATCATCTGAACCCAGCAAGTGCTCCACTATCCAGGGGGCTGCAAGCACACCTTCTCCATCAAGGTCTGACCCTTGGAAGGGGCCCCATCCAAGTGCAGGGTTGTTTTTCCTCAGTCCTAGGATTCCCTTCACATTTCTCCCAGCCTTGGAGACCCTCCAGGCAGAGCTTCAGCATTCTTTATGTTAAGCATCCCCTATTCAAAGCACTATGTGGTTTTTGTCTCCTGATTGAACCCTGACCCATAGGGTCCCCGAGAAAGACCCCCTGGAACCCTGGAGAGGACACCGATGTCACAATCCACAGAGCTGGGCAAGTCCCTCTTCCGTCCCTGTGTGTGGCTTTGGACACGTGACTGCTCCTCGGGGGCTTCGTTTGCTCACCTAGGAAGTGGGGAGAAAGATTCTCACCTCTCGGGGAGCAGAGACTCTGAAGGGAGACTGTGTAAGTGGCGAGAGCAGGGCCAGGGGCCCGAGGGCCTCAGGACAGAAACTGCATCTTCGCTGTTTAACGCTGTGGGGATGATCCAAGACCAAGTGTGTGACATGCCTGTCACAGGTAGGGAGTGGGGCTCCTTCTCCTCTCCCCGCTTCTCTCCCAGGCCAGCCCCTCCCTCAGGCCCCCTCTCTCCATTGGGCCCTGTCCGGGAGCTGCCGGTGTGGCCCCGGCTGCCTGTGCAGTTACCATAGCAGCCACCTCGGCTGGGTGAGGGGAGGCGGGAAACAGGCCAGAGTGGTCACGAGTCTGCAGGGTTCTGATCTGTCCTCTGATGGCTCTGGCCTCACAGCATCTTCCCATGTGAAGGCAGCTTGGTGTCTGGTCTGTGAGTCCAAGACCTGTCCTGCCTTGGCCAGGGGTGTGTGTGGGGTCCCCTCTGTTCCTGTCTGAGCAGAGCACCAGGCTGCAGCTGCCAGAGATGCTTCTGCCGACCGGGCCGAGGCCACAGGAAGCAGGCTGGTGGATATCTTTGCCGCCTGGCCCCAAGTGACTTCCTGTCCCTCACATGTGGAAGATTTAACCGCCAACCCACCCTGTTCCTCTCTGCCAGGCTGGAGGGTGCAGCCTAGGGTTTAGCCCCACCCCTAGAGGCAGCCCGCCAGGCTGTGTGAGTGGGTGGGTGCTGAGTTCTCTGAAGGGGGCTGTGAGACAGTGCACGAGGAGTGTCTGTACCCACAGGGGCGGGGGCATCTGAGATTCCTGGCTGCCTCTTTTCCCCCTGGCCAGGTGGGCTCCTGATGGCCACAAGGCAGCTAACTCTGGGCCCAGCTGTGGCCTGGAAGGCCTGTCCTGTGTCTTAGGCCTTAGAAGGTCCCCCCTTGATGCTCCCACAGTAAGTCATGCTGTCGCTGGCACCAGCCCCCCGGGGCCCCGTTCCCTGAAGATGTCACTTGCTGCCTGGATCAGCAGTGAGCAGCGGTCCTGAGAAGGTCTTGTGCCCCAAACAGCTCCCACCGGGCTGCCTGAGACCCCACCCTGGGGCCTGTGTGGCTTCGTTTCAAGTGGCATCTCATGGAAGGCAAGGGGATTTTCATTCTGGCAAACTCAGGTTCAAGTCCTACCTTGGTTGTTCTATGCGGTGGCTCTGGTCCCCTCTCTCTGCTTTCTCATTGGTCAAGCGGGGATTACAATGTCCTTGTCTCAGTGTTGATACAAAGGCCTGTGAAGTGATGCCCGTAAGGGCTCAGAATGCAGCAGAGTGGACACAGGTCCTGCCTCCCCATCACGCTGTGTGACCTTGGGCAGATGTTCAACCTCTCTGAGCCTCATCATATTGTAATGATGAAACAAAAGGACAAGTCTTTTGCTCAAACCTCCTCTTCTCAGAAGGCTTCCCCAGCCATTGAAGCTGCCCCTGCTCTCCTCCACAGCAATCTGTATGATTTACTTGTGCATTCTGTTCACCACTTATTATCTGTCAGTGTCCCCAGAACATCAGTTCCATGAGAGCAGGAATGTACAGTGGGCAGCGGAGAAGATCAGAGGGAGGGAGGGTGGGGGAGGTTATCTCTCTTTCTCTCTTCCTCCTTCCCTTGCTCTTTGTAAACATGTGGTACCAGGATCTAGGCCAGACCCCCGGCTCCTCAGCTGCAGACAAGGCAGCCGAGGTCCTGGAGGTGAGGCCTGCACCTAACAGGTCAGAGGTGGGGTCAGAAGCCCTCTGGTCCTAGAGCCTCTGGGCATCAGCCTGGGAAAGGCAGGAATACCTGAGCCAATAGTTTGGGTCTGTGCGGTCCGTGGAAGCCTCTGCCCACCTCCCCAGGTGAGGTCAGGTCTCCTCTGCCAGCTCTCGGAGACTCAGGCCAGGCTGACTCTAGGGAAATGTCCAGAAAAAATTTCCAGAATGGCTCCTGAAACACAGGGGAGTGGCTTGTCCCAATCCATGGCTTAGACCGTGGGGCAGGGCTCGGGTTCCAGGTTCCCTTTCTGCAGCAGGTGCCCGGGACTGCCACCTTCCCGCTGAAGTTGGGGTGGTGGGTGGGGGCCACCCTGGGACGTCCTGGAGGACCTAGTGTGGACCCGGCCTCCTCCAGGATTCTGGCCCCTCCCCGCCTGTCTCCTGTCTCCCTCCCCGGAATCCAGTTCCTTCCAGAGAAACCAAAGTGATCCCAGCAGGACAGCAGGTGCTCAGAACCCACTGAAAGCTCCCGGATTAAACAGTGAATATAGGACGAGATGCCCCATGGAGCAGGGCGGGGATGGGGTCAGGACACACAAACAGAACTGGGATGAGGGTGGGATTTTGGATCTCACTCCTTCTCCTGTTTTTTTTTTTTTTCCCTGAGTGAGATGCACCAGAAAATTTTCACTGGCATCCAAGGCTGCCTCCGCCACCCTCCTCATAATTAATATCCCCAGGGAGAAACGTGTGTGCCTGGGAGTCCATCTGCTGTGGGCTTGGCCTTCTGGGTTCTGTCACCTGGAGTTTCAGGGCCTATTTAGCCCACTCAGCTCATGGGGCAGGCTCAGGAGTCCCAGGGACACAAAAACTCTGGTTATTACACCACAGGAGGCTGCCCAGGAGCTGCTGGTCCGCAGCAGCAGGGGTGCGGCCATGCGGCTGCCCTGGGTCTGAGGGTGGGGGAGGGGCAGGGAAGCAGGGAGGTATCCCAGGATGTTGGGGTTGGGGGGCGGTGTCCAAGGGAGTTTGGGGTGGAGAAATTCAGAAAGCAGCTTACAGACTAGTGTTAATGCCTGAAGCCTTCCAGGGAGGGGTTCACTCTCTGCTGGCAGCACCAATTGGGCTCAGGTAGGAGGGGAGGGATGGGCCTTTGGGATGCCTGGTATATCCCAGTGCCCTGGATCCTTGAGGGGGAAACCTGGAGGGAAGCCAGGTGATGGCAGGTAAGGAGAGAGGTGGAGCCTGGAGTCGGGGAGTCCCAGGGACCCCATTAGCACTGGGAGGAACCTGCAGGTCACTGGCTCAATGTCCTCCTGCCACCCCCACCCCCACCCCCACAACCTGCAGAGGTTGAAATAGGAGAGGGGAGGGTTGTGGAACCTTTATTATCCTCCACTCGAGGCTTTTCAGACATGCCGGTCGCTTTCATGGCATCTGCAATGCACAGGATCTTGGAATCAGAGCCTCTTTCACAGGCTCAAAGCTACCTTAATGGCGTCTTTGAATTGCAGAATCTCAGTCTTATGCTTTTCATAAAATCCTAGCATTACAGGATCACAGATGCATTCATAGAATCCCAGGCCCTCAAGAATCTTTGAATTAAGAAATTGTTCAGAGAGAATTACAACCATATGCAGTGTGCTTGGCTCTTAGAACAGAATGATTCAGAGAAATGTGGAGTTGAAAGAGACATTCTGGAACCAGAAGCTTAGCCCAGGAAGAGACCCTAGTCCAGCTCCCCCTGATAATGCAGGAAACCCCCTTTTCACAGTCCTGCGAATAATAGCTTAGACTTACATAGGGACGGGGAGCTCACCCCCTGTCAGGGGAACCTGTCCCAGGGTTGGACAGATCCTCTGTTCCCCATGGGAGGCCCAGAGCACCCAGTCATCCTGCTCCTGGTGGGGGGTGGTGGGGAGACCAGCTCCAGTCCCCATCATGGAATCTTTCCAGATTCTTCTTCAAGGCTCCTCCTCTTGGGTCTCAGCGTGGCAATCCTCCTTTCCTCTGAATTCCTGCTTTGCTTGGTGGGGTAGTGCTAACTTCTGGGCTGGCCCTTCCCAGCATCTCCCTCCCAAACTAGAGCTCTTTAAAAAGAAATTCACACCCTGGAAAAAGTCCTGTTCTCCAGAGAGCAGGGAAATGTTAATTATGACCAGCACTTTACTGTCTCTTTTGAAAAACCTCCACCTTGGAGCACTTCAATAAAGGAACTAAATCCTAATTAATACAAGACAATGCCGTTCTGAATTTGTGTTTTCCTGTTCTCAGAGATTATAACCAGCAAGGGAGGATGAGGGAGAGAGAAAGAGGGAGGGAGCAGGAGGGGGAGAGAGAGGGAAGGAGGGAGGGAGGGAGAGAGAGAAAACCACCATTTGGTTGGGGGAAGGGACTCAGGGCTTCAAGGTCATAGTCAGGTCTAGGGGGATCCCTGGAGGGACAGCAGGTGAATGTGGGCGAGGCCAATAAAACCCACAGAACTGGGAGCTCCCCTTGTGGCTCAGTGGGTTAAGAACCTGACTAGGGTGTTTCCATCGTGGATCAGTGGAAACGAATCTGACTACCATCCATGAGGATGCAGGTACAATCCCTGGCCTCGCTCAGTGGGCTAAGGATCCCGTGTTGCCGTGAGCTGTGGTGTAGGTCGCAGACACCGCATTGCTGTGGCTGTGGCATAGGCCGGCAGCTATAGCTCCGATTGGACCCCAGCCTGCGAACCTCCATATGTTGCAGGTGTGGCCCTCAAAAGACAAAACAAAACAAAACACCTGCAGAATCGGGTATTCCTTTCTAGACCTCTGATATCTGAACACATCCTACTCTTTGTGTTGTGAAAAAAGTTGATTTATGCAAAGAAAATAAGATGTGCTGCCACGTATCTATGTCTTGAGTACAAACCTGCAAAGTAAGGGCAGCCATCTTTCCATGGACCATGGACCAGCCAGTGTGTTGCCGGCTGGGGATGCTAATAGCATCCGTGGATAGAGTGGTGGTGGCCGAGGCTGGAAGATTCAGGGCTTCACGATCACATGAGCCCCATTTTCTTCTTAACTTGAGACCTTGACTCCATGTCAGCCAGCCTAACTGGGGCAGGCACTAGCATCTGGATGGCAGACGGCTGGTGTGGGGGACCTTGGGGGAAGGGCACTCCTGGCTGGGTGCCCATAGCCTGACTGTCCTGGCCTCACTGGCCTGTGGTTGTGGATAGGACAACTCATGTCACAGGTCTTGTCAGCTCTGGTACCTCCCGCTTTAAAGGGCCCTGTGGTCTCTTGCCATCCTCCACCTGAGAGCCCGTTGTCCCAAGTGGCTCTAAACCATCCCCATAGCCACGGTCACCAGGTGCAGGTGGCTGTTCTCCTTCCGACAGTCACTGACCTCTACCTAGGAAACCACTTGAGGTGCCTCCACGGGCCGTACCCAGTGGGGATGCCTGTGGGTCTCACGCTTTCTGGGTGGGACAGGATGCTACACAGAAGTGGAGAGAATGGCCCCTCCTATAACCACAAAACCTATTGTCTCCTAAGTCCTGAGCACCTGCCAAGTGCCAACATCTCCTGGCAGTGAGGCTGCCCAGATAAGCAAACAGGGGACCTGTTCAGACACCTGGAGTCAGGGGAGTGGCTGGAGCACATGCTCAACCCCTTCTCTGAACCCTAACTTCCATGACCCCCAGGGAACCACCAGGCATGCCCTGAGTGAGCTCATCATTCCACATACCTGCAGGGGGCATTGCTGGGTTCCAGAGGGGGTCAGAGCCTGGACATTGGATTAGACAGACCTGGATCCCAACTCCCCCGAAGGCCAGCTGTGGGACTTTAGCTAAGTCATGTTCTTCATGTGAACCTCAGTTTCCTAATCTGTAAAATAGGGTAACTCCAGTACTCAGCTTGTAGGGTGACCATGAGGATTCAAGGAGTTGAATTATAAGGCAGTTAAGACAGTGCCTGGCGTGATTACCCAGGGCAGCCTTGCTTTTCTCAGATGGAGATAAGGAGTGACAATGCACACAGCTGCTGTAAGACTTGAAGGAGCCCACATGGGGAGAGATGGCCAAGGGTCCTGGTGAGGAGGGCAGGTCCTGGAGCTGGGCTGCCCAGGTTCACATCCTGACTCCAGTGGATGGCTGTGTGACCTCGGGTAAGCTATAGAACCACTCTGAGCTCAGTTTCCTGAACTATAAAATATGATGCCACTGGTACCTACACCTGGGAGGCTGTGAAGATTAAATGAGTGAATTTGGTACAGTAGCTGAAACCGTACCTGGTACAGGCTCAATGCATTTTAGCATCAGTTACAGGAAAGGCCTGGTGGGTCCTGAGCACATACGAGGCTTTTGGGAAGGGTGGATTCCTCCTGGTTCACATGTAGTAACTCATTTAATCCTCATAATGACCCTCTGAGGTCCATTGCACTAGCTTTCCTATTAGACATATGGGGAAACTGAGGCACAGAGAGAGAGAAGTAACTTGCCCAAAGCCAAGGAGGTGGTAAGTGTCAGGGGCAGGGTTCGAATCTGGGCACTCTGACTGCAGTGTCCAGGCCCTCAAAGGCCACATCAGCTGGGGCGAGACTGAGAACCTGCAGTTTTTTTTTTTAGGGCTGCGTTCATCACGTATGGAGATTCCCAGGCTAGGGGGCAAATTGGAGCTGTAGTTGCTGGCCTACACTACAGCCACAGCAAAGCAGGAACTGAGCCACATCTGTGACATACACCATAGCTCACAGCAACACCTGATCCTTAACCCACTGAGCGAGGCCAGGAGTCAAACCCGCAACCTCATTGTTACTAGTTGGATTTGTTTCCACTGTGCCACAACAGCAACTCTAGAACCTGCATTTCTAACACATATCCAGGCGATGCTGAGGCTGCTGGCCTGGGAACCCCACTTTGAGAGGCTCTGGTCTATAGGAGCAGCGTTTACTGAGCCCCCACCTTGTGATAGTCCTTGTTGTTGCTACAAGGACTATGTGGGATACTTGTCTCTCTACCTCAGTTTCCATCTCTGTAAAATGGGTGTGTTGTGAGGCTCTAGTAAGTCAATACAATGCCTCTGTGAGGCACTCCAGAGCCGTAGGGAGCAGGTGCTCAGTGAAGCATGTTAGCTGGTGTCGCCAAGCACCTAGGCCAGCCCTGGAGCTCCCAGGTGTGTTATCCTAGAATCCGCATGGCTCTGATGGGACACAGAAGAGCAGAGAGCTGAACGAGGGAGCTTGGCTTTGGGCTGGTCCTGCAACATCAGGTGAGGTAGGGGAGGGGCAGGGAGCACATTTTTGGCTCTAAGAAAATTCAGGGTTTGCAACCCACCCACTGGTTTCCTTCCCCGTCTCCCTCCTCTGCTCCCCTGCTAGGACTGCCTGGGCTCCCTCCAAATAAACCACTGGCGCCTGCATCCTCGTCTCCTGCCTCTTTCTTTGCAAACTCAGCTTGGCATGGTGCAGAAGCATTAACTGTCACCATGAGCCCACTAAGTTTCTCCTCGGTCAGGGTCACGACAGCCTGGCCTTTGTTTGTGTCTACCCCAATCCCATCTGCAGCACAAGCCCTTTCTTGGGCTTTCTGTGCGAGGCAGACATCCAGGGGTGGGCTTTTGGGGGGTCCCAGACTTCGGGGGAGGGATGCGTGTGCAATGACGGAGGACCACCCCCTGGGTTGACAGTCTCAACAGGGCACGATCTACCTTCTGTTTGGAGGTGATTCTGAGAACTGAACGTGTTGATGGGTGTAACTAGTTAGGTCGTGTCTGGAATGCTTCATCTGTGTGACTTTTCACTCGTCTCTTGATATAGTTGTGTTTTTGCCTTGCAAAGTGGCAAAGAGAGCCTTTCCAGCAGGTTCATGTCCCAGAGGTATCTCGGGTGTGTGACTGAGGCAGCAAGAATGAGGGATAGGAGTTCCCATTGTGGCACAACAGGATCGGCGACATCTTTGGAACACTGGGACACAGGTTCAATCCCAGGCCCGGCACAGTGGGTTAAAGATCCAGCGATACCACAGCTTTGGCTTAGGTCTCCATTGTGGCTCGGATCTGAATCCTGGAACAGGAACTCCACATGCCACGGAGTGGCCAAAAAAGAAAGAAAGAAAGAAAGAAAGAAAGAAAGAAAGAAAGAAAGAAAGAAAGAAAGAAAGAAAGAAAAAAGAACCAGGGACAGAACCCAGACAGGGGGCAGGTGATCTGGGGCAGGTGCTGCCGTCCAGTCGACTGGCTGTGTGGTCCTGGGTAAGTGGCTGGCAGTCTCTGGGTTTCAGTTTCCTGGAATGTCCACTCAGGAGGGTCTCAGCGATAGCCCAGTCCAACTTATTCTTCACACATGAGGAGGATGAGGCCCTGGGAGGGGAAGCAACTTATGTGAGTGTCTGAGTGGAACAGAGTCTGCACCTCCTGGGGCCTCCCATAGCAAGAGGCTTTGGGGTCACAAGGGCAGGTCTGAATTCCAGCGCCTGCTCACCAGCTGGGTGACCTTGAGCCAGTTACCTGGCTTCTCTGTGCCTCAGTTTCTTCATCTCATGAAGCCCGTGCTCAGAAAAACAATTCCTCAAATGGATGGGCCTCCTTCCCTTTCCAGCGGTCACTGGAAGAACCGGTTTTGGCAGATTTATGTCCTGGTTCTTTGTAGCTGCGGTCCTGCCTCTGTTTCTGCCTCTCTGGTGAAACGGCTGCCTCGTTTCTAGGCCCATACCAGGGCTAATGTATCTGCCTGTCTCTGAGTATCTTACGGATCATTGGTCAAATGAATTTTTAGTAATTGGTTATTTGATGAATTGGCTATTTACTAAATGGATTTTCAGCAAATTAACTCAGAAGCTCTACTCCTTGGGACTGCTCAAAAGATTAAATGAGATAATGTGTGAAACACATTTAACACTGGGCTGGCACGAAGTTGGTCCTCCCTAAACATTTCGCTTATCATTATTACCGATGCTGCTGTGGTGGTGGCGATGTTCAGGGGATGCTGGGCAGGTGAGCCTGGCCAGACCCTAAGCTTGGTGGACAGGGCCATGGGGCAGAAGGAGAGGCTCCAGGGGCAGATCGGAGCCTTGGATGACCCTGCATTGTTCAGTTACCACGGACAAAGAAATATCCCCTTTTGCTTAAGACGATTTAAGCGGTTGGCTTTTCTACCACTTGCAACTGAAACACCCCACGCTGCTCTGTCTTTGCTGGGAGGACCTCTGGGCCCAGCAGAGTTTTTCCTCCCACCTTAACCCATCGCCCATCACAACCCTTTGAAGGCACCACCCCCGTTACAGAGATGAGAACGTCAGGATGCTGAGGCCCAGGGAATCTTGATCCTCCCAAGATTCCAGATCAGGAGCTGGTCCAGCCTCTCTCCTGCACCAGCTCCCTTCCCTGACAGCTCAGCGCTCAGGCTGAGTGGGTGCCAGAGGACTGAGACCAAGGGGCACAGTCCAGTCACCTCTTAGGGCCACTCTACGGATCTATCAAGAGAGACTCAGAGCCCATGAGCCTGGCCGATTAGATGGGGGTCGGGGGCAGGAATGTGGCATAAGAGTTTGAAATCTGAATGCCAGAAAAGGCCAGATTTAGATACATAGAATTTTTAAAAAGTATAGTTAATTTTTTTCGCAAGCTGATGAGCTGCTAGAAATCCAGAAAAGGCCAGATTTAGATACATAGAATTTTTAAAAATTAGAGTTAATTTTTTTTGCAAGCTGATGAGCTGCTAGAAATCTCGAAAAACCAGCCCATTACGTTAAAGGGTTGTGCTTGCTCTGCTTCTGGGAGATGTTAGCCACACACTTCCCCCATGTCGGTGTCGCCCCCTCCAAAGGAAGTCCTGACACCTTTCTCTCTCATTTCTTTCCTTCTTCCTGCTTACTGCCCCCTCCAGGTATAACCAACGAAGTTCAAGTTCAGGCTGAGAGCTGGGGCCACCCCACCCCCTCATGGGGTGCAGGGCTCCTCCTCTGGGGCCCTCACTTTCCCCACCTGTCAGGAGGCCAGTGGCTGAGCACCTGCTGGGGCAGATGCTGAAGAGCCCCTTCCTCTCCCACCTCACCATCTCCTCCCAACAGGGGGCGGAGCGGGCCCCAGGGATCTGGGCTGGGACGTCCCCCCACCTGGGTGGTTAGGTCCACGTTAATAGCCAACCAAGGACCCAAGCATCTATGCCTCAGCTCGCCCCCTTCCTCCACAGTCTCTGGCAATGGGGATGGGGCGGGGGTGGGGGAGCGGGGAAGGACTCCTGTTTCCTGTCCCCTGCTGTCCCCAGCACAGATGGCTCCAGGAGTGGGGACATTGCAAGATATTTAGGAAGAAGAAGGAAGCTGGGGCTAGATCCTCCATCTCCTACTCAAATGAAAAGATGTTCTTAAAAAGTTTAGGCCACAACTGTCACCACAGATGGTACTGCCTGGGTGCTGCTGGGTGTTGGGCACTTTCCCCACACCCCCTGCAGTGCCCCACGCACCCTCCTTGCCATGAGTGGGAAGTGGCCGCTCAGGGAGGCCGAGAGTGGCAGAGCCAGAATCCAACGCAGGTCTGTGCCACCCGGCCCGGCTCTTCCCGCAGGGTGGGCAGTCTCGGAGCTTCCCTCTCTCCCTCATTCATTCCCTCCTTCCTTCAGCACACATGGCTGTGGACACACACGGCCCAGGCCCTTGGGAAGCATGGGGTCCAGCACAGACCCCAGAGCAGATACAGGGTGGGCATGGGTCCCAGAGGGGTGCAGAGTGGCTTCGGGGATGGTGGGCACTGATTGGGCTTATAGGGAGACATGAGGGTCAGGAGACTTGAGCTGGGTCAAAGCTGGGAGTGGGTGACACCAGTGGGGTAGGGGGGACACAGCACAGGGACCTGAGGGAGGGAGAGGGCAAGAGGGCCTGAGGAGGAAAGGCTGCCAGACCCCCTCCTCCCCCCCCTGCTCCATGCCCTCCCTCTGCAGCCCAGCTTTCTCTTTCCTGTCCACGTGGCCAGAGTCTTTTTCCCACGGCCACCAGCGGGTACTGGCCAGGGCCTCTCAGGCCACACCCGAACCTGCTTGGTCTGGCCTGGCTCGGGTGTCCCGCCCTGGTCCAATCAGCAGAGGCCAAGGGGCGTGGTGGTCCCATCCCTGGGGGCCCCAGAGGGAAGGAAGGAAGGAATAAATGAATGAATGCTAACAGGGAGCAGAAATCTCAAAAGAGAACAAAGTAACCACCTCTGGTTTTATATTTTTCTCAAGCAGTATTTCTAAATATAGGAGTTCCCTGGAGGCTCAGAGGTTAAGGATCTGACATTGTCACTCTGTGGCTTGGGTCACTGCTGTGGCACAAGTTCGATCCTTGGCCTGGGAACTTGGGTATGCCATAAGTGCATTTGAAAAAATTTTTAGAAGTTCCATCGTGGCTCAGCAGTAGCAAACCCAAACTAGTATCCATGAGGATTTGGGGTTGATCCCTGGCCTCACACAGTGGGTTAAGGATCCAGCCTTGCTGTGAGCTATGGTGTAGGTTGCAGACGAGGTTCAGATCTGGCCTTGCGGGGGCTGTGGTGTAGGCCAGCAGCTACAGCTCCAATTTAACCCCTCGCCTGGGAACTTCCATATACCACAGGTACAGCCCTAAAAAGACAAAAAAAAAAAAAAATCAAAAAATCAAAAACCTTCATTAATAAATGATGAAGGCATTCCTGTCGTGGCTCAGAGGAAACGAATTTGACTGGTATCCATGAGGATGCAGGGACCTCTGAGTCTCCTTCACTGCTCATCCCCAGTGCCCAGCACAGCGTCAAGCACAAAGGAGATGCCTAATGAATACCTGGTGAATAAATGAACAAATGTTACATCCTTTCCATTTATCCAAGTCAGGAGGCTTTTCATGCACCCCACACTCACCCAGGCCTCAGATTATGAACGCAGGTTTCAAAGTAAAGTGCTCCCTGAGTGGAGATGTCTCACGACTCACCCAGGGCTCCACCAGGCTCCACTGGGATGTGAACTGGGACCCAGGCTCCTAAAATGATCTGTATGGTATGCACGGTGTAGACACTGAGTATAGACAGACCTGGTTCAAGCCCTGATTCTGCCTGTCCATGGATGAGTCTCCTGGGGGAATTGCTGAGCCTCAGTGGGTCTCAGTTTCCTTTGCTGTAAAATGGGAACAATGGTAATCCTACTCCAAGGGCAGCAGGGAGGTTTAAACGAGCAGTGACTATAGAGCCGGGGTCCTCAACCTTGGCCCTATCACCATTTGGCCTGGATAATTCCTCGTGGTTGGGGCTGTCCTGTGGGTTGTCTTATTATGGGGTGTGTAATGGTAGCATTCCCCACCTCCCCCAAGGTGTGACACCCAGAAGTGTCTTAGGACGTCCCCTAGGTGGGCACCACTGCAGTAGAGCTGTGAGCACAGTGCGGGGGCAGACAGCACGAAGGACTGGGATTTACAACCATCATTGTGATGGTATCCGAGGGACCGACCTCGCCTGTCCTGTCGCTGCTTCCTCCCTGGGGCCTGCGCTGGCCTGGCACGCAGTAGGTGCTCAGTGTAGGCAGTTGGAGCACCTCAGCATCCAGTTGTCAGTGAGTGGGGGGCGGGGGGGTCTCCTCTGCACAACTGCATGGGGCATCCTTAAAACCCCTCCTGGGAAAAGGACGGTTGCAGAACCACGCGGGGCTCAAAGAAGGGAGAGTTTCCTGGACTCCTCAGCCCCTCTCTTTCTCTCTTCTTCTCACTGTCATTCTCCACTCTGGTGTCAGCTGGGCTGTGGCAGAGCTGGCAGCAAAATGACAGAGAGCCAGAGTCGTGGTGCCCTTTGCTCCCGTTTTTATCTGCCTGATTTTGTGCAGCCGGAGGCTTGGCTGCCACTCAGCTGGAGAAATGTCCAAACTATATTAAATCATAGGGCACGAGTGAGCAGTAAGAGAACACTTGTCACCCACCTCTGGCCTGTTCCCCGAGGCTCCCCAGTGCGGGGGCTGGTGAGGGGGCTGTCTTGGCCTGTCGCATTGCCCCTGCCCTCTCCATAATCGCACCTGTGGAACTTGATGTTCCTGGAATGAGAGTTGGAGGAGGCTGGCTCTGCTGATCCACAAGCTGTAGCAAGTGATGGCGGGCATGGCAGCCAGGGAGCCCCGGGCCAGGGCAGGGAAGGGTTGCAGAGCGCAGCAGAACCGATTCGGGGAAGGTAGCTGATGGCTGGAGTTGTTTTCCTCCTTTCCATTTTTAAAATTTTTTTTTAAATTTTTTTTTAGGGCCGCACCCATGGCATATGGAGGTTCCCAGGCTAGGAGTGGAATTGGAGCTGTAGCTGCTGGCCTATGCCACAGCCACTCAGGATCTGAGCTGCATCTGTGACCTACACCACAGCTCATGGCAACACAAGATCCTTAACCCACCAAGTGAGGCCAGGGATCGAATCTGCATCCTCATGGATGCTGGTCAGATTCATTTCCATTGAGCCATGATGGAAATTCCTCCCCCTTTCCATTTTTATAAACATATTTTAACAGCTTTATTGAGGTATAATGACCTACAATAAATTTCTTCTTTTTTTTTTTTTTTTGGTCTTTTTGTCTTTTTAGGGCCGCACCTGCGGCATATGGAGGTTCTCAGGCTAGGGGTCTAACAGGAGCTGTAGCTGCCAGCCTAGGCCACAGACACAGCAACATGGGATCTGAGCCATGTCTAAGATCCACACCACAGTTCATGGCAATGCTGGATCCTTAACCCACTGGATAGGCCAGGGATCAAACCCGCATCCTCATGGATGCTAGCTGCTGAGCCATGAAGGGAACTCCAACTTCCCTTTTTAAAGTGGGCAATTTGATGAGTCTGACAAATGTACACCCATGAAAACATCCCCACGAACATGATGGCGAACAAATCCAAATCCTTAGCTTTTCTGACTCCCCCTTGGCCATCCCATCGTCCCACCCTCTCCTCTGCCTCCTCTGCTGATCTGCTTGCTGTCATTATAGGTTATATTTCATTTTTTTTACAATTTTAAATCGATGGGATCATATCGTATGTGTATTCAGCATAGCTACTTTGGGATTCATCTATGTTGGTATAAGTATCAGCAGTTTATACTGAATACTACTCCATGGCGTGGATATACAACACTCTTTTTATTCCTTCACCCATGAGTGGATGTTTGAGTTGTTTCCAGTTCTTGGCTGTTACAAGTTGTAGTCAACTGCCATGAACATTTGTGCACAAGCCTTTGCATGGATGTATGCTTTCTTTGGGACAAGTACGAAAGAGTGGAATGACGGGATTGTATGGTAGGTATATGTTTAAGTTTTTAGGAAAAGAACATACAGTTTTCAAAGTACATGGCCTCAGCATGTAAATTTCAGTTACTCCACATCCTCACCAACATTTGGCATGGTGAATCTTTTTTTTTTGGTCTTTTTAAAAAAATTCTTTTTAATTTTAGTCATTCCAGTGGGTGTGTAGTGACCCACTATGGTTTTAATGTGTTTCTCTGATGTCTAATGACACTGAACATTTTTTACTTTGCTTGCTCACCATCTTTATCTGTCTTCTTTGGTAATGTTTTTGTTTAAATATTTGATCATCTTTTTTTTAAATGGCCACACCCGTGGTATATGGAAATTCTCCTGGCCAGGGATTGAATCTCAGCTGCAGCTGTGGCAACGCCCAATCCTTTAACTCGTTGAGCCAAGCTGGGGATTGAATGCATGCCTCCGCAGTAACCCAGGCCACTACAATTAGATTCTTAACCCACTGCACCACAGCAGGAACTCCATTTTTTTTTTTTTTCGGTCATTTCTAAATTAAGTTTTTGCTTTTCTTTATTATTAATTTTTTAGAATTGTGACAATGCTGGATCCTTAACCTATGTACCACAAGGGAACTCCAAAAGTTTTTAATTTTGATGAAGTTCAATTTCTGTTTCCTTCTCCGTATTGTGCTATGGATTTCGAGTCTATGAACTTTTTGCCTGGCTCTAGATCTCAAAGCTTCTATCCTATAATGTTTTCCAAAAATTTTATAGTTTTACATTTTCTATTCAAGTCCATAATCCAGAGTTGAGTTAGTTTTTATATAAGGTGTGAGGCTTAGGATGAAAAACTTCAGTTCATTCTTTTTTGCATATGGATGTTTAATTTGCTGCAGCACCATTTGTTGAAAGGGCTGTTTTCCTCCATTGTATTGCTTTTTCCACTGTCAAAAATCAGTTGGCATATTTCTGTGGATCTATGTCTGGGTTCTCTGCTCTGTTTCATTGATCTATCTGTCTAACTTTCTGCCACTAACCTTGCCTTTATTTTAATTGGGTTTTATATATTTTTTTTAATTTTGAGTTTTGAGAGTTCATTTTATATGCTCTACACACAAATCCTTTGTTGACTATGTTGTTTGCAAAAATTTTCTCCCACTCTGTAGCTTGTCTCTGCATTGTCTTGATAGCTCGTTTTCCAAGAACAAAAAATTTTAATTTTGGTGACCTCCCTTGTCTCTCTCGTATCATGTTTTCATTTTATAGATTATGCTTCTTCCTTTTTTTTTAATGGCCACACTTGCAGTGTATGGAAGTTCCTGGGCCAGGGATTGAATCCAAGCTGCAGCTGTGACCTATGCCACAGCATCAGCAACACCAGAGCCTTAACCCCCTGCACTGGGCTGGGGATCAAACCCGAGTCTCCAGGGCACCCAAGTCACTGTACCACCGTGCCACTGCTAATGCTTTTGGTGTCATTTATAAAAACTCTTCATCTATATCTAGGTCATGGATATTTTATCCTAAATCTTTATGGTTTTATGTTTTCTATATTTATGATATATATCTCTTTTGAGTTAATCTTGTATAAAGTGTGGCATTTATGTCAAGGTTCTTTTTTGGGGGAGGTGCCTATGGATGATCAATTTTTATAGCATAGTTGGTTGAAAATACATCCTTTCTCCACTGAAATACTTTTGCGTCTTTGTCAAATATCAAATGGTTGTATTTGTGTGTCTATTTCTGGACTGTTTTGTTCCTTTGATTTATATGTCTATCTCTTTACCAGTACCATATTGTCTTGATTACTGAAGCTTTATAGTAAGTCTCCTCCCCCCTTTTTTAAATTGCTTGACTGTACCTGCAGTATGTGGAAGTTTCAGGGCAGAGGATCAAATTACAGTAAATATTAAAATTAAGGTGTGTGATTTCTCATACTTTGTTATTTCTCTTAAAAATTGTTTATTCCAGTTCCTTTGCCCTTTCAGATACATTTTAGAATCAACTTCTCTACAATCTTCTCATACAAGAAAATTTTGCTTGAATTTTGATTGGTATTGCGTTAAGTCAATAAATCATTTTGGGGGTATATAGACCTCTTTATTGACTCTGCTTATCCATGAACATAGTACGTCTTTTCATTTATTCATTTCAACGGCATTTTATGGTTTCCAGCATACAGACACCATATATGTTTTATTAGATTTATACCTGGTATTGCTTTTTTCTGGGGGCTGTTCCAAATGGCATTGTGTTTTCAAAGACATTTTTCACTGGATATAGAATGATATATCTACTCCATGTGTGTGAATTATTTTTAAAGAAATTTAAATAAGGAAAATTTACATGTCTGGTACTCTTTATTGCTTTGTGTAGATCCATATTTTCATCTGGTGTCGTTTTCCTTCTGCCTGAAAGACTGTCTTTAATATTTCTTGTATTGAAGATCTTTGCATGTCAAAAAAATTTTATTTCACCATTTTGAAAGATATTTTTCACTGGTTATGGAATTATAGGTTCTGAGATTATTTTTTCCATTTTTTTTTTCTTTTGCTGCCCCTGTGGCATATGGAAGTTCCCAGGATAGGGGTCAAATTGGAGCTGCAGCTGCTGGCCTACAGCCACAGCCATAGCAACTAGGGATCTGAGCTGTGTCTGCAACCTACACCACAGCTCATGGCAATGCCAGATCCTTAACCCACTTATTGAGGCCAGGGATAGACATGCATCCTCACGGATACTAGGAGGTTTTGTTAACCACTGAGCCACAATGGCAACTCCCTATTTTTTGCTTTTAATACTTTAATAATGTGGCCTCACTGTCTTCTTGCTTTCATTGTTTCTGAAGAGATATCTGCTGTCATTATTATCTTTGTTCCATTGTACTTAAGGTTTCTTTTTTCTCTATTGGCTTTTAACATCTCTTTATCACTGGCTTTAGGAAACTTGAGTATGGCACATTTTGTATAGTTTTCTTCTTGTTTCTTGTGTTGGGAATCTGTTGAAATTCTTAGATCTCTGTATTTAGAGATGGTATCAAATTTATAAAAAATTTCTGCCATTTTTTTCTTTAATTTTTTTTTTTGCTCCCATTCCCTTTCTCTTTTTTCCTTTAGGAACTTGAATTACATGTGTATCATCCTGCTTGAAATTGTTCTACTGCTCATGAATGCTCTTTTCATTTCTGTGAAATTATTTTTTTATCTGTGTGTTCCATTTTGGATAGTTTCTATTGCTATGCCTTCATGTTTATCAATTTTTTTCTTCTGTGATTTCTAGTCTATTAATCTCATCTGGTATATTTTTCATCAGACATTATAATTGTCATCTCTGGAATTTTGATTTGATGCATTTTTTTTTAATATTTTCCATGTCTCTACATAGCATTTTGAACATATGGAGTACTGTGATAATAACAGTTTTTATGTCCCTGTCTGTAAATTCTAACATCTCTTTTGGTTCAGGGTTGGTTTAATTGATTGATTTTCTCCTCATTACAGGTCACATATTCCTACTCTGTATTCCTGCTAAACTTTAATTGGATACCATTCTCAATTTGCCTTGTAGGAGGGTTGATATTTTTGTGTCCTTATAAATATGCTTGAGCTTTGTTCTGGGACCCACTTAAATTGACTGCAAACAGTTTGATCCTTTTGGGTCTTGCTTTGAAGCATTGCTAAGTGAGACCAGAGCATCATTTAGCCTAGGGATAATTTCTCCCACGGTTTATGCAAGATTCCTCTGAGTACTCTACCCAATGCTCCGTGAGTCAGGATGCAGGAATAATGCTGTTCTCTGCCCAGTGTGAGCACTGGGCACTCTTCCCTCCAATCCTCTTGAATGGTTCTTCCCCGGCCTCAAGTACTCCCTTCACAGGCTGATTAGTGCTCAACTGAATACTCCAGGAGGACCCTTTGCAGATTCCCACTGTTTTTTTCCAAGCTCTCTGTTCTGTGAACTCTAGTTTTCTTGTCCTCCCTGGACTCACAGCTCTTCTCAATTTACCGTGTTCACTGGCTCATCTTGGGTTCTCCATCCCTGTATCCTGAAACTCCCTCTAGTTCCCTGGAGCAACCAGACTCACCTCATTTGTTCCTGTTCTTCAGAGGTCACTGTCTCTCACTGTCTGGCATTCAGTGTCTTGAAAACTGTCTTTTTAATTTTTTAAATGATTTTTATTTTTTTCATTATAGTTGGTTTACAGAGTTCTGTGGAGCGTGATGGAAAACTGTCTTTTTTATAGATTTCATTTGTTTGTTAGGTCAGTTATTTCCAGCAGGAAGGTAAGCCCAGGCCCTGTTCCTCCATCCTGGCTGGACATAAATGTCTGGCGTATGGGTTTTCCTATGGCCATAAAAAGGCAAGGCAGACAACTCTTCCTTTTCCGGGACTGACCAAGGTAAACATCTCAAATCTCCATTCGTCTCTGGCCCAATACCTGGGTTTACCTTGTGAGAGTGAGTGCAACATGGAGAACTTGCACAGCAAGGCTGTTCCCCCCACCCCGTGGGCCCCTCACTGAAAATGCTGTTCTTCATTAATATCCTATCTCCCCAGGTCTTAGATACCATGGATTTAAAGGTCCACCATCTTTATAATAGTTTCTACTGAAAGAGATATGAGCACTTACTTTTCAAATGTGAGACACACTCCGTTTATTAGAAATAGTAAACTATGGGAGTTCCCGTCATGGCTCAGTGGTTAATGACTCTAACTAGCATCCACCGGGCAAGTTGATCCCTGGCCTCCCTTAGTGGGTTAAGGATCCTGTGTTGCCGTGAGCTGTGGTGTTGTCGCAGATGTGGCTCTGATCCTGTGCTGCGGTGGCTGTGGTGAAGGCCAGTGGCTACAGCTCCAATTCGACCCCTAGTCTGGCAACTGCCCTAAAAAAATAAAGGTGATGTTTTAATGTTCTGGTTTCTTTCCTTCAGATAAAATATGGGTTCTCTAAATCATAGTGGTTTTGGAGTTCCCTGGTGGCTTAACAGGTTAAGGATCTGGCATTGTCAGTACCGTGTCTCAGGTCACTGTTCTGGTACAGATTTGATTCCTGGCTCAGGAACTTCCACATGCCACAGGTGTGGGCCAAAAATAAACAATTAAATAAAGCATAGGGTTTTTTTTTTTCCAGTTCCAAATAACATGTTTGTTTTTAATTGTGAATCTTAAGAGACCTCAGCTTGCAGTATGATGGGAGGAGCCTGGAATCACCTGGCCCCTTCCTCTGTCCCCGGGCCATCCACCAAGGAAGATGGGGGTCTCATGAGGCATGGAGTGTGCCCACCCTTGGCTTGCAGGGGCAGGGGCAGCCCAAGAAAACTAAAAGAGCCCTGGCCTTGAGGGCATGGGGGCTGAGACATTGGCACTTCCTGTGAGCCAGGCCTTGTGCTGGGCCTTTACAAAGCCCAGGCTTCTACTTCATGTGATCATTCTGTGAGGTAGGCACTACCATCTCCCCTGCTCCACAGATGGGGGAACAGGTGCAATGTACTTGCCCAGGGTCACTGAGCTGCAAAGGACGGGGCAGGAGGTGGAGTCCCGGGCTGAGTGCAGCTCCTGCGGCAGAGGTGAAATTGGGCCTCAGCTAGTGACCATCCTGTGATCAGGCCGTGGCTTCTCACCTGTAAATTAGAGAGAATGACACCTCCCCAGGGGTGGCTGGATAAGGAAGATAAGCAGAGTGTCCGTGGGTGCCCCCCAGGGCTTGGGGTTCCCATAAGGTCAGCCCCTGTTGGGCCTTCCATCCATCCTCTCAGGAGAAGTCTGTGTGGCTTTTGCCAGCCCCCAGAGAGGCTGGGCTAGTGGCCATACCCAGGCTTGGCAGGACAGGAAGCCAGTACCTAGGGCCCTCCCTCCCCTGAAAATGCCTAACTCAGAGGGGGGCCATGCAGTGTGCTGAGAAGGGCACCTGGCATACAGCAGATGCTCAGTTAATGTTGGCTACTGCTTGCCTTTTGCAGAAGGCTTTCAATATAAGCCCCACCAGAGATGCTGTGTGTTCTGTCTTGCTTTTGCCGGTGCCTAAAACAGAAGCTGGCAGGTCATAGATGCTCAGTTGAATATGGGCTGGATGAATACATGCCTGGACGTCAGTGTGCTTGTGCTGATGCTGGACATGGTGGGGCCTCAGCCAGCTGGCTGGCCAATCCAGCCCAGGGCTGTGTCTGGTTCACCACTGTGTCTCCTGAGCCTACCTGGGAGCCTCACACCTGCTCTGGGCAGTGGTGGAAAATCCACTGCTGATTCCAGGGCTTAAAAACTGTGTTGAGCTGCTTCCTACTGAGGTGCTGGTCCCCTGCACACACCCCCATACTCACTGCTCTCTCTTTTTCTCGAGCATGCGCACATGACAGCAGATGTTATACTAACAACTCCTCCTGAGTCCTTTGCGTCCCCCACAATTTTCTGGCCTTGAGGGTGGGCAGAATCAGTGGCCAGGCAGCCAGAGTGTCCCCTTCCACCAAAGTCCTCTCTCTGTGATGCCTGAGAACCTTATTGCCCATCCCTTAGAAAGCAGAAGGGGCTGCCCTGGGGGACTGGGCACCTTCTGGATTTCCAGGACCTTTCTTGGATGCAGTTTTGATGGTGGCAGGACAGAGCACAAGGGCTGGACTTCTTGGGGGGGGGGACAGAAGGTGCTGGAAGGGAGGAGGGAGGTACCAGGGACCCAGCCCTCCGTCTCACACTGTGTGGAGTGTGGCTGCCCTCATTCGCCAGATCCCCTTGGGTGTAGGTTACCCAGGGTTCTGATGAGATCACAACCCCTAAGGGTGTCTCTGGGGTTTCTTGTCCTCTGCAATGGGTCCTATGGGATCCCTGTGGCTCTGAACTCCCCAAATTCCTTAAGAGCCACTGTGAGAAGCAGTTCATTTCTTCCCTGGAGAAGGAGGCTCAGAGAGGGGCAGTGACCTGTCCAAAGTTACACAGCGTATTGGGGTAGGTTCAAGACGACAGCCTGGGTCTTCTGATGCCATCATGAGTCTGACTCTGATGCTGGTGGTCAGGACAGTCCAGCCCTGGGCTCCAGGTTCTGGGCAGTCTGCTGCCGGGACCTGGCATCAGTGCTGAGGGGGCCTTGGTGCCAAGCATCTGCTTTGGTCTCAAAGCTGGGTTATTTCTCCGTCTTAGCGATTCCAATTTCAGGAGCATTTTTTTTTGTCTGTGTTTTTATTCTCTCATCTTTCATTGTGCTTTCTCTCTGGATAATCCGAGGCTTGCAGGCAGCTAAGTACGATGTGTACATTCCAATGAAATGCAATAAAACATAATTGAATGTATTTCTTTCATGTCTGAGTAGTGGATTAATCTCCCTGGCACATCCTATTTCCTCCCCATTCCCTCTGCTTTTCATTTGAGTAGTTCCTCCCCTCCCTAGAATCTCTGGGATCTGAATGGCCCTGAGGCCTCTCCTCATTGGAGGTACACAAATGACCCTGACATTGTCGCCTCAGCCTTCATGATCGAGAGGTTATGTTTCCAGAGCAGTGGAGAGGGAACGGCCAGGGTTCATGTGGGCCTGAGAGGGCTGCCAACCCCAGGGGGAGAGGGGGGTCTCTGCCATGAGCATGGAGAGTGTCTGTGGGCAGGACTGTGGGTCTCCTGTGGACACACTTGTCACTCAGGCAGGAATCCCCCCGGGGTGGACACACTCATTCCTGCACACACACTGGGAAAAGGCAGTTTCTTTCTTTATTCATCTGGAACTGAGGCTGGATGTCTGTGATCCTGACTTTCAGCCAGAGCAGCCATCATGGTCCCTGGTGAGTGGAGGGACTGGCAAGGATGCCCTGGACGTGACCATGACTTGTGTTCCCAGGTTAGGGGTCAAATCAGAGCTACAGCTACTGACCTACACATAGCCAAAGCAAAGCCAGTTCCTTAACCCACTGAGCAAGGCCAGGGATCGAACCTGCATCCCATGGAAACTAGTTGGGTTCTTAACCTGCTGAGCCACAATGGGAACTCCAGATAATTGCAGGATTTATGGGAGTTCCCATCGTGGCTCAGTGGTTAACGAATCCGACTAGGAACCATGAGGTTGAGGGTTCTATCCCTGGCCTTGCTCAGTGGGGTAAGGATCCAGCGTTGCTGTGAACTATGGTGTAGGTCACAAATGCAGCTTGGATCTGGCACTGCTATGGCTCTGGCGTAGACTGGTGGCTATAGCTCCGATTAAACCCCTAGCCTGGGAACTTACATATGCTGCATGTGCAGCCCTAGAAAAAGACAGAAAGACAAAAAATAAAAAAATTACAGTATTTTTGAAAAACCACATTCCTGCCACAATCCAGGCCGAGTGGATGGGAACTCTGCCATGTTTGGAGGCTGTTTGCAGTGCCTCATCTCCTTTCCACTTGTCCCCATGTCCCTGTTTTAGAGACAAAGTCAGGAGATCACAGTCAAGGCTTTGATGGATGTGAGGTATAGCGCCTCCCCTGTGGGGTCTGGCATACATGTGCATGTGCGCACACACACACACACACACACACACACACACACACACACATACACACAATCACCACAGAGGCCCATGCACACACTAGGTGGGAGGCAGGGGATCTGGCATTTGCAGACATGCTGTTTTTAGAGATGGAGACAATCTGGGTCATTTTTGTCACTTCTGAGGAGATGGAAAAATGGACAGTGGTTGAGTTGGGGAGGGAAGACAACATTGGGAATACCTCAGAGGCTTCTCTGTGAACCATGGCTTAGGAATGGGCGGCAGACCCTCTCCCAGGGCTCTGCAAGGTGCGTAGGAGAGAGGGAAACTACCTCTTGAGGTCCTACTGTGTGTCAGGCTGCACACAGCTCTCACATCTGTGGAACCTGCATCTTATGCAACCTGCAGCTCCGCAGGGGGTAAGCGTCCTCAAGGCCATTGTTTTTGCAGAAGGGGAAGCTGAGGCAATTGGCTAATGCCCTATTGCATGTTTGTCTACTCCGGAGACCTCTTTAATGATGCTTTTAAAGGAGGAAATTGGGAGTTCCTTCTGTGGCTCAGCAGGTTAAGAACCTGACCTTGTCTCCCTGAGGATGCAGGTTCGATCCCTGGTCTCACTCAGTGGGCTAAAGATCCAGTGTTGTCATAAGCTGCAGGGTAGCTGGCAGATGTGGCTCAGATCCCGGATCCCATGTTGCTGTGGCTGTGGCATAGGCTGGCAGCTGCAGCTCTGATTCTACCCCTAGCCTGGCAACTTCCATATGCCGTGGGTGAGACCTTAAAGAGAAAAAAAAAAAAAAGCAGGAGGAAAGATGTCTCTCCTGCTCCGGCTCCTGTACGCTTCCTGAGTCCGAGAGAGGCAGGAAGATGAGAGCCAGGCTGGGCTGGGGCTCTGGCCTCCCCAACTTCGCCCACCACGTACTTGCTGATCCTTGTCTCATTGAACCTTTCCAGGCACCAGGAATGTGAGGCATCAGTGGGGAAAAAAAAGCAACAACAACAAAAAAGACACATCTGTTTTGCCAAAAACCCCTCTCTGAATAACTCGCAATTACATCTGGTGCTTAACAGAGTTCTCATGATAGAATGAGTCTTATTTCATACCTTGATCTTATTTGCAAGCTAAATAAATTCTATCAAACCCCTTGAAGCCAACTGTCAAAGTAAGGCATTTGGGGGAGACAGATCTCTTACTCTGATGGCAAATTTCATTCGATTTGATTCTTTAATCCAGTTTCCCTGCAAAACCTGGAGCTGAAATTTCAAAGCCTGTTCACCCTCGATAGTTTCCCTCACTCATCCCGCCGCTTCCTCTCCCGGGGCCCCTCCTCTGTCTCCTAGAAAATAATGCAGCAAAGAATTGCTGCTGAAGCAATGACAACCATTTGGTTTCTCGAAACAATTTTTAGGGGGAAAATGGCAGAGCACAAAGCCAGTCTCTCTGTGTCTGTTTGGGAAACGAGGCGCTGGTTGTCCAAGGCGCCAGCGGCCCAGGGCAATGACTGTGCATGGGGCAGGCGGGGTTTCTGACCTGACCTCTGTGGGAGCAGAATGCAGGGGCAGGGGAGTGGACGTCTGGGAAGAAAACACAGCCTCATTTCCCTGAAGCATCTTTTCCTCTAATTCCTGTGCTTCATCCTGCTCCCTCTTCCATCCCCCACCTCCCTATAACTTCTAGAACCTTATCTTGCACTTCTGAAGCACTTTTTCCATTACCTTTACTTAGTCATTAATTTACTCCTTCCCTCATTCACTCATCTTATTTAGCTCATGGAAATCAGGGCTCACACGGCAGCTGTGGCCCAGGTGGAGCGCTGGGGGTCAGATGCAACAAGATGCAACAAGATGCAACATTCAGAAGTCCAGGGCCTGATATGGGAGACAGAGATGTAGACAAATAGCACTGACTCTGTGTGTTGAGGATAACAAGAGATGTAGGCTGGGCACATAGTAGGTGTTTCCATCAGTTGGGTTGTATTGGGTATTGAGTTACAAAAAATCCAACAACCGTGGCTCAAGTAATTGATGTAACAATAGAACATAAAGAGACATCTGGAGGGAGGTAGTTTGGGGTCGGTCAGATAATGATGTCAATAAAACGAGGTCTTTCTCCCTTTCTCCTTTATCATCTTAAGGTCTTATACTGACGTTTTCCCTTAACTTGTTGCCTCGTGGTTGCAAGATGGCTGCCACAGCTCCAAACTCACATCATGTCTCACACTATGGCATTCAAGTTGAGAAGAAGGGAGTAGAGGGAAGCAGAAAAAATATTTCCCAGAAGCACTTCCTCTACCAGCAGTTTTCCCCTCACATCTCAATGGCCAACTCTGAGTCACACTCTCATCCATAAAACAATCCTGGGGTGACAACAGCGGGAGCATCAGTTCACACAGGTGAGCACTTCCCACCTGTGCTGGGCACCCCTCACTGCACTCGCTCCCTTAACCCTCACAGCCCCCCACCCAGGAAGGAGGGAGATGCTTTCATCCCCATTTCACAGCTGAGGGAACTGAGGCCCAGGGGTGACCCCAGATGAGTGAGGGCAGATGGGGATCCAGGATCCTCAGTTTCCAGCCTGGGACTCTGAATCCCTGCAGGGCCCTGGGTGGAGCCACAGGCAGGTGCTCAGGAAACCCCTCCCCCTGACTGTCACTTGGTCCCGGCTGGTGGCTGGGCCAGCCTCTCTCCTGATTGGTCTCTCTGTCGCTCCCGGAGCTCTGGGACCCAGGACCTGCCTGTGGTTTGGGGAGATTTCCAACCATCCCTACTGCTCCCTGGTTCCCAGGACGATGAACGGACATGTTCTGTGTCCTGGGTGGTGGGGGATACATGACTGTCAGGCTGGGATCCCTGTGTCTTGGTCGCGACTTGGCAACTTGCCTTCTCGGGAAACAGCATACACTTATGCAGAACATCAGCATATGCTAATGACGCATAATTACCCTCCAGATTTACAGATTTATCAAAGTATGCAAAACCTCTCTGACGATTAGACACCTACAACACATCACACTTGGGAACCGCAAACGAGACTCCAGGCCAGCACCGCGATGTAAGCGTGCACACACGTGTGAAAGGAAACGGGCAGCTCACCCCTGCGGAGGCCCTGGGCCAACACCCCTGCCGCCCCCACTCAGACCTGCACCCATCCCCACCGTTTCCAGCCTCCCTGGTCTTCGCGGCTCCCAGAGAGCCAGAGCACCCAGTGGGACGTCCCTTCACCCACCTTCGGGTTCAGCAACCATGTATGTCTCGGTGTCACATGTAGGGGCCCCCATACTGGGGGCTAGGGGAGTGGAGAGGAGCAAAGGGGGGGGTCCTAGGGGTTAGATTAACAACCAAAGTCCATGGTGGTCAGGGTGCCGACTGACTGGGGCCATGTCCCAGGAGCCAAGAGAAGCAGAGGCCATGAAGGGCAGACCCCAAGGCCTGGGCTCAGTCCTCAAGCCCCCACTTCCTTCTTCAGCTCTGTGAGCCTGCTCCCTGTCTGTACAGTGGGGCGCTGGGTGCTCACTGTGGCTTCTCAGTGGATGCCCCCACTGTGGATGTCCCCACTGGCCCATGAGCTGCAAGAAGCAGGGCCACATATGGGGACATCTACTTTTTCCTCCTGCCCTGAATCCCCTTCCGTTTGTGACCCTTCCCCCTGACCCAAGCTGCTTCCTGGGACCACTCACCCCAGGCCTCAGTGATTTGTTGGGGCGGGGTGGGAGGAGACGGACACCTTGGGGGTAAGCCCCTGACAGTTAGATTTCTTCCATGGATTTTACACTTAGGCATAGACAGAGGCTGCTTTTTCTTCCTTTTGGGCTCAGGAGATGGAGATATATCTGTGTCCTCCTGCTTCCCACCCCGCGAACTGCCTTGCTCTTTAGCAAAGAGAAATGGGGAGGATTCATGGAGCGAAGCATGGAAGCAGAGCTGGACAGAGAGGGGGAGGGGACGGAGGGGGAGGGGACCAAGGAGGGAGAGATCTGATAATCTCCCTGCCCTTGCAGTCCTGCATTGTCCAGGGAGGCCCAGGGAGTCGAGCTAACATGTTCCCTCTTGTGCGTCCATCTGAGCATCTGTCATTTACAATCAAAACGTCCTGCTGAATATACACACGCAGATTCCCCTGGCTGTAGGGCTGAGGCTCCTACTGGGTTGGAGACACAGATGACCTCAGTTCACCCCTCAGCCCCGCTGTTCCCATCACCTGTTGTACAGAAGAAGAGGGCAGGGGTACTTGCCCAATGTTTCTGTGGTTCTGAAGTGATGGAACTGGGCTGGGACCAGAGCATGCCTGTGCTGAAGGCCAGACATGCACTGGTGCTTCGCGAAAGCTGTTGGCTTGAACAGCTGGGTGCAGCTCAGCTGGGAGGCCTGGGGGCAGGGGAGGAGGTCACAGAGACAGAGACACTAACCTCAGTCTGGAGGGAGGAGCAGGGGCTCCTGACAAGAGGATGGGGAAGGGTGTGCCTGGCAGAGGGCACAGCATGGTTGAAAGCTCCGAGGGTGGGGGTGCGTGGTATTCTGGGGGGTGCTAGGTGACACCCTTCCTTTATTTTATTTATTTATTTATTTATTTTAGGGCTGCACCCAAGGCATATGGAAGTTTCCAGGCTAGGGGTTGAATCAGAACTGCAGCAGCTAGCCTACACCACAGCCACAGCAATGCCAGATCCTTGACCCACTGAGCAAGGCCAGGGATCAAACCCACCTCTTCATGGATACTAGTTGAGTTCGTTACCGCCGAGCCACAATGGGGACTCCTGACACTCTGTCCTTTAAAGAGCACATCACAGGTCTGGCTTCTTCAACCTTCACCTTGACCTGCAGAGTGCAGGCGGGATCAGTGAATGCACGAGGTATAAGGACAGCTCAGAGAGGGACAGGGAGTTAGTGAAGCCCCTGCATCCAGGAGAGGCAGGCCCAGAATTCCAAGCCAGGGCTTTGGGTTCACAGACCATGATCTGCCCAAAACTCAGTCCTCCATGAATCCTTAGGGGACTCTGGATTCCTACCCTCCTGGGACTCCTGCCCTCAGGCCCTATGGGTATTCAGGCCTCTGGCTGCCCAGGGCTGATGTTCCAGGTGCCCCAGGGGCACCGGGTGGGGCTGGCCAGGGCAGGAGGTGGGCGGTGTCCTGCCTCCACCTGAATCCTGGTCTCCCTTCCAGACCGTGCGCCTGGCCTGCCATGCCCTGCTGCCCCCCCATCAGAACACCTCCTTCTTGGGCGTCCGTGTCCCCTCCTGCCCAGCGGCCTATGTGTCCCAGACACCCTGAGTGAGTCTTCTCCTCTGCTCTCCTTCATTCACTCATTCATCCATTTAACCCAGCGCAAGGTTCTGGAGCCCCACTCTGTGCCAGGCTGTGCGGGGACCCTGGGGCTGGAAAGCTCCAGGGCAGGACCAGGGACCAAAGGCTCCCAGAGTCCCATCAAAATTGCAGATGGGAGCCTGACTCTGAAAGGAACATTCAGGACCTGCCCAGGCCGGGTGCTCAGACGGCTTTGTGTGGAGGTAAGAGCGGAAGGGAGGCGAAGCTGTAAGAGGAAGGAGAGGAGGGGGCAGTGTGTGCAGGTGCTGGAGGGCCTGGTGCTCAGGGCCAAAGTCATAGAGAAGGAGGGTGGGAAATACAGCTGCATATGGAAGGAGCGAGGGTAAGGCAGTGAAAGCCCCCAAACCCAGCTCTGGGCAGAGACCACTCTTTGGGGGGCTGGGGTCAAAAGAAGGGTGAGGGGCAGCGTGGGGGTGCAGCTCCGGCTCGGCGGAGGGAGTTCTCAGACGTTGGCCCCAGATGGTGTCCATCGGAACCCTCTGGGCGCTGCCTTCCTGGGCCGGCTCAGGGGCCCGGAGTGGGTCCGCCAGCTCTCCATAACAGGAGGTCGGCGGCTCCCACGGGTCTGGAACTGATGCCCTGAAAGAAAGGCAAGTTCAAGGTCTCCCAGCCCTGCCTTCCCAGAGGCAGCCGAAGGCTCCCTGGAACCTGCTGGAAAAGCCCAGGCGCCTTTTGCCTCAGCCGGTGCTCAGGCCCAGGACTGCCTAGCCTCCTGCACCTGCCACCTCCTCCTCCCTTCCCGCTGCAGACACTCCTGGCTGGAGCGCGGATGAACACGCTTGGGTGGATATAAAACAGAAGGTGCGCTCCGAGCCACACTGCCAGGCCAGTGCCAGCTCTCTGCGGATCCTCAGTGCTCCCTGAGCTTGGCGCTACCCCAGCCCTGCCCCTGTGTCAGTAGGAGGAAACGGAGGCACCAGGGCTCCTAAAGTGAGGATTTCAACTCTACTCTTCATCAGAGGCCACAGCGGCCGCTGTCCCCGCCTCTTAGGCTTCATTGTCTATATATGTGTTCCTTGGCTTAACAGTTACTCGTGCCCTGACGCTGAGCCAAGCCCGGCGCCAGTGCTGAGGCTGCAGCAGGGACAAACCTGACGGGTCCTGCAGTCCGGGGCCTGCCAGGAGTTGCTCTGGAGGCCTCAGGTGATTCCAACAGGTAAACACAGGTCTGGAGATTCAGAAAAGCCCTTCTAGCCCTGGCATTCTGTGTGTGTGTCTATCTATCTGTCTGTCTGATCCATCCATCCATCCATCCATCATCTGCCATCCATCCTCCATCTCTAACTGCATCCACAGCTCAGTCGCAGCGAGGTGCACGGCCTTGTGCTCTGCAGCGTGCACCCATCACACCATCTAGGATTCACCTGCTCCAGGAAGGAAGCCTCCAGTCTCCCCACTTTTTAGACGAGGTGAATGAGTGGCCCCAGAGCTAATCAGCGGCAGAGCCGAGACTCAATCCGGGGCCCCTTCCCTTGGCCCCATCTCCCACCGCTTCCCCTCCCACTGCTCCAGAGGCCACCCTGCTCTTTCTAAGGCCTGGGTTGTTCATGTCCCGAGGGTCCAGAAGTGTCGCATTCTCCCATCCAACTGTCCTGTTCTGTGTCCTTTAGACCGTGACAACGACCTTAAGCCATGCATTGATAATGTCCGATGATTTTAACCTCACATTATCCAATTTTGTTTAACATGCTCAGATTCTAATCTCCTGGGAGGGTAGCTTTCAGCGAATCCATGAAAAGATGCTCTGTCCCCAGAAATCACTGCCAGCCCCCGCCGCCGCCCCGCCCCCAGCCCAAGCCTTTCTGCTTCCCTTTGAATCCTGTCCAGACCATCTTCAGCTCCACCCTCCTCCAGGGCCCACTTCAGACTTTCTGAGTTTATGGCTGTCACATAACATTATTAGCCGTGGCAATGGCAATTAGAACAATTATGCAGGGCCATAAACTTCAGAAGGATTTAGGACCGACAATGAGTTTCTGGAGCCGACGTAGCTGCCAGCCACCCCGGCTGGGCCTGACCGTCTCCACCCGGCAGACAGCACGCGCCACAGTCACGACGTGATGCAGCCCTCTGGAACAGTGCTGCCCAGTGGCACCCGAGGCCCCCAGCACAGGAAAACCTCCCATCCTGACCTGGGGCATCAAGCCCTTGGCACAGGGTCTGGGCACAGTAAAAGATGACACTCAGTGAAGCAGGAAGAGCCAGGACTGGGGCGCAGACCCCCTGGGTTCAAGGCTCAGCTCTAGCACTTCTGAGCTGTGTGATCTTGGATAAGTTTCTAAACCTCTCTGAACCTCAGTATCTTCCCCTGTCAGTTGTGAGGATAGCAACAGTGCCTCCTTCATGGGCTTGTTGAAACGATGATGTGAACTAATGTTTATGATGATCTGAGCCCAGGGCCTGGCCCCGGGGGAGCGCTGGTGCTGAGGGTTCTCGAACCATCTCCCTATCTGCCCCTGCTGCACTCAGAGGTGAGAAACTGAGGCCAAGAGACACTAAATTAAACGTTTGAGAACGAGACACTATACGACCGATCGTGTGAAATTACACAGGGCGGACAGTCAGAGAACAAAATGATCCATAATAAAGGGCTAATTGGGCGGGACAGGGCTCAGTGCCCCGGGAGCCTGAGAGGCAGGCTGGGCAGGGGTGGCCTCGCTAGGGCCTGGCACTCTTGATAATAACATTGAGTTTTCTTTTACCATAATCTATGCATACTTATTGTAAAACCCTGAGAATGTGCAAAAATTATGTAAAGCGCTGGCATCTCGCCTCCAAAGATAGTAACTGATGCTTTTCCTCATTCTTTTTCTATTTATATACACGCACGTATTTTCATCACTGATTTCCCATCCATGTGACTGTGTTCTGCTCACTTCCTATCCCCATCAGCACCAGCAAGGGAGGGACCCTTCGCCCTAAGTAGGATGGCATGACTCAGTTCACACCGCGGCCCTGGGACAGAGGTAGGGATGGCAGTTTATTAGTCACATGGACTCACAGCCTGAGGAGGGAACCAGCAGGAGCCGTGGGAGGCAGGCTTTGTAGTAACAAGAAGGTGAGGTGCCCCTGGGTTCCCACGGAGGATGGAATTGGTTTGACTGAATAATTCCACACGAGCAGGCAGCCGAAGCCTCTCAGGCAAGGACCTAAGGGAGCATAGTTACTCTGGCTGATGGAGAAACTCCCCAGATGGAGGGCTTTTAAAGCTTGGGGCGGGGGGGTGGGTGGGGGCATATCTGGCAGGAGCAGGAAGCTCTCGGTGAGCCCTCTGTGAAGATCAAAGGGGAAGGGGCCCTCCCCCTCCTGAAACAGTGAAGCTTGAGCCACCTGTCCTCAGCAGTCAATGGGGAAGGCCTTGTTCCTCCCAGACCCCTGGGGACTCCGGCAGATGGAAGCGCCGTGGTCTTAGGATGCTGGCTCTCTCACATGTGCCTCCTTGGCCACTTCAGGAGGGCAAAGGGACAGGGATTTGGGTCCTGGGTGCGAAATGCTGCCTCTGGGAAGCAGTACGCTCCACTTCTATTCACCCCTGTTCATATCTCCTTGGCCAAAGGGAGTCTCACGCCCTGACACGAAAGCGAAGGGACTGCTGTCCTGTGGGGGGCGGGGTGGAGAAGGGCTGGGTGTTGATGCATCCCAGTTGTGCCCTCCAACGCTGCACAGATTTGAGGGTCTTTCTTACCTGAAACTAACCAGTCTTTCATTTTATTATATTTTTGGCCAAACAGCCAAAGCTTCAACCATGCCTGTTTGAGCTGTGTGAGTCCACTTACAGGTGGATGATGTTCTGTGGTAAATACTACAGTTCTCCCTGGTTTGTGACCCCGCTGATGCGGAAGGCTAGATTATAAATTAGACGCGATTAACCCTCGTGTTGTTCAAGAGTCAACTGTAGTTCATTTAATTAATGTCCGGTGATTTATTTAACCAAACTCCCATTTAAAATTTTTGGTTGATTCCAATTACTTAGCTCATAAATAAGATCACTTCAGAATTCATTCCTGAAACTTTCTCCTATAAAGGAGATGCTTAGTAAAAGAGCATGAAGCTTAAAAAACTAATAACACTTAATAATTCGGGAGTGACATCCTCCGCTCCCGTTAGCTTGGCCTTCCTGTAAACCCACATCTGGGATCTTCTCTGCTCTCTGGTTTCTCACCCCCGCCCCATCATCACCATAGTGCCTGGACTGGTGCAGGGGCTTCCTGTCTGGCCACTGCCTCTGCCCTGGCCTTGTTCCCGTCACTCTCCCGTGACCCTGGGAGACTCCCGCCTGGGCCGTCCCTGCTCTGCTCCATGCCCAGGGCTCCTGCCTCATTGGCCACACTGACAGTGGTCCTGGGCCCTGCACCCCCTCCTCCCCCAGCCCATCCCCTTGGTGACTGCCCTCCAGCCCCCCACCCTTCCTAGACCAGGAGCCCTGGGCCTGCTCCTCCTCCAGGCCTGGCCCCTGCCCTTCCCTCCAGCTGGAGCCTCTTCTCATGTCTGCCCAGCTCCCTCCCTCCCTCCGGTCTTGGCTGCCCTGTCACCTGCTCTTACAGGCCTTCCCTGCCCGCCCCCCCCGTTACAACTATGACCCCCAACAGCCTCCGCCCCCCTCCCTGCTGCCTTTCACTCCCGGCTCTCATCGCCAGCTTCCACACTGCACTTCACCATTAAGGCTGGTCTCTCTCCTCTTCTGGAACCTGGGCTTCTCCCTGTTGCTGAGACAGGGCCCCCCACGTGGCTCTGGTGGACATTTGCTGAAGAAGTGAGTGCCCTGGGTGCTGGCTCTGCTCCCCCTGCAAGACGCTGTCCTAAATGAGACATGTCTCCTTAGTTGTCACAGAGCCCTGTGGAATGGCTTCTGGTGACACCCCTATTCTCACATTAGGTCACAGGCGGTCCTGGCTCAGGAACCGCAGGCTTCACACAGATGCCGAGGGCTGGGGCTGGGCAGGGCCTGGGCTCTGAGCTCCCCTGACATGGTTCTCATGCAGATATGACACTGTTCTGGGACGTTCCAGAAAGGGCATGATGTTGAGTCGTGTGTGAGGTGCCCTCACAGCCGTACTGCCAGCACCGAGGGTCCTGCTCACGTCCTGGGGAGAAATGGATCCTCGGTGCAATTCCATCGTCATCTCCTCTTCCCATTCTAATCTCCAGCTTTTCGTATTGGGGTTGCAGGGACCCCAGGAGTCTAGGACACGTGCTGACCGTCCTCGGCCCCCTGTCCTCCCCTCCCAGGTCAGCTCATCCACCACCACGGTTTCCTCATCACCTGGAACCCCAGACCTCTGTCTCCTTATCCCAGGACGCAGCCCCTGCACCCGGAGAACCCAAAACAGCGTTCCTGCAGGTGCACAGGCAGCTGGAAGGATGGTGCTGTTGTGGGAGCTCGGCCAGGTGAACCTTCCTGCCAGCTTGGAAGAGGCACCCCCGGTGGTCCAGTTATAAAGAGTCTCTTGCCCTGGGCTGATGGGGCAAGGGCTGCATTTTAAACATTTTGTCTCCCAAAACATCTACTTCCTGAATATCACTGATATTGTTGATATCAATACCCTCTTAAGATTTCTTCCCTATCCACTGCTTCTCCGCCACATCAGTCCAGGCCCCCATCATTGCTCACCTGCATCCTTGTCCTGCTGCTTCCACGCTTTCCCCTTCACCAACCCATTCTCCACACTGCCGCTAGAGGGGGCTTTAAACGCATTATTCAGTAGTCTTTGCAGGCTTCCTCTGGAACTTATCCCCAAGTTCCTACCTGGCCTTGAGGCCCAGGGCAGTCTGGCTCCAACCACCTCTGCAACCTCATCACCTGCCGCTTTCCCGCCATTCAAGATGGTCCAATCACACAGGCCTCTCTTCTGCCACTCGAACCTCTGAGCCTTTGCATGTGGTTCCCTCTGTCTGGGGCATCCTCTAGGGCATCTCACCTGGCTGATTCTGAAGCATTCATCAGATCTCAGCATAGAAGTACCACTTGCTCCAGGAAACCTACCTCCCCCTGAGAGGGGAGGTGTCCTGTGGCTCTCATCTTGTTATAGTCAACTCTTTATGTAGTTACTGCTTTAATGTCAGCCCATCCTACTCGAGTGGAAACTCCAGGGGGCACAGACTGTGTCTGCCTTTGTCCCCCCACACCCGACACCTCATCTATACTTAGTATGGAGCAGGTGCTTCAACATATTGGGACCTGGCCTGTTTGGGACACTGGGAAGCCAGAGGGCCCTGTGGGTGGAGGGAGGGAGGGAGGGAGGGATGGGACAGGGGATGTGGGCCCATGTGAGACAAACCCCACGGGTGCTGAAGGCTGCAAGCAAGGTCTGCCTCCTCTGCTCACAGCTGCCTGAAGCATCAGGATGGAACCAGAAACCTCCTCTGCAGGGGAAGCTGGCATGTGCTGGTTAGCAGGCAGTCAGAGAAACCTAACCTTGCAAACCCACTGGAGCCACCAAGAATGTCCCTTGCAGGAGCAATCCTGGCTAAAGGAGAGAGTCATTCTGACTTTAATGTTCCCCTGCTCCTCCCCAGTGTATTTGGGGAAAATTTGGTCCTGCCGCCTACATGGCCAAGATGTGTCTCTGCTCACAGCCTGGCTGGAAGTGTCCTCCGAGCTCCTCTGGTTTTACGAAGACTGGCTTTGGAGTCTTTGCTGGCATTGGTCTCATTTTCCCGGGCAGGGATCTTGGGGACCTAAGGCCCAGGGCTGGGTGCAAAAGGAAGAGGAAAAAACTCTCTCATATCAGAGGACACAATGCAGATGATCCATTATGAAGTAAAGAGAACTGACTCTGAGCTAAGCAATAATTTGGCTCAAGGATGGGCTCACATCACCTCCCTGTAATCACCCCAGGCACTTCCTCTTCCTTTCTTCTTCCTGTTTCCCCCTCCTGTTCCTGAGGCTTTCCCCCTTTTTCTTCTTTTTTGCTTGACTAGGAGACACTGTGTGTTTTGCAACATTGTTTTCATGAACATCTTCCAGGGAAAGATTGGAGAGAAACCCAGCAGAGCTCTGTTCACAAGAACCAGAGAAACCACTTTTAAAAGACTGCAAAAAATGATAGAAACTAGAACTCCAGTTGCAGCTGGAGGTGGAGGCAGAGGAGGCCTGGGAGGAGAGGGGTCAATATGGGGCCACCACACCTCTCTTGCCTGTGTTCCCTGCTCCTTCTCTCCAGCCTCATCTCCCCCAGTTTCCCCTCCACTCCCCAACCCAGCTTCACATGGAACCTGGAAGGTTAACCATCAGAATACATAATTTTGTTTTGTTTTTGCTTTTTTTTCAGGGCTGCGCCTGCAGCATATGGAAGTTCCCAGGCTAGGGACCGAATCGGAGCTGCAGCTGCTGGCAACGCCAGATCTGAGCCACATCTGTGACCTATAGCACAATAGGTCAATACTGGCAATACTGGATCCTTAACCCACTGAGTGAGGCCGAGGATTGAACCCACAGCCTCATGGATATTAGTCAGGTTCATTATCGCTGAGCCACAAAAGGAACTCCAGAATATATAATGTTTACTGAGAACATAGAATGTTCCAGATGCTGAGCTGAATGTTTTAAACAAAGCATATTATTTGTTCACCCCAAATATCATTTATGTGTCCCCCTTCTTTCCTCCATTCTTCAGGCATTTACCAAGTACTGTACTGAAAAGCACACCAGCATTTACTGAGCAACTATTGTGTGCCCGTGACCTCTGTTTATCCCCTCAACCATCCCTTCTTGCAGTCAAGGAAGTCGGGGCTTGTGGCTCAGAGCAGAGGTCCCATGCCATCTGCTCCGGGTCTCCTGGCCACCCAGTGAGGGTCTGACCGCTGACACCTGGTATCCATCCTCGTCTTTCCAGTACAGGGGGCTCCTGCTCTGCTCGGGAGACAGTGTTATTATTGTTACTGTTGCTGCCGCTGTGATTGTCATGATAACCACCCCCCAGCAATAAGAGCACCAGCTACACTTCCTTGTATAACTGGCACTGTCACCATCTGCTCCTATGATGACATTTGACACATAGTAAGGATGAAGGCAGGACTTGACTCTGGAGGCAGACATGGATCTGCGGGGCTAAGGATCAGTCCAGGGCACCAGTGAGTCAGCACCACTTGCTGAGCTCAGATGCAAGGGCGTGCGATGTCCAAGAAAGGCAGGAAGACTGTGTCTGCAAGTGAGAAGCTGAGAAAGTCTGGTTGTGGAAGAAAGCATGAGATAGAAGAGCAGAGAAGCCAAGACGAAACCCATGGGGGAGGTGGGAGGGCTGCTGGGGTCCTTGTTCCAGGTCCTTCGTCAGGTTCTGCAGGACCCCCTAGGAGCCTGGCCCCTCCCCCTGCACCTTTTCTCTTTGCTCAAACAAAACTGAGTGTTTTCTGTTATGTACAAAGAGCCCTGACTCAGTGCCAAGGAAACCTGTTTATTTTTAAAATCTGCATTTAACAAAGCTCCATTTCTAACAATGAGTGTCTCTTTTGGAGAGCCCTCATAAATAACAGAAAGGAAGTTTTGCAGACCTTTATGGAAATTAAGCCCGCAATCTGGGCACACACTTGTTTAACAAGTGATAATTAACTGCTGACAATATAATTTCAGCATGTTTTTCATTAAGAAGTAGTCAAAGAGGTCCTTGCCTTGGGGAGTCCGGTCTCATCTGCGGAGCTCAGCCCCACTGCCGATGGTCGCAGAATCAGTGCTATGGGTCCGTGGCTCCCTGAATACTGGGATTTGGACCCCAGAAGGGACAGTGGCATTTCATACCCCTGGGACTTCTGGGCCCCCAGACTCCAGGGCAAGTCCCCGAAGGCAGCTCAGCCAGCCCCTCTCTCGCTTATGCACCGGCCTCTCATCTGCGCGTCCCCAGCCCCCGAGGGACCTGGGACCAGAGCAGGGACTTGGCGTCCACTGCAACTTTGGGGAGCGTGGGGCACCCTTGTCTCTGTAGGCCCTGCCAGGCCTCGTTCCTGCAGGTGTCCCAGTTCATCCGCCATCCTGCAGAGGAGCAAACTGAGGCTCAGAAAGGGGGAGTCACTTGCTCAAGGCCCCACAGCTTGGTGAGGGGCCAGATGGGGATGTGAACACTGACCTGCCTGACCCCCAAGCCTGGGCCGCCCCCACCCGACCCCCTACTCCCTTTCTCTAGTGAGCTCAACTGCTCTGTTCTCCAGCTTCCTCCTCTGTAAGATGGGGCAGTACTAGTGCTCTCCTTGGGAGGTCGTCTGAGGATGAAATAAACTGATACACACACATACACACACATGCACACACACACACCACTTAGCTTAGTGCATGGCACATAGGAAGCCCTCAACATTCATTAGTTATAACGTTTGTTAATTATTATTAATGATATTGCTAATAATATCAAAAAACACTGGTATCGGTATCAATTAACTATATAAATAATATTACGATCATATCAACAGCATACTGATATACCAGGCAAACTTCTTTCCTCCCACCCATGGATCAGTTGGCTCTGCCCCTTTAATCAAAGCTGTACCCCTTTGGGACTCTGTCAAGACCTTCAACATCCATTTATGAGGGACACTGAAAGGGACCCATGATGCTGAGTGTAGGGTTAGGAGTTGCTTCCTGGATCTGAAAGGTCTGAGTTCTTTGATGAAGGCATGTCTGTTTTCTGCTGACTGCTGTCACAAAAGCCACGCTTCTTTGACCCACACTCAGCTCTGGCCAACCATGACCTGTTGGAACATTTTTGTCCCCATTTCCATCTCCTGAGTCTAGGTGTTCCCAGAACTTACAGCCTTTCCCCTCATACAGCTACACAAAACCACCCACCATCCCAGAACATTTTGTTCCTGTACCATCTCCAGCCTTTGTATAAACTGCTTCCTCTGCCTAGAAAGCTGTCCCTCACTTCCCACCTGAAGGAATGAATGTTCTGAGGCCCAACCCAAACCTCTCCTCTGGATGACACTTTGAACCTAGACCTGTCTGCCCCAAGGGAGCACAGAGCAGAGGCTCCTGATCCATTTCCCAAAGCGTCACTCTGTGCCCAGCTCAGCCCACCTGCCCGTGCTATCTCAGTCTTCACCTTCACCTGCCAGGTGAGCTTCATTATCTCTATTTTCTAGATGAGGCTCAGGGAAGAGAACTGACCTGCCTGAAGTCACATATCTAGAAAGTACCAGAGCCTAGATGGAGACCCAGGGGTTGATAGATCCCCAGGCTTCTTTCCACTCTGCACTCACATAAATTCAGATCATTCTTCCTCAAAGGCAGCAGGGGGTGGTGCCCTGTGTTGGCATTCATATTTGTCACTGCTCCAGGCCTCAGACCCAGATGTTCCCAGTGCTGCCCATGCATGCCCGGGCAAATGGGCAAAGGAACAAACAAACATATCCCTGAGGACACTGGCGTGTACCCAAAGCTATGAATGAGCACATTTGCTATACTCCAAGTACATGTCCACACACAGCACTATATGCTGAGCCCTGGTCCATAAATCCATCTGCCTCCTGGACTTTTGTGCCTGATACCATGGGATCCTCAGACTCAGTGAGCCCAGGTGGGCTCAGAGCAGCTGGGTCAGGGAACAGACCCATCTCAGAGACTGGCTCTGACTCCGGTTCCTGAAAACCGTCCCTTTATGAATTCTAGAAATGTTTGATCAAATATAACAAAAAAGACAAGGACATACCCAGGGTGTGGAAAGGAACTGACAGTCAGGGTGGCAAGTGTATGAACTGGGGCTGCAGCTGACATGCTGGGGGTAACGTGAGGGTCTGGTATTTACATTCTCACAGGACAAATGAAGCTGTATGCCCATGGGAGCCCAGGATTTGGATATTCAGTCCCCATATAAAGCTGGGATATTTGAAGAGCTACATCCTTAGTGTAAGAGTGTATTAGAAAAAAATAATGCCATTGAGAGAAACTAGGAGGTTGCAGGAAAGTGTGTCTGTCTCTGTCTGGACTCTGGATAGAGCAACAACAAAGAGTACTCTTGGGCATTTGTAAACAACCTGCACTTCTCTTGGGTTGATGGTTTTGATTTACCCCCATCAGTTTGATTTTTGAACAGAGAAGCCAAGGAACTAATCCATAACTAATAACTGGTCCCAGGGTAATGATACTTCTGGGGCATCTGAAGCAACCAATCTGGAAGAGTTCAGTAGACCGCACCTTCCAATCAGGTTATATAGGATTCCCACCAACAAGGAAGGAAGAGGATGCTTCATTGCTTCCCAATGAAGAGGAGCTCAAAAATGAAAATTCCAAAACCAAAGAAGAATGGACATCATGTATGAGAGGTAGCAGACAAAAAAGAATAGGGAGAAAAAAATCAAAGAACATCAAATGATAGAATGATTCCAAGGGAAACTCTATGATAAGTATGTTTAAAATAAAGACAGAAAAGAAAGAATTGAAATCATACTGGGGGAGCAGTGAAAAGGTGGAGCACAGAGGGTTTTTAGGGTGCTGAAAATATTCATATGTTACTATAATGGTGAGTAGATGTCATGATACATTCATTCAAACCCATAGAATGTACAACACTAAGAGTAAACCCTATTGTCAACTAAGGACTTTGGATAGTTATTATTTGCCAATGCAGTTTCATCAATTGTAACACACCTACTACTCTGGGAATTGGGCATTGATAATAAAGGAGGCTATACCTCTTGGGAGGGGCAAGAGGGGTATGGGAAATGTCTGTACCTTTTCCTCAGTCTTGCTATAAACCTCAAACTGGTCTTAAAATATTAGGTGTTGGAGTTCCTGTTGTGGATCAGTGGGAATGAACCTGACTAGTATCCAGTTTGAGCCCTGGCCTTGCTAAGTGGGTTAATGATCCGGCATTGTCATGAGCTGTGGTGTAGGTCCCAGATGTGGCTCGGATCCTGCAATGCTGTGGCTGTGATGTAGGCTGGCAGCTGTAGCTCTGATTTGACCCCTGGGAACTTCCATATGCTGGGTACAGCCCTAAAAAGACAAAATAAAAAAGAGTAGGTAGGGCTTTTAAAAAAATTATAAGAATGGTACCAGGTATTATGAAAAAAAGGAGCAGGCATATTGGAAAATAAAATATTTTCCTAAAAATAAACATATAACCTTTGAAATAAAAGCTTGGTGAATGAACAAAATAGTAGATTAGGCACAGGTAGGGAGAAAATAAGTAAAGTAAGTAAACAGGAAATGTAGGCAAAAGGAAGCTTTCCAGAATATAGGTAAGAAAGGTAAATTGGTGGAAGATATGAAAGTAAGATTAAGAGACATTAGATTGCAATAAAATGATCCATCATACATGAAATCAGGGTTCTAGAATGCATAAAAGCAATGAAAGAGACAATAACCAAATAAATAAGAATTCAGAATTTCCCAGAATTTATGGAAAGATAATTTTCAGATTCAAGAAGCCCTTTTAATCCTAAGAAGCCTTTGGAAAAAGCATCTATATTTATATCTAGACCCAGAGCTACCTCTTAATCTCCCTATATCTATACCTATACCTGTATCTACATCAATGGGAACTGATCTTACAACTACAGACATAGTGTTGAGCAGAAAGAAAAAAAGACATAAATGAGAACATGCTATCTAATTCCATTTATTAAAAATTCTGAAACAGGCACAACTAATCGTAATGTTAGAACTGGCTAGACCAGGTGGAACAGCAGTGAAGGGAAAGGAGCAAGAGGGACCCTGGATATACATTTTAAAAAGTTTATATTTTAATAAAAAAGGCAACCAGAGAAAGAACAGATGAGTTCAGAATGACAGACAGCTGACCACTCCACAGCGGGAATAGAGGTCAGAAAACATTGGAATATTATTTTTGGTGCCACGTGGAATAACTATGAAAGGAGAATTCTAGCTAAGCTATCACTCGAAATTGATGGAGAAAAAAGATATTTTCAAATTAAAAACGGAGTTTGCTAGATCTTACTAAAAGAATGCATAAAAGGACAAGGGGGCAGACACCAGAAGTAAGAGAGGCTACAGCTTTATTATCTATAAAAAGGTCACCACACCAAAAACCTATAAAAATGAAAAGACAGAGAACTATAACTCAGATGAGGGAGAAAGGAAAAACCCCAGAAAATCAGCTAAGCAATGAGGAGATTCTCAGCTTCCAGGAAAAAGTCTTTAGACTGTCGATGCTGAAGATGATGCAAGACATTGGAAATAAACTGGAGGCAAAGATGGATAACTTACAGGAAACACTAACCAAAGAGATACAAGATAAAAACTTAAACAAGAAGAGATGCAAAATACAATAACTGAAATAAAAACTCACTAGAAGCAGCTAACAGCAGAATACAGGTGGCAGAAGAACAAATAAGCGAGGTGGAGGACAGATTAGAAGAAATTACTGATGCAGAACAGAAAAGAGAAAAAAGATTGAAAACAAATGAAGAGAGTCTCGGGGAACTCTGGGACAATGTTAAATGCACCAACATCCGTATTATAGGGGTGCCAGAAGAAGAGAGAGAGAAGGGGACAGAAAAAATATTCCAAGAGATAATAGCCGAAAATTTCCCTAACATGGGAAAGGAACCACTCACTCAAATCCAGGAGGCCCAACGAATACCATATAAAATAAACCCAAGGAGGAACACACTGAGACACATAAAAATCAAACTGACCAAAATTAAAGACAAAGAGAAAATCTTGAAAGCAGCTAGGGAAAAGAAACAAGTAACATACAAGGGAACCCCAATAAGGTTATCGGCAGATTTTTCAGCAGAAACTCTGCAGTCCAGAAGGGAGTGGCATGATATACTTAACGGGATGAAAGGAAAAAACCTCCAACCAAGAATACTCTACCCAGCAAGGCTCTCATTCAGATTTGAAGGAGAAATCAAAACCTTCTCAAATAAGCAAAAGCTGGGAGAATTCAGCAGCACTAAACCAGCCTTACAACAAATACTAAAGGAACTTCTCTAGGCAGGAAAGAAAAGATCAGCAACAGGAAACAAAAATTCCACAAATGACAAGGCTCACCAGTAAAGGTATATATACAGTAAAGATACGAAATCATCCATGCACAATTATACCATCAAAATCAGAAATCATGAGAAGAGGTGGGAACAAATGCGGGACACCGGAGATGAACTTGCAATTAAGAGAACAACAACTTAAAACAATCTCGTATACATATAGACTCTTACATCAAAACTTCAGAATAACTGCAAACCAAAAAACTACAATTGATACACAAACAAGGAATCTCTGGAGAAGAAATATATCTCATAGTAAATAAGTGCATAATCCATCATGAAGGGGGTCATTTGACATCATTCTTGGAATGCTGAAGTCTTCTTAGATCTGATTCTGATTTCCTCTCCATCAAAGAACTTATGATAATTATAATTAAATAATGCCACTGTACAATTAAATAATACAGTTCTACAATTGTATTATTAATAACCATTTCTCTCCATGGTACAATGTAAAGTCTATAATGTCTTGTTTATCACATCACCTAGAATGGTGTAATGCCTTTATTGAAGAATCAATGAGATGGAACAAATTGTGAGGACATATTTATATAGTTACACTGTTTTTTAACCAACTTATGCATTTTATATTTTACTTATTTTCAGAGGGTGTATTATTTTTGTTATGCTTACCAGTTGTTATTCTTTTTACTATGCTATATAAAATATTTAATGGAATATAAGGCTTTCTTCTTTATAAATTTTAGTTGCATAATATAACAATTTAATATAATGCTAATTTTTAAAGAAAAATTGAAATGTAATAGATAAAACTAAGTAGTAAAGATGAAAGCCATAAAATTGGGATAAAGTATAGAATAAATTTCCTATTTGTCTCAGCATATTTTCCATTCCACTTCTCCAGTGGGAGTCACTTAATCTGTTTCTTAAGATCCATGTTATAACAATCTGTGTGAATGTAATTGTGTGTAAATGTATGTATTTTATTCTGTAAAAAAATAAAAATAAAAATAAAATAAAAAATTAGAAAAAGGAATGCATAAAAGGGTACTTCGGAAGGTAAGACATTGAACTTAAAAGGAAGAAATAGGATGAAAGCAAGAAAAGCATGTAGAAATATCTGTGTACTTGGGATAAATCTAATCACTCAAGCTTGTATTTTAGAAAAAGAAAAACAAACAATAAGAAGAACTAAGTTGGGAGATGTAGAAAAATAAGATGGAGTTAAAGCACTAGATGAAGCCAATATCAAGATATGAGAGTGAAGATACTCAATAATCTTGGTGTGGTTCGGAGGAAGGGGAGAGATATTAATTAGGTTTAAACTGTGTCTAAATATGTATACATTTCATTTGAAGGTAATAAATAAATGGAGAGAAATAGCATGCAGACTTCCAAAACCAATGGGAAGAGAAAGGTAATGAAGGATATTTGATGGATATAATGGAGAGAAAAAAAGAGTCAAAACAAAAACAAAACAAAAAAAGTAAAGGAGAAAACAAGGGTAGGAAGAAAGCACAGGTAAGATGAAGAAATCCAGCTCTGGTAGCTTCATCTTGTGACTTTACCTAATGACTCCCCTCCACTGAGTCCCCCCTGCAAACTGGAGAGCCCTGCAGGTTTTTTAAGGTTGTACCTGCACCTCCATCCAAGGGCTGCTGGCAGGATCAGTGCAGTGAGCACCACAGGAGAGGGAGCAGCTCTGGCCATGATCACCGTTGCTCTGTGCCAGGCACTGTCCTGTGTGGGTCCCGAGCACCATCTCACATCCCCTCACAGCAGCCCCAGAAGGCAGGTACCACCACCATTGTCACTCTGCTGATGAGGACACAGGCTCAGTGGAGAGAAGCATGCGAGGTCACACAGCTGGGGAATGACTGAGCCTGGACGCAAACTTAGGTCCTCTGACCCTGAAGCCACTTGTTGACTCTGAGACTGTGCAGCTGATGTCACCTCTCTGGGCCTCAGTGTCCAAGTCTGTGCACTGTGGGTGCACAGGGCTGTCGTGTGGCCAGGGGAGGTGAAGCCTGATTATCAGGAGCAATTTCCCAGCACGGGAGACAGGTCATTATGTGCTGTTATCACCTGCATCGTACAGACAAGGGACCTGGCGCTGAGACAGGTCTGGAACTGGCGTGATCTCTTGATGTGATCTACGCTGACTTGTAGGACCAGGCCCCCAGCTGGAGCGTGAGCCCAGGAGGGGCCTTGGGGGCCTGGTTCCGTGGACTTACACCAGGGCCAGCCTGGGTGATGCGATGCACAGTGAGTGAATGAATGGATGGATGAAGGGTCCCTGGTCTGTTATCTATCCCCTAAGAGTGTTCTTCGCGCAGGAGCCTCCCCAGCAGAAAGCAGCTCTGAGTCGCCGAGGGGCAGAAGGACACGGGCAGGCGCTTCATTAGGACAGAGGAGGCCTCCTGATGTCCACCTCGATGCGCCTCCTTCGCACTGATCACCACCTGGCACCTGTTACATCTTCATCCCATGACTGGTGTCCCCCAGCACAATGCCAGCTCCACGGAGCAGGGACTTTGTTCACTGCTGGGTCTCATGTGGCAGGTGCTTAGCAAGGTGACAGCACTTGATCTTGAAGTGACAGCACCTCCCTGAGCCTCAGTTTCCTCACCTGCATGATGGGAAGATAATGCCCCTTTGCAGCTGTTGTGAGGACGCAAGGAGACTCTGCCTGTCCTGTCCTCAGTGCAGGTGACACAGGCAGGACCAAAGGGCTGCCAGTCGCCTCTCTGTGACCAGAGATCTTGTGTAAGAAATAGATTTTATGGACATCGCAATGCAAACACCTTCTTTTTTCATTTTTCGTTTGATGATAAACTTTCTGCAATTGAGGTTTTTTTGTCGGAAGAAGAAGAGATTATCACACCAGCTAAGCAGCCCATCAAGGGATTTCCAAAGAGATGAAAAGGCGGGGAGCATCTCTCCCAGAAAAGCTCTGCTTTATTTTCAATCTTCACTTTGTCAATAACAGCAGTGACCACAGTTTGAAGGTTTGCAGGGAGTGTTCAGGTCCTATGCTGTTTTATCTGTTTTCTTTCATTTATACTCAAGAGAGAGGCTCCATCTCCCACTTAAGAAATGAGGAGGTGGGGTCTGGAAGGTGTGAAAATATGCCAGAGGGCGTGGCTGAGCTGAGATTCCTGCTGGATCTGTCTGACTTTGAAGCTCCCCTTCTCTGTTCCTTAAATATCCAGAAACACTCAGTCCTTTCATCATCAACTCTTCTCCTCCAACAGGAGCTGGTGCAGCATGTGACAAGGATGTTTTAAATGTCCACGTTTAATTGTGGAGAAAGAAACTTGATCTCATTTCGTAGGAACACAGCTGCTTAGTTCTTGTTTCATTTTTATAACCTCTTCCTCTGTCTCTAAGGGCAATTTGTGATGATCAAGAACAATTTGAGAAAAGTAACAAGTGTTAGAGGCGCCTCAGCTGCCTGTCCAGCCACCTGTGAGGTGGGCTGGGGGTGTCCTTGGCACTTGAGGAAGGTGAGCAGGGATCACTTGGTCCAGTTCCCAGGGCACCTGCTAGGCTTGCTCCTGAGAGGCCGGACTTGCAGGAGAGCAGAGGGCGTGGAGCAGAACAGTCCCTCCAGGCAGAGCCCATGGCGGTGACTGGCTGGATGGTCACTTGGTCTCTGTGCCCAACACCATCAGCTGAGGTGGGAGACAGGTAGGTCCTAGAACTGGTGGAGGTCCTACAGGGGACAGACCCCAAGGCACCTTGTAGTCATGAATTCTCTGGGCCCATCAGGGGTTACCTCCAGATTCCTGGAACCCAGGATGAGGGCACCACTCAGCTCAGCTGCAGGGAGCTCATTGTTGTGCTGTCCACACCTGTTCCCCGCTGCTGATGGGACGGCGTCTGCCCTCCTCCCCACAGGGGTCAGGCCTTGTGATGGGCTCAGCCTCCCTCTCAGGCTCATCTCCTCCCCCTGTCCTCCCACCACCACCAGCAGGACGTGTCCAGCTCATCACGCTCTGTCGTTCTGAAAGGGACTGAAGGGGCTTCTCAACCACACCCTGCACAGCAAGATCCATGCATTCGCTGAGCACCTACTGTGTGCAGGTCCTGTGCTGGGAGCTGAGTGTGGCTGAGGATGAGATGGGTCCTGCCCTGAGTCTGGTGGGGGAGAAACATGTCAAGAGACGACCCCGTTACCTGGTGATGAGAATGTGGGGACTGAGCTGTGGGGACAGATGGGGGGTGACTAACTCTGACCTCGAGGTGGGTCTGGCGTGAGAGCTTCCTGGTAACCCGGGGAGTTTGGGAATTTGGAGACCGTGTTCCCTTCACAGGGGACCTGACCGAGATCCAGACGGGGGAGGGACTTGCCTGACATCCTGGACCTGGGTTTCCCCAAACCTGAGCTCTGTCCCCAGCATCGCCTGGCTTTGGGGTCTCACGGGATGATCACAGTGACAATGCCATCCCCCTTCCTCACTCCCAGGCTGACAGTAATTACACCTCCCAGAGGTTAATTTGGAAGGAGACAGTGAAAATGTGTTATTTAAATAGCAATTATTAAAATCATGCTGGGGGTTTGCTACATAATAGGTAATTAGCTGTGACCTAATTGTGAAAACAAAGCAGTCAATTCCATTTAGCTCTTCCCTCTGAACCTAGGGTTTATCCTAGGGACTGGCCCATTCCTTTACATTATAGATATTTGCTTAAAATGTTTTTATTAAATCAGAATAAAATAACTATTGGATATTTCTCTGAGAAGAACCTGCTAATTTTCCAAGACCTTTGGCCCAGGGTCTGAGCAGAGATGCTTTCTCAGATTTAAGTGTTTTCTGCTAAACAAAGTATTTCCCCTTCCTGTCTAGCCAGAACACATCAAACTATTTATGGGCTTATGCATTTCTACAATTATTTATTTGCTAATTGTTTCTTATAGTTTTTTTTTTCTTTTTCTTTTTATGCTGCACCTGCAGCATATGGAAGTTTCTGGGCTAGGTATTGAATTGGAGCTGCATCTGAGGCCTACATCACTGCTTGTGGCAACACTGGATAAACCCATTGAGCAAGGCCAGGAGTTGAACCACATCCTCCTGGAGACAACATTGGGTTCTTAACCTGCTGAGCCACAAGGGAGACTCCTGTTACTTATACTTTTATGTCTAATCATTCATTCATTCATGGGTCTGTCACTCATTTCTCCACAAGTTTGTTTGTGTGTTAATTCCTTCCTTGATTCTATTCATTCATTCCTTGATTCATTCATTTTGTTCCCACCTGTGACCTTTCTTTCATTCATCCTTCCTCCCGTTGTCCATTTGGGCACCTGGTCCCTTACGCAGTCACCAGAGAAGTCTTCTTGCACACTTTCCGTCATTGGTTCGCTCATTCACTCAGTCCTGAAATGTGCTCATTCATTCACTCATTGCCTTATTTATGCATTTATTTAATGATTTTTTTGGTGTGTTCATTTACTCAACAGTTCATGTATTTTCTGATTAATTCATTCACCCACACATCATTCGACAACACTCCGTCTTCAGTAGCGTAGTCTCTGTTGGATGTCTATCCAGTGTCTGGCCACTCCCACCCCTCCAGTATATTCAGAGCATCTTAGTAAAAAGGGCCCTATTTATTTTTTTAATTATAGTGTAACGTAAAACACACACAGGGGAAATTATACACATTGTAGGGATGCAGCTCAGAGAGCTCCCAATAATTGGAGACACCTGTGGGATGAGCACCCACCCTGGAATCCTCCTGTGCCCTTCTTTCTCTCTCTGTTATTGTCTTAGTTTGGAGTCCCCTGCTGGCACAACTTAAGGCTTCAGTGACTACAGTGAAGTTAGGAGGTGAGAGAAACCCTGCAGGTAGAGGGGAAGTGAGACGGGGCCAGAGAAGTCCTTCCATAGGGCTGTGTTGTCAGTTCCATCAGATGGGAAACCAGGAAGCAGTGTCGAGCACAACAGGTAGAGTCTCCACCAGAATGGCGGGCTGGGGGCTTATACACCAGCTACCTCACCATTAGTCAAAGGATCCTCCCAGGGTTGGGACATTAATGCCAGGGTGGGCACGTTCTGCCACACAGAGTGTCGGAGGGGATTGGGTAGGACTGAAGTCTCCCAGGCAAAGATATGCAGGTACTGGTGGTTGTGTTCTCGGGTGGCTGTGGGGTGAAAACGCTGGACCCTGATCAGTTGATGTAGGCCCTCAGTACTTGTCCCTTTGGAGAAAGAATTCGGCAAGAGACTGAGAGTACTGAGACAAATTTATTAAGAGAGGAGAGGAGTTCCCATTGTGGATCAGCAGGTTAAGAACCTGACCAGTGTCCATGAGGATGAGGGTTCCATCCCTGGCCTCGCTCAGTGGGTTAAGGATCCAGTGTCTCCATGACTGTGGTGTAGGCTGGAAGCTGCAGCTTTGATTCAACCCCTAGCCTGGGAACTTCCATATGCAAGAGAGAAGACGGAGAAGGGAGGTATGGAGACGCAAAGGCAGGGTCCAGGGGATGGGGGAGAAGAGCGGCAGAGAGACGGAGACAGAGAGAAAGCACAAGAAAGGAAGAGAGCAACAAGTCCTTTGGAGGTCCCTTAAATCACCTGTATGGGGCAGTCCTTCTAGGCTTCCTCTGGCCAATCATCTTGCTCCTTCTGGCCCTGCATCCCTATTGGCCCAACTCAGGGCCCTCCCCTGTGTGCGCCTGCGCATCTTAAACAGGGATGGATTCGAGCACTAGGGGTCTCTGCGAAGTTAACAGGATGTACAATGGTCTGTGCCCCTCCCTTCTCTGACCCCTGAGGAACTATTCTCTGAGTGTGAGAGTGTAGTTCCCAGGGTCTCCTTGACCTCAAGAATGAGAAATAGATGGTCTCTATCTTTCATCTAAGCAGGATGCAGCATCTCCTTGCTCCTGCCATAGTCTTTATCTTGAAGTTATCTGTCCACAGGGAACAGGTTATAGTTGCTCAGCCTGGGACACAGCTAGTGCCTGTCCTAGCTGGATGGGTTTGGGGCTGAAGCGATAAAGGTGGGACTTTCAGGAGCGGCCCCCTCACCAGGGTCACCTTTCTCACCTATATTCTCCCTGCCTGTTTATCATCCTCCATCCCAGCTTCACTTGGACTTAGCCTTGGACTTAGCCTTGGTGGTTGACTCAGAGGTATCCTTACACACTAACCAGCTCGAGGGCTCTTTTACACGGTGGAGAAACTGAGGCTAGAGAGAGGAAGCCGGAAGGTCTAGATTAACCAGCTGGCCGTGGGAGAAGAGATCCCAATCCCCACTCTGGGGTCCAGTCCCACCCAGGCCTCTGCTCAGACTGAGGTGACATCCGACCTCACTTCTGAATGTTCTGCCAGAAACATTCACTGAGCACAAAGCCTGCCTTCGAAAAGCCAGAGGCTGAACTCCCCTGGGGCGGGACTGTCTTTGCTTTATAGAACCCCCTGCCCCAAATACAAACACTTTAAAGCCATATTAGCTGATGGAAGGTGGCCTCATCAGCCTCACTTTAAAAGAAATGCATGTTATTGGGGTTCCCTTCGTGGCTGAGTGGTTAATGAATCCGACTAGGAACCATGAGATTGTGGGTTCGATCCCTGGCCTTGCTCAGTGGGTTAAGGATCCGGCGTTGCCGTGAGTTGTGGTATGGGTGGCAAACACAGCTCAGATCCTGCGTTGCTGTGGCTCTGGTGTAGGCTGGTGGCTATAGCTCCGATTCGACCCCTAGCCTGGGAACCTCCATATGCTGCGGGAGTGGCTCAAGAAAAGCCAAAAAGACAAAAATAAATAAATAAATAAATAAAAGAAATGCGTGTTATCACTTGCCCGTGTGAACAGAGCATGCGTGATGCCATTACATCTCGTTAAAAGTCCCATCTGGAGAATGTATGACAGGAGGAGAGGGTTTGACCCGGGAAAATTTAGTCACTAAATATGTACTTTGGTGCCTAAATGTACTTCATTTAAATTGAGAAAGAAGACATAGCCTTTAAAGGTTATCTTCTTCAAAATGTTCTGGATCTGTGTCATCTGAGCACGTGGGGAACGTGTGAAAGGTCAATGTTTGTCACTTACCTAATCCCGCCCTCTGGTCTTTCTCTACTGCTGCCAAGATCCTGCCCCCTTTGATTCATCACTAGCAAATTCTCTTTGCAGCCTAAGAGTGCCGTTTTCATCTCCCCAGAGAGACTGGGCACAGAGACTGGGCCAGGGAACACAAGGCTAGGGAACTGAGAAATTCCATTTCACTTATCCCAGCTCATCGGGCATTCCTAGTTATAGTTAGCACCTCCTGAGGACCTACTGTGCGCCAGGCACAGTGCTGGGGGCTTTGGAAAAACATTCACGGCAACCCTGAAAAGTGAGAGTTCACATGGTGGCTCAGGAGTTCCTGTGGTGTCTCAGTGGTTAACGAATCTGACTAGCATCCATGAGGATGCAGGTTTGATCCCTGCCCTTACTCAATGGGTTAAGGATCTGGCGTTGCCATGAGCTGTGGTATAGGTCACAGACACAGCTCGGATTCCGCGTTGCTGTGGCTGTGGTGTAGGCTGGCAGCTACAGCTCCTATTTGACCCCTAGCCTGGGAATCTCCATATGCTGCAGGTGTGGCCCTTAAAAAAAAGCAAAAAAAGAAAAAAAAAAAGAAAAAAAAACCAAACCTGCAAAGTCGAGGCCAATTTATGCTCCTAGCCTCATCTCAGTCCTGGATTATGACCCAGGTGCCCAACTGGTCCTTCTGGTTCCACAGCTCTGCCTGCCTGTAAATCCCACCCCAACCTCACCAGTGGACACCATGAAAAGGATTGGTCTTGCTCTCAGAGTGAATTTTGACCACAGGATGGGTGCAGAGAGGTGCTGAGCCCCTCTGTTCTCTGATTTAAGAGCGGGCCAGATGGTAAAGAGGCATCGCCTGGCAGCCCTTTCTGGGAAGTAAGCTGGCCCCTCCCGGGGGGCTCTAAGTGCCCATGGGAAGAGTGATGAACGAAGTTGTCAAAGGAAATTGGCCTTTGGGCCAACCTTGGTCCTTGGGCCAGGAGTCATCTACACTGGCTCGCCCCCAGATATGTCTGGGTATCTTCTCCCTCTTGAGGTCATGTGATTCCTTGAATTACAATAATACCCCTGCACACACACGTATTGAGCATCTACTGCATTCATGCAACAGATATCTATTAAGTGCTCATTAGGCGCTAGGTACTGGGGCTGCAACCGTGAACCCCACAAATGTGGCAATGACAAGAGATGGGCCAGTGGGACTACCGGCTCTGTCTGCTGTGGCTACTGTCTCTTGTCACCACGTGAGAGCTCCCCTTCCCGGTTCTGGCCCCTCCTGCTGCTCAATTTCAGGCACTCTGCCCCTTCTTCCCCTGATCCCGATTGCATTCTGGTTCTTGTTCTTTCTCTCCTTGGAGCTGGGGCTGGGGTGGGGAGGGAAACAACAGGCACGTGGAGGACAAATCACAGAAATGGAGCAGGGGGGGGGAGCTTCTTCCAGGTTCTTCCCCTAAGAAATGAGCAGTTTTACGCAAATTAATTTAAGTGCAGGCCATAGCTAGAGAAGAACAAGAAGCCAGTTAGATTCATTTTCTTGGTCAGCTTGTCCAAGCTTAGGATTAATCTACTCATCAGTTAAGTTCATCAGGAGAAATCTCGCCTCTTCAGGAGTTTTTCAATGGAAAATAATGCCTCATTAAGTTAAACATATTAACCTGAGAAGAGTATTGATGTCAGACAGACTAATGAATGTCATTATGGGGAATGCACAGCAGTCCTCGAGGGACCGACCAGCCATTAGAAACTCTCTGCAGATGCACTCAGCTATTGTCCCAAGGATGTGGAATCTCGAGGGAGGGAGGCAGAAGGGAAAGGAGCTGGTGTGGAGCTGTGGTCATCCCTGGGAGCGGTGCCCTGATGAATCCCAGCATCGCTGAATGTTGTGAAAGGTGTGTGGTCAAGGGAGGCACGGTGTGTAACGTGACTCATTGTTCGTCCAAAGGGAAGGCTGCTGGGTTTAGCTTCTAAACGGGAGGGAGGGTGGGAGAGTCAGCGTCAGGCATCAGAACCCTGGGTGCCGGTCCCAGGTCTCCACGTCATACTGGATGAGGTTCGGGTCCAGCCCGTATTTACTGAGCTGAGCGCTGTGCTGGGCAGTTTCGCGGGCATTGGGCTCTTGGAACCCTCCCAGGATCCCAGGGAAACTCAGGCTCCGCGGAGTTAAGGGGCTTGTCCAAGGTCACCAGTGAGTGAGCAGGACAGCTGAGGCTGAGACCCAGGCTGGCTGACCCTGGTGGAAGCTTCCTTTCCCAGCCCCCGATCCCACCCTAGGCCTAGCCATCCTGGTGGTTGGTCTTCAAAGCCTCCGGACTCCATCCTCTAGGACCCTGTAATTGCTTGATTACAGCTATGTGGATAAGAGCTCTCTTCACTACCACATAAGGTGCTATGAGGTATAAAGAAATTCTCAGGGCTTAGGATAGACCCTGGTCTCAATATGGTCCAAGAGCACACCCGCTGTGAGCCCCTGGGGCCGTGTTAGTGCTCTGAGTGAACTAAAGTTCCCAGCAGGGAGTTCCCGGTGTGGCTCAGTGTTTAATGAACCCAACTAGCATCCATGAGGACACGGGTTCGATCCCTGGCCTTGCTCAGTGGGTTAAGGATCCAGCATTGCCGTGAGCTGTGGTGTAGGTCGCAGATACAGCTCAGATTCGACACTTAGCCTGGAAACCTCCATATACTGTGGGTGTGGCCTAAAGAGCAAAAAAAAAAAAAAAAATGTGCCAGCACACCGAGGGCACCCAGCAACACCCATCTGCCTGATCCTTGTCCATCCAACTGGACTTGGCCTTGGTGAAGGGCCAGGCAGGTGGTAGGCAGAAGAGCAGAGGTGCCCTTCCTGATGTGCGGCTCAACCCCCACGGCTCCCATGCCTCCCCTGGGGGCTGGCACACACCTGGTTTCAGTGCAGAGATGACCCGACCATGGTCTACTGAACTGGTCAGTTCATGTCTGAGTGGGGAGGTGAGCATTAGAGAGAGTCAGGTCCCAAAGGTGGGGACAGAGAAGAGTGGGAAGCATCTGGAGACAGAGGCAGAACCACAGGGGACAGCATGGAGAAAGTCTGGGAAGAGGAGGGTTTTATTTATTTATTTATTTATTTATTTTAAATTATTTTATTTTATTAAGTGTATATCTTGGTGTCCATTTTTTAAAATTTTCTTAAAAGTGTTTATACATTTTATTATTTGCGTATTCATTTTTTAAATCTCCTAAAATTCTTTTTTTTTTTGTCTTTTTGCCTTTTCTAGGGCCACTCCCATGGCATATGGAGGTTCCCAGGCTAGGGGTCTAATTGGAGCTGTAGCTGCTGGCCTACGCCAGAGCCACAGCAACGCGGGATCCGAGCCGCGTCTGCAACCTACACCATAGCTCACGACAACGCGGGATCCTTAACCCACTGAGCGAGGCCAGGGACCGAACCCGCAACCTCATGGTTCCTAGTAAGATTCATTAACCACTGAGCCAAGACGGGAACTCCAAAATTCTTTTTTTTTAACACGTACATGTATACATAATTTTTTCTCCCATTGTCGTGCTGCTAAGTAAGTATCTAGACATAGTTCTCAGTGCTACACAGCAGGATTCCCAAGAGCAATAGTTTGCATCGTTAAACCCAAGCTCCCAATCCTTCCCACTCCCTCCCCCTCCCTTCCCCTCCCCCCAGGCAACCACAAGTCTGTTCTCCAAGTCCATGATTTTCTTTTCTATGGAAAGGTTCATTTGTGCTGTATATTAGATACCAGATTTGAGTGATATCATATGGTATTTGTCTTTCTCTTTCTGACTTATTTCACTCAGTATGAGAGTCTCTAGTTCCATGTTGCTGCAAATGGTGCTATGTCATTCTTTTTTTATGGCTGAGTAGTATTCCATTGTGTATATATACTACATCTTCCTAATCCATTCATCTGTTGATGGACATTTGTGTTGTTCCCATATCTTGGCTATTGTGAATAGAGCCACAATGAACAAGAGGGTGCACGTGTCTTTTTTAAGGAAAATTTTGTCTGGATATATGCCCAGGAGTGGGATTGCTGGGTCATATGGTAGTTCTATGTATAGATTTCTAAGGTACCTCCATACTGTTCTCCAGAGTGGCTGTACCAGTTGACACTCCCACCAACAGTGCAGGAGGGTTCCCTTTTCTCCATAACCCCTCTGGCGCTTGCTATTTGTGGACTTATTAATGATGGCCATTCCTACTGGTGTGAGGTGGTATCTCATGGTAGTTTTGATTTGCATTTCTCTAATAATCAGTGATGTTGAGCATTTTTGCATGTGCTTGTTGGCCATCTGCATATCTTCCTTGGAGAAATGTCTGTTCAGGTCTTTTGTGCATTTTTCCATTGGGTTGTTGGCTTTTTTGCTGTTGAGTTATATAAATTGCTTGTATATTCTAGAGATTAAGCCCTTGTCAGTTGCATCATTTGAAATGATTTTCTCCCATTCTGTAAGTTGTCTTTTTGTTTTCTTTTTGGTTTTCTTTGCTGTGCAAAAGCTTGTCAGTTTGTTTAGGTCCCATTGGTTTATTTTTGCTTTTATTTCTGTTGCTTTGGGAGACAGACCTGAGAAAATACTCATAAGGTTGATGTCAGAGAATGTTTTGCCTATGTTCTCTTCCAAGAGTTTGATGGTGTCTTGTATTATATTTAAGTCTTTCAGCCATTTTGAGTTTATTTTTGTGCATGGTGTGAGGGTGTGTTCTAGTTTCATTGCTTTGCATGCAGCTGTCCAGGTTTCCCAGCAATGCTTGCTGAATAGACTTTCTTTTTCCCATTTGATGTTCTTGCCTCCCTTGTCAAAGATTAATTGACCATAGGTGTCAGGGTTTATTTCCGGGTTCTCTATTCTGTTCCATTGGTCTGTCTGTCTGTTTTGATACCAGTACCACACTGTTTTGATGACTGTGGCTTTGTAGTATTTCTTGAAGTCTGGGAGAGTGATGCCTCCTGCTTGGTTTTTGTTTCTCAGGATTGCTTTGGCGATTCTGGGTCTTTTGTGGTTCCATATAAATGTTTGGATTGTTTGTTCTAGTTCTGTGAAAAATGGGATTGAATTTGATAGGGATTGCATTGAATCTGTAGATTGCTTTGGGTAGTATGGCCATTTTTACAATATTAATTTTTCCAATCCAGGGACATAGAATATCTTTCCAGTTCTTTACATCTTCTTTAATTTCCTTGATTGATGTTTTATAGTTCTCAGCATATAAGTCCTTTACCTCCTTGGTCAGGTGTATTCCCAGGTATTTGATTTTTTGTGGTGCAATTTTAAAAGGTATTGTATTTCTATATTTCGTTGTTAGTATACAGAAATGCCACTGATTTCTGAATGTTAGTCTTATATGCTGCTACTTTGCTGAATTTGTTGATCAGTTCAAGTAGTTTTTGGGTTGAGTCCTTAGGGTTTTCTATGTATAGTATCATGTTATCTGCATACGGTGACAGTTTTATCTCTTCTCTTCCTATTTGGATGCATTTTATTTCTTTCATTTGTCTAATTGCTGTTGCTAGGACTTCCAATACCATGTTGAATAGCAGTGGTGAGAGTGGACATCCCTCTCTTGTCCCAGATTTTAGTGAGAAGGCATTCAATTTTACTCCACTGAGTATTATATTTTCTGTGGGTTTGTCGTAAATGGCTTTGATTATGCTAAGGAATGTTCCCTCTATACCCACTTTGGTGAGAGTTTTTATCATAAATGGATGTTGAACTTTGTCTAGTGTTTTTATGCATCTATTGAGATGATCATATGGTTTTTGACTTTTCTTTTGTTAATGTGATGTATGACATTGATTGATTTGTGAATGTTGAACCATCCTTGTGAACCTGGGAGGAGGGTTGTGTTTAAAGGGCCAGGTCAGCTAGAGACCTGGTCCAAGGTAAGGTGGTGGGGGGGAGTAGAAATGGATATTTCCAACTGTCCCAACCTGTAGCCAACCCTCTGCATTTTCCTCCTCATTGATTTGTGAAATAATGAACATTGGCCGTCACACGTCTGGGCCTTCATGTCGAAGATCTCATTTAACTCTAAAAATAAAAACTGCTCTGAGAGAGGCAGTTAGCATTAGCCCCACAGCTCAGGTGAAGCAACTGAGGCCCAGAGATGCTAAATCCCTGGTGGTGGGTCACATAGCTCAGAAGAGCCAAGACTCACAGCTGGGGCTGCTTGTCCCCAAGGGCCATGACCTCCCCACTGGCCACGGTGCATTTCACATCAGCAGGTCCTGATGAAGAGCATTTGCTTCCCCTGCAAAGTACAGACATGTGGAAAATTCTGCTGCTGGCCCCTCTCCTGCCTGGACTTGGCTCTCAGGACGGGTCTCATGGGCAGAAGGCATGAAGACCCATGAACTGGCCTGCGGAGAGGCTGGCCTTGTCACTGGGAGTCAGCACAAGCCCGAGGGAGCTAGTGCAGACCTGTGGGGACTCCTCTGATCCCTCTGCTCCCCCTTTGCCCAGCTGTTCATGATGAGGTGTGAGCTCCCCTCGCTGTGGGCACCTGCTTTCTCACAGGTGGGCTCCGAGCATTCTGGCCATGCTTCACAGCTGCACCTTAATTGCAGGCTGGGGTGCTTTAGGTGTTCAATGGTGCAATATTGTGTTTAATTCCTCAGCAATTACTTCTGCAATGATGTGTTTAGCGTCCTTCTCCCCTGTAAGTTCTTCCTTGAAGAACTGCATCCAGCTTTGTCAGACAAGATGAAAGGAAATGGAAAACTCAGGCTCGGTCCCAGGAGAAAGCTCTGTGCAGCCTGTGAGATGATTCTGAAGGAAAAGCAGCTGAACAACCTGGAGATGAAAAACCCTGTAGAGACAAAGGAGCTGTCTTCCAACACAGGAAGGGTTGCCACGTGGAAGAGGGAGTCACTGTCCTCAATGCAGCTGGAAGGATTTTCCAACAGTTAAAGCTGTCCAGGCAGGGAAAGGGGTGTTTTCACAGGTGGTGAGCTCCGCATCCTTGGGGGGGTGTGTAAGCAGGGGTTTAGATGCCTACCAGTCTCCAGAAGAGGCATAATATGAGCACAAATGAAGCCTGGATCATATCACAGCTTTTGTGTATTTCAGAGCAGATGAACCTCAGTTTCCTTCTCTGGACAGTGGGGGCAATTATGTGTTTTACCAGGTTATTGAGTTATTGGGTTATTATGGGGTGTAAATGAAGTAAAGCCCTTGCCACAGGGCAAGGCACCTAAGCAGCCGCCAGGGCCTGGGAGCTGGTCTTATTTCTATAGTCAGCATCTAATTTTTATTGAGGGGATTCTGGGGTCAGATGAGGCCCTGGGACTTTGCCCGTTTCTGGAAGGCACTCAGAATTTCTGGAAATTACCCCCTTTTTCAGATGTTTTAGAATTAGGGGAGCGTCTCTCCTTTACCTCACTTTCCACCCCACAGCCTCTAAAAGTGGTCTCTGTGGGTCAGATCCCCACATGGCCCCCTTTCTTTTCTTTTCTTTCTTTCCTTTTTTTCTTTTTTCTTTTTCTTCTTCTTCTTCTTTTTTTTTCTTTTTTCTTTTTTCTTTTTTGCTATTTAGAGCCACACCCATGGCATATGGAAGTTTCCAGGCTAAGGGTTGAATCCAAGCTGCAGCTGCCAGCCTATACCACAGCTACAAAAATACCAGATTCAAGTTGCACCTGTGACCTACACCAGGGCAACGCCAGATCTTAACCCACTGAGTGAAACCAGGGATCAAACCCGCATCCACATGGACACTAGCTGGGTTCTTAACCCATTGAGCCACAGCGGGAACTCCTGGCCCCCTTTCCTGATGGACTGTGGTGCTGAGGTGTCCTCCATCCCCCTGGCCCTGCGCACAGGAGGGTGCGTGATGCCCAAAGCAACCTGAGGGAGGGGAGTGAGAGGCCTTTTTATCCACCTCGTGGGGCTGATTTCTCTCTGATGAGTCTCCCTTTGTCATCTTCTCTGGACTCGGAAATGAAGGCTAATTTCAGCCACTTGGAAGAAATCAAATATCCAGACTCATAAAACCCCTGAATAAATCCCCCACCCAGGGCTCCCAGGGGGATTCAGTTTCCGCATTTCTTGGTCTTAGTCAGAAGCCTTTCCTTTAGCAATTGGCCACTTTTCACTTGTTAATAGATTTAATTTCCACAGATGCTGCTAGGTGTTTTCTTGGAATTGATCTTCCCGTGAAAAGCATGCTTGGGAGATGTGAAATAACCCTCAGAGAGCCTTCAGTGAATTACCCTTGTCAACTGAAATAAAAATGGCACAACATGAGAGCTGTGACTTTAGTTTTATTTGAGGACTTGCTGAGCCCTCCAGCCTGGGAGTCAGCCTCCCAGAGAACTCTGAGAGACTGCTGCAGGTGGGGGCGCTCAGCCTATATGTGATTCTGGAGAAGGGACAAGGGCGCTCAAGCACACATCTTTTTTTTTTTTTTTTTTGCTTTTTAGGGCAGCACCTGCAGCATATAGAAGTTCCCAGGCCTATGCCACAGCCACAGCAACTCAGAATCCAAGCCTCATCTGCGACCTATTCCACAGTGCATGGCAACACCAGATCCTTGACCCACAGAGCCCGGCCAGGGATCAAACCTGCATCCTCATGGATACTATTTGGGTTCATTAGCACTGAGCCGCAATGGGAACTCCCTCAGGCACATGAGATTCGGACATCTCAGCTGAGGATTTGAGCACTTTTCTAAGCATAGGAAGATTCGGGAAATTGGATTGTCTTCGGCAGGGGCTGTGTTGTCAATCAAAGGGGGGTGGGGTTTAGAGACAGCTGTCCTCCTGCAGCCACCAGGCCATGGGGTCTGCATGGCCACTGCCTCATCAGCTCAGCCTTCCCCTTGGGTGGAAAGAGGACTCTAACTGGGGCTTATGTGCTGTTTGGCCTTTGGCCTCTTGCCCTCTGCTCATTGTGGGCTCAGCGTTCTAGACAGTTGCCCCGGTGGTGGAGTTGGGCATTTTGTGCCCTTTGATGAGGCCGAGGCAGTGGCTCTGGGAGGTTTCACCTGGGTGTCCCTGTTCTCCCGGGGCCAGGGCGGTGGGGGATTGGAGGGGCCCCGGGCTCTGAAGGCAGCAGGAGAAATCTGCTAATGAGATGAACAAACATGGCCAGAATCCCAGGACCTGGTCCCTACGCTGCCTGGTGCAACACAGATCTGTCCCAGGCCCAGGTCAGCCACAATCTTGGGAGGTTGCTCAGGGACAGGGTTTGCTCAGATGCAGAGGCCTGAGGTTAGGAAAAGACGGAGTTTTGGGAAATGAGAGTTATCCTTGGTCCAGGATAGGGAGCATGCTGGGCCCTGCCATGCCTCCCTGGACCCAGGAGAGTGCAGACTATGCCAGGGTGCAGGCTCTGTTGCCAAGGGCTTGGCCTCTACAGCTACCGAGACCCATTTTGAGCCACAGCTCTGCCACCACCTGACTGTCCAACCCTGGGAAAATGACTTTTCCAAGACCTAGTTTCCTCATCTGTACTACCTGGGGCCCCAGCGCCTGTGGGGATGGAGAAGCACCGAGTTGGGGACTGTTCCCCCGGCAGAGGTTGGTGGTGTTACCGCAGGGGCTGCAGTGGTTCCTCTGCATCCGAGGGAGGCAGGGTACCTCCCATGACCAGAAGCAGGTCTTCTGTGTGGATGTCTTGGATCGAGTCTCTTCTCGAAGGTCTAATTAAAGTGACACATTAAAGAAGTGACAGCCCGGGTCCCAGAGGAGGAGGAGGAAGTGGTTCAGACCTGGAAAGAGGGGTTTGGTCACCAGGACAGGAGGTACCACAAATGGAGGCTTCTCTGAGCTCAAGACTCCCCCACCCCCAGGGAGAAGGGAGCTCCTTCTGCACTTTTCTCTGAGGATGAGGGTGGAGAGGGGGGTGGGGAGCAGGCAAGGGAGCCCTGGAAGAGGAGTCAGGCCCACAGGGTGCCCTCAATGCCTTGCTATGAGACTTTGGGCAAGTTCCTTCCCCTCTCTGGGCCTCAGTTTCCCCATCTGTGGATGGTGGACAGCGATTTAATCAGCCTCTCCTTCACAGGATGGTTGGGGACAGATCTAAAAGCTGCACAGTCACCCAGGAATTCCCATTGTGGCTCACTTGTAACAAACTTGCCTAGTATCCATGAGGACTCGGTTGGATCTCTGGCCTCGCTCGGTGGAATAAGGATCCAGCATTGCTGTGAGTTGTGGTGTAGTTTGCAGACATGGCTCAGATCTGGCATTGCTGTAGCTGTGGTGTAGGCTGGCAGCTACCGCTCTGATTTGACCCCTAGCCTGGGAACTTCCATATGCCGCAGGTGTGGCTCTAAAAAGACAAAACAAACAAACAAATAAAAAACAAACAGACACTTAGGAGTGGAGGGGGGTGGGGAGGTGGAATCAGCCACAGATCCTGGTTCACATCCAACCTGTGTGCTCAGGCAAGTTCTTTCATGTGGGCCCAACAATCCTGCCACTGTGCTCTTTGTCCAAAGCTTTTAGCCTTCATAAATCATTTTTAATAACATACCACCTAGTAATTACTGAAAAGCCTCCAGAGGAATCAGACGCACTTTAAGCATAATGAACTAATTATTGTCAGGCAAGTAAGTCATAATCAGAGAACAGGGCTGGATTTCACAAAGAGTCTCTGTCTGTCACTGGGCACCAGCCTGGGGACCATCTCTTACAGTGACTTCGTGGGAGCTCCAGGCTTATTCCAGGTAGATAATGGCCAGGATTTAGGAAGGGAACTACAGTGTGGGTTTTACCTAGAGGTTACTGAAAACCGCATCGCTGCGGACAGAGGCAGTGGGAGGACTGGGATGATTATGGGTCCCCTTCAAGTTTCCTTAGAGACAGGTGGGTGACTTTTGGGCTGTGACTTAACCTCTCAGATCCTCAGTTTCCCACACCCAGAAGGTATAGCTGATGAACCCTCCATCATGGAAAGATGTGAGAGTCACAGCAAGCTCTTAGCAGGGTGCCTGCCTACAGTAGGTGCTCAGAGATGTGGACTTGAGACGATGCTCAGACAACTTGCTGAGCTGGGTGGAGGTGGTAATGGGGAGCCCTAGCTTCCAGCCCTCGCCTGTCACATGGCTGATCTTCTGAACATGCTCTGCATACCACTTGGCAGCAGGAGGGTGGCCAACATTGAGATGGACCAGATGTGGAATAGTGAGGATGTGGACAATGTACTTTCCCACCAAGGCAGTCAGGAAGGTGACAGGTGATGGGAGACAGAACCTGACATTCTGGTGACAAATGAGAGATGACTAGATGGGCCAGGCGAGGTGTCCTAGCCATGGGTAGTATGCAGACAGGAGCAACTCCATCCATCACGGGAGCTTGTTCTTGGGCCCAGAACAAGGCTCCAGGCTGTGAGAATCCAGGGTGCTGCTGGTGCCCCACCCCTGTCCCCTTGGCACCCTGGACTTGCTCCTTAATTACCCTCAGCACTTTGTCTAAGACGTCCTCTTGGCCAGCATATATGGCAGGCTGGGGTGCTGGGGATTGATGCCCAGGACCAGCCCTTAACCAGTGAAGGTAGAAGCTGGAGGTAAACCTTCCGGTTTCTGTGTTCTGTATCACCTCTACTATTGCCCTGCCCCAGGACTGAAGCCCTGCTGCCCACAGCCGTCACCTGCTCAATATGCACCACTAATTGGCTTCCTTCCCTACCTCACTTCCCAGTCCTCCTGATGCTTACCTGGACCATCTCCCCAGTCAACCACTTCCCCTAAAATCCTTGTCATAAGGTCTGCTCCTAGGGAAGCCTAGATAGGGGTAAGAGGGGAGGAACAAGCCCCACAGGGGAAAGGCTATGACCCAAGTCTGGGAGACTCCAGTACCAGGCAAGGGTCCGAGGTGGGCACTGGGTCTCCAGAGTGAGGCAGGGGCCCATCACCCCTCACCAAGGATGGCGATGATGATGGAGGTAAAAAGTGGGAACAGGATGGTGTCACAGGCACCTTCTCCATCAGGCACCACTCACATGAACATTTATGGAATATGGCAGCCCTCATTTCATCCTCCCTATAATCGAAAGTCTTTGGAACCACTTTTATCTTCAGTCTAGACTCCTATAGGTTTAGAGCTGGAAGTACCTTCACAATCCCTTGGTCTAGTGCCCAGATCTTCGAATAAGATTCTCCAATAAAAGAAACCAGGATCCTTAGAGGAATGGCTGCCTCTAGGACTGAGGAAGAGAATGTACAAGATGCACCTGGGATGTCTCATGGTGCCAGAAAGTAAGGGAAGTGCTCAAAAAAATAGAAAGATGGGGGCAGGGCAGGGGGACACGAGAACCTGAAAGAGTCCCCAAATATGGTGCAATATGAATTACAAAAAAAGTAATACAATATTGGACTATAATCTGAAGTATAAAATAATTATCCATGAGCCCATACTGATATAAATAAATTAATGAATAAATATATAGGGGAGGAGGGACAAAATCTTCCTTAATGGAGAATTCCAAAGAAGTTATACTCCCCCTTCCAAGAAATAGAGTTTAACTCCCTACCCCTTGGATTTGGGCCGCACTTAATGATTTGCTTCCAAAAATTAAAGCATGGAAAGGGCAGAGGTGGGTGAAGGGGGAGAGAGTTTATGTGAGGAAACCTTGGCAAACATCACCTTAACCATATGATGGAGGTTAACATGATATAAGTGATGAGTCCTTGGGTAGCATGTGCCCCCAGAGGCGATGAGAAGGACACTTCACCTCTGTGCATTAGTCTCCTAGTCTAGTCATGAAGCAAAGAGCAGGCCAACTCAAATTGTGGGGCCATCTACAAAATGGCCGGCCAGTGCTCCTCAAGACTGTCAAGGTCATACAGGGCAAGAAAGGCTGAGAAACTCTCACAGACCAGAGGTGAGTAAGGAGATAGAGGACTAAATGTAATATGGTATCCTGGAAAGGGTTATGCAACAGAAAACGGATATTTGGGGGAAAAAACTAATGAAAATGGAATAAAGTTGAGTTTACTTAATGACGTGTCAGTGTTGGTTTTCTAGTTTTAACAAATGAGCCTGAGTTATCCAAAATGTTATCATCAGGGGAATTGGGTGAAGGGTACAAAGGCAGTGCCTGTACTCTTTTTGAAACTTTTCTGTGAATATAAACTCTTCTAAAAAAGAAAAATGGTGGGAGTTCCCACTGTGGTGCAGGGGAAATAAACCCTACTAGTATTCTTGAGGACTCGGGTTCAATCCCTGGCCTCTCTCAGTGGGTCAAGATCTGGCATTGCCATGAGCAATGGTGTAGGTTGCAGACATGGCTCGGATCCCACATTGCTTTAGCAGCGGGGTAGGCCAGCAGCTGCAGCTCCAATTCAAACAGTAGCCTGAGAACTTCCATCTGCTGCAAGTGTGGCCCTAAAAAAAAAGGGTATTACATTTCAAAAAAACAACCCTTGGAGTTCCTGCTGTGGCACAGTGGGTTAAGAATTTGATGGCAGAGGCCGGGGTCTCTGTGGAGGCACAAGTTCAATCTACAGCCTAGTTCAGTAGGTTAAAGGATCTGGTGTCACTGCAGCTTTGGTGTAGTTTGCAGCTGCGGCTCAGATTCAATCCCTGGCCCAGGAACTTCCAGATACCATGGGTGCTGCCATAAAAAAATAATAATAAAAAAATCAAAACAACAACAAAAAAAATCCCTTGGTTGAATTCCCTCACTTTAACGTATGAACAGAGAGACCCAGAGTGGTAACGTGACTGCAGAAAGTTCTCATGGGGCATTAGCAATAGCCTTCCGGGGAGTAATAGGAACCTGATGAATAGAGGTGTAGACAAGTCTGAGGTTTATTTTTCTCACCCAACTAGGCATTTGAAAGGGGCTGGTGAAGGTCCAGCAGCCCCAAGATGTCGTCAGCCCAGCTTCCTCCTTTATCTCCTCTCAGCATCCTCTGTGCATTCAGACACCCCTCAGGTCACAGATGACTGCTCACCTGGTCCCAGAGGTGCCTTTTAGGATTGGCAGCAGGCGGTCCAGGGAATTTCCCATAGTGCCCCACAGCAACTTCTACTCCCATCTCATTGGTGGGAGCTGTGTCACATGACCAGCTGTAGAAGGGCAAGAATTGTAATGTTTTTAATGAGGGGATATTGTTGTCCTGGATCAAATAAGGGTTTTGTTAGTAAGAAAGAAGAGGAAGGTGACTATCCGTAGGCAGCCTTAGATCTCTGCCTCAATATTTACAATCTCATTTTCGTATTTGTTAACTCCCTAGATCTGCATAAGCACCTTTGTTATGATCAGGTAATGAGAAGCTGATATACTTGCCCAGGACCCCCGAGGAGTGGTCTGAGGAACTGAGGTAGGATATAGATAAGCATGAGGCTGAACAGCTGCAACTGGTTTACGTGAGATGACTGGCCAGAAACAACTTGGAAAACTGTCACCATGTAAGCAACCTAAGTGCTCCTACTGCACACAACTCACCCTGAATTCAACCGTGTGCTTTTCCACATGTACTTTGTTTCTAATAAACACGATCTCTATTCCACAATTTTGGTCTCTTTGCTGAATTCTCTCTTTAAAGAAGCCAAGGAATGGAATCAGAACCAGGCTAAAACCTGGCTCCCTGTCCTAGAACACCCAACAGCTCCCCAAATCGGCATTCCTGCCCTACATGGCTCCCTCTCTCACTGTCCCACTTCTCTGCCTTTCCAGCACATTCCTGCAGCCTGGAGGGGATGGGTCAGTAGTTTATTACTTATGGTTCTAGCCACACTTTAAAGTTGAGCCCCACTTCACACAAACCTGCTATTGACTTCTTGCACTGCTTCACACTATTGGGATGTTCTCAGCAGTAGTCTTTATGGAGGACACTTGAGCAGCATCTATCACAATTCAAAATGCACTTATCTCTTGGCCCTATAATTTTACTTCTCAAAGTTAATGATTTTGAAAAACTCAAGGATATGCATTTATGCAAGGAGGTTATCTATAGCATTATTTACAATATCAAATAAAACATTGGAGATACTCTAAATGTCCATCAACAGAAGACTCATTAAATAAATAATGATGCACCCATGCTAATGAATACTAAGCAGTCATTAAAAACATTGAGTTTGCACTGACATGGGAGAATCTCTACAACATAGTTTTGAATTAAAGAAAACAAGTTTCTTGAGAAATATGAACAGCATGATGCAAAAATATTCCATCTATCTTGGTTTAGCACAGATAAATATGTGGGAGGATATGAAGCTATTGGGAGACCCTTGGGAAAACTCATCATGGGTCTGAGACTCATTTGTCCCTTTCCAAAGCCCTTTGTACATTAGATCTCATCCTTTCTTGTCTATGCACGCATATCACTCCAGCAACTCTCTTTTTCTTCCTGCATTATCAAAGTTCCCCTCTCCACTGGGTCACTTCCATCAGTGTGCAAACATACCAGTATTTACTTCTATAGCCACAAAGAATAAAACACACAACAAAACTAAAAAAAAAAAAAAATACCTCTCCTGCTACAAACACATTTCTTCGCTTTATCTTTACAGTCAAACGTCTTGAAAACATTATCTGTACTCATCATATTCTACTTCTCTCCTCCAATTTTCTCTTAACACACTCATATCAGGATTCTATCCTCACGCCTCCATCCCAAACTGCTTTTGTGAAAGTGACCAGTGGCCTCTATGTTGTCCATGCCCAGTGATCAGTTGTTATCTTGCTCAGAGCATCACTTCCTCCTCCTTGAAACTCAGTCTCCTATCTGCTCCTATCCTCCCCTGGTTTTTCTTCTTACCTCACTGTTTGTCCTTTTCCATCTCCTTTGCTGTTCCTTCTTGTCCCCCTAACCTGTAAACTTGTGCTGTCCCTGGGCTCCTTCTTTGGTCCTCTTCTCCTATCTTCCTTCATTCTCTTAGACTCATATCAATTTCAAGTCATCCATATGCTGATGAATCCCAAATTTACATCTCAACCTGGACCTCTTCCTGAAAACGAGGCTTATACATCCAATTGCCTACTTAACACATGTACCTCGTTGTCCAAAAGGTATCCAACATCCTTCACACATTCACACATCCCAACTGAAGTCCTGTTCTCTGCCTGCCTCACTTCTCAACCTACTGCTCCCATCATCTCCCTCATCTCAGTTAAGGTGACTCCATCTTCCCAGTTGCTTAGACCAGAAAGCTGGAGTCATGCTTGACTCTCTATTCCTCTCACATGTAACATCTATCAGCAAACCTATTGGCTCCTTTTCAAAACATTTGCATAACTGTCTTGAATTATTGTAAAATATTGCATCTCTGTCTTGAATTATTGCAGTAGCTTCTTCACTATTCTGCTTCTTCCTGTTTCCTCTAAGAGTAAGTTCCTCACAGGAAGCTCTGTGTGATCCTAGTAAACTTGTCAGATCCTGTCAATCATCTGCTCAGAACATTTTGATGACTCCATCTCAATAAGAGAAAGAGCCACTTGAATCACCCATCCCTGCATGAGCTGAGCTCCCCACTCCAACCACCTTGCTAACCCCACTCTTACCTGCTCCCTTCTTGCTCCCTTTTCATGCTGTTGTAATCAGATTGTGGGTAGAGCTGGAATAGGGGTGGAAATGTAATATCTGGGGACTGGCCAGGCAGCAGACACTTTCCTCAAACTCATATGGAACATTCATCAACATCCTGGGCCATAAAACCCACCTTAATACATTTGAAAGACTAGAAATCATACAATATCTGCTCTCAGACCATAATGGAATTAAACTGGACGTCAATAACATAAAGGCAGCTAGAAAAATATCAAAATAGTTGAAGATTTTTTTAAAAAAGAAATGAGTTGCATTTGTGGCTCAGAGGTTAACAAACTCGACTGGGATCCATGAGGATGCAGGTTCAATCCTTGGCCTTGCTCAGTGGGTTAAGGATCCAGTATTGCCATAAGCTATGGTGTAGGTCGCAGACAGGGCTTGGATCTGGCGTTCCTGTGGCTGTGGTATAGGCTGGCTGCTATAGCTCCAATTTGACCACTAGCCTGGGAAATTCCATATACTGCAGGTGCGGCCCTATAAAGTAAATAAATAAATAAATAAATAAATAAATTATAAATAATACATGAGTCAAAGAAGAAAATTTGAGAAATTAAACAATATATTTTGAAATAAATTAAAATGAAAATAGAACATATAAAAATCTGTTGGACACAGTAAAAGTATTGCTTAGAGGGAAATTTATAGTATTGAATGCATCTATTAAAAAACACAATATTATTTATATTCACACCCCAAAATCAAATAATTTGGTATAAAGCTAACAAAACATATTCAAAATTCTGATGAAAGAAATCAATGAACTAAATAAATGGAGAGCTATTCCACGTTCATGGATAGGAAGAATCAATATTGTTGAGATGTCAATTCTTCCCAACTTGATTTATAGATTCAATACATTACCAATAAAACATCATCAAGTTATTGTGTAGATATCAACAAACTTATTCTTAAGCCTATATGGAGAGGCAAAAGACCCAGAATAGCTAGCACAATACTGAAGGAAAACAACAGAGTTGGGGGACTTATGCTATCTGTCTTTAAGACCTACTTATAGAGCTGCAGTCATCAAGATAGTGTGCTATTGCTGAAAGAACAGACAAATAGATCAATGCAAGAGAATAGAAAATCCAGAAATAGACCCTTATAACAGCCAACTGATCTCTGGCGAAGAATCAAAGACAACACAATGAGAAAAGATAGTCTTTTCAATAAATTGTGCTAGAACTGGACATCCACATGCAAAAAAATAAAATAAGTCAAAAGAGAAGAAAAGAAAAAATGAAAGATGAATCTAGACAGAGATCTCCACCTTTCACAAAAATAAGCTCAAAAGGGTCACAGACCTAAGTGTGAAAATGCAAACCTATAAAATTCCTAGAATAAAACATAGCTGAAAATCTAGATGACCTTCGGTTTGGTGATGACTTTTTAAATATAATACCAAAGACAAAATTCATGAAAGAAAGAATCGTTAAGCTGGGCCTCATTAAAACATCTCTGCTCTACAAAATACACTGTTGAGAGAATCAGAAGATAAACTACAGACTTGGAGAAAATATTTGTGAAAGACACACCTGATAAAGTACTGTTATCCAAAATATCCCAAATATGCAAAGCACTCTTAAAACTCAATGATAAGAAAATAAACAACCCATTTTTTTTTTTTAAATCCTCCTGGAGTCCTGTTGTGGCGCAGCAGAAATGAAATTGACTAGCATCCATGAGGATGCAGGTTTGATCCCTGGCCTCACTCAGCTGGTTAAGGATCCTGCATTGCTGTGAGCTGTGTGTAGGTCACAGACACAGCTTGGATCCTGCATTGCTGGGGCTATGGTGTAGGCTAGAAGCTACAGCTTTGATTTGACCCCTAACCTGGGAACCTCCACCTGCCGCAGATGCAGCCCCAAAAGACAAAAAAAAAGTAATAAATGTACCACTCTGGTGGAGGATGTCGATAATGGGGAGACTATACACATATGGGGGGCAGGGGATGTATGGGAAATCTGTATACTTTTCCGCTCAATGTTGCTGTGAATCTAAAACTTAGAGAATCTAAAAAATAAAGTCTATTAAAAAAAAACCTTCCATAACTAGTATGTGAGTTTAGCAAGGTCACAGTATACAAGATCAGCACACAAAGTTCAATCACATTCTCTAGTGACAAAAATGTAGAAACCTAAATCATAAACACAATACAGTTGATAATTTCCCCCAAGAAAATCGAGTTCTCAGGTATCAGTGCAACAAACCATGGGTACGATCTGTATCTTGACAATTACAGAATGCTGATGACAGAAATGAAAGACGTAAATAAATGGAAAGACGCAATATTCAGGCTGGAAGATTCAACATAGTAAAGCTGACAGTTATCTCCAGATTGATCTGTAGGTTGAATGCATTTCCTAGCAAAATCCCAGAAAAGTATTTTTTATAGACATAGGCAAACTTACTCTAAACTTTATATGGAAAAACATAAGGAATAGAACAGCTAAAATATTTCTTAAAAAGAATAAGTTCGACCTGGCATTAAGGCTTTCAGTATACCTACAGTAGTCACAAGAGTGTGGTATTGGTGGACAGTTAGATAGAAATATCAATAGTACAGAATAGAGAACCCCAAATAGACCTATGTATCTATGCCCAACTGATTTTTGAAAAAAAGTACAGGAATTATTTAATAGAGGAAAAATAGACCTTTCAATGAATTATGCTGGAAAAATAGGCATCCAAAAACCACTCAAACCTTGAAATTAACTCAAAATAGTTCACAGACAAATATAAAACATGAAACAATGAAAGTTTTAGAGAGAAACAGGAGCAAACCTTTGGGATTTAGGGCTAAGTGAAGAGTTCAATACAATTAAAGCCAATCAAACATGGAAAAAAAACATTGAAAGAAGGAATATGCAAATGGACTGTATAGAAAAATAGAACTCTGACTCACACTCTGCAACAACCTAAGAAGCCAGCCTCTTAGCTACGATAAATAGCCCAGGAAGCCAGCCTGCTATAAGTTGGACTTGCAGGAAGCCAGATTGTTATTTCTAGTGACAATCCAGGAGCTTGAACAATAACTCTGTAATGTGTGGCCCCCCAAAGGGGAGGGGCAGGACTTTATTAGTAATTAAGTAGCTTCCTCAATTTTTGTTTCTTCTTCCAACTTAGGACCAACCGAGAAAGTCAGATATGCCCCCCTAACCAATTGCATAGGATGCCCTGCTCACGGTCAGCCTGCTGGCAGCTCCCCCATGCCCATATCCTCCAACAGGACAAATCTGAAGCCTCTCCCTTTTCCCACTACAAAGCTTTCCTGCTCCTCTGCCTGCCTTTGAGTCTCTGCCAAATCACGAGGAATGGCGGCTGACAGTCTTACCACGGTGAGCTCAGAATAAATAGCCTTTGTTTTTATCATTTGGTTGATCTTTGTTTATTTCCATAAAGTGAAGACATGTTTTACTAAAGAGGACATACAGATGGAAAACAAGCACGGGAAAAATGTTCCACATCATTAGGCATCAGGGAAACATGAATTAAAACCACAATATACTATTACTACATGCCTATCGGAATGGAGAAAATGAAAATTAGTCATCAAGGCAAATGGGTGTGAGGATGTAGAGAAGTGGATTACCTCATACCTGGATGGTGGGCATCTAAGATGATACAGACATTCCGGAAAAGAGCATGGCAGTTCCTAGAAAAGTAAATGGCTCCATATATAACCTTGATATATGGGTGTTTCTGTTTAAATACAACTTATCTAATATATGTTGTTGATGCATTAACACTGAGTTCATGGCCAACAGCACTATGACCCACGCCTCAACGATGCTTCTCTAAAGCACATATTTTCTCCCTAAGGCACCTCACAGCCTTGCTGCACTGTGGACACTTACAGTGTGCTTCAGCACTGTGCCTGGAGGCTGCCTTAAACAGCAGAATCAGCAGTTCCCGTTGTGGCTCAGTAGAAATGAAACTTACTAGTATCCATGAGGATGCAGGTTCGAGCCCTGGCCTCGCTCAGTGGGTTAAGGATTGGGTGTTGCCTTGAGCTGGGGTGGATCTGGCATTTCTGTGACTGTGGCATAGGCCAATGGCTACAGCTCCGATTTGACCCCTAGCCTGGGAACCTCCATAAGCTGGTGGGTATGGCCCTAAAAAGACAGTGAAAAATAAAATAAACAGCAGAATCATCAACCCAAACACAAAAATGCAAAAACCTGGCAGTAAACAAGGAAAAAGACAAGTGTTACAGTATGAGAGCTGAAACAAGACAGCACACCATTGCCGTGTTTGACTCAGCTGGCATCAGGAGACTCACATTTTTCCATGCTTTGTGCATGTCCATGAATGACAGCAAACATATCCCAAGTATGGACTTGGGTTACAAATAAATTTTAATAGTCAGGAGATTTTCAAATATGGAATTTATGAATAATGAGGACACAGTCCATATATATATAGTGAGAAAGAGAGAGATGTGTGTGTGCGCGTGCGCGTCTGTGAGTGTGTGTGTGTGTATTGGGAGAGGATCCAGCTTTCTGAGTTAGGATTATTTCCAGTTGAAAGAAACTCTGCACTTTACCCAAGGATTTGTCAAAGGCCTCCTTGAAGCGCTATGCTCTCGAGGGGCCAAGAAAAGTATTCTGATTTACAGTTTCTTTCCGTGCTCTGATGCACCCCTTGAAAGCCTGTTCAATTCCTGTTTCAAGTTCTGTCCAACTCAACCAGAAATGTTCTGAGTTCCTACTAAGCACCAGCACTGTGCTTGGCCCTGAGGCAGGGGTCAGAAATGAGTGAAGTAAAGTGTGGTTTGCCAGGGCACTGTCTTCTCTCCCTCAGATGAAGCTTTGAAAAAAGAACTCCTGTGGCTATATACACGTGTATGGCTGAATCACACTGCTGTGCACCTGAAACTAATGACATCGTAGGTCAACTACACATCAATAAAAGAAAAAAGAAAATTAGGGTAGGGCCAAGGGGACTGGGGTTACTGAGAGTAGTACAGCTTGCAATATCAAATTGTATAGATATTTTTATTTTGTTTTGTTTTGATTTATTTAATTTTTTTTATCTTTTTAGGGCCGCATTTTTGGCATATGGAAGTCCCCTGGCTAGGGGTTGAGAAACTGAGCTTCAGCTGCCAGACTACGCCACAACCACAGCAATGCCCGATGCAGGCCACTGTATCTGCCATCTATGCTGCAGCTCAGGGCAATGCCAGATCCTTAACCCACTGAGCCACTGAGTGGGGCCAGGGATCAAACCGGCATGCTCATGGTTACTAGTTGGGTTCTTAACCTGCTGAGTCACAATGGGAACTTCAACATTTTTTTTAAAGCTAAAGAGATGAGTTTTTACATTAATCTAAAGGTGGGGCAGGATAGGAAGCATCCATTAAATTCAGTGATAATTCAAAAAAAGGAAGAAAGGAGAGAGAGAAGAGAAGGAAGGAAGGAACTCAGAAGCTGAGCCAGGGGCAATTTAGCAAGACCCTGCTCACTGTTCCCAAACCCACCTAGAAGCCAGGTGGCATCTGATCTCATAGACTCATGGGATGTTCAGGGGGGCTGGACTGCAGGCTGGGTAGGGGAGGAGCTGGGGAGCGGAGGGGAGGGAAGAGCCCCCTGCCTCCCCCACCAAAACTGTGCATATTAAACAAAAGGGACAAGTTATAAGCATATTTTTAGGTTATACGCTGACAAGATGGCCTCAGAGATTATGATTTAAAAAAAAAACAAATCAAGGACACTTGTGAAAGCAAGTCCTAATTTTACCCAGAAGGAGCAAGCAGTGCCCTTTCAGAGTCTTGGTCCCCCTCCCAACCAGGCATGGACCCTATAATTCACCCTCCTTTCGGGGTCACCCCCGACTTTGGAACCTGCTACTTGTCTTAACTGGGCAGAAAGAGAAGTGTATTCCTGGCGGAGGGAACAGCATGTGCAATGGCCCTGAGGTGGGAGGGAGCACAGGACAATCCAATGTTCTCCAAGAAGGCCCATGTGACTGGGGTGGAAAGATTTGGGGGCGGGGTGGTGGTGGCAGTTGAGGCTGGAGAGAGGAGGGGTCAGGTAGGGGGGCGGTTCACCCCATCCTAGGAGCTGTGGGCCATCACCGAAGCTGCTCTCCGTGAGAGGTGGGGGAGCCAGGAAGGCGGAGGCAGAAAACTTTCCCTTCAGTCCTTGCCTTCTCACTTAGCCATCTGCATGGAGCACAACCATATGGTGATGTTTTATTCCAATTTTCTGAAGTTTGGGGCCAACACAGAGGCCTGTCAACTAACTTCTTTCCATTTTTTTTCTTCCTGGAAACATTTTTGTTCCGAGGCAGTATAGAGCCGGGGACCAGAAAGGCGGTGAGGTTGGCTTATCCTGCCCCCTTTCTTCGTGTCTCTCTCCTACTGTATAGGTTGTCTTTTCATTTTCTTGTTGGTATCCTTTGAAACACAAAAATTTTAAATTTCCAGTCTATTTTTTCTTTTGTTATTTGCATTTTTGGTGTCATAATTAAGGAATAAGTCACTAATCCAAGGTCACAAAGATTTACTTCTATGTTTTCTTCTAAGAGTTATATAATTTTGACTCTAAAATTTAGTCTATAGTTCATTTTGAGCTAAATTTTGTGCATGCTGTGAAGTGGGTGTCCAACTTCTTTCATGCATGTACCCAATTTGACCAGTATCATTTGTTGAAATGATTATTCTTTTTCCACCGTTTTATCTTGGCATCCAGGTTGAAACCAACTGACCACAGGTACTTAACTCTTTTTTTTTTTGGATGCACCCAAGGCACATGGAAGTTCCTGGGCCAGAGATTAAATCCAAATTACACCTGAAACCTAGGCCACAGTTGTGCCATGCCAGGTCTTTAACCCACTGTAGTACAGTGGGAACTCCATACCTTACTTTTTTTTTTTTTTTTTCCTTTTTAGGGCTGCACCCTTGGCATGTGGAAGTTCCCAGGCTAGGGGTCAAATCAGAGCTACGAAGGGGACTTCTATTTGTAGATATTTTATTGGTTTGGGTGCAGTTATGAATGGAATTGTTTGTTTAACTTTATTTTCAGATTGTTCATTGCTAGTATATGGAAATACAACTTATTTTTGTATATTTATTTTATATCCTATCATCTTGCTGACTCATTTATTATTTCTAATAGTTTTTTCTGTCAATTCCTTCCATATTTAAGATCATATTATCTGTGGAAGGAAATACTTTTATTTCCCTCTTTCCAATATGGATGTCTTTTATTTCTTTCTCTTGCTTAACTGCCCTTTCTAAACCCCCAGGACAATGTTGAATAGAAGTGGTCAGGAGTAATGAACCCAACTAGTATCCATGAGGACACAGATTCAATCCCTGGCTTCACTCAGTGGGTTAAGGATCCAGCATTGCCATGAGCTGTGGTGTACTTCGCAGACAAGGCTTGCACCCTATGTGGCTGGGGCTGGGGCTGGGGCTAGCAGCTACAGCTCCTATTCGACCCCTAGCCTAGGAACCTCCATATGCTGAGGGCATGGCCCTATAAAGCAAAAAAAAAAAAAAAAAAAAAAAAAAAGAAGAAGAAGAAGAAAGAAAAGAAAGTCCTAAAAAAGAAGTGGCCAGAGTGGCCATCCTTGTCCTGTTCTTGATGTTAGGGAAGAAGCATTCAATCTTTACCATTAAGTAGGATGTTAGGGGGGTTTCCCATTATTGTTTCATTTTTTAGGTTTAGGAAGTTTTCTGCCCTTCTAATTTTAGAGACAAATCCACCAAGGCCAGAGAGGCTTATGTGCTTGCCCAACACTCATAACAAGAACTTTGATTCCAGAGGCCACAGCTATTATCAGCCATCATAATTGGAGGATCCTGGAAGCTTCAGGCATTGCTCACCCAATGTGTGTCTGGCCCTGTGCTGCAGGCATTGGGTACCATCTCCTTTAAACCTCACTGCAACCCAATGAGGTGTATCATTTTATTTATTCACATCTCTTAATTTTATGTATTTATAGTTCCCTTGCATTTGATTTTCTCGTCATAAAGGAAAACCTATGCTTGTTTTAGAGAATTTAAATATTAGGAAAAATGTAAATAGCATAAAGTGACAGTCTCCATTATCCCACTCCTGTTATTCCCATTTTACAGGTAAGGGATCCAAGGGTCCGGTGCTTTCTACATGACGGAGCCTTAGTCCCGGTGAGCCCACGGCTAGGCTCTCTGATTACCAATGTGATGCCAGCAACTCAGGGGAGTTGCAAGGGGAATCAAGGCCCTGGGGAGGTCTCGGGCAGTTGGAAACAACTGGTTCACTTGAATGGACGGTTTCTCAGTGGAATAAGTGCCAGCAAATCAATATTCAATTGTGCCACCTCGTGTGGTAGCCCACATCCTCACTCAGGGATGACAGAGAAAAACAGTCCTGATGAAATCTAAATAGAGGTGTCCAGAGAAGCCTGGATAGAGACGTGTGCAGACACTCTCGAGGGGTCCATTCATCTGAGGCTGATGAATTACCTGGGCAGGTGCCACCGGCATCTTCGCTCAGGACTGGAGCAGTGTAATTACTTCTCTCGCAGTGGTTATCTGGAGTGAACCAGTTCATTTTTCTCCTTTATTACACTGAATTTCAGGAAAGTGTCTGCTGAATCCCCCACCCCTGCCCCCCTTTTCTAAATGTTGGATTTATTTGATGACTCCGCTAGGCCTAGTGGTGGGGGCCAGAGAGAGCCCTGCAGTGAGGAGGACTCGGCTCCTGAGCCTGCCTGCCCAAGAGTTCTTTCTTCCTTCCTTCTCTCCCTCTTTCCTTCCTTTCCTCCCTTCCTCCCCTCCTTCCTTCCTTCCCTTCCCTCCTCCTATCCTTTCTTCCTTCCTTCTCTCCATTCCCAAGGTTATACTGGGTGCCTGCTATAAGCCAGCTCTGGGCAAATCCCTGGGGGATACCAAGAGTAAGAAAACCAGGATTTTGCATTCACGGAAGCAGCAAGAAAGACCACACTAGAGAAATAATAGTGGCAAAATATAAAGGGTGTCTTGAGAGGAACTGTCTGGGGAGCTCTGAGAACATATGATGGGGAATTAAGTTAAATCATAGAGGGTCTCTCAAAGGAAGTGATGTTTAAGCTGAGATCTGGAGGATGAGTCATAATTAACCAGGCTAAGAAGTTCTGGTGGATGCAAATGGAGCACAAGTCAGGAGTGGGGTGCACCCATAACAAACTCTTAGGCTGAATTAACAAAAGTCTGATACCTAGAACCTGAGAGGTAAGAGCCTGTCTGTCTTTTCTAGGCTGGTCAGATGTTGCCTGAAAAAAATTTTTTTTGTCTTTTTTAGGGCTGTATCTGTGGCATATGGACTTTCCTAGGCTAGGGGTCAAATCAGAGCTTTAGCTGCAGGCCTACACCACAGCCCCAGCAAAACCATATCCAAGCAGCATCTGAGCCCTACACCACAGCTCACGGCAATGCTAGATCCTTAACTCTCTGAGCGAGGCCAGGGATCGAACCTGCGTCTTCACAGATATGAGTCAGATTTGTTTCCACTGAGCCATGATGGGAACTTCCTTCATGTTGCCTGAAATTTTGAGTTCATTTAGTCACATGAGAGATGCTAGTACCCTTCCCCCTGTTTTACAAACAAGGATCCTGAGCTTTGGAGAGGTGACATAATAGACATGGGGTCACTCAGCCAGTGAGTGGCACCCTCAAAACCTACCTCCAAGGGGTCAGGTTCAGGGCCATCAGAGATGCCCAGTGGGCAGAGCTGCCTCAGAGGAGAGAGAGCATTTCTTGTAAAGGCTCAAGCAGAGGGCAGACCATCCCCTGGTGGGAATTTGTAAGGGCATCTCAAGCTCTTGGTGGAGTAGATGTCTAGGGATGGACTGGGATTCTGGAGTTCCATGCCCAGATTGGAAATAGGCCAGTGGCTGGCAAAGCCTTCTCGCCATGACCCACTTTAACTTCCTCTTCACAGAATTTGACAATTTCTGCTGTAGCCTAGAGCACCAATCAAAATGAGACTTGAGACAATTTCCTAAGCAAACATTTCTGAGCCCCTAGTCTTTCAGGGCCCTAAACTACAGAGTTAGACATTGCTCTCTTCCAGATCAATTGCAAAAAATGGCCCCAATTTCTCTCCCCTTCCTTGTACTGGTATTCTTTACAGTGCCTCCCATCAAGAGGCAGAATCTCTTTTCTGCCCCTTGTCTTGCTTTGGCCAACAGAATTCATGGAAATAATAACATGCCAGAGCCCATGTGCCCTTGGGCATGTTTACACTCTCTTGGAAACTCACTTCCACTCTGAGAACAAGCTGGGGCTATCCTGCTGGAGGATGAGGGACCACACCATCTAACTGTCCTAGCCCTCGGTCAGCCAACTCCAGCCAGCCCACAGAAGTAAGTTATTTAGCTGATCTGTCACTGACCACAGAGACACAAAAGAACTCAGCCAATGGAACTGCCCAGTCTAAATTTTTGAATTCCAGAACTGTAAACTCAATAAAAGGTTGTTATTCTAAGTCACTAAATGTTGGGGTGGTTTGTTACACAGTATAGGTGACTGATACATAGGCTATTTGCAAAGGCAGACTTCAGAGACAGCAACTACCATGAAAAGCTGCCAGGTGCCTTGGTTACAAAGATGCAGGAAATAAGAACTAGATAACAATGGATAACATGAAACAGAAGAGCACTTATTTCTCACAGAATAATCCTAGTGCCAGCATCCTGAGCTAATACATTGGAAACTGGCCTCTCTCCAGCTTGTTGCTCTGCCATTCCTAAGCTATTGCCCCATCCACAATTAAATACAGCTCGTCTCTGTGTCCACATTCTAGCCAGATGAAAGGGAAGATGCCTTGAAGGCATAGTCCAGAGGATGTACACGCATGCACACACACACACACACACACACACACACACACACACACACACACACACCCCTTCTGCCACAACAGAACGTAGTCACTTAATTGCATCTTGCTGCAGGGGAAGCTGGGAAATGTAATTGTTCTGGGAAGCCATATAAACATGTGGAATGGGAGGTTCTATTACCAAAAGAAGTGGAGAAGGATATGTTGGGAAGAGACCAGTAGGTTCCACTACAATGCAAAGGGTATATTAGGGCAATATTTCTAAGATTTGGGGTAGGAATTAGATGGGTCCATTTGACATCTCCATGTTTCCTCCCTCCTGGCGACCTCCTCTCTGCTTTCTTGACCTTGACTCTGATGTATAGTTCTATTCTCACCTTCATTTGGATCTCCCAAAGTGCCCTCTGGACCACTTCTTAACTCTGGGATCCCCAAACTAGAGAGACCACCTAAAGATACAGAGAATTTAGTTAGTGAGGATGCAGTATGCCACCTGATAGAAACTTAGCCATTTCTAATGACCACTGTGGAAGCTCCTTGTACATTCATACATTCACCCAATCTTTACTGGGCACCTGCTTTATGCTGACACTGTGTTGGGTACTGGGGACACAACAGTGAGTAAAGACAGAAGTGGTCTGGATGATCCAAAGACTAGCCTACAGTGAGAGAGAGGCATTGTACCCCCAAATCATACCTGTGTGTGGGAAACTGCAGCTTAATGCTCCAAAATAAAGGTGGTACATAGGGAGGTCAGAGAAGGCTTGACCAAAGAGGTTATGCTTGAACTTATCCCTGAAGTCAAGAGGGAGTTTTCCAGGTGAAAAGGAGGATGGGAGAGCCTTTCAGGTGTAGGAAACTGTGTGCAGAGGCCCTGGGGTGGAAAGTAGACAAGATCAGAAAGCAAGTGTGAATGGAGCAGATAGTGTAAGATGAAGCAGAGGCAGGGATCAGGCTGAGAAGGGCCTCATAGGCCATGATGGAAAGTTCCATTGCTCTAGTAAGGACACAAGAAGATCTTAAGGGATAGTATTGGGGAATTTTGGTCTCCACAATCAGGCAGTTCTCCTTGGACTTTCCTCTAAATATAGACAGAGGTTAGGCCCCCACTGAAGATGTGTCTGTGTCCTATGGGGCCTTAGCTTCTGAGCTGTCTGTTCCCTGAGTGCTTGAATTTGGAGGATTTTGAGCAGATTCAGAGTATCTGTGGGTGTGAGAAAGAAGCCAGAGCTGGGCAGGGACGGCAGCAGAGACCTCACATCTGACCCTCTGGTGGGCTGGCTGTTAAGGAGGTTCCCTGGACCCTTGCTGTGTGTTTGCAGGGGATGGAAGTCATCCAACAGCCCTTGCGACACCGCCCCCCATCCTTGTCTTAGTACCAAATGTAAAATCTTCTCTCGGTTAAATTTGGTCCTATGAGCTTTGGCTCAAAAATAAGAAAAATCAATTCTTTCAGGAAGTAGAGTCAGAAGTATTTTCTCCATGGGGCACTTCCCAACCTCCTTAAGCTTCTGGAAGGCCTGGGAAGATGTGTCCCAGAAGCAGGGCACATACCCACTCCCCCTCAGCTTCTGCCTCATGTTCCCCTCCCTGATGGGGTCAAGGGGAGCTACAGCCAGTTGGGGGTTTGCACATGACCTCAGTTGACCTCATCTGTTTGTAAACTGAAGTATGGCACGTCCCATCAGCATCTACATGGATTAAAACATGAGCCACTGCAGCTGCTGACCCACAGCACCCCCTGAGCTGAGCTCAGGGTGGAGACCAGCAGTGACGCACTCTGTGCTCTGGGGAAACTGGAAGAGCAGGTCTTCAGACAGTCAATTTTTGTGTGTATGTGTCTTTTGATGGGCATTCGGATGTTCCCAGTCTAGGGGTCGAATGGGAGCTGCAGCTGCCGAACTACTCCACAGCCACAGCAATGTGTCTGCGACCTACACCGTAGCTCACAGCAACTTTGGATCCTTACCCACAGCAACTCTGAGTGAGGCCAGGGATTGCACTTGAATCCTCATAGATCCTAGTCGGGCTGGTTGCTGCTGAGCCACAAAGGGAACTCCAGTTAAATATTTTTAGGAGAAGACTTTAAGAACCCAATACGTGCATCTCCTCGTATCTAGAAAAACACTAAAATCCTTCATGAAGACTAATGTCTGGGACTAGCAGTAACCTTCACAAGACCAGCAGCAAACTTCTGTGAAATGTATGCCTGGCGGCATGCGTGCCCCCCCCCACCCCAACCTATCTCTCTCCTATCTTGACAGTCTCCTTTCCTCTCTGGGGCAGTGTTTCAGAACTGTCTGAAATACTGCCTCCTGGACTGTACTTAAGTGGACAAAACAAAAGACTTCAAGGTCCTCTGTAAATGCATTCACTCCCTAGGGTGGGCTGGTGAGCCCTGAGGATAACTCAGGAAAGAAAGAAAGAACACTGAATGCTGGCCCGGAGCTGAGGTGCATATCAAAGGAGTCAAGGGAGTGATTCTGGTAAGCTCAGGCCTTGACATCTTCCCTCAGAAACTGGGTTTTCTGTAAACCTTTTGTTCTACAGATGCGGGAGGATGTTACCAGAATCCAGCTGGAAGAATGAACTTAAGGAACACACAGGCAGCAAGCAAGCAAAGGGTTTATTACAGGAAAGCAAACAGCTCCCGGGACAGCTGGGGGAGGGAAGAAGAACCCCCCTCTCTATTGTTCTATAGGGGGTTTTATCCCTTAAAGGTGGGGGTCACCAAGTGGGGTCCAGAAAGATGTGGTTTTCTCCCATGGGCCTTGCCCCCAGTTACCTATATCGGTCCTTGTCCAATAGGGTCTTAGGGGTGGAAAGGTCCCATAAGTCTCATAGTTTCTTTGTCCTTTTCGTCCTGTAAACTGAGTCACAGGGGATTAGGGATTCATGTCCATCTGGGCGTAGGGACCCTCCGTATAGTAAACAAGGCCTGTGGAGGATGTTACTCCCTGGAGCCCTTAAGCCACACATGTTCATCAGTGGCCGTATCAAAGAATGCATCGAGGCCCACGGTCCTACCCTGACTACCTGAGTTAATATTCTGCCTCCTGAGGAGGTGATGATGGCAAATACAGCCGTGGTATCCTGTGCTGCTGCTGCTGTAACAACTTGCATCCACAAGGGGCTGTGTAGAGACTGATAGTTTCCCAGGAGGATGGAGACAGAGCCCCCAACCCCCGAATGTGACTGTTCAACTTGGAGACCTGCTGTGGACATGGGTACAACCCCAGCACAAGATCCACACCCTTTCCCAGAGTGGGGAGCACAGAGTAACCACCTGCAAGGATTAACTGCCCTCTGTCATGGGACTCGACCCCCTACCCCTCCCTTGACCTTCCTCTCCTCTTTCTTTGTCGTTTGTGCCACAAGTTCCCACCGTGAACTCCATCCAGCCACAGATTCCCACCACAGAGCCTTTAGAAGCCTAGTGCCTCTGCACAGAGGTGGTGCCATCTTGAACTCAGCCCGTGCCCCTCTGATGCCTTAATAAATCTCTTTTGCTTTACTAACTGGGCCTTGTGCGTGCCTCCCTTGGCACACCTAACAGACATGTGGCTGGGAAGGTGCTGGCCTGGCAGGATTACATTTCCCAGCCCCCCTTGCAGGTAGGTGGGGCCACGTGACCAGTTCCCCAGTACAGTGGGGACAAGTGATGTGTCCCTTCTGGACCTTAGTGATTAAGAAGCAAGTGTGCCTTGGAAGCAGAGAACTCTGCGGCCTTGGAGGGAGTCTGAGCCATCCCATCAGATGAAAGGAACCTGGGCCCTGAATCACCATGTGGAGGGAAGGAGCCTGCTGGCCGGCAGTGTGGAGGCAGTGGGAGCCTTTTGTAGGTTTGATCAAGGCATGATGGGACAAGGGCACTGAATCCTGGAGCCACATGAGAGCGCCCCCACCCCATGGCCCATGTTGGCCTTTGAGGGTCAGGGCCTCCTGGGGTTCCTAGGGACAGAGACCTTGGGGGGACAGCAATGAGGAAACTTGATTGTGGGCTTACACCACCACACTCCAAACAGCCCTGGAGCTAACCACCCATGTCCTCCTTGGAGGCAGGCCCTGCTCTTTCCTGACAAGCAGGAGGAGAGGGATGCCCGCAGGCTTCCTTCTCTGGCAGATCCATTATCTCATTATTGACATCCTCTGAAGAGAGCCTCACCCAGTCCGCCCAGGAGCTGGCCTTTCTGCTCTGAGCCCAGGGGAGGCGGGCTGTGTCCCTGACACCTGTCAGATCCTCCCTTGATCCTCTTTGGAGGGAGGATATGGGTCAGCTGGGCCTCGAGGGCTAGGCTGGTGGGCACTTCAGCTGGTCTGAGCCCATTGGTGGGATCCCTGCAGTTGGGCTGTGTCCCCGAGGCTGATGGGGAGCAGAAAGTGTGGGACCAGCCCTGACTGCCTCCTCCTGCTGGAAGTGAGGAAGATGAACTGGATGATGAAGCAGACCCAGGGGTACCTTCAGAGCTGGTTGTCAGCCATCCAACCATGAACCCGCCGCTTTCCCCCAGCACAGGCCAAGTGGCCGAGGGGATCTCAGCGAACCTCTCACATGGCCCCCCCTTGTTCCCCACTGCGGTGCCAAGTCAGGCCCATCCCAGCTCCAGCCCAGACACTGCACCCCTCCTCCACACCTGCCCCCCACACTGCTTCTGAGAGAGTTTCTAAAGCACAGCTCTGATGGCCTTACGTCACGACCTGCCACCTTTGACAGCTCATTTCTTCCTGGAGGAAGCTGCTCAGCTTCTCAGGCCAGGACACCATGATCAGGCCTGCGACAGCCATGCAGGAGGGTGGGACAGAGCAGTGGTTAAGACCTAAATTCTATGGTGGAGATCCAAATCAGGTCTCTGCCACCTACTGTGTGACCCTGGGTATGTTATTTAATGTCTCTGAGCCTCTCTTTCCTCATCAATAAACTGGAAACAATAATCTCCAACCCCTAGTGTTCTTTTTTTTTTTTTTTTTTGTCTCTTTAGAGCTGCACTGGCAGCATTTGGAGGTTCCCAGGCTAGGGGTCGAATCAGAGCTATAGCTGCTGGTCTACACCACAGCCAGAACAACACGGGATTTGAGCCGCATCTGCGACCTACACCACAGCTCACAGCAATGCCGGATCCTTACCCCACTGATCAAGGCCAGGGATCGAACCCTCATCCTCATGGATACTAGTCAGGGTCTTTAACGACTGAACCATGATAGGAACTCCACCCCCTCGTGTTCTTACGAAGATAAATGAGATAATTCCTGTAGAAGACTTATAACTGTGTCAGATGCACGTCAGTTCTCTGTCTGTGTTGGTTCTTGTGATTTTTTTTTTCCCCCCTTTGGTCTGGTCTGAATTTTTCCTTTGAGATCAGACCCTCCCCTCACTTTTGCTCACCTCAACTTTGGGCTGACTGCTGAGATGAGCCAAAGTGTTTGCTTTCAAGCCCAGCCAGCAAAAGCTGGATTTTCTGTCGCTTGCAATCACAGAGGCCAAGTCTGCCTCTGTAACCATCCTTGTCCTCCTCTACTCCTGAACCTCAACCTCAGCCTCATCACCTGGCCCCTCAAACCTGCCCAGTGTATTCCTGCCTCTGCGCCTTCTCTCCTGCCTCTCTCTGCCTGGATGTTCTTCCCTTAAACTCCACCAAAGCGCCGCACGCCCTTCGATGCACCAACATCCGTGGGCCTTGGAGGCAGAGCACAGAGGAGGGGCATGGACTCTGGAGCCGGCAGGGTTTCATCCTCACTCCCCCCTCACTTGCCCTGTGATCTCTGACTTGGTATTTAACTGCTCCAAGCTCGGTTCAGTCACCCTGCGTGTGCCGATGGTAACACCAAGCCCGCAGGCTTCTTACATAGGTTGAAGCTGAAAGATAGTTCACAAGAAGGGCTTGTGCACAGTGGGTGCCTAGTAATTGCTGGTTGACACAATCAGTGCTGGGCTGACATAAGCCGGTTCTGCTCATGCACCTCACCTCCAGAAGGGCAGGCAAGATCCTCGGGAAATCTCAGCCAACAGACTTGCTCAGGGAAAGAGAAATAGAAAATATTCTAATTCCAAAGAGTAAATGTCAGAGGCTTGGGAAGGATTCTGAGTTTCTGAAAATAAACACCCTGCACAGAAGGGAAGGAGGGAGAGGAGGGGGAGGAGGGGGAGGCAGGGGAGGGCAGGTGAGAGGCAGAGATGAGGCGCCAAGCCTGGGAGAGGCCGAGTGTGAGGGTGGGAACGGGGCTGTGATACAGGCACCTCCTCGAGACCCTGGGCAGGGCGTTCAGGCCTACATCGGGAGTTCCTGGGGGAAGGGAGACAGGGCAGAAGACCTGCGTCTGATTAAGGGACTCTGGGGTCATTGAGCAATGGGGGGTTGCGGGGGAATGGGTCACCTTCTTCAAATCTCTCATCCAACCTTGCTGCTGTGAACCCAGCAGGGCTGTGGATGCAGAAACTCTGCAAAACCTTGGGTCTCAACCCAGAATCCTCCCGTGGTTCCAGCTTGGCCCCTGGGCCTGTGCTGGCAGCTCCTTGAAGTGCCTTCTTAGCTCCTGCTCCTCTCTTGAGTCCTCTTGGACTAAACGCCTCTGAGTTCATTCATCCTCAGTGGGGCTGGCTGTAGACATCATCTGGGCTTCTGCTCAGATGCCACCTGCAGGGGGCCTTTCCTGACCCCCGCACCTGGAATAGCAGCCCAGGTCCCTCTCTGTCCCCGTTTCCCTTGACATAGTCCATATCTGTTTATTGGCAAATAGTCACCTCTGTGCACACCCCAGAATGTCCATACCCTGGCAGCCCCTGGCAGCCTCGTTCCCAGGCGTGTGGAGGAGACCCAACCTGGAAGCAGGAAACAGGGGAGATGCCGTTCCCCCGTGGTCTGCTGGAAGGGCACAGCTGACCACACTCTACCTGAAACCCTCCCACGGCTCCTGATTACTCTCGGGGTAAATGCAAGCAGCCTGGCTGTGGCCGCAAGCCCCATCCCTCTCCCTCCTCCGTGCTTCCCCTCCCCCGACCTGCAGTCCCGGGGCTCTTTTCCAACTTTCTGTCCTCGCCCCAGGACCTTTGCCCATGCTCCCTCTCTGCTTCTCTCACCCAGCTGGTGCCTACTCATCCTGCAGGGCTTCTCCTCATCACCTCCTCCCCAGGGAAGCCCTCTGTGATTTCTCCTCTGCCTCAACTCCTGGCATCCATGGAGAGGCCGTCTTATGGGTCCATGGAGCCTCCTTGGCCTTCCAGGGTCATGTGTGTGATCACACATAAGATAGCTCAGCTGTGAGATGCGTCTCCCTCGCTCAGTTGTAAGCAGGGCCGAGTCTTTCCCTACTGCCCTGTGCTGTCTGTCATGGTGCCTGGCTTGACACCTGCATGCAGAATGAGTAAGTGAGTGAATGGAGGAGGCTGCCCCTGGCAGAGGACAAGGACAGGGACAAGTGGTTTCTCTGCTCTTTCAGCCCAGCCGAGCAAATCCAGCCCCTTTGCTCAGGGAAACGCACCACTGACTTTACCAGCACCATCACCTGCTGATTGAGAGGTGGTTGGAAAGAAGCAGAAAGAGCCCTGGGTGGGCAGGGAGGGGGTCTACCTCCTCCAGGGACACTGCCACCTCCTCCCATAAGCCTTCCCTGATCACACCTGAGGATCAGCCTACACAGAGTCCACCCCGTCCTCCCCTGCATTGTGTCTGCACTTGCCATACACTTCCCCTTGTGCTCCATTCATGTAAGTATCAAAAGGGAATTTATATGGGAACCCTTCCCCCATAACCAGGAGCTTCCTTGGGACAGGGACCATGTCTGAGTCACATCTGTGTCCCCAGCCCTCATTAAGACTCAGTGGTAGTTTGTCCCTCATTAAGTGTTCTTAAAAAGAACCACACTGGACAGCTCCCTTTGAGTAAACCCTGTCCTTCCCCAGACCTCAGTTGCCCCCTCTGTGAAATGGGTGTGGGCCTAGAGAGTGCTTCTCTAAGGTCCCCCCCATTCTAGGAGTGATTCCTCCACAAGCCTCGCTTTCTCCTTCTGTGAAATGGGGAGGTAACGATGCTCACCTCGCCGGGGCTGTGAGGATGCAGTGAGGAGATGTGTATGATGTGCAGGTGCAGCGCCTGCATCTGTGGGGCCTCTGTCCGGAGTCTGGTCGGCCTCCCTGTACCCGCCTCTGCCCCAGGACATTTGCTGCCATTTCCTGGGATGCTGCTGAGCCATCACTGGCTGAAGCTTTTCCGCAGCATTTTACCATCTTGTCCTCCTCCCAACTGGGAGGCTGAGATAAAGGTCCTTTTGGTCCTTTGAAAGACAAACCTCCTGTCCCCCAGCTGGCAAAGCACAGCAGAGGTTCCTGCTGCTCTTAAAGCAAAGAGCCAAACCTTGAACTTGGCTTTCAGTTCCTGCCCCACCCCCTCCAGCCCCACCCACATCAACCAGGTGTGGAAACTGAGGCGACGACACTCACCAAGGCCACCCTGTCAGGAGAGAGCAGAGCCAGATTCAAACCCAGACCTGTTGGAATTAGTCCCTGGGCCTGGCTGGCCCCCCAGGCCCCCCAGAAACCCTGACTCCACAGGGTGTCATTTCCCCCAGTGGGACTCGTCACAGCCAGAAAAAACTCATCTCCCTCAAATCTTTGTTTCATGGTGACAGGCTGCCCAGCCCGGCACTCAGGCACTGTCTCTGCCTGTCTCCTGCCCTGGGCCCTCCCCACAGGCTCGGGCTTACCTCGATTCGCTTCCCCCCAGCTTCCCCACATTCATCCATGTAGACCCGTGGGAGGTGTGGGGGACCCTGATCTGTCTTGGCCATGTTTGCCAAGGACATAGGAGCCTTTGAAGGGGACAAGCAATTCCTGGCTAGGGGTTTGTGTCCAGCCCGAGGCCTTTGTGGATGCTCCCCAGGCTCCTCATTAAAAAGCTAAGAGGGCTGGTTCCAGAGGATCCCGAGGACCAGTGCAGCTGGTGCATCTTCTCTGAGCATCAGCGTCTGAGGACCGATGGCTGGGCAGCCATGCTGGCACCACTGGTCGTGATTCACCAGTAGTGGCCTGGGTTAATCAAAGGGGCTGTGGGCACCTGGGGGCTGCCTTCCTTCCCTGCTTCCTTCCACAGAATGTCATGTAGCAACATCTCCGGGTGCTCTTGGGACCCTTCAATCGACAAGTATTGATGAGCCAGAACTCTGGGCTGCATCCCTCTTATCTGCTTTCTTCAGTTGGGGCATATAGGAATATAAGCAGGCATCCACTCTCAGGGGTTCACAATCTGATGGTAGAGGCAGGTGCCCAAGAGGACAGGCACAATGAAGACTCATTCGTGTAGTGGTGGGGATGAGAGCGGGTCTGTATGTTAGAGGCTGAAGCCAGGTCAGAGGCACTTGGGCTTGAGTTCTGGTTCTGCCACCGACAGGCTATGGGACTCTGGGCTGGTTACTTACCTCCCTGAGCCTCAGTTTTGTCATTGCTACAATGAGGATCAAGTTGGGATGCCGGGAGGACTGAATTAAGTGCTCGGCCTAATGCCTGGCACACAGTAGGTACTCATTAAACAGTAGCTCTTAGCTATGCATCCAGTAAGTGTTAGGTGAGCACCTACTATGTGCCAGCCCTGCTTAGGGAACTGAGAATTCAGCGGTGAAGAAAAAGCAGATGCAGTCGTTGTCCTTGGAGATCTTAAGGTCTTAATCAGAGGGCTGAATGTGAGTCATACAGAGATTGGCTCTGAAGGGGAGTGTGGGGTCCTAGGAGACCTGCAAAGCGGGTCTTGCTGGGAGGATGGAGAGAGGAGGATAGATGCAGAGTCATTATGGGTAAGTGATAGGGCTGGAGGCCCAGTTGGGTTCGGGGGGTGAAAAGGATGCCGCCTGGCCTGGGTACTTGGATGGGTAGATGGAGGTGTCATTCACGGGGAGACAGGACTGGGAAGGAGTCAGGTTTCTGGGGCAGGGAGCTCGTGAACTTGGACTTGGGTCCGTGGGGTTTGTGATGGCATCGAGTCTCCTCACGTGATGCAGAGTTGGGGGCCTTGGAGTTCTTGCTCTGCCGGCCCTAGGCTGAGAAGTCCTGAAGGATCCAGAGGCCCTGACCTCAGGAGCTCACATGGGGGGGTCCATGGAACTGTCACAGGTGGAGGTTTGGTTGGACACATTTGATGGGGGCGGAGGAGGAAGTCGGGATTGGCTCTGCTGGGTCATCTCTGGGCTGAGTCCCAGAGGATGTGTAGAGTCACCAACAGAGGCAGGGGTGGTCAAAGTGGGAGGTGCCCGAGGGCGAGGGCTGGCCTGCAGAGGCCCAGGTGCAGGGGAGAGAGCACTCAGGATGCTACTGCATGGGCAGCCTGGGAGGCCAGGAGCAGGCAGGAGTTAGAGCAGGAGGGCCTGGGATGTTGGGCGCAGAGTTTGCATCCCAACCCATGCTCCCAGGGCTGGAGAGGGAGCTTCTCTCAGTCTTCTTTTTCTGTAGGATTCAGCGTGTGCCTGGGGGCACCACGAAGTGAAACTGCTCTGAGCAGTCAGAGTGAATTGCATGGCCCCGCTGGGCTGGTAGGCTAGTGCCTGGCACTCTGAACACAGTGCTAGGGACCTGCGCTTGGCTTAGCTTTACCAAGGTCACACAGCAAATTTTTGGCAGACTTGAGCCTAGAATCCAAGTGTCCTAATGTCCAGTCAAATTCCCATTTTTAGATGTGGACCCTGGCCTCACAGACCCTCCAGGTCTGGTGGGGAAAAGGAAACTTGAAATGACCTTGACTGCTCGGCCCTAAGTCCAGTTGAGCTGTTTGACCTTGGTCAAGATACTTAAACTCTCAGTTTCCACCTCTGTTAAGAGAGAGACTGGCTTTATGCTCCCTTTCACTCTAGGGTTCTGTGGCTTATTAACAGGAAAAACTCAAAAATACGCAGCAAAGGAAACCACACACACACACACACAAACACACACACACACACACACACACACACACACACAAAAGACAACCCACAGAATGGGAGAAAATCTGCAAAAGATACAACCAACAAGGGTTTAGTCTCCAAAATATACAAACGACTCATAACTCAATAACAACAACAACCAAAACAACAACCCAATCTACAAATGGGCAGAAGACCTGAATAGACATTTCCCCAGAGAAAACAGATGGATGGCCAGTAGGCACATGAAAACATGCTCAGCATCACTAAGTATTAGAGAAATGCAACTCAAAACTACAATGAGGTTCTGCCTCACACTGGTTAGAATGGCCACCATTAATAAGTCTGTAACAAATGCTGGAGAGGGTGTGGAGAAAAGGGAACCCTCCTTCACTGTTGGTAGAGATGTAAATTGTTATAACCACTATGGAAAACAGTATGGAGAGTCCTTAGAAAACTACGGAACTACTATATGATCCAGCAATCCCACTTCTGGGCATACATCCTGATGAAACTATGTCATTTTTTTTTCTTTTTTCCTTTTTTTTCTTTTTTCTTTTTGTCTTTTTAGGGCTGCACTCATGGCATATGGAAGTTCCCAGGCTAGGGGTCGAATTGGAGCTGCAGCTGCCTACACCACAGCCACAGCAACGCCAGATCTGAGCCATGTCTGCAACCTACAACACAGCTCACAGCAATGCTGGATCCTTAACCCACTGAACAGGGCCGGGGTGGAACCCACATCTTCATGGATACTAGTTGGGTTTGTTACTGATGAGCCACAATGGGAACTCCCCAAACTATAATTCAAAAGACACACACCCCTACGTTCATTGCAACACTATTCACAATAGCCAAGACATGGAAACTACCTAAATGTCCACTGACAGATGAATGGACTAAGAAGACATGGTACATATACACAATGGAATACGGCTCAGCCATAAAGAAGAACAAAATAATGCCATTTGTAGCAACATGGATGCAACTAGAGACATTCATACTAAGTGAAGTAAGTCAGAAAGACAAATACAATATAATATCCCTTATATGTGGAATCTAAAATATGCCACAAATCTAAAGAACAGAAACAGATTCACAGACATAGAGAACAGACTTGGGGTTGCCAAGGGGGAGGGGGGAGGATGTGGGATGGATGGGGAGTTTAGAGTAGTAGATGCAAACTAGTACATTTAGAATGGATAAGCAATGAGGTCCTGCTGTATAGCACAGGAAACTATATCCAATCTCTTGGGATAGAACACGATGGAAGATAATATGAGAAAAAGAATGCATATATATGTATGACTGTGTCACTTTGCTGTACAGCAGAAATTGGCACAACATCATAAATCAGCTATAATTAAAAAAAAATAGGAGTTCCCATTGTGGCGCAGTGGTTAACGAATCCGACTAGGAACCATGAGGTTGCGGGTTCGGTCCCTGGCCTTCGATCCGGCGTTGCCGAGAGCTGTGGTGTAAGTCGCAGACGCGGCTCGGATCCCGCGTTGCTGTGGCTATGGCGTAGGCCAGTGGCTACAGCTCCAATTCAACCCCTAGCCTGGGAACCTCCATATGCCGAGGGAGTGGCCCAAGAAATAGCAAAAAGACAAAAAAAAAAAAAATGTTGAGGAGTTCTTGTCCTGGCTCAGCGGTAATGAACTTGACTAGTATCCATAAGGACGCAGATTTGATTCCTGGCCTCACTTAGTGGGTCGAGGATCCGGCATTGCTGTGAGCTGTGGTGTAGGTTGCAGACATAGCTCAGATCCTGCATTGCTGTGGCCGTGGCATAGGCCAGCAGCTATAGCTCCAATTTGACCCCTAGCCTGGGAGCTTCCATATGCCAAGGGTACAGCCCTAAAAAAGACAAATAAATAAATAAATAATAAAAACTAAGAATAATGAAATATATTGCTTATTTATTATGTGCCAGGCATCCCATAAACACTTATGAGCTTTATGTCATTTAGTTATATAAATACATATAAAACAGAAATAATCCTACTTTCCAGATGAGAAAACTGAGGCTCCCAGAGGTGAAATAGGTCACACAGCTAATTCATCACAATGCAAAGCAGGCTCTCCTGGGCTCTCCTAGACCACCCACTCCACCCTGCCCTTGGGCAAATTCTGAGCCTGCCTTCAAATACTACTCTGTTTCCCCAGAGAGGGATCCACTTCATTACAAAAGAAGAACCACTTCATTACCAAAGACCCCTCTTCAAAAAGACAAAACAAGGAGACCAATTAAAGTCACTCGGAGTCCGCATCACTTTGGAAATCGATGCACTATGATTGCGAATCCAGCGTCTGCCAGCAGCCACCTAATTTTAGCTGGATCTTTGCAGGCTTCTCACTGGGCTCATCCGCCCCCATGGACCAGCCAAGCGGTTCTGAGAACGTCATTGATCTTTTGACTAAAGCGTCCTAATGAAATACAAACCCGTCGTGACTCAGAGAGCCGTCTGCCACGGCTGCACAGAAGCGATGCTCCTGGAACAGTAACCATAATTTCACTGTAAAGCCACCCTCTTGCACTGTGGCCCCCACCTATATTCCTACCTTGATCTTGCATTCACAGCTTAGGCCCTGAAACGTGATGCCTTTTACGGTCTCGACTTTGTCACCAAGTGATGGGGGACCAGCCATCCACAGGGTGGTAAAGATATTTCCAGTTATGTGCAAGCTCCCTATGATAATGGCCCCTGGCCTCTATGTATTTGCAGGAGGGGGCTTTGTGGGAAGGTGATTCAGTGTTCCTGTCCCGGGACACTCAGCCCAGTGCAAGTGGCTGAGGAGGTGGCAGGGGAGAACCAGGGTCCCCAAGAATGCAAACACTGTCCTCGAATAGCGACAACCTATGTGCCCCGCCACAGTGGGCAGGAAGATCTTACAGCCTCTGCCTGGAAAGGGGGCTTTCTGGGAAACCAGTGGGGAAGAAGCGCACCGGCCTCTTGGGGGACAGGACCCCTCCAGCTTGGATGTCACATCTGAGTGGGGAAAGCTCTGAAGATCCAGCCCCTCATTCTACAGATGGGGCCCTGAGCTCAGAGGGGGAGAGACATCCTATGCTAAGGTCACACAGCAAGTTGGTGGCAGAAAGTGGACACGGATGTCCCTCACTGGATGGTCAGCTTGGTGACCCTAGTGTCCAGCAAGGATTAGTGAATGACTGAGTGAGTGCATAAGTGAGGTGGCCAAATGTCATATACACATACATGCTGGGAGTTCCTTTGGTGGCTCAGCAGTTAATGAACCCCACTAGGATCCATGAGGATGTGGGTTTGATCCCTGGACTTACTCAGTGGGTTAAGGATCCAGCGTTGCTGTGCACTGTGGTGTAGGTGGCAGATGAGGCTTGGATCTCACGTTGCTGTGGCTGTGGTGTAGGCCAGCAGCTACAGCTCCAATTCCGCCTCTAGCCTGGGGATTTCCATATGCTGCAAGTGCGGCACTAAAAAGCAAAAAGAAAAAAAAAAGCATGCTGACTTAACACGTCTGGTGTGGGCCAGGAGCCACGTGGCCTGGATTTAAAGACAACGGAAGCTCCAACACCTACAGTGTGACCTTGGGAGAGGAGTACCTGGGAGATGGGGTGAGGTTGGTACCCACTTCCTGGGGATATTGGTAGGATTAACTGAGAAAAAGCAAATTCAGCATTTAGTACCGTGCTGGCAACACAGAAACCAACAAAAATAATAGTTTTTAACACTAGAAGTATTTTTCACCATTAACCTATTTGCTTTATTCTATAATGCCATCTATCAGAGCACCATCGATTTAATAACAGCTTTTGAAGGGGAGTGCACACAAAAGGAAAAATGAAATTACATGTCTAGATCAATCGAAAGAAGCATCTTGTTCTGGAAAGTTTAAAATGGATATGTCCCAGAACTGAAGACATGTGAGGTGAATGTCAAAAAGCTGTTTCTGGATTTCAGATTCCTGGAAATGCTCCCAGGAACTGCCGAAGGGGAGGAATGGCAGCAGCGCTGCAGGGGAACAGACCAGAGCCCTACTCTGCACCCAACCGGCGAGTGACCCCTGGGAAACTAAGCAGGACCCTGTGGACAAAAAAGTCTTTCTGTGTCCCCCATTTCTTGTTTGTAGAAACAGACCTTGTTTAGCTTCCATGACCTCCCCGGAGCTCCAAAGGGCAGGTTCAAACAGTCACTAATCATGGGAGTTCCCACTGTGGCTCAGTGGGTTAAAGACCTGACGTTGCTATGGCTGTGGTGTAGGCCTGCAGCTGCACCTCTGATTTGCCCCCTAGCCCAGGAACTTTCATTTTCAACAGGTGCAGCCTTAAAAAAAAAAAATTATTAATCAGGGAAGGGAGGGGATGCGGAGAGAGGGGAAAAGCAGTCAAAAAACCACAGCACGGGGTCCTGTTTCTCCTTGTGGAATATACATAACAGCATCTCTTCTGTAGAATTAAACCTCCCAACCAATGGAAGAAGCTAACTACTTGATGAAGCATCCTTCATTCCAGGACCACCAGAACCAGTCCTGGAGCCACAAAACGCCAACTCTGAAGAAGAATGAAAGCTCGCCTAGGCCGGAAGCTACAGCTCCGATTAGACCCCTAGCCTGGGATCCTCCATATGCAGCAGGTGTGGCCCTAAAAAAGATGAAAAAAAAAAAAAGAATGAAAGCTTGCATCTACCCTGATCCTTACCTGTGGCCATATTTTCCACTCCCCAAACTATGAGACCACGTCCTATTCTCTCCCAAAGGGGGCCACAGTCTTTAGGGCATTACCCTGCTGTGACTTCTTTGCCTGGTAGAGCAATAAAGCTATTTTTTTCTCCTTTACCCCAAACTCTGTCTCCATGCTTCTGTTTGGCCTGGCACTGGTGGACAGAGGCCAAGTTTTGGCAACAGAAGTCCCGTTCTGGCCTTGATTTCTTGCCTGGACAGTGAACACAGGCATTAGAGGATCCCTCCAGATTCTGGACCTGGTGGGAGAAGAGGGAATTCCTCTGCAGGCCCAGCTGCACAGATGAAGGCTCCAGGGCCTGGGCCAGGGATCTGTGGCCGGTGAGGCTGAAACCAATGACCCACCTCTGACTTGAACCCAGCCTAAATCCAGATTGGGACTTGAAAGTACTTTTTAAAAAAATTAGAATCACTCACATGGTGTCCCTGAGGCTCAGGTCCTCTGTGTCTCAGCCCAGAAGGAATTCAGCGAGAGACAAAGTGATAGGCAAGAAATAAATGTATGAAGATAAGATGCTTGTGAGAGGAGTTCCCGTCATGGCACAGTGGTTAACGAATCTGACGAGGAACCATGAGGTTGCAGGTTCAATCCCTGGCCTTGCTCAGTGGGTTAAGGATCTGGTGTTGCCGTAAGCTGTGGTGTAGGTAGCAGACACGGCTCGGATCCTGTGTTGCTCTGGCTGTGGTGTAGGCCGGTGGCTACAGCTCCGATTCGACCCCTAGCCTGGGAACCTCCATATGCTATGGGTACGGCCCCAGAAAAGGCAAAAAGACAAAAAAAAAAAAAAACCCAAAAAACAAAAAAAGAAAAAAAAACAAACCAAGAGGCTTGTGAGAGGTGCAAATGGGCAGGCCAGGAGGTTCTGCCCCAGGATTAGGTGGACTACATTTTTATTACCCAAGGAAAGTTGGGGAGGGGGGAAAGACGGCTTTCCTCCTCATTCTTTGAGTAGACATCAGGCTTACATCTCCAGGTCCTCCTTCGTATTGGGTGAGAGAGTATTTGACCCGACGAGGTCAAACTAGGACGGTCCTGGTGCTTCTTCACATCAGCAGAAGGGTGGGAACCGATGCTAAAATATCGAACATCTCAGGTTGCCATGTAAGGAGGCTCCTCCTTTGGAATGTAATCTTGCTTGCCCTTAGATTCCTGTCCTTGGTCCTACGGATCCTTATCCCGCTGAACTTGAATTCAGGCCCCATCTTATCTTTCGCTTAATGACCTGAGGCATATGTCTTGCTTTTAGTTATGGTTTTAGAGTTAAGCAAGCCTGCTTCATCCACGTTCTCAGTGATCATTATCTTATAAAGGCCTCCCAGAGCTCCCTGGGTTTCCCTCTCTACCTATGGTCCCTTCCTGGGACTTCGACAACTACTGTGTAACTATCCTAGTCCATCCCTATCAACCCGCACCTCCCCTCAGGCCCCTGAGCAAAGAGCTTGGAAGCAGAGACCACATCCCACTGGGACTGGCCTCCTGAGGGCAGTGGGCACCTCGTCCCCAGTCCCCACCCAGCCTGTTCTCTGGAGGCCTCTACCCACCTCTCCCTGGGAGCCATCCCGGCCATGCCCACCTCCCCCTGCCATCCTAGACCTGCTCACAGAAATTCTGGGAGGCAGACCCTGCAGACTGAACCCCCCCACCCAGCCCCACCCCACTTCAGGAGCTCTGAGAGCTGCCCTTGAAGGGGTGGGAGGGTAGGAGCTTGGAGGGAGAGGGTAGGTAAGATGATGGCCAAGTGGGTCTGTTTACTCCCATTTGCTCCAAGTTACCTTTAAACAGGATAAAATTACACTCTAATCCCCTTTATCTCCACGCAGTGCTTCTTCTAAAAGCAGAGCACCTTGATACTTTAGGAAGAAAAAAAAATCGAGGAAGATGAGACATGTAATTTCCAGTGTAAAGTGAGAATGGAGAAATTTCAATGAGCTCATAGTCACACCTCTTCAATGCCTTGAAAACCAAAACCATGACAGGTGTTCCAGGACCAAAGCCCAGCTTCGAGGTAGAAAGGGAAAGCCAGCAAGACCCTGTGGTGCCCGCCTGGGCACAAAAACCCTTCTATGTCCTCCATTTCTTGTGGTTAGGAAATAGGCTTCATTCAGCCCCCTTGACCTTCCCTGAATTCCAAAGTATAGATTCGAACAGTTGCTTATCACAGAAGGGAGGGATGCAGAAGAAAGCCGGTGCAGTCAAGTAACCTCGTGCAGCCTTGGGGCAGGGTCCTGGTTCCTCCTCAAAGAATATACACAACTATATCTTTGAGCTCTTCTGCAGGAACTGAGGCCTCTGCCCAGGTGGCGGATGGCACCTTCCAGCTGAGCGCAAGGATCTTGGAGCATTGCTCCGTTACCTGGGGACCAACCGTCAGAAGAAAGTCACATACCCTGGAGCCCTCACCCTAAGTTTTGCTGATTAAAAACTTCTTCAGGAGTTCCCGTCGTGGCTCAGTGGTAACGAACTCAGCTAGGATCCATGAGGACGTGGGTTCAATCCCTGGCCTCAATCAGTGGGTTAAAGGATCTGGCGTTGCCGTGAGCTGTGGTGTAGGTCACAGACACGGCTCAGATCCCACATTGCTGTGGCTGTGGCATAGGCTGATGGCTACAGCTCTGATTCCACCCCTAGCCTGGGAACTTCCATATGCTGCAGGTGTGACCCTAAAAAGACTAAATCAATCAATCAATCAACATTTAAAATAAATAAATAAAACACTTCTTTCCCCCCAAACCTTTGGGCAGTTCGGGGTTTTGATCACAAGCAACCTGTTCTCCTTGCTTGGCCTTGCAATAGTCTTTTCTGTTCCAAACACTGATGGATGTTTCGGTTTGGCGTCACCGTGCGTGAAGCTCAAGAATTTGTGTTTGGTAACAAAAGCGGTCTGGTGGGAAAGGAGTGGGGGCAGGTGTGTTCTGCTGGGTGTGAGACAGGCAGTGGGGGGACTTAGGGAGGGTGTTGATTGGAAAACCCTAGGGCCTGGGTTCCCCAGGAGTCTGTATTTATTAATCCCTCATTGGCTTACTAAGCCTTTGCAAATTGGCTCCTGGGCCACCCTGCTGTTGAGACTATCACGCTCTCCATATTCACTTTTTTCTTAGACTCAACAATGTGTTTTATTATGTTATTTATTTTTTGCTTTGCTTTGTTTTTTGGCCACATGTAGAAGCTCCTGGGCCAGGGATCGAACCAGAGCCACAGCAGTGGCCAGAGCCTCTGGAGTGAAAATGCCTGATCCTTAACCTGCAGCACCATAGGAAAACCCCATAGGAGATGTTTTATTATGCATCTTAGATGGATACATTTCATATGTGACTTTAAAACTTCAATGAATAGTTGAATGAAAATAATCATATATATAGTATATACCATATTAGACATAGTAGAGGATATATTATATAGCATATGCAGTAATATATAACATATATTTCATATAGTACATATACACACACTTTTTTTTTTTCCTACTTTTTAGGGCAGGAGCCATGGCGTACGGGAGTTCCGAGGCTAGGGGTTGAATCAGAACTGCAGCTGCTGGCCTAGCCTACAGCCACAGCAATGTAGGAACCAAACCACATCTGTGACCTACACCATAGCTCATGGCAATACTGGATCCCTAACCCACTGAGCGAGGCCAGGGATCAAACCCACAACCTCATGGTTCCTAGTCAGATTCGTTTCTGTTGTGCCACAATGGGAACTCCCACGCATATATATATATTTTTTAATCTAGCACGTAGTTAATACTATGAACCATGATAATGGACGGCTTCTTTGGATCTTGCTGCCTTTTTTATTGAATTTTATGACCACAAACAGCTTTAGTAGATTCCCTATCGCTAATTGGAAATAATGAGAATGGATTTACAACCTGTATTTTCTTGAAGCCTATGAGACCTCAAGATTATTGTTATCCTAATAGAACTCCAAAGATTGTCCAAAGAAAATAATGTGGTCCACGAAATAGCTCAAGCATCTACCTGAGAACCACCGCCAGGTACTCAGTAGCTGCAGTCTTGTGGGAGGAGGCAGGGGTATGGGGGCTTTCTTCTCTGTGTCCCTGGCAAATGCTTTTCTCCCATGGATCACAGGGTCTTCGCTGCAGGCTGAGTGGGACTCTGTGATGGCCTTGTCCATGCAATTGCTTGTACATGTTGACTGCAGCTTGATAGAATATTCTTACAAAGATCAATTTTTAAAAAACATTTCCTGTTCCTTTTTTTGTTTTTGTTTTGTTTTTTTAGGCATATGGAGGTTCCCAGGCTAGGGGTTATATCAGAGCTACAGCCACTAGACGACGCCACAGACACAGCAACACTAGATCCGAGCTGCATCTGCGACCTACAACTCAGGCCATGGCAACGCCAGATCCTTGACCCACTGAGTGAGGCCAGGGATCAAACCCATGTCCTCATGGATTCTGGTCGGGTTCATTAACCACTGAGCCACAACAGGAACTCCTGACATCACCCATTCCTTTAGAAATGTCCTCTAATAACTCCATTATTTGAGCAGCCAAACCAAGGCATGGGAATCCCAGAACAACGGAAAAAAAACTGTGAAGTGTGTATGCCATAGTTTCCTGGCTGCGGAGACTGTTTAACCCATCATGTAACCTGTAAACCCTCCACCCAGGGCTTCTGTAGCTATGGTATATTCTGGCCAGTGGGGGAGAGACTTTAAGTAGAACGCATCAGTGGACAGGCTCATGAGGTTGAAGTGGGACTGGTTACCTCAGGTCAGGGTCCTGAGCCTGTTCCACCTGCCGCGGCAGACACCACGGCACCTGCAGCCCATCTTGATCTGCTGTGCAGACCCTGGAAGGTACCCTGGGCCTGGGTACCACATGGGGGATGGGGTGCGGGGGGTTGGGGGGGGTGAGGAATGTCTATGTTCCCTTCTCCAACTTTGTTCTTTTCCGTTTTGATTTGAGTGATTTCCTGAAACTGGTTTTCTGCATCCCTGATGGAATCATGCTTCCTCATTTTTATAGACTTTCATGACGTTCATCTCAATCCTTTGTTTTCTTTCTTAAGCTACACCCACTCATTTTCAACTCTCTCCACCATTCTCATCAATCGCTTTTCCTTGAGCCCTGGGCTTTTTGAGATTTTGTTGTTTCGTTTTGTGTTTGGTCATTCTGCTCGTGTATCTGAATGTTTCTTCTGGATCTTGGGTCATTCTTTTCCTGAAGCAAGTTCTTCATCTACCTTTTGTTGACGATCTTCTTCTCTTATTTCTCTTCCTTTTGTGAGGGGCTGTGTCTGGGTGCAAATCCTTGCTGGTTTTTATCCATTGCTAGATAGAGAGGGCCAGTGGCACAGGGGAGCAGGGTGAGGCTCAGCTTCTCTTTGGGTTTTTTACCTCAAACGCTCTCACCCCAAATGTGTCATTTTCTGTGTCAAAGGCGGGGTGGGGTGGGAGAGGGTTGCTTTTCAGGAGTCAGGAATTTTGCATGGCTCATGGCACATCACAGTAGGTCACAGGCTTGCTGTGACCTGAGATCCACCTCATTCTCTCCATCTTGGTTGTGACCAGGAGGCCAGGGAGGACCCTGGCAATGGCTTGCCCGCCTGAGGTCTCCTGGGCCCAGCACCCCTGCTGTGCTAAGTTGGGGCATGGACCTTCACCCTAACTCACCCCCATCTAAAGCTCATGGCCATTTACACGTAGAATGTAGCCTTTGCATCTCATTGAATGGCAATTTCATCCTTCCGGGGCTTGGCAGTCATCCTTGGCGCCTGCATTTCTCTCACATCCCACAACCTCTCCATCAACAGATGTTGCTGGCTCCCTTTCAACATATGTCCAGAATTCTTCCCCTTCTTACCACCTACCTTGTGACCCCCTGGTCCTTGCCACCACCATCTCTTGCCCAGATAATAGAGCCTCCAAACTGTCTCCCTTCCTCTTGCTTTGCCCCCACACTCCATGCAGTGGGTGGAGCAGTCCTGCTAAATGTGACATCTCATGTCATCCCTCTGCTCCTGAATCCTGTGACCTTGCGTCATTCTTCGGCATCACGGCCCTGCCAGGGCTCCCGTCCCACTCAGGCCCATAGAGCCCCGTCCACGCTGGCCGTCAGTGAGTCTCTGCCCTCTTCTCCCATCCCCCTCACCTCAGTTCCCTCCACCTCATCCATGTGGCCTCGTGGCTCTTTCTTGTTGTCCTGCCCTGTGTCAGGAACCCCTGGTCATGGCCAGAACTGTTCCCCCTGCCTGGAAGCCACTCCTCAATTTGCATGGCTACCTTCCTTACCTTTAAAAATCTTTCTCCCTCTCTCTCTCTCTTTTATTTTTTTTTTTCCTTCTTTTTACAGCCATCTGGAAGTGTCCAAGCTAGGGGTCAAATCAGAGCTGCGGCTGCCACGGCCACAGCCGCCTGATCCGAGCTGCCTCTGTGACCAACACAGCAGCCTGTGGCCATATCTGATCCTTGACGCCTTGAGCGAGGCCAGGGATGGAGCCTGCATTCTCATGGACATCATGGCAGGTTCCTAACCCTCGCCACAATGGGGACTCCCTGAACTCTTTCCTTAATGTCGCCTTCTCATTAGGCCTCCCTTGGCTCCCACTTCATTTTACCCTCGCCCTGTGTATTCTCAACCCCCTTGAACTTGGCTTTACTTTTTCTTTTGCCCTGGTGCTGATATACAGTTTATTTCTTTATTCTGTTCGTTGATGATCTGCCTCTCCCTCTTGGAACGTAAACTCCATAAAGACAGGAAAATTACTTTGTCTACCACAAGACCAGGAGGGCCTGGAATGGAGCATGACACTCAGGAGGCCCTCAATAAATATTTGTGAGATGAACAAGGGAATGAATGATGCATGACCGCAGAGACACCCAGGTCCTGCTCAAGGGCAGAGCTGTCGTGGGGGCCCACCGTCAGAGCTACCTCCCAGTATTTCAGGCCGTCCGCCGAGGGAGGAGGTTGGGGCTGCAGCATTTCCTCGCCAGATGGAAGGGGGGTTATCTTCTCCCAAGTTGTTTGTCCTTTATTGCCTTGGCAGTGAGTTTCCACCCTCTGTCATTAACCACACTGAAGGTCCTTGTCCTGACAGCTCTGGAAAATTGTTCCCCAGCGCAGAGCCCCTCTGTCATAGGGCCTGTGTCTGCTGGTGAGACCCCTGCGGTTGGGTACACGAATCCGGTGCTCCTGGCCGAGCGCCCAGGAAGGAAGGGCAGCAGAATCAAAGCTGAGAGAGCACCCCCTCCCTCAAAGCCGCCACCTCTGACTTTAATCTCAGTGCTAAGATGTCAGCAGGCCCGCTGGTCAGCTTTGCAAACTTCCTCTTCCTGCTGCAAATGAGGGGCCAGGCAGCCTAAGGGGCCTGCCTTATTCGCTGGTACAGCAAGTGATGCGGTCTCTCTGCCACCAGCAGGCCTGTTTCCAAGCCGGTTGGGCCTCCAGCTTCTAGTCTGAGGCTGAAGGGAGCCCTGGCTGATGGCGGTGGGTTTGCTCCTCTCTCCAGATCTCTCGGGAGCATCCATGTCTCCCTCCCTCCTGGAGGGATGAATTTATCTTCTCCGCAGCCCCCAGGCCTGGCTCTATTCTTGAATCTCCATTCAAGCTCGTTAGGATCCAGTCTGCTATCAATGCGGGTGCCTCAATAAATCCCCTGATTCTGAATGATGCCACAGGGTCTGTTACTCCCCTGCTGGTTCTCATTCTTCTTTGCCTGTGGGGTGAAAATCTGGCTCTAGGTACGTGTGATGGGCCCCCTTAGAAATATGGAGATGGGGGCAGGCAATGCCCTGGATCCCAAAACACAAGGAAGGAAGATAAGAATAAAGCAACCAGTCTAGGGAGTTCCTGTTGTGGCTCAGCAGTAATGAACCTACCTAGTATCCATGAGGACTTGGGTTCCATCCCTGACCTCCCTCCATGGGTTAAGGATCTGGTGTTGCCATGAGCTGGGGTGTAGTTCGCAGACATGGCTCAGATCCCGTGTTGCTGTGGCTGTGGTGTAGTCTGGACCCCTAGGCTGGGAACTTCCATATGCTGTGGTATAGCCCTAAAAAAAAAAAAAAAAAAAAAAAAAAAAAAAAAAAAAAAAAAAAGAAGAAGATGAAAGCAGCGAGTCCAGTCAGGGCTATGGTGTGGCAGACACTCTAGGATCAGCCCTGAGACCTCCCCCAAGTAAGCACATACACAAGACATTCCTGCTGTGGTGCAAAGGGATTAGCAGCATCTCTGCAGCTCCAGGAGACAGGTTTGATCCCTAGCCTGGAACAGTGTGTGAAAGGATCCGGCGTTGCCTCAGCGGCACTGCAGATTGCAACTGCTGCTCAGATCTGAGCCCTGGCCTGGGAATTCCTTATGCTGCGGAGTGGCCAAAAAAGGGGAAAAAAAAGGAAAAAGGAAAGGAGAGGAGAGCCTGCTGTGGCTCAGAGATGATCCAACCCAACCAGCATCTATAAGGATGAAGTTTTGATCCCTTGCCTCTATCATGGGCCAAGGATCCGGCGTTGCCCTGAGCTGTTGTGTAGGTTGAAGATGCAGCTTGGATCTTCCACTGCTGTAGCTGTGGCATAGGCCAGTGGCTACAGTTCTGATTAGACTCCTAGCCTTGGAACTTCTATGTGCTGTGTTTGTGGCCCTAAAAAAAAAGAGAGAGAGAGAGGGAGAAAGAGACATTCCTGGAGTCTGTCTGCTTCTTCCGTCTGCATGGCCATCAGCCTGGTCCAGGCATCACCATCTCTGTCTCTCCTGGACAGCTCAGCTGTGGTCCAGCTGCCTCCCTTGTCCCCTGTGGTCCATTCTCTGTACAGCAGACTGGTAGTCAGACCCTTCCCCACTGAACTCCCTCCAGTGAGAGATGGGTTTACACATGCATCTAGCTGCACGGCCTGCCATCCCTGGGCCCCTTCCAAGGTCCTGATATGGGGCGGCCCTGTGATTGGTAGCATCATAATTTGAAGATTAATTGGGGTTCATGGTTGCTCGAGAAGATTTAAAAGGCCCTGAATCTCAGAGCTCCTATAAGAAACAACTGGATAGAATTGTTCTCAAGTTTGATGACAATTCTAAAAATTTACATGACAACTCATCAATAACGGATTGTGATGATGAAAATAATAACACTCAGGAGCCATCAATAATAATAATAATAATACTAACAATTTCCATCCAACTCTGCTAGAGGAAAGGCTGAATTATCTTTCTATCCTCTCTACAGAAAATGATAATCACAAATTATTGCCATAAAAGGTGAAATCTGAGGAGATGCAGCCCCAAAATGGAAGCGGAAACCTGCTCTGGAGGGCCATCGGGATGCTAATTCAAAAACATCCTGTTATTTTTCTCGGTTCTGTAATTTGGGGGATAATCTTCAGCTTTTTAAAATCTGTAACTTATTGTGATTTCTTTTCTGCTTTGAAATAAATATTAAGTCATGCAGCTAAATTTGATTTCTAATTCTGGGCTCTTCTAACAAGAAAGCCCTAAAGTATACATTTCAGGTCCCACAGAATGTGGATCAGCTGCCTGCTAGGCCTTCCTACTGCACTTGGAAAACAACTTGAACTCCCGCGCATGGTCTGTAAGGCCTCCCCATCCCGCCCACTCTGTCCCCTCGCAGCCCCTCCCTCACACTCACCAAGCTGCAGACACGCTTGCCTTCTTCCTGTTTCTCAAACTGCCAAGCTCCATCCTACAGTGGTGACTTTGCATGTGCTGTATCTCCTGCTCAGAACCGCTTTCTCCCGTTTCTTCTTTTGTTTATGCAGGGTTCAGCTCAAGGCCACCTCCTCTGAGAAGCCCTTGGGGATAATCCTATGAAAGTGGAGCTCCTGCCCATCTGATGTGGCCTCAGTCAATGCTCTACCCTCTTTCTTTTCTTTTTTTCTTTTTTTTCTTTTTTGTCTTTTTTGTCTTTTTGCCTTTTCTAGGGCCGCTCCCGCTGCCTGTGGAGGTTCCCAGGCTAGGGGTTGAATAGGAGCTATAGCCACCGGCCTACACCAGAGCCACAGCAACCCGAGATCCGAGCCGCATCTGCGACCTACACCACAGTTCACGACAACACCGGATCCTTAACCCAGTGAGCAAGGCCAGGGACTGAACCCTCAACCTCATGGTTCCTAGTCGGATTCGTTAACCACTGTGCCACGACAGGAATTCCTACTCTACCCTCTTTCTTTGTTCACCTAACTATGCACCTTTCTATCGGAAAGGACAATGGAATAATGTCTCTCTTCAGTGCCTGTCCCCTTCCTCCACCCTGGCAGCAGGGCCATGTGAGCCCCAGGAGGGCAAGGGCACCTCTGTCCTGTCCATGGTGGCGTCCAGCACACAGAGCAGTGCCCAGCTCACAGCAAACACTCTGGGGCTATTTGCAGAATTAATAGACTGTTGTTTCTAGTTTGAACTGACAACTTCATTCCTGAAGGTCACATGGCTCAAGGACCTTAAAAAGCGCAAAACCTTGACCCATGATTCCTGTTCCTAGAGATGAGGTCCAAGGCAACTATCACAGAGACAGGCAAAAACAGATGTGAGCCACTGGTAGAAACCCGAGAACCAATCAGATGCGGGTTTTCATCTGGGATCCACCAATTGATTAGATGCTGTGAGACCTTGAGCAAGTTCTTGTCTTCTCTGAGCCCTGATTTCCTCATCTGTCAATGGGAACTGTCACAGTACCTCCTAGAGACGGAAGCAGGAGGCTCATATACCGTGGTGCATGGCGCAGAACCAGGCGTGCAGAAAACACACAGTATACGACCACTGCGACTGCTCCATGGTGCTCATTACACTGTTGTTCAGAATGTAATAAAATTTTGAAAGCGCTTGATTGTCTAACCATGGGGCACTGTTTAGGTCAGTGCCATCCTACTGAAGTGTCTGTCATGCAATGCAAACCACAAATGTAAGCACACATTTAATTTTATGTTTTTATTGTTTTTCTTTTTTGGCTGCACCCATGGCACATGGAAATTCCTGGGCCAGGGATCTCAGCTGAGCTGGAGCTGTGATCTATGCCACAGCCACCGCAATGCTGGATCTTTAACGCACTGCACTGGGTCTGGGATGCGTCAGCGCCTCCACAGAGACAAGCTGGATCATTAACCCACTTTGCCACAGTGGGAAGTGCAGCAAACATTTCATTTTAAATTCTCTAGTAGGCATGTTAAAAAAAGGTAATAAGAAATTGGTGAAATTAATTTTAAGAATATATTTTGTCTGAGCCAATCTATCCAACATATTATTTCAGCAGTAATCAGTATAAAAATTATCAGTGAGATTTTTACATTCTTTATTTGGTACCAAGCCTTCAAAATCTGGTGTGTATTTTCCATTTGCACCCATTTTCCTTTGGGCAGCTACATTTCAACTGCTCAGTAATCACTATGGCTGGGGCTGCCGCATTGGAGAGTGTATATCTAGATATTTTACTATTCAAATTTAAAATATGATACACCAATGTAAAGGGTTGGTTTGGGTTTTTTTTTCTGTCTTTTTTTCTTTTTTTTAGGGCTGCGCAGCATATGGAGGTTCCCAGACCAGGGGTTGAATCGGAGCCGTAGCCCCTGGCCTACGCCACAGACACAGCCACGCCAAATCCCAGCTGCATCTGTGACTACACCACAGCTCATGGCAGCATCAGATTCCTAACCCACTGAGTCAGGCCAGGGATTGAACCTGCATCCTCATGGATACTAGTCAAATTTGTTTCTGCTGAGCCATGACCAGGAACTCCTGGAAAGGCTTGTTTTTAAGATAATATTTAATCATTTAAGAAAAAGCTCACAGGATGTTCCCATCGTGGCTCAGTGGTTAACGAATCCGACTAGGAACCATGAGGTTGTGGGTTCATTAACTGCTGAGCCACAAAAGGAACTTCGGCTTTGCATGTTTTTGTGTGCCCTCTTGTGCCTCTGGCATTGCTATGAAAAGAAGGTGTCCTGTCCTGCCCACTGGTCCCAGGAAGGTGAGAGACAGATAAAGCAGACCTGCCTGTTAGAGCTATAGTGTAGGTTGCAGACCAGGATCCTGCATTGCTGTGGCATAGGCCGGCGGGGCTGCAGCTCTGATTAGACCCCTAACCTGGGAACCTTCATGTGCCGCGGGTGTGGCACTAAAAAGAACAACAAGACAAAAAGATAAAAAAAAAAAGAAAATATCAAGTCTTGACTGCTGTTATTTGTCTGCCATTCCTTCTCCCAGAGATGTTGACCCTTTTTAAATTTTATTTTTATTTTTATTTGGCCACCCCCTGGCATACAGAAGTTCCCAGGGCAGGGATTAAATCTGAACCATAGCAGTGACCTGAGCTGCCTCAGTGACAGCTCCAGGTCTGTAACCTACTGAGCCACCAGGGAACTCCCAGTGAGCCCTTTTAAGTTGGGGGCTCTCTGTTTTTCATTTTTGTGTGCTAAGGCTAAGTGTCTGTTGGAGGGAAAGTAGAAAGGCTGCCGCATAGAAGCATTGAGTAACTGGCTTGTTGGACAGCTGAGCTGAAGAGGGAACAAGAGGAAGATGATTTTGAAAGCAGAAATTGGTATCAAATGGGATCTTTCAGTTTCTGGTAACAGAAAGCATAACACAAACTTCTTAAAACAATGGAATTTAAGTGGCTCATAGAACTAAAAATTTCCAGGTGTGGGCTTCAGGAGGGGTTTGATCATGGTGCTGGGTTATTTATTTACTTATTTTACAATGTTCTCTACTGTGGCCAGCTTCATATGTTGATTTTATCCTCAGGCTGGCTTCATTCAAGGTGAAAAAGTGACTACATCAGATTTCAGCTTCATGTCCTCACACCAACCATTGCAAAAGACAGAGAACATCCATGTCCCATAATTCTTGGCAAAAAATTTAGGGTTTACATTGATTTAAGTACAATTGCTGAGCAAGGTGAATGTGATTCCTGTGTGGCTTCGACCAATCACACCCCTCCTCAGTTTCTCAGGAGGGTTAGTCCCGCCCAAACCGCAAGCCAGTACATACTGAGGGGGTTTTTAAATTTTTTTAATTTTGTTTTTTTGCCTTTTTAGGCCTGCACCCATGGCATATGGAAATTCCTGGGCTAGGGGTAAAATTCGAGCTGCAGCTGAGGCACAGCAATGCCAGATCAGAGACGCATCTGCACCTATGCCAGAGCTCTCGGCAATGCCAGATCCTTAACCTACTGAGAAGGGCCAAGTATTGAACACACATCTTCATGGATAATAGTCAGGTTCTTAACATGCTGAGCCACAACGGGAACTCAAGGATTGAATCTGCCATAGCTGCAAGCTGAGCTGCAGCTGTGGCCACACCTGATCTTTTAACCCTCTGTACTGGGCCAGGGATCAAAACTGCAATGACCTGAGCCACTCACTGCAGTCAGATACTTAACCCACTGCACCAGAGCTGGAACTCTATCATACTGAATTTTTAAAAATATGTATTTCTGGATTTCCCGTTGTGGCTCAGCAGAAATGAATCTGACTAGTATCCATGAGGATGCAGGTTCGATCCCTGGCCTCCAACAGTGGGCTAATGATCCTGTGAGCTGTGGTGTAGGCCAGCAACTATTGCTCTGATTTGACCCCTAGCCTGGGAACCTCCATGTACCACAGATGTGGCCCTAAAAAAATTTAAGAATAAAGATAAAAATAAATATTTCAGTTTTTCTTCTGTCCTTCCTTTGACCTACGAACAAATAATAGACCACGATTATAATACAGATTCTGTGCCAAGTGTTGAAGATAACATGTAAAATAAATTTGAACAAGGTTGTGACCTCAAGCGGCAGACAATCCTACCTGAAGAGATTTTGATCGAGTTTCTGTCATGGCTCAGTAGTAATGAAGCCAACTAGTATCCATGAGCATGTGGGTTCCATCCCTGGCCTCGCTCAGTGGGTTAAGGATCTGGCATTGCTGTGGCTGTGGTGTAGGCCAGCAGCTGTAGCTCCGATTCGACCCCTAGCCTCGGAACCTCCATATGCCATGGGTGTGGCCCTGAAAATAAAAGGAAAGAGATTCTGAAAAATTATCTGAAAGGCAGTGAAAAGACAGAAAGGAATTTTAGGCCAGTGAACAGATACATATGCATTATCTATTTCTGTGTAACAACTAACCTCAAAACTTAGCAGCTCAAGGCACCAAACATTGATCCACTGGTAGTTTCTGTGGGCCAGAGGTCTGGGCACAGCTGAGCTGGAGGCGTCTAGCTCAAGATCTCTCATATGGCCACTGTCAAGGTAGCAGCCGGGGTTCCAGCAGTGTCGGGGAGGGTCTGGTTCTAGCTCGCTTATGTGGCTCTGGGCCGGCCTCAGCTGGTTAGCTTCCAAGCTCACTCAGGTGCACCTTTCTGCTGAGCTGCATGTCGTCAGGGCTGCGGGCCACCCCTGAGACCAGTAACCCAAGATAGAGTGAGAAAGAGCCCCTCCCAATCGAAAATGAAAAATGCATTTCATCTTTTCTGGCATGTTCTGTCTGACAGAAGTGAAGCAGTGAGTCCAGCCCTCCAGGTAATCACTGGGATCCTCTAAAATTCTGCCTCTTGCCAGGACTTCCCAACATCTCAACATCTCAGAGTGACGCATTACAACAGCCTGCAACCTCATAGGAACGGTAATGAATAAAGGAGGACTTTGGAGAGGGCAGGAGAAAACCGTGTTAGACTGAGAGGATTCATATATTCATTCAACAAACATTTACCAAATGCCTATGTGGGCTAGGACCTCACTTGTGCTGGGCTGGTTGCTGTGCCAAAGATAGACCCTGTCTCCACGCATGAGTATTAATGTCCAGCAGGAAGCAGAATTGAACAAGACACTCACTTTGAATGTAAAGGGTGAGAGTCAAGACTGAAAAACACCCCCCATATGACAAAGCCAGTCCGGGAGGGCCTCCTGGGGGAAGGGGTATTTCAGCTGAGCCCTAAAGGTTGAGGAGAGTCAGGGGAAGGGGAGAGCAGAGAGCATTAGAGCGTAGGCCTCTGGGTAAGCCCCTTTCTCTACCCCTCCCCGCCCCTCTCCTCATATCTGTCTCTGCTCCTGGCCTGGGGTCCGTTCCCCTGCCTGGCAAGTTATTTCTTCTGATATGGAAATATCTTCTGTTCATTTCCATCCCTCAGGTCTCAGCTCAGAGGTCCCCTTCTCAGAGAGGACTTTCTTGTCCCCATCATCCAAAGTCACTGTCCATCCTCTACCCCAGAGCCAGAGGCTGTCATGTCTCGCTGTTTACTTTCTTCCCAGCATCTCTTTCTACCTGCTGAGATGCTCTTGTTGCTGATTGGTTATCTGTTCCTTCCTGCCTCCATGCTGTACACATTGGCTCCTAGGGCAGGGACCTAATCAGTTCCCTGATGCATCCCCACCCCTACGTGGCCAGCACATAGCAGGGCTTCAGTAAGCCTGGTGGCATAAGCAAAACTTTATCCCAGGTTCTCTTCTTTTTCTCCTTTTTTCTTTTTCTTTTTCTTTTTTTCCCCTTTTTGGCCAAGATGTGCAGGAGGTTGATGTGGGATTTCAGTTTCCAGACCAGTGATTGAATCCAGGCCACAGCAGTGAAAGCGGGGAGTCCTAACCACTAGACCACCAGGGAACTCCCTCCAGGTTCCCCTCTTGAGGACTGATCAGTGTCCTGAAGTGTCTGCAGCTCCTGTGACCCCCTCCCCTCTGGTTCTCCTGGGCAGCAGAAGGGGCTCAGAGCCCAGGGGGTGACTTCACCAGCCTCGCCCCATCATGTGTCATGGCTCCTGTATGGGCTCCTAATAACAGCCGCATTGGAGGCTTTGGAGAAGGAGGGTTAAGGCCAGTCAAGTGGATAAATCACATCTTTGCAAATGGGCCAAACACAGATTTACACAATAGCCTGTGACAAACGCATCTTCAGGGCACAATCTGGCAGGAAACATCCCTTTTTAAAGGGCGCCTTGGCCCTGGGAGAAATAATGAGGCTTTTTTAGGATTCTAATTATTCCCAATGCTGACAGGCTGCAGAACCAGAGCTGCCGCCACCCAGCGCTCACGTGGGCGCCCAGGGTGTCTATTCCCGGGGTCTCCGGGGAGTGCCCTGCTCCCAGGGGGGCCTGGGGGTCCAGGGTCTGCGGTTCCTGCCTCCTTCCTGCAGACATACCCCTTCTCCAGGACCAAGGTCACTGTGACATTGGAGGATCCTCACCTCCCATTGTCCCCAGGTCACCCAGCCCCAGCCTGGTGAGGCTCAGAGGAGAGAGCAGGGGGCTGTGCTTTGAGACAGGCCTGGGAGTCCAGCCCCCTCGTTAAGACGGCGGTGAGTTTCCACGGAGGCTCAGTGGGTTAAGGACCCAATGTCATCTCCATGGGGATGCCGGTTCAACCGCTGGCCTCACTCCGTGGGTTGAGAATCCAGCAATATTAAATTTTTTCCAAAGTCTCATGATGTTTTGTTTCTGTCTTTATTTATGGTTTGTTTGACTCAGGATTCAAATAAAGTTGACACAGGGGGATTGCTTGATAAGCCCCCCCTTTTAAGGGCCATACCTGGGGCACATGGAAGTTCCCAGACTAGGGGTTCAGCTGCATCTGCGACCTACACCACAGCTCACAGCAATGCCAGACCCTCAACCCACTGAGTGAGGCCGGGGATCAAACCGAAGTAAGTCCTCATGGATACTAGCTGGGTTTGTTACCCCTGAGCAGCAATGGGAACTCCGACAAGCCCTTTATGTCTCTTCTCATCAACAGTTTCCCCTTCATGTGCTCTTCATTTTTTTCTCCCAATTTATTTGTTGCAGAAAGTGTGTTGTTTGTCTTTAAGCCTCAGCACAACCTCTACGGCAGCTCCTGTGGGCCCTGCATCCCTACCCGAGCCAGGGCAGACCCCAGTGATCCAACCTGGAGAGCCATCCTCCGTTCAGTGGCTTAAGTATAGACAATGAATAATCTCATGTTAGTTTCAGTCAGGGTTTGCTACCAAATTAGTCTTTTTTTTTTTCATTTTTAAACGTTTTATAACTTTGTGATCATTTCTGCCATACCACCAAGCGACTCGGTTACCCATGTACACACATCAAATTCCTTTTGATACCAAAATTAAGCAGAAAAAAAAAATTCAACTTTCCCTGTTGGGAACTTTGGGGATTGGGACTTTTAAATAAGGAGTGGTGTTAGGGACTGAATGTTTGTGTCTCCTCCAAATTAATGTGTTGTTGAATGGGAATACCCATATGATGGCATTAGGAGGCGGGGCCTCCCGGAGGTAATTAGGTTTCCGTGAGGCCGTGAGGGTGGAGCCCCCGGAATGGGATAAGTGCCCTTAGAAGAGGAAGAGAGACCAGAGCTCTCCCCTCGTTCCCCGAGAAGTTATCTGCAGACACAGCCAGATGGTGGCCCTCTGCAAGCCAGGAAGTGGGCCCTCCCCAAGAAGCTCCCCAAGAACTCCAAATATGCTAGCAGCTAGACCTTGCATGCCTCAGCCCCCAGAACTGTGAGAAATAAGTATCTGCTGTCTAAGCCACCCAGTCTATGGCGTTTTGTTATAACAGCCGAACTGACGTAGGCAGACCGTGGACCTCAATCATGATACAAGCCACCAAGAGACCATGTAATCATGAGAGGTCATCCTCGGCCAGCAGAAGAGATGGGATGAACACTCAAGCCGCCCGCTGCACCATCATGTTCCAAACCCTGGTGCTGAGCTGCCCCTGCCATCCACCCCAAGTCCGGGTGTAGACAGAGAGGATTCTAATCCCAGCTCTGCTCCTCTCCAGTTGAGTGTGATCTCAGGGTGGCATTTTGCCCATTGAGCCCCACTTTTTCCATCTCCATGGTGGGAGTCATGGCGCCCACTGGGAGTGCAGGAGAGAGCTGTGGAGGGGGGCAGGGGGTAAGGCTCCACTCTATTGCTTAGGGCAAGGGTAGGTATGGGGCGCCCCATTCCCCCACCCACCACCCCTGCTCTGTCTTCAACCAGTGGGGCCCAGCTTGCATGGGGAACACCATGGCCTGCAAGTCCAAGAACCATCCAGCCCTCTAATACCCTCTGGCAACAGATGCCCCTTGGACCCTCTTGACCAAGGGGGTTGCTCTTGACAGGTGGAGAGGCCTGGGAAGAAGCCTGCACAGGATCTAAAGTGGCTTGGGGGGCATTTGGGATAGGAACTCCAGGAGCCTGTCCAGGCAGAGGACATATTCTGGTCCCTGCAGAATCCGTACGTAGCCCTGGAGTTGCGGGACGATGCTCAGCCAGAGCGCGGCTGGAGGGGAGCCCTCCAATGTGGGGACTCAGGGCAGGGGCTCCTTGCACTGGGAGGAAGAGTGGGCCAACTTACACATGCACACTGAGGTATATGGAATGACTGGCCAGCAGGGATCTGCCGTAGAGCACAGGGAACTCTAGCCCAAATTCTTCAATAATCTCTATGGGAAAAGAATCTGAAAAAGAATGGGTGTGTGTACATGGACAACTGAATCACTTTGTTGTATAGCAGAAATTATCACAAGCTTGTAAATCAATTATACTTTAATAAAACTTAAAAAAAAAACGATAACAACAAAAAACCACCTGGGAGTTCCCATCATGGCGTGGTGGAAACGAATCTGACTAGGATCCATGAATATGTGGGTTCCATCCCTGGTCTCGCTCAGTGAATACAAGGATCCATTGCCATGAGCTGTGCTGTAGGTCGCAGATGCTGCTCAGATCCCGTGTTGCTGTGGCTGTGGTGTAGAAAGACCTGCAGCTGTAGCTCTGGTTGGACCCCCAACCTGGGAACTTCCATATGCTGTGACTGCGGCCCTAAAAAGCAACCAACCAACCAACAAACAAACAAACAAAAACTAAAAGAAAAAGAAGGGTGGGCTGCCTTAAATGTTTGTCCCCCTCCCTCCCCCACCTGCCCCACCCCAGGCTTTCAGAGCTCCCCATCCCACCACCTGCAGGCAGGTGCCTGGCCGTTCTCAGCCCCACCCGTCTGCTCAGCTCAGCATGGAGTGTAGCTAATGGCACTCTATCAAAACTTCTAAATATGAGCTTTTCCTGCATGTCAACCCTTCATCTTCTCACGGCACTACTCCCTGCGCATTTCAGAGTAAAAGAACAGGGAGAGGAAAAGAGTCACCCTGGCGTTTATTGAGATAAATTGTGAGAGTCTGTGAGGCTGGATTGTTAAAAAATGCATCGTCGCCTGCTGCCAACATTGTGAATGCAGCTGATAAGTCAGGTTTCCTTTATCTTCTGGAAGTGTCTCTGCACAGAGAGGGGGCTTCATCCCTACCCCCTCCGCCTCCTGGTGTTTGGAGTGCTGGACGTTCTTCCACCCCCATCCATCCCGAGATGACAAAGATTCCACACAGATCACTCCCACCTCCCTCCCCATTCAATTACAGGCGCCGCACTGGAACGCTTGGGATGGATTTTTTTCTCGTTGCCTCTTGTGGGCAAGAGTGGAAGGAGTGACACCTGCTGAAAGGTGGCCACGTGCAGGCATTGGGCCCATCCCAGCACTTAGCTGTAGTGAGGACACCTTCCCAGTGTGTAGGGGCCTCAGACATGAAGGACCAATTTTGCCCACGAATCTGGGGACCACGTAGCTCCTGTGTGTGCGGTAGTCGGCAGGCAGTCATTGTGGGGGTGGCTTGTCTGGTTTGTGGAAGGGGTGGGTTGGCTCCTAAGCCTGGAGCCTCTGCTGGTGCTGATGGACTGATGTGGCTCTGGTGCACGTGGCTGGGCTGGGCCTTCGTCACTTAGAGGTCACAGGGTCCAGTGGGGGAAAGAAGAAGTCCGAGGTCCCTTGCGGTCAATGGGGTGAAGTTGCACGAAGCCTCTTTGGTACATTCTCTTGGCTGGAGCAGGTCCTAAGACTGGGCTGGGTTGAAGGGATGGGAAGGAAGACTCTGCATCTCAATGGGGGATGTCAAGTGCCACAGCACATCACACTGCAGGGGACAGAACAAGGAGGCAGGCATGGGGGATAAGTGAGGACCTCTTTGCACACAACCCACCTCATGCCCACAATAGCATTAGATCCTTGAAGCCACCTTGTGAGTAAGGTGTTATTCAGCCCATTTTTCAGATGAGGACACTGAGGCTTGGAGCATTTCCTTGGCTCTTTCTTTTGTTCCCTCTTGATGACGAATCCCACTAGGCACGGACTGGCACTGGGGAGGTGGCTGTGACTCGATCGGAGTCAGCCCTGCCCTGGGGAAGCCAACGGTGAGAAGCAGCCCTAGAAATGATTGAGGACAATATGGGATAATTCCTGCTAGTGGGGCTCGGGGACCAGGGGAGAGTCTGAGAAGTTTTCCCAGAGGAAGTTCTAAGCTGAGGTCACAGGAGGAGGAGGGTTGAAGCTGGATAAAGAAAGGGGAAAAGAGGGAACAGCAGGAGAAATCATGACATCAGAAATCATAAGGTCAGTGGACAGCAGCCAGGTGACATGGGCAGAGCCAGGATCCTAACCCAGGCTGAAGCGCTTTAAGTGTGGAACTCACAGCACAGCCAGCTGTGGATGGGTCAGCCTTTGTGGCAAACTCTGAGACGATGTCCAGAAGCCCAGAGAGACTGTGGGTGGCTGGGGAGCTTCCCCATCCTGTGCCTCCCTTTCTTGAGCTCAGAGGCCACATGAGAAGGTGACGGCCTCCCAGATTATGTGGAGCCTGAATCCTTCATCACGGCTAGGAGATGCTTCTGTCCAGAGAGAACACCCACCAGGCGCCTCTGCTTGGGTTTTGCATGGAGGGGAAAACAACTCTTACCGAGTGAAACCACCTGGTGTTGGAGCTATTTGTTACTTCATCCACTTTGACTGATACAACCCGGTCCCCCTCATTATCCAGTCCTTCATCCAGTAGGTATGTCTCAGGCTCCTCTGAGTGCCAGAATCTGGTACCTGGACACAACCCTGAACGAGACCGGGAGATCTCAGAAGCAGTTGAGAAAGAAGCCATAAAAAAAAGATTATGTAAATAAAATTGTCGCCTAGCCTGAAAACTGTGGTGCAGGGAATAAACAGGGTGATAAGACATTGAGTGCCGGATTTGGAGAGGCCGTAGTGGGAGGAGGCTGGGAATTGAGGGAGGAGGGGGAGTGGCTGGCTGGGGGAATCTTCCTGCAGAGAGACTAGCAGGTTTAGCTCCCCCTGCTGGCCGTGTGCAAAAGCTTTATGCAAATAACTCCACTCCATTCTCACAGCAACCTCGGGGGGTTGGGGACTGTTACTGCCTGTTGCACAGGGGTGGGGGCTGTGGCTCTGCGGAGGAGGAAAAGGGCAAGTTACACAGTCAGGAAGGTCCCAGCCAGGACCATCCTGCCCTCATGGAGCAGCGAGGAGTCAGGGAGGTGGAGGAAGAAGAGCTTGGTGGCCTGGCTGGGCTGAGTGCCCAGATCCTGTGAAATGGCCTGGGGGGGCCCTCTGACCCCCAGGGATAAGATCCCAAGGGCTGCAGGAGGCAGCCTGCCATGCCACCCAGGATGAAAGGAACAGAACAGCCAGGAACTGGCCTGGACCCTTCTAGGGCAGCCGTGTGCCCCTGGGCAGTGTGCTTGACCCCTCTGAGCCTGGGTTTCCTCATGTCTACGGAGGAGCAGAATCAACCCTGGGGACTGGGGCGAAGAATAAGGAGAGGAGGTGTCAGCACTTCAGAAGCCTTGGAGACCCGGCTCATCTCTCAGCTGTGGACCTTCATCCCGCAGATGGCACCCGACTCTGGCAGTGTCCTGGGCCCCAAGTTCATTATCCAGATCCTCCCAAGCCTAGGACACAGGAGGGTTGCCCGCTAGGTGAATGCTGTGGAGGCAGGGACCCTGTCTGTTCCCACTACTCTGTCCCTGTACTTAGGACACTGTTTGGCACACTCCAGGCATCCAATTAATATTTGGCGAATGAATGAAATCTTCCTGCTTTATAGACAAGGAAGCTGAGAGCTGCCAGTCAGAGCAGCCAAGACTGATGCAGGTATTTGGAGGGCTCCAAATCCACCAGGACACCTCGGCAAGGAACCCTCAGGTCAGCCTTGGGTGTGACATGCTGAAGTAGCCAGGAGGCCACTCCTGGGATGGGCCTTGGGCAGCCCTGGCTCAGCTCTTGCCCTTAGATGGGTGGGTGGGTCTGGAGGGAGGGGGCTGTACCGGGCTGGAGGAAGGTCCCTCTGCTCCCCAGGGCCTCTGCCCACCCCCACTGCCTGGATGGGGTCAGACCAGACCCCAGCCCCCAGCCTCCTGTGGGGCCTCTGCTCTTCCAGCCTGAGGGGCTGGGATTTCTTCCACCCTGACATCGTGGATATACCCAGCTTAGTGTGAAATGACCCTCAGAAAAAAAGGTTTCCCTCCAGAAAGCTCTTCTGGGAGGTCAACTCTGACCAGTTCTCCACCTGAGGCACAGAACAATTTGTACTTGATTAAGCCAAAATGTTACAGGTCACCGTGTGACCATTTTAAATATTTCGTCTTTTCTGCTTTCCTCACTTCTCACAACCTATTAATTTCCAATGTTCTCCTCTGCCTCCACGTCCTCACTCTGTGCTTGTGAAGCACATCCCTTTTCGTGCCTCCCTCCCACCTCATCTCCCCTTCCTCCCCATCCTCCCTTCCTCCCTCCCTCCTCCCTCCCTCTTTGTCTCCCCTCCTCCCCCTCCTCCCTTCTTCCTTCTTCCTTCCTTCCTTCCTTTTCCCCTCCCTCCTTCCTGCCTTCTTTCCTTCCATCACTGCCATCCTGCTGTGTGTCCTATGTGCTCCTCAGGGTGGAAGGACAGAGCCCTGCCCCACCCTCCCAGAGCACCCAGTCTGGAGGCAGAGTGACAGGAAGGAGAGTAAGACTTGACACCCCTCCCTCACCCCATCTGTATTCCTAGTTGGAGGCCTGGGGTCCTGGCCTGTGAATCTGCCGTGACAGACCAGGGATGCTCCCGGGGTGCTGGGAGGGGCAGCTCATTCTGGGGTCCAGGGGCTTCCTGCAGGAGACCATGCCTGAACTGAGTGTGAAGGAACCAGGGTGACCCTGGGAAGCAAGTGGACAGATGCCAGGGCAGAGGGTGTCCAGGGCCTCATTCCAAGGTCACTTTTGCTACATGGCAGAGTGAATGGATGGGGGAACCTAACCCACTCCCTTTTTAGCACCACTGCTTAAAACACTCCTATGCCCCCTTTGTTCTTGGGACGAAGACTCATATCCTTAATGTGGAATTTGAGGACCCACATGATCTGGTCTGTGCCCCCTTCTCAGGCTCCCTCCCACTCCATGTCCTTCAACCACATAGACCTTAAAGCTCTGCTTAGCTACCAAGAGCCTTCCAGCCACAGTGCCTTTGCATGTGCTGTTCCTGTGACAGACCACACCCGTTCCTCCCTCAGATCCCAACTCAGGAATCTCGTGCTCAGGAAAGCATTCTCCACCCTCCCCTGAGCCTCCACCCTTGTAGCTCTCAGAATCCTCCAGGAGCCTCTTCCTTTTGTTGTTGTTGTTGTTTTTAATTTTTTTTTTAATTTTTGTCTTTTTGCCATTTCTTGGGCCACACCCATGGCATATAGAGGTTCCCAGGCTAGGGGTCTAATCGGAGCAGTAGCCACCGGCCTATGCCACAGCCGCATCTGCGACCTACACCACAGCTCACGGCAACACCGGATCCTTAACCCACTGAGCAAAGCCAGGGTTCGAACCCGCAACCTCATGGTTCCTAGCCAGATTCATTAATCTGAGCCACGACGGGAACTCCAAGGAAAAGCCTCTTCTTTACAGCCCTCGAACTGGCCTCACCAGGCCTCGAACTGTGTGATTCTAGACTGTCTATCTCCCCCTGCAGACTGTGAGCTCGAGGGGGCAGGGACCATGGCGGTTTGCTTGCTCTATTCCCCAAATACACTGGCTGTCACCGAGCAGGGGCTCCACAAATGTGTTGCATAAGTAAATGAATATCATTACGGCTGAGTCTCCCTCTATTGGCACTTGTACCAAGACAGGCCATCCACCAAGGGCTGGGATCTGTGTCACCCGTTTCCATAGCCTGGTGTCCACTTCTGTGTCTACAGGTAAATGGCATCAGTAAACCTGTCGAAGGAAGAGGGGGAGGTGAGCAGGAAGGAGAAGCCATTTGAGATTTAAAAGACTGTCTGACTGGAGTTCCTGCTGTAGCTCAGCCGTTTATGAACACAACTAGTATCCATGAGGATGCCGCTTTGACCCCTAGCCTCGCTCAGTGTGTTAAGAATCTGGTGTTGCTGCAAGGTGCAGCATAGGTCACAGATGCATCTGAGATCCTGGATTCTGCGTTGCTGTGGCTGTAGCGCAGGCTGGCAGCTGCAGCTCTGCTTTGACCCCTCGCCTAGGAACTTCTTTATGCAATGGGTGCAGCCCTAAAAAGAAAAAAAAAAAAAAAGAATTGCTGACTAAGCGCATGGGGTCTCATTTGGAAAGCTGGCCTGGGAAGGTCCATATGCTGTGGGTGCGGTCCTAAAAAGCATAAGCAAAAAAGAAAAGTTTAAATGAAGATCTCACTGACGGTCCCTGGATCAAGCATCCCAGGCTCATTGATACCGACCGTGTGCTGGGCTTTGGCTTTGCTGCTTATAAAGCACTGAGAAGGAAGCTGGCATATAGTAGGTTCATGAAAATTCTTAGCTCTTATTCTGGTGCTAATGATGGTGGTGGCAGTGGTGGTGGTGGTACTGGAGGTGATGATGATGGTGCTGGCAGTGATGATTGTGGGGGTGGCGGTGGTAATGGTGGTGGTGGCAGTGGTGGTGATGATGGTGGTAGTGATGGTGGTGGCAGTGGTGGTGATGGTGATGGGGGTGATAGTGGCGGCAGTGATGGTGGCAGACGTGATGGTGGTGGCAGCAGCAGTAATGGTGATGGAGGTGGTAGTCGTGATGCTGGGGGGGCAGTGTGGATGGAGATGGTGGTGGCAGTGATGGTGGTGGTGGTGGCACTCCCTCCCCCATTCCCATGTCCTCCCTCCTGTCATCAGGTGTCAGCCCCCTCCTGGCTGTAGCCCCTCCTGGCTGGTCCATCTTCTCCGAGTCATCTCAGAGGGGCAAACTTGACCTTGTGGGGCTGTGATTGTGATTGTCCTTCAATCCTCAGTCACCTCGAGAAATCGGACATTCAGAGAAGGAGCTGCCACAGGTGTCAGGCCCGAGCCTAGCCCTTTCTCTGTGTTACCTTCTTTTTGTTTTTTGGTTTTTTTGTTGTCTTTTTGTCTTTTTAGGGCCACACCCGCGGCATATAGAGGTTCCCAGGCTGAGCTCTTTCCTCAGCTGAATGGGCTCTTGCACCTGACTGTGTCTCCCAGCCCAGGCTGCAGGCTCTTCTGGTCCTGTGTCCCTGTGAGTGAAGGACAGGAGCCACTGGGCAGGGGAAGGGTGTGAGGAGCTGTCTTGTGCATCCGAGCTGCCCTGTTATTGTGATGGGAAGGGCCTGGATCAGGGGCGTGGGCCGGCTGAGCTTCCTTCCTGCAGCCCAGCAGCCTGGCCTCTGGGCCGTGCTAAATGCCTGGGTCTCTCTGTTCCTGATTCCCTGGGGGCTGCTGACAGGTGGACAGCTCACTGTCCCAGAGCGATCTGGGGTGGGGGGTGGAGAGGGAAGACCCCAGGCAGAGAAGCGCCTTGCCTTGGTGAGAACAAAGGGGCAGGAGGAGGAGGCAAGAGAACCAGCATGTGCAAAGGCCCGTAGTTCAGGGAAGTGTGGGAACATGCAGGTGGTGGATCCCAGGGTGGGCATGTGGAGGAGGGTGGGGATGGGGGCGGCTGGATGCATCATGGAGGGCTTGCAGTCCAGGCTAAGGGAGGGAACTCTGTCTGGGGAGGCAGGGGGCCATGGCAGGTTTCCAGCCAGCTCGCTCGGGGGGGGGGGGGGGGGGGGGGGGGGGGGGGGTGGAGGGTGGGTCGCAGCCTGCCAGGTGGGAAGCTGGACCCACAGGGCAGGTGAGCCAGGCGAGCCCTGGAGGGACAGTGGTCCCAGGATCCATGTGGCTGGTGCCTCTTTTACAGAGTTTTCCCTGTTCTAGGATCATCAGGTTCCGGCCATCGAACCTTGGCCTGGGTCAAACTCACCCCTCACTGCGGCCAATTAATTTCAACTTGTCATAAATTTTTAACGGGTTGCTAATCGATACGGACTGGGCTGCCAGCCACTGGAGAGTCTCTAAGGGAAGCATAAAAGAATCCAAAGGCCACCTGCCAGGTTCCTGTATTAATACCTTTCGCATTTATCGCCTGTTGTTTTGAGTTAATCACCTGGTGCCGAAACTTTTCCTTGTCAATCTCAGGCGATGCTCCTGTGATCCATTCATAGTTAATTAACATGACAAGTGGCAGTGCGGTGGCTGGTGACAGAAGGAGGCCTGTGTCCCTGTCCCTGGGCTCAGAGCTGCAGGCAGGAGGGACTGACCTGGCAGAGGGGAGGGGCCCCCTCACAGCCTCCAGAGGGAGCAGCTTCTCCACTGGCCCCACAGGGGGTCCTGGCAGCCTGGAGCGGGGTCAGCCTTGCCCCACTGCCACCTGCTGCTGGGCCTGTAACCTCAGGAAATCACAGAACCTCGTGGGGGGAGTTTTTCTAAAACGGGGGCAGAAATACCAACACCAGGGGGTTGTGTCCCCTCCCGGAATGTAAGCCTTAGGACAGGGCCCAGCTTGGTGGATGCTGCTGGAAGGAGGGGACTAGTGAACAGAGAGGCCGGGGGTCCTGAGGACAGAAGCCTGCACTGGGGCCCACTCCAGGTGGTACAGGGGGCTTTGGAGGGTGCAGGAGGTGGGTGTGGCTGTCCCCAAGGAGCAGAGTGCCTGGCCCGGGCCTTGAAGGGTGAGTAGGAGTTTCCTGGATAAACAAGGCGGGGGTGGGGGGTGTTCGGGGAGAGGGCGGAACATGAGCAACGGCCTGGGGGCATCGATGGCATCTCACTGTGGCCTGGGCCTGGCTGTAACCTGAGCACTTATCATAGCAGAATGAGGGCCAGGCCCTAGGGTGCCAGGGCTAAAATGTGGCCAGTTCCTGGGCACTCAGCCAGGAGAGTTGCTGGAAAAACTTAAATGTTTCTACACCCATTCATGGGTTTTTAGAGCAATGGCCTGATGTTGGGCCAGCTACTGAACCTCCCTGTGCCTCCGTTTCCTCATCTGTGAAGTGGGGCGAGGACTGCATCCCCCCACCCCGGGCGGGGGGAGGAGGGGACCTGGGTAACGCGCTCCAAGCACCTCCTGGCCCCCAGCAGGTGTAATCAGAGCGTTTGCCAGATTGATGCTCCTTAGTGCCCGTGCCTGGGGGTTTCCTCTACCGCTCAGAACCCCGGGGAGACGGGAGGGTGGATGGAGAAACTGTATCCCAAGGGGGTTGAAGAGGCCACACGGCGGAGCAGCAGGTGAGCTCTGCCAGGCCTGTCGGACATCAGAGCCCACCGGGCACCCAGCTCAGTGTCTGACCCGTGGTGGGGGCTGCTCTGCACCCCCCTCCCCCACTGGGGAGGCTCCACTGGCACCACCCAGACCCAGGGGTTCACACAAAGACCCCCAGATGCTTGCAGAGAACGACCCCATCCGTGCCCAGGGCCCAGACCCCCTGGGGCTGCTCTCCCTCTGTCTGGTTCCCCCTTGGCCCAAAGCCTCAGCGCACAAAGGCCCCCTCAGTCCCTCCCTGGGGAGACGGGGCTGTCGTCTCTGCTGGGCTCCTGCAGCCCTGTCACCAGCCCTGCCTGGCAGTCCGTGTGTGAATGGCAGCCTGTGTTAAAATTTGTGTCTGGACTGGCCCCTGGCTGGTGGCATTAACTTGTGTACACACGGAAAATCTCTGAGACTTGTCTTCTAATATTTATTCTGGAAACTGGAACACGCAGATAAGGCAACTGGCTGATGCCGGAACTGCAGAATAAATTTGCACTCTCCATGCCACCAAGAGCTGCCTATACATCCACTTTGTGAGCCAAGGAAAAGCTCCTACCTAGTGGATGAAAGACCCTGACAGGTGCTTCTCCAGCAGCAAAAGCCACCAGATTGGAATCCTAGCCTCTAAGGACTGGATAACAGTCCTCAAATCCCAGAGTCTTTAATTCCCAGGTCTTTATTTAATAAACTCTTAAACATAAAATTCTTGAGTCAGAACCCCAGGACCTTAGATCCTCAAGTCTTAAACTTTTTACTTTAATAGATTCTTAAAACTGCAAAATATCGGGTCAGAATCATAGCGTCTGTCCCTCATATCGGATCATAGGATTTCCTAGACTGTAGTTGCCAGCTGCAGTCTCAGATGCCCAGCCCACAGGCAAGCTTGCTTCATGAGTTCCAACAAGTCACCTCGGGACTCAGATCTTGCTCTGGGTCACCTCCTCCAGGAAGACCTCCGGGACCAGATCAGAGCTCTTACAACAGCTCCTCCTGGTTCCATCTGCGTTGCCTTGTCAGTCCTGCCACAAGTGCCATTTGACATATATTTTCATAGTCATATTGAGTTTGTCTCCCCCAATTTCCCACACCCATGGGGCTAGGTCCGGTCCGCTTTGCTCATCGCTGAATCCCTAGTACAGAGCTTGGTACACAGCTACTCAATCAGTATCTGTCAAACGAATATCCAAATTAATGATCTGAATGAATAGATAAATGGATGGTTGGAAGGATGGCTGGCTGCCAAAGCTGTGCTCTTCCCACTGGTACACACAGAACCACTCCTGCCTACATTTGCAACATACCTGCCCCCAAAGGCTGGCTAGTGGCCTGTGCTGTGCAGGCTCAGCTAGGCTACTGAGCTTCTCAGACCCTTGGTTTCCTCATCTATAAAACTGGAACATAACTCTTGGACGGCTGTCATTAGGGTTACACATGGTGATGTAAGTTGCGGGCCCAGTGTGGAGCCAGCGTGGAGTGGGCACTGAATACGCCAGGCTGCTTTGTTTGGAGAAAGGATTTCTGCCTTCTCTTTGAGCTCAGACTTTTAGAGTGGTCCAGGAAGAGCATTGGGGCCAGAAGCCAGAGGCGCTCTCCACTGGTTCCCCCCCCCCCCATCTCTGTACAACTTGGGCTGGTAACACTGCCCCTCTCTGACCCTCTGCCTCCTTTCCTATAAGACAGGGAAAACTATACTTGCCCCTAAAGGAGAGCCAGGGGGCCAGATTTAAATGATGCCTTGGGAGTTCCTGTAGTGGCTCAGCGGAAATGAACCCAATGAGTATCCATGAGGATACGGGTTTGATTCCAGGTCTTGCTCAGTGGGCTGGGGATCCAGCATTGCCGTGAGCTGTGGTGTAGGTTACAGACATAGCTCAGATCTCGTATTGCTGTGGGTGTGATGTAGGCTGGCAGCTGTAGCTCCAATTCGACCCCTTGCCTGGAACCTTGCATATTCTGCAGGTGTAGCCCTAAAAAGCCCCAAAAAGAAAAAAAAAAAGCCCTTCAGCCCTTCCGGGACCCAGTGTGTGAAGGGCAGGAGAAAGCCTGAGAAGTGAGGCAGGAAAGGGTCCTGTTCCTGCTGTGTGAGAGACTCCAATTGATATGTGGGAAGGGAGCGCCCCGTTTGGAAGTAAACACTTCATTACTGAACGAGGTTTCGTAAAATTGATTGCATCGCCTGTTCTCTGCATTTTTTTAATTGCAAAATCAATTAGCTTCTTGGAGAAGGGGCGGGAAGGTGGAGTTCAGATTAGCTTTGCAAACTCTGCCTTCACGGAGGGAGCTGGGAGACCACCCCATCTCCAGGGCAAGAAGATGGTATCAGACTCAGGGAGCCTGGGGTTGGCAGACCCCTCGGAGCAGCCAGGGGCAGCCTTCAGGTGCAGCCTCCTCCTGCACAGTGGGTCAGCCGAAGGAGTGGAGGGACCCCAGCCGTGGCCAGAGTGGCCCAACATCAACTCCCTCTCCCCTCAGGACTCCTGGATCTTCCCTCATCTGACTGAGAATATATCTTTGAATAACGTCACCTCCATTGAGGCATATCTGCCTTGTTGGCTGCTGTCTCCCTGGGCCTGGACCCTGGCATGTAATTTGCATCAGTGTGAGTGATGGATGAACAAAGGGGTGGAGGAAGGAATTTCAGCACATGGGGAGGAACAGCTTCTGTTTTCAAGCTGCTCCGGGTGAAGGGCAGCCTGGGAGGAGGAGGGGGGCTTTGCTCTGTGATTGGAGGTGTTTGAAGGAAGCTGGGAGACCCACTGCCGGAAATAAGATGAAAGAGACTCAGGCAGTGCCCTGTGGGGTCCGGATTGTAATTAGGACCTCTGGCCTCCTCACCTATGACCCCGCTCCTCCGCTTTCGCCCAGAGATTCTGAATTCAGAAGGCAGCGATTTTCTATTAGTTGAATATGAGTTCAAGTCCCCCTGCCACCACTTACTAGCTGGAAACTCTGGAAGCGAAGAGCTTGCCTCTCTGTCTCATCTGTAAAATGGGACTAATCATTCCTTCAGCCTCTGTGGGCTGTGGAGAAGGGATAGGAAAAAAAAGTGCTTTGTAAAGATCCCCTCACCACACACACAGAGCTAATTAAATTCTTCCAGCTTCCCCCCCTGCCCACATGAATGCACATAGTATGGGTTGCATCTGAGATTCTGCAGGGGAAGAGCCTGGCAGCCGGAGTTCGATGGCCAGAGCATAGCATGCACCCTGCTCAAAGCCTCCTGCTCAAGTCACCCAACAGTGGGGAGCAGGAGCAGAAGGGGAGGGGGAGAGGGAGGGAGGGGTGCAGGTGTTCCATTCCCCCCTCCTTCCCAAAGCCTCACACACCTGCTCCAACTGCTGCAACAGATTTCCAATCAGAACACCTTGTTCCATCAGGGCCAGCAGAGAGAATGAAGCCTGGAGTGGGGGTGGGGGGACAGGTGGGCATGGGGAGCTCATCACAGGCCATCACCAGTGAGCCAGTGAAGCAGACAGACGGAGAGTTTCTTGAAAGCCTATGGCTGGGCAGGGAGAGGTGCTGGGGGTGACAGAGGAGGAGGGATGAATCTGGGAGGGCTCCTTAAGTCCTTTAATAACAGTGCCTGGGGTTTGCCATTCTCAGATGTCTGGAGTGGAAGCATTCAAATGATCTGCAAGCTGGGTTACCAGGCAGCCTCTCCATCCCTAGCTAATGGCTCCAGCTTTAGGGAGCCAGGAGGAGAGGATTAACTCACAGGATTCAGTGGGACCAACCCAGACTAGTGGATCACTGGGCTTCCTGCAGGAGGGGACACTTTATGTGCAGGGGGTCTTCTTCCCTCCACAAAAGACGTGTGGAATCCCTAGGGGGCCATGGCAGGGAATTTTCCAGTGAGGCTGTGACCTATTTTTATTGGACTTCAAGGCATTTCCAAGGAGATAAAACTCAAAAAGACTCTGGCTGGGATAAGAATTACCAAACACTTATCATCCCACCCTTCTCACTGTAATTGCTACAAAGTCCTGAGCCCCCTCCCGCCTTGAGCAACCTGGCCTACTCCTTCCTGCCCCCTACTAGGAAAAATGTTTGGCCCACTCCTTACCCCCCACCCCAAAGGCATTATATGCTCCCAACCATCCAGCAGGTCAGTAGGTATAACGAGAGAATTTTCCTCTCTCTCCTTTATCCCTGAGTTATAAAAACAGTCAGGACCATGAACTTGGGGGTCAGATCTCCCCAACGAGCATGAAGTTGTCCCGCTATGTTAGCAGAATTTCTTGCCTCAATACAATAAACCTGTCTTCTTCACCCTGCTCTTAGTCTGGAAATTCTTTTCCAACCCGCGTGTGGACAACACTGTCCATTCCTGCTCACCTACCCTGCCCCCTCCCAGCAGCTCACACTAGAGGTGAGTCCAGGGTACAGAGTTTACAGACCTCCACTTTGCCAAACTCTGCCTCCGCTATTTACCTTGAACACCGAGACACCTCCATCTTCTTATCTGTAAGATGAGGTTGTTGGTGACACCAGCCTCAGAGAGGCGACATGATCTGCAACTGCCTTTCCCCAGTAAAGCTTGGTTCTCCTTTCACCACCAGTCAGATAACCCTGAACCCGAGACTGAATGCCCCAACTTCAGCCCTTCTTCAGTTTCCTTGGTTTAGGAAGCATGCAGGGTTTGAGTCAGCTAGACATGGGTTCAAATCCAGGCTTAGTATCTTAGGTTCATGACATTGCACATAACACTTAGTCTTTCTGTCCTCACTTTCTTCTCTGTAGGCTTTTTTTGTTTGTTTGTTTGTCTTTTTAGGGCCGCACCTGCAGGATATGGGGGTTCCCAGGCTAGGGGTTGAATCAGAGCTGTAGTCACTGGGCTATGCCACAGCCACAGCAACTTGGTATTCGAGCCGTACCTGCCACCCACACCACAGCTCATGGCAACGCCAGATACTTAACCCACTGAGCAAGGCCAGGGATCGAACCTGCGTCCTCATGGATGCTAGTCAGATTAACTTGCCCTATGCCATGATAGGAACTCCCTGTCTTCTCTGTAAAATGAAGTGAACAGCACTGCCACTCAGGGCCACTGGAATCAAGTTTGTGGTACACGTGGTACTCAGGCCTCAAGGAAGCAGCTCCTCCCCCTCTTCTCCATTATCCTCTCCTTCCTCTTCTGCTTTTCTCCTCTTCCTCCCTCTCCTCCTCCTCTTCCCTCTTCTCTCTCTTCTTCCCTCCCTCCTCCTCTCCATCCTTATCTTTCACTCTCCACATATTGAATTTTATGTAATTGCGATCATATAATTTATTCAGCTATTCAGGTTTTTTCTTTATAAACTTACCATACCTCATCAGCATCTCCCCACATCACTGAAAATTCCTCAAAAGCATGATGTTAATAGCTTTGCAATTGTGCTTCATTTAGATGCTCCATAATTTACCTCACCATCTTTGCCTGCCGGATACTTGGAGGATTTCAACCTTTTCTTTTATGCACATCAGGCTGTGATGAACTTCTGAGCCCTGTGTGCCGAGTCCCTGCCTGTGTCTTCAGGACAGATTCCTGCCGTGGAATCTCAGTGTCTAAAGCAACCTTGTTTCTTGCTTGGGCTTGGGTGCTTGATCATCCAATCCCTTTCCTGAGAGTTATCCTGATGGATGTCTCTCCCTTCCAGCAGTCCACAAGGATGCCTGTCTCAGCACCAACAGCCCTGGCCTGTGTCACCTCCTTCTCAGCTACAGGATGGATCATTGAATCACATTCCTGGGTGTCTGGAAGCCTCACAACAAGGACAGAAGCAGCTGGGTCAGGAAGAGCAAGCAGGGAGTCAGAGGAGCTGGTCCTGCCCCACCTGTACCACCTCACCTGGGGGGTACATTGCCCGGCCCCGCTCTAACTCTGTTTCTCCACTTACCCAACCATTGCAATAGCTGGCCAGCTAGTTTACCTCCTTCCAGCTCATCCAGTGCCCAAAACAGGGCTTGACACAGTAGATGTTCAGGAAAGCTGTACTTAAACCCAAAGTACCAGAATGTTCTTTAAATACACATATACATGGCCGCCCCTTCTCCTTTGTTCCAGTTCCCCATCACTTATATTTCTCCTCATTGCCTTGAACCTAAAGACATTGCCTCAACCTTCTTACCTATAAAATGGGGTTCCAATGAGACAATTGCATTCCAGCGAGGATAGTACAGAATGGTGCTAAAACACAGACTCTGGAGGCAGACCGCTGGGTTTCAAAGTTACTCAGTCTCTCTATGCCTCAGTTTCCCCTCAGTTAAGTTTGGAGAGCCATGCCCACCTGATAGGGTTAGATAAAGTGCCACAGGTCAGGTGTTAGAACCATACTTGCAGAGAGAAGCACTCAGAGAGTGAGTTTGAGACGCTGCCTCCTGTCTAGGTCACAGCCCCAAAGACTACAGGCATGGGGTGGAGACCTCTGTTCTCCTACGCTTGGTTTCTTCTCCTCCTGGGAAAAGGAAGGAATCTTTCTCTCTGCCCCTTGCAGTTATTCAAGCTGGTGTAACTAGGTCTCCCTAGTGGGTTATAAGCAGAAGATGTGTCCCAGGCTGGAACATTTCATTTCCAACAGAGACCCTCCAGCATGTTCTCTCTTCTCTGGGCACAGACCAGGTCTGCTTTCTAATGATGGAGCTACAGTGGCAGCCTGCTTTGCCAGATCACTGCCCGGAACACAGCTGTTCTGGGGAGCCAGCCCAACCTGAGAGCCAGCTGTACCCCTGGTGCCTTTGCTATGTGAAGCCAATGAGATGTGGGGTAGTTTCTGCAGCATAGCCTCACTTATCCTGACCATTCACAGAGCCATGATGGGACATCGTGGATGGTGTGCCCCTTTCAGGCACCTGTCCTGTCTGATTTGGTGGAAGCTACTTGGTTGCAACTTCCTGCTGTAGGAAACAGGAACAAAAGATGTCATATCAACCAATTTTTCCAGAGAAGCCAGGAATGAGGATTCTTATGTAAAATCTGACAGCTTTTAAGTGTTATAATTAAGTCATGGTTTTTAAAAACCTTGGCTGAGCCAAACAAATCCCCCTAGCGGACCAACTATGCTCAGAGGCTCCCGTTGTGACTCAAGCCTACGTGACGGAGTTCAACCTCCATGACCTGACATTCACACCCCTCATGATTTAGCCCCAGCTGTTCTCTCCCACAGCTTCCAGACTCTGACCCTTAGCTTTGGTCACACTCAGCCATTGACAGGTCACCTGCCTCGGCCTCTTTCCAAGCTGCTCCTCCGGGCCAAGGTGGTGCCATGGACAGGGCATGGCCTTTGGTATCAGTCCATTGGCTTGCAACCCCAGATCAGCACATTGTAAGAGCTGGTGACCTCTTTGAACATCAGTTTCTTCTTCTGTAAAATGAGAGTGATCATGCCCACCTTACAAGGTGCCCTAAAAGTGATATAGATACTGTTTCAGATGTCCCAGCCCAGAGGGGTGCTGGGTCAATGTAAACCCTTACGCTGCTCTTCCAATGAAGAAGGAACTATTGGATTCAAGGCCCCTTCAAGGAGACAGAACTCAGAGCCTCTGGCCAAGACAAGAATTACCAGACCCTTATCATTACCTTACTTGTATCATTGTAATGCCCCTTCCCCTACCTTGAGCATCCTGGCCTACTCCTTCCTACCCCCTACTAGGAAAGATGTGTGGTCTACTTGTCACCCTGCCCTGCATATAGGACCTTATACACCCCCAACCAACCAGCAAATGTATAGTATGATCCCTTTTTACCCAACCAATCAGCAGGGCTGAGACCTCTCCTCTCTGGGCTATAAAAACTGACAAAACCGTGTGCCTGACTCATCTCTCCCTATTATCAGGAAGTCAGCCAGCTGTGTTAACGAAGTCTCTCGCCTCAATAAACTTGTTTTTTCTTCACGTTGCTTTGAATCTGGAAAATTCTTTCATCAGACCTGCATGCACAAACCACAACAGAAACTTTCCACAGTTGCTCACTGCAGTCTAAGGCACTCCCCAAGCTTCCCTTTGCCTCTCTTTCCACAAGGATCAGAGTTGCACTTTGTTCTTATAGCTGTGTCAGCCCCTGACCCCCTCCCTGTGGGCCCTCACAAGTCTTCACCATAACTCACCTCTTGCATGTATAATCCCACATCCATGTATGCTTCTTGGAAGATTCAGGCTAATGCTAGTTAGTAGTTTGAAAAAGGAGGGTGACTGGTGAGAAGGGCTTCAGGGCTGGCTCACTGCCCAATGCAGGGTGGAGGATACCACTGAGAAATAAAACATTGCCAGCATCATTGGTAAACAAATGATGTCTCAGTCATGAGTGATAGCAGCCACCTCCAAGGGTGAGATGGGGAGCCCTGAGAGAATTCAGAAAGGAAACCAACACCTGCCCTCTGGAAGCCATCAGACTACAGCCACTCCCAAAGGTGCACCTTGAGGAAACTCAGGCTGTGAAAACACAGGATACTGGCCCCACAAAGCTGAGGTGGATAGCAAAAGAATGGTTTCAGTGAGCCCTGAACTTTCATCTCCCCATACAGAGAAAAGTGCTAAATTCCTTAACTTAGAGATATCTAGTTTTCTTTTATTAATAGCAATCTTTTGTTCTGACTATCTGCCTTTTGTTGCAAAATTCCTGTATATCCTAGGTCCCTGCCTCCTCCGAGGGGTTTTATCAGGGTTGCTTGAGATGCTGCTTCAGGGGCTTAAGTCCTCAGTTTTATCCATCGAATACAACGTAACTCTCAACTTTTAGGTCGTGCATATATTTTTTTTAGTCAGCGCCATCCTGGTGAGAAGGTTGGGCATAAAGTGGTGCCTCAATTGCTAAAGAATTTATCTGAGATTACCTGGGAAAGTGCCCCCAGGGAGGTGCAAGTGTGATGGTGCAGGCATTTGAAAGGTAACTGTGTGTGGGTGGGGGTGGGACAAGGCAAAGACAATGCCTCCAAAGGCTGCAGAGTTGGCCAGGCATTTTCTCTACCATCTGCCAAAGCAACTCACACATTTTCACTTGGTTGAGAATTGAGCTGATGGGTTGCATTCACACAGGCTGAGGGGCCATGAGAAACTAGGGGCTCCTGACAAGTCCTCAAAGCCTCAGCCTAAAAGTCAAGGGCCTGTCTGTCACTAATTCACAGAGACATTTATCTCCGGCAGTATAAGAGCAGACTTGGATGAAAGGCAGAACTCAGATCTAATTGTCAGAGTCACAGAGTTCTAGAGACATTTAAATGCTGCTCAGCCACAAGGGGTCTTTTATACAGAGGTCAGGGTCCTGAAGGGAGAAGCCTGGAATTCTGAAACATGGGTCAAGGACATCTGAGATATTGATTCTGCCACCCTCTCCAAATCCTTAGGGCTTGCAGGGACAGCACCCCCTTCCCAAGGAAGAGCCAGTGTCGTGGTCTGTGCGTGGGTTGGAAAAGAATTTTCAGACTCAGAGCAGGGTGAAGAAAAAGATGAGTTTATTGAGGCAAAAAATGCTGCTAATACAGGGGGCCAACTTCCCATTGATCAGGGAGAGCCAACACTGAGCACAGGTTGTGTCTGTTTTAAAAGCCAGGGATAAAAGAGAGAGGAGAGACTTTATAATTTAGCTGCTGATCTGCAGATTGATTGGGGAAAAGGGAGTCTTATGATGATAGATTTGCTTGTTGGTTGAGGGCCTATAAGGCCCCTAGGGGCAGGGTGAGGAGTGGGGCAGGGGGAATTAGGCCAGGTTGCAAAAGTGGGGGTGGGGGTGGGGCTCAAGGACTTTTTAACACTTGCAATGAGACTGGTGGGGGATAAGTGTCTGGTAATTCCTATCCTGGCCAGAGGCTCTTTATCTCATTGGAGAGGCCTTAAAGTTCCATAGCCAGTTGAAAGATGCTTCTTGGGCCTTACCCCTCAGGTGAGAGGTGCCCCCCTCAGAAATTGGACACCTCCTCTTCCAGCTGCCAGACTGAGAGGAAGAGTTTCAATCCCAAAACAATTTAGCTGCAGGCATACTGGGCCTGAAAAAGGAGGAAGGAAAGCGTCCATCAAAAGAGTGGGAAGAATGACCCAATTTATAAACATAGCAGCCAGAGTAGTGGATATGGAGTATGCTGACCAAGGCAGCCAGAATATGCAACTGAATGAACAGAATCCCTTGACCTGGGGACATGTGGGGGGATACAGGATGGCCAATTCTCAACAGCATGAAGACACCTGAGTTGCCTTGTCAGGTGGTAGAGGAAGGGATAAGACATCAAGTAGAGTGGGAAGGCTGGTGTAGATTGTGTCCCAGAGTGGAGGACACACTGGTCACCAAGGTCATCAGGAAGGCTGGTGAAGGGACACTCACATCACTCAGTGGTCCAGTGGTTGTTCTCCTCTCATCCAGGGTTGAGGAGGAGGCCCTGAGGTAATAGAGGCTGTTGGAGGCACATATTACTAAAAGCAAGGAGGCTGCAATCACCAAAGTGACAATCAATGTCAGAGGGACTCTGTGGAGACTGGGCTCATGCGAAAGCATGGAGAGAGAGGCCAACAGGCTTCTGCTTAACATTTACAACCAATGTAAGATGAGAATGGATGGCCATACTGTGCAATAGTGCTCAGCAATATAAAGAACAAACTATTGATATTTGTGACAACCTGGGTGGGTTTCAAAGGCATTATGTTCAGTGATCAAAAAATAGGCCAATCTCCAAAGTGGCATGACTTCACTTACGTAACAGTCTTAAAATGACACAACTGTAGATTTGTAGAAAAGTTTCATAGTTGCCAAGGGTTAGGAATAGTAGGAAGCAGGGAAGAGAGTAGGTGTGACTCCTGCACGGTAGCAGGAGAGAGATATCGGGAGTGATGGAATGGTTCTGATCTTGGTTGGGGTGTAGTTTCAAAATTCCCCCATGTGATAAAATGGCATAGAACTGTACATACAGATGACACCCATGTCAATTTCCTGATTTTAATATTGTACTTTAGCTCTGAAGGGGTAACCATTAGGGGAAATTTGTTGAATTACATGGAACCTCCCTCAACAATTTTTGCCACTTCATGTGAATCTATCCTCATTGTGAGTGCAAAAGATTTGAAAAAGACGAGAATGGAGAAGGTGGCTTACAGCAGTTGCCCCAGTAGAAAAAGTAGCAGTCGCTTGCTCAGTTATCACACCTGACCCAGCTTTCAGAACTGGAACCCGCTGGTGGGAGAGGTGGCCAGGTTCCTGGGAAAAGATTTCTTCAACGTCATGGCAAGCGTTACCACGATGCTCCTCCCTGCCCCATCCTTCCCCAAAGGGAAAACAGCTATTTATTCAGGTGGCCGAAATAACCACTTTCGGGACAATCGGATGTAAGGTCTGAGTTGGCACTGGTGCCTGGAAACTCATTGTCTTCGTGACCCACCTGCTGGAGTGAAGGCCTGTGGGAACCAGGCATGAAGTGGTATCCTGGCCAAAGTCTGGCTCACAGTGGGCCTGCTGGTTGCCCTTTCCCCAGAGGGATAACTGGATTTGATATATGTGCCAGTAGGAATAACCCCACATTTGGCTATTCCTGGATGGTGGGGTAGAGCTATCACTGTGAAGAAGGCCAAACACAAATCTTTGAAACTGTCTCCCACCCTAGTCGAGATTATCATCAAAAACAATATTCCATCTGGGCTTTGGGGTGGAGGATGGTGAAGACGAGCAGCCCCTTAAAAATCAAACAGAGGTGTTCCCGCCATGGTGCAGCAAGTTAAGAATCTGACTGCAGTGGCTTGGGTTGCTGTGGCAGTGTGAGTTCAATCCACAGCCCATCACAGTGGGTTAAAAATCTGGTGTTGCCACAGAGGCAGTGTAGGTCACAGCTGAGGCTCGGATTCAATCTCTGGCTCACGGATTTCCATGTGCCATGGGTGTGGCATTAAAAAAAAAATCAAGCAGTTACAGTGTCCCTCTCATGTCTCTTCTGAAAATGTGGCCCCTACAGAAACAGATGGATGCTGGGAAATGGCCTCAGCCTGCTCCATGCTCAATCTGGTGGCCTGGTTGATTGGAAGTCACGTGCTGGACATGGTTTCATTGCTAGAACAGATTGAAGCGGCCTCAGGTGGATGGTGTGTGTTCCTTTCCTTTCCTGTTAGAAAAGAGGACAGAGAACAGCTCACATTGTCAGGACAGACACCAAGAGATGTTTACAGCTCTGCCACTCTGGACTCGGCAACTCTGATGGGCCTTGTCCCCAAAGAGCCCTGCTCTTTTTTTTTTTTTCTTTTTTTTGGGCTGGACTCCTGGCATATGGAAATTCCCAGGCTAGGGGTCAAATGGGAGCTACAGCTGCCGGCCAATGTCCCAGCCACAGTAACGTGGGATCCGAGCTGTGTCTGCACCCTATACTACAGCTCACGGCAACACCAGATCCCCAACCCACTGAGCAAGGCCAGGGATTGAACCCACATCCTCATGGACACTAGTCAGAGTCGTTTCCATTGCTCTTGCCAGGACACACAGCCAGGGCCCCACTGAACTCAAGCTATAGCTACTCCCTGGGCCACTTGGAGCCAGCAGGTTGAAGGAGGGGTCACCATGGCAGCAGGGCAATTCTCTTTGACCAGTAGGAGGAAGTGGGGCGGGGAGGACGCGTGGAGCCCATTTGACCCCTGGTAACCCCGCTGTAACTGTCAAAGGAAAGGACATGTGCAGTCCTGGCGTGAGAAGGATTAGCAATGAATAAAGATCCACCACCCTCCTAGGCGTGAGTTGAGAGCTGAGACCAGGGGGATTTCAGAAAGCAGCGTGGAGGAGGGCAGGTGCACCCCGGGATCAAATATAGGAACTGGGGCTGTGCTTTAGTCACAAAACCATTGACTAAAAAGAAAAAAAAAAAATACACAACCTAAAAGTTGAGGGTTATGAATGGCAGACAAAACTAAAGGTCTTGAACCCGGAGTTGCCAAAAGAAATAGCTTTATTGCTTTGCCAGGCAGAGGAAGGTCACAGCAGGCTAGTGCCTCAAAGACTGTGCCCCCTTTGGGAGAGCATAAGAGGTGGTTTTTTAGTTTGCGGGGGACAAATAGGGCTGCAGATAAGGATCAGGGTAGATGCAAGCCGGCAGCGTTTTCCAAAGCTGGTGACCCCCCTTTCTGGGATGAAGAATGCTTCATTACCATCTTCCATTTGCTGGGGGTTTCAGTTTGGTGGAAGGACAAAAAGACACTGTTACCCATATTCCTTGAGGAGGAACCAGGACTCTGCCCCGAGGCTGCAGCGCTGTCCCTTGACGGCTCCTCCCTGGTCTCTGCGTCCCCTCCCTTCCCTGATCAGCACCTGTTTGAACCTGCTTTTTGGAAACCAGGGAAGGTCATGGGGGTGGAAGCCTATTCCCTAAAAACAAGAAATGGGGGACACAGACAAGCTTGTGTGCCCAGGAGTCCCACAGGGCCCTGCTTGGTTTCACTGAGACACAGCATCTCAGAAGCAGTCCAAGACACTGCGCCAAAGAGGCAAAGGGGCAGCCAGGATAGGTAGATATATTTTTTGCAACAAAGACCAGGTTTTCGGAACATTAAAAAGTTACTTTTTTTTTTTTTAATTTTGTCTTTTGTCTTTTTAGGGCTGCACCTGCAGCAATATGGAGGTCCCAGGCTGGGGGTCTAATCAGAGCTATAGCTGCTGGCCTTATGCCAGAGCCACAGCAACACCAGATCCTTAACCCACTGAGTGAGGCCAGGGATCAAACCCACAACGTCATGGTTTCTAGTTGGATTTGTTTCCACTGCGCCAGGATGGGAACTCCTGCTTTTTTTTGGTGGGGGGGGGCATGCCCACTTCATATGGAGGTTCCCAGGCTAGGGAGTGAATTGGAGCTGTAGCTGCTGGCCTACACCACAGCCATAGCAACGCCAGATCTAAGCCGTGTCTGTGACCAACACCACAGCTCATGGCAACACCGATCCTTAACTCACTGAGCAAGGCCGGGGATCAAACCTCTGTCCTCATGGATCCTAGTCAGATTCATTTCCGTTGCGCCACATGGGAACTCCAAGGTTACTGTTAATTAAAGAAAACCAGTTATCTCAAGTTAAGGAATTTAGGTCTTTTCTTTTTCTCCCTCCCTCCCTCCCCCCCTTCCTTCCTTCCTTCCTTCCTTCCTTCCTTCCTTCCTTCCTTCCTTCCTTCCTTCCTGTCTTGCTTTTTTTTGGCCTCCCTGTGACATATGGAGCTCCCAGGCCAGGAATCAGATCTGAGCTACTGTTGCAACTATGCCTGATCCTTTACTTTTCTATGCCGGGGGCTGGAGACTGAACCTGCTCCCAGAGCCCAGGAAATGCCGCAGATCCCACTACATCACAGCAGGGACTCCCTTTTCTTTTCTTTTCTTTTCTTTCTTACTGGTTTTTGGCTGCACTCCAGCATGTAGACGTTCCCAGGCTGGGGGTTGAATCTGCGCCAGAACAGCGACCCGAGTTGCAGCGGTGAAAATGATGGATCCTTACCTGCCGAGCTACCTAGCGCTTGGGGACCCTTAGCGCTTTTGTATGTATGGGAAGATGCAAGAGTCTGGACTCTCATTCCCTTAGCTGTGCACCTCAGCTGTCTGGGGCCAGTATCCCGTGCTTTCTCATCTTGAGTGTCCTTGGGGTGCAGTGTCAAAGAGTGGCTGCTGCAGGTGACTGCTAGATGGCGGGTGTCTTGTTTCTGAGTTCGCACGGAGCTCACCATCCAGGCGGCTGTCACGTGACGGCTCGATGGCTACAGCATTCTTTGTTTTCTGATAAGGCCCGTGATACTTTTCATCCACACCTCCTTGTTCCTTCCTGGAAGGGAGATCCCGGGGGACCACCGAGGTGCTATTTCCCAAACCGCTGTGGAAGGCCATGGAAGTGCCCGTGTGGATGGCTGTGGCTGCGAGACTGGCCGCTCAGGTCTCCAGCTGCAGGACCATCTGTGCCTGAGGGCCCATTTGCTGCAGTCCGATGGCCACTGGGAGAGAAAATGATTCCTCCAGCCCTTTAGGCCTGGCCAGACAGGAAGGGACTGGTTGTCTTGGTGAAGGAAGAATTGGGGGGGGAGGAAAATGAAGGGATCATGAAATGCCAAAATCACGGTGACAGCAAGGGCCATTTTCTCTTCCAATGACTCTCATCCAGTGACTTGCCCAAACTCCTGAGCCTTCAGGGGCTCAGCTTTTCTGTCAGCAAATTGATGGGTTTGAAGTTTGTTGTAAGGACTTAATGTAATCTAACATCTCCTATCAGGACCAGGAGACTCAAAAAACCTTAGCATTGTAACCGGGACTCTGCTTGTCCCAGCCCCACGCTCTGTGATGAACAGGGAGAGTTTCTCTCTCTTCCTCTCTTGGCCTCAGATCTTCGTCTCTATTCCCACCAGCCTTTCTATTCCCACGGGGTCCACTTTGATGAAATCCAACCTTTCCTGCTGGATCCTTTGTTCCAGGCATTGTGGGTCTGGCTGGACCTGGGGGTCTCTGTCCTGGAAAGCCCACTCCCCAGGCGGCTGTGCACTGATGTTCCTGTTGCATCTCCTTCCTCGGGGTCTGGGGGCGGCAGCACTCCCAGCCCCGCCCGCTCTTCCCACCCCTCCCATTTCTTCTCCCGCTTAACAAACAGCTTCACTTAAAAAGCCATCTGGGAGGATGGATGGCACACAGGCACATTTTGTAGAATAAGTTTCAGGGAGAAGAGCCAAGAAATTAAAGGCACAGCATTTATGAAGCCAGTCTTAATAGCCCTATGACTCTGACCGCTGGAGAACTGTGCTTCTGTCCTATATCCATCCCTCACCCCGTTCTGGGCTCCGTCTCCATTTATCTTTGAGAGGTCCTGCTCCCCACATCTCTGCTGATGTCCCCCCTCAGGATAAATGTCCTCTCTATCAGCAGGCAGGGGCTGTAGGTGGGGCTTCCCTAACCTGAGACCACCCGCTTCCTGTGTGAGCTCTGTTCCACCTCAGGCAGCTGCTCCTCTCCCAATGGGAGTCCCGGGTGAAGGTTTATTTTCTGCGGGGCCTCCCAGAGCAGATTTAGGAAGAAGGGGAGCAGATGTGTCCACAAGTGGGAGGGATAATGAGCTCCCAATCACTGGAGCTGTGCACAGAGTGTGGGTGAGCACTCAGCAGAGCTGCCTCTCAGGAGGCAACCTAGCTGAGAGGCTGAGCATGGGCTTCGGAGGCCATGAGACTGGGCTGAGTCCTGGTCACCTTGATTGCAACGCGTCTGACCTTCAGCAGTGCCTTACACTCATGAAGCCTTGATTACTTGATCTGGAAAGTCAGGAAAAATGGTAGTCCCACTTTCCAGGTTGTCATGGAGACAAAAGGACATAATATGTGTGAAACACAGAGCCCAGAGTATGTATTCTCATTACCAGCAGTAGGGCAGGGGGAGGTTGCTTGTGATACCCGGGGAGAGTTAAGATTCAAGTTACTATAGTTGTAAAAACCCAAGACTGAGATCCAGTAATTCAATTACCCCAAGATGACAAGATTCCCTAAGATTCTAAAGCTTTCAGAAATTACGATCCTTATTCTACTGGCCTAAGGCTTATTAGTAATCTGAGGCCGTGCCCTTCAAAGAATTCTGTTCCAAACCCTCGGCCCATTGGTGGTGCTTGTCCAGCCCTATACTGTGCAATGGATAAGAAGTATCTATCTGTATCCTCACTTGGCGTCAAATCTTCCGTCTTTATTCTCACCAGCCTTTCTGTTCTGCTGGGGTCCACACTGATTACATCAAAAATTCCCTGCTGGATCCTTTGTTCCAGACAGATCAGACTCCTCAGCGTTCCTAAACCCCTGCACCTCTGCCATCTCCCCCAACCCCTACTGAACCCCATTATGCACCCATTGAAATCTCACCTTCAAGGCCTAGGTTGCAAGCAGGGCTTCCCTGAGGCTTAGTTCACCTTCCAGTTGAAATCAGTAATCAATGAACAGTTTGGTGTTGCCAGTGCCCTTTGTCTAAATCACTAACATAGCAACTATCACAGTCTGACTCAAAATCATTCCTGGGGAGAAAACTTCTGATCTTTACCCCATGGCAGGCCCACCTCTGGTGTCCTTCTGAGACCCCTCTATGCTTCCCACGGAAGGAAGCCGTGTAAATCTGATTGGTCAGAGGCGGGGCTCTGATTGGGCCATGCTCACTAGTGGGCAGGGTCAGTGCATGGAAGGGGATGGGGCTGGACCAGCCCTCTCCTCCTGCCCCTCAGCACCCCAGGCCTGCAGCCCAGAGGAAGTCAGCTCCGCAAAACCAGCCTCGGTGAAGCCAGGGCAGGAGGAAGCGGGAGGTCTCACACGAGCCTCCCTTTTGTTACAGCTAAAAAACTAGTTAAAATAGTTTTCATTACGTTGTGCCCTGTCTTGGCCCACTAATTATTCTAAACGGCTTTTCACAAATGATCTCTTCCTCGCTTAATTGCTTTCTTTTGCTTTCTAGGTAGAGTTATGTTGCATCTCATGTTTTCTTTTCCCTTGAAACACTCCCTAACCTCCCCTCCCTTTCCTTTGCAACCAATCTTCATTCCAGAGAGAAGTTCAAGGAGCAATAACCCTCAAGATCCCAAGAAACCATCTCCAGATCACCTGACACAGGCCTTGATGTCTTGGAAATATCTATGGAGGGAGAAGAATGTTGACACCTTGCTCTTTGTCAATAATCCTGTTTTTCGAGCTAAACCTCTAAGACACTTTGCTGTCCCCTCTCAAGGGAGGACACAGTTTTGAGGCATTTACTGGCTGTGGCCTCCTTTGCCTGGCCAAGCAATAAAGCTGCTCTTTCTACTTCACCCCAAACTCTTGTCTTGCAGACTTAATTGGTGCCATTGTATAGAGGCTGAATTTCGGCTACACTTTGACCTCCAGGCCTGTGTCATCATGGTGCAGTCAGCCAAAAAGAGATGCAAATGAAGAATTCAATGCAAGGAATTGGTGACACAGGTGGTGGAAGAGCCAAGGTGCAGGCAGGAGATGATGAGGCTGAACCTGTGTTCGGTGTATGCCCGGGAGCAGCTGGCACCCGGGAACTCAGAGGTCACAGAGCCAAGGTGGCATTCCCAGAGTCCAGAAGCCATGATTATCAGACAGAGGCCAGAGCCATATTGGGGGCTTGCCAGGGACCCCTGGAAGTGAAACTGACAGCACTATGGCCTGAACCCAGCCAGAACACAGATTGGAACTTGAACCCATGTGCTGGGACTCAACTTCAGCCTAAACCCAGATTGGGACTTGAACCCACAGTTTTAAATTAGAATCACTCACCTGGTGTCTGGACTCACTGAGGTTCGGGTTCTTTGTGCCTCTGCGCAGAAGGAATTCAGCGAGAGACAAAGTGATAGGCAAGGAATAGATTTATTAAGATAGGACACTTCTGAGAGATGCTAGCAGGCAGGCCAGGAGGCCCTGCCCCCAGGATCTGGTGGGCTACACTTTTAGCATCCAAGGGGAGTGGGGGTTGGAAAAGACTGCCTCTTCCTCTTTCTTGAAGTAGCAGCTCCTCCTTAGTATCCAGGAATCTGTGTATTCAAAGCAGCAGAAGGGCGGTCCTCAAACTCCTGCCCTTGGTCTGAACCTGAACGCAGGACTCACCCCCTCCCCACCCAAGGACCTGAGGCCTATCTCTCAGCTCCACTAGTCAAGCAAGCCTGCCTTGTTCTAATGGTCCTCTTGAGCTGTTATTAAGGTACCGTGGTCACCCAAAGTCCCCTAGGGTTCCTTCTCTTTCTATGGCCCCTTACTGGGACTTCTACAACTACCTGTGCCTACTCCATCCCTATCAGAAGCTCGGGGCAAGGGGCTGCCTGATGGGAGCTGGAATCACAGAGGAGGGAGAGCTGCTGCTGAGAATGCAGAGGGCTTCCCCCTCTCCACTCTTCTACCCATATTGCTTACAGCTTCACCCATCAAGGGGTCAGAGGGCCAGGGCACCTGCCGCTACTCCCTGAGGAGGGAAGGGGGAAGAGGTGACTCTGAGAGCAAGTAGGCCATTGATGGGCAGTGGGTCTCCCATCCCCCGTCCACCAGAGGATCCAAGGGTCGGGGGAGGAAGCAGCCATTTCAAGTATGTGTGTAGTTATGAAAAAGATTTATATCCATCAAGGTTCAACCAGAAGCAGAAATGCTCCAAGTGCTAGAGAAAAAAATGGGCTTGATCTTTGGTTTTGTTTTAAGAGGGGCTAGACCTCCAGCAATTGCATGTGAAGGCTTTTGGCTGAGTCTGAGTCAGCTGTACAGGAAGTCAGGGGGTAGAGCTGACTGTGGGTGGGTTTGAGGACAAATAGACACCCCAAGCGTGGAAGAGAACCCACAAACCTTGGAGCCCCTGTCTGCTCCAACCTCGCCGCTGCTCTACCACATACAGGGAAGCTGGTGCCTCCCACCTCAGGGTCCTGGGGAGACTTGGTCCAGCACTCAGGAGGCTGTGAGAGAGGATGGGGGGAGGTGGAAGCTCTACATGGGCAGGTGGGGCCACACCCATGCAGCGAGCCAGAGGAGGGTAAATCATGCCTCTCTTCTGCCTCCAGACCACAGGTAGAATCTCTCGTGGCCAATGCTAACTCGGAACCACGCGGGGAAGAGAATTGGGGAACATGATTCCTCATGAACCAAGGTGACACAGCACAACCCCCCACAGGACTGCTCCTTGATTGCCATCTGCAACCACTCCTTTGGTTCCAGCTCCTCTCCTGAGGACCCAAGAGAGGAGTGGGATGGAGCACCAGTTATGAAGTCAGATCCAGGCTTTCCTGGGACTAGCTGATGGTCCCTGGGAAACCAGTGGTTCCCAGCTGTGTCTCAGCACTTGAGTCATCTAAGGAGGAGCCCAATGTCACTCAACACTGATGCATCAAAAGCTGGTGGGGAGAGTTCCCATTGTGGCTCAGCAGGTTAAGAACCTGACTAGTATCCATGAGGATGTGGGTTCCATCTCTGGCCTTGCACAGTGGGTTACGGATCCGGTGTTGCTGCAAGCCGTCACACATTCGGCTGGGATCCCACTGTGGCAGAGGCTGGCGGCTGTGGCTTGGATTCGACCCCTGGCCTGGGAACTTCTCTATGCTGCAGATGCAGCCCTAAAAAGACAAAACAAAACAAAACAACCCCGGTGGGGGTGGGGCAGGCATTGGTCAGTTTTAGGATCTTCCTAGGTGACTCCAGGGTGCATCCAGGGTGGGAACCAGTGGTCTAAGAGTGCCTGGATCTCACCCAGGTCCCCTAATGCTCTATAGTTTATGCAGGAGCCTATTAGTCTCTTGATCTGGGACGTGAGAGAAAGCAGGCGTGGCACATTTATAGACTGCAAAGCTGTTATAGGAAGGCAGAAATAAATACAAGCCTCTGTTGCTGCTATGTGTATCTTGCTGTGATGAGAGACGGAGCAGAGAGAAGTAAGATCCCCAGTGCCTGTGACAGCCTTGGAGGCTGTAGGGACCAGCTCTGGGAATGCAAGCAGGAGGAAAGCACCTTGAGAAGCCTGTGGATGCTGGGTGAGAGGCTGGGGTACAGGGAGAGCCATCCTCAGCACCCCTGTGAGCACATGAAGATCCAAGGCTCAGAGAGGGTCAGACCTTCTCTCCAAGATGCGTAGGAAGGGACAGGGCTAGGAGCCACTTCCTGTCTGCCTCAGAGTTCAGCCCTTGAGAAGGGCTGTGTGTCCTGCTCCCAGGCTGTCCTGGCTCAGCCCCTGTCCTCCCACCCCTCACCCCCCCCTTCACCCCCAACACGGGTTCCCCTGCTCTGGCATAGGCCAGTGGCTACAGCTCCAATTAGACCCCTAGCCTGGGAGCTTCCATATGCCACAGGTGTGGCCCTAAAAAGACAAAAAGACAAAAAAAAAAAAAGAAGAGAAAAGAAAAAAGAAGGGGGATGTACAGGTGGCTAGTTCCTCCTCTTTCTTCAAGCCTCAGGGAAAGAGTGGCTCCTCCAGGGGGCCCTCCCTGAATACTCCTGCACCCTTGCCCAGATAGGGATGGGGCTTTCTCTGTTCTCCCCAGTCTCCCTGTGCCTCCTCTGTCAGGCAGATCCTTGCTGTTCCTTCAATTATTCCAAGTGCATTTCCACCTCAGGGCCTTTGCACTTGCTGTTCCCTCGGCCAGTAAGGTTCAGACATTCATGTGACTTATAGTCTCCCTACTTTCACGTCTCTGCTCAAATGCCACCTCCTCAGAGAGGCCCACAGATCCTCCATCTCTCTCTCCAGCCCTTTCTGCTGCTTTCTTTTCCTTCATAGCGAAGGATAATGACCTGACGAAAGATGATGGACTCCACATTGGTTTATTGTCTGGTTACCCAGCAAACCAGGATTCCATGGGCACAGTGGTTTTTTTCTTTTTTGTTCACAGTTCTATTCCCAGTGCCCGAAAGAGTGCTTTCACCAAGAAGGTCATCAGAATGTTTGCTGAGGAGTTCCTGTCGTGGCTCAGCGGCAACGGATCTGACCAGTATCCATGAGGATGCAAGTTCGATCCCTGCCTTGCTCAGTGGGTTAAGGATCTGGCTTTGCCATGAGCTGTGGTGTAGGTTGCAGACGTGGCTCGGATCTGATGTGGCTGTGGATTCCATATGCCGTGGATGTGGCCCTAAAAAGGACAAAAACAAACAAACAAACAAACAAATAAATAAATAAATAAAGTGTTGGTAAGCACCAACTTTCCATTCATGCTGCCCCCAACCCCAGATGCTCAGATGCCCAAGTGGCCGTAGACTATGTCCAGGCCGAACCACGTGTCAGTCCATCACCCAGTGCAGCTCTCAGCACAGACACACAAGGGCGAGTGTTTGCCACCTGATTGAGGGGCTGATGGATGGATGGAAGGTGGGACCCTGACAGGACAGCAGTAAAAGTAAGCCTTTCTGTGTGCCTCCTTTTTCCCTTTGAAAAGCTCTAGGAAGAGCAGAGTTCAGTCATTTATTATTATTATTATTATTATTATTATTATTATTATTATTATTATTATTTTTGCTTTTTAGGGCCATACCTGCGGCACATGGAGGTTCCCTGGCTAGGGTCAAATTGGAGTCACATCTGCCAGCCTGCACCACAGCCACAGTCATGCAGGATCTGAGTCACCTCTGCAACCTACACCACAGCTCATGGCAACGCTGGATCCTTAACCCACTGAGCGAGGCCAGGGATCAAACCCACGTTCTCATGGATGCTAGTGGGATTTGTTACCACTGAGCCGTGACAGGAACTCCCAAGTTCAGTCATTTGAGGGACATGCTCAAGTTCAAAAGGTAGAATGCTTGCACTGAAACACAACAAACAAAACAGAGCCAAGAGATGGGGCCCTTCCCGAACTGCAAGAAGAACCTGATGTGGAAGAAGAAAATAAAAAATAAAAATCATTGAAAGAAAATCGCCATAAACCAACTCGAATGGGAAAAATAAAAATCACTTTAAAAAATGAAATAAAATTGGAGTTCCCGTCATGGCCCAGTGGTTAACGAATCCGATTAGGAACCATGAGGTTGCGGGTTCGACTCCTGGCCTTGCTCAGTAGGTTAAGGATCCGTCGTTGCTGTGAGCTGTGGTGTAGGGTCTGGCTCAGATCTGGCATTTCTGTGGCTGTGGCATAGGCTGGGGGCTACAGCTCCAATTAGACCCCTAGCCTGGGAACCTCCATATGCCGTGGGAGCGGCCCTAGAAAAGGCAAGAAGACAATCGATCAATCAATCAGTCAATAAAATAATTTTTTTAAAAAAGAAGAAGCATCCTGGGGGAGTGGGCAGGAGGGTGGCTTGGGGGTGGATTTGTCCCTAGGTAAGGCAGGTGAGGAGATGCGGTGAATCGCAGCCTGAGTGACTGGGGCAGGCGGCCCCTCCCTGTCAGTTCTGGACCCCCTCCCCTGCCTGGGAGGTGTGACCTGCTGGGAGAAGAGGTCAGGGCCCAGGCCTGAGCCTGCTCTTGATGGGCTGGGGGCCACAAGTTGGGAAGACTGGCATGTCCGTCCCAGGAGACAAAACACAGCCGCCCCCAGACCTCCCTGCAGCTGGGGCCCGGTGCCCACAGCCTCCTAGGGGCCTCTGGGCAGCCAGGTGCTCTTCCTGCCAAGGCCTCAGTCTGCACCTCGGGAGGGATAGGGGCCAGGAGGGCCTCCTCTCTCCTTCCTGGGCCCTTCTCTTCTCTCTGTCCTCCCTCCCTTGGAGGCACACGCTCTTGCCCCCACTGGAGCCCTCACAGTGTCTGAGCAGGACTCTCCCTGTGCTCCTTGGGGACACTGGCCCCTCCTGCCCCTCTCTCAGGATCCACACCCTCCACAGGCCACCCTGACCTCACGCGCCGCCTCGTCCACTTTCTCACTCAGGAAATGGCAGCTCTGGAGTTCCCATCGTGGCTCAGAGGAAATGAACCTGACTAGTATCCATGAGGACACAAGTTCGATTCCTGGTCTTGCTCAGTGGGTTAAAGATCTAGTGTTGCCGTGAGCTGTGGTGTAGGTCACAGATGCAGCTTGGATCTCGAGGGCTGTGGCTGTGGCTGTGGCATGGGCCGGCACCTACCACTCTGATTGGATCCCTAGCCTGGGAACCTCCATATGCTGAGGTTGTGGCCCTAAAAAGAAAAAAAAAACAAAACAAAACAGACACGGTAGCTCCATCCCCCAGCTCCTCAGCCCGGATTTGTCTTCAGGACAAACCCCTCCCCTCCACACCTCCACACCGCCCCCCATGATGGAGCAATTCACCCCCAAAAAACCTCTTGCCCCCACCCCCCACTGCTCATCCCCTCCACACCCCTCTGGTCCAAACCACCACTGCCTCCTGCCTGGACACCCCTTCACCTCCTCCCTGGGGCCCCCTGCTCCCCCTCCGGACTCCACGGAGGAGCCAGAGGATCTTCTTAAATCCCAGAAATGACGGGGCTCCTCCCTCACTTCTCATCCTTCGGTGCTGCTCAGGGAAACTTGTAATCCCAGCCCTGCCAATGAGGCCAAGGCGGGGAGCTCCTCCAGGTCTGGCTGCTGCCTCCTCACGCTCTCTGCTCCCTCCTCATCACACTCTGCCCCAGGGCCCTTCCTCAGTCCCTCCCAGGCTCCTTCCCACCCCAGGGCCTTTGCACATGCTGTTCCCCTTCTGTACATCACTCCTCCCCCCACCGTACAGGCAAACAGCTCCATTGGGTCTCCACCTACCCTAAGACCCTGTCTGAGTTAGTCCCCCTCATTATCCTCCCATGTAGCCTCCTGTACATGGGCAGGCTTGGCCTCATCCCATGGTATAATTGTTTGTGTGACTTTTCCTTGAAAGACTACATCTCCCTCTGGACCATGAGCCTCAAGAGGGCCACACCTGTTCTGACTGGTTTATTTTTCACCCCTGCCCCTGTACCTGTGGCACACAGCAGGTGCTTAGGAAATGACCTGGATGAACACCTGGATTTATAAGATTGGGACTGGAATGAGGAACAAACAGCCCGTGTCCCTTTAAATAGAGCGGGAATAACTGCGAGTGTTGTTAATTGTTTTTATTTGAAGGATGTTGGTTTTCATTTTATTTTATCTTTTAATAACTCACACTGCATAATCAGCTGGTAATTACAGCTTCCATCTCTGGCTCGTGCCTCCCTGACTTCTGCTCAGAAGATGGAACCGTTTCATATTTAATCAGTATTTGAGCCGGAACGCTCTCAGGGGAGCAAGCTCATGTGGGGTGTGTTTAATTCTCAGTGCTGTTAATTAGAACAGCCTAACAACCTGGGCCCCCCGGTGACAAGAATGAGGGACCAGACCCTGCCAGTCCGCCTTGTCCTAGCCCAGTGCAGCCAAGCCCCTCCCTGGGGCATCTCTCACCCCTACCAGGTAGAGGTCGCCAGGCCTTCGCCAAACCAGCCCTGGGAGGCAGGAGGCGACTGATGGCCGGACTCCTCTGGAAGGACCCAGGAGGAGAGGGGAGCAGGAGGGGTTGTAGGGACAGCTTGGGGACAGTTCTAGGAGGTCAGCTGGGATAGGATGTTTCCTTAATCAAGCACCATCTCGCCCCCTCTGCTCTCACCTTCCTACCTGGTCGGCTCCCTCCTGCAGCGGGGTGTTGGGGGGGCGGAGGGGCAGAGGACTTGATCTGCTCACCTGACTCAGTCACACAGTTTCCCCTCTGGAGGATCAGGGTCCCTCCTGGAGGCAGAGTCATTTTTTCAAGTTGCATTTGTTTGTGTGACTAGAGATTGAGCTCAGAATGCAGGCTCCACGTTTTCCTTCCTGGCGGTTCCCACTGTGCCCAGCACTCAGGGCAGGCGCGCGTTCCACGAAGGACCAGATAGAGAGCAGAGGAGGTGCTGAGCAACAGAGAGGACTTTCCTCGATCAGGTCGACACCAGCGCCCCCAGCAGGTTGAGGGGAGAAGTGTTCCAGCTCACCAGCTGAGACATTTCTCAAAGCGGCTTCTGGGAGAAGGGCCCCCATCTTGCTTGCTGAAATCAGACCTTGTCTGTGCTTAAGCTTCCTAAGTGTGTTCCACATTCGTGAAAGCAACACGGCATCTGTGGTGTGAGAGCTGGGAGGGGCCAGGAGAGCGCGTCCTTCCAGCTTCCATCGCTGCTACGCCGATCAGGGCTTCTCAGAAAATGTAGGCATTTACGGAGCACTTGTCAGGCCTTGGATCTTACACTCACCAACTCATTTTAATCTTCACATCAGCCCTTCCAGGGAAGAAAGTGCTATTGTGGCACCCCCATTTTACAGATGGGGCAGCTGAGGCCCAGAGGTGCGGCCCATTGCCCAAAGCCTCACAGTTGGCCTCCAGGGCTACTCCATCCTGGTTTAAACACCAGCCTGGTGACCCTGGGTCTCTGTCTATGCCTCACATCCTGCCTCTGGAAATCCCTTTCCTGGACACTGATGGAGACGGCATCTGCTAAAAACTTGGCTTTGGTCCCGGCAAGCAGTAGGTGCTCAGTAGAGGGTGGGGACCCTTCCTATAGATGGTGGGGCCCATCCTCTTTCAAGCACAGACCTCATGTTGGGCCGTGGCAATGACAAAGTCTCCCCTGGCTCCAGTGGGAGCCTTAATTTTAGGGTGAGCTCAAAGGCTCCCCTGCACAGCAGGAGACTGAGTTGGGACCCCAAGAGCTCCCTGTGGAGCAGAGACTGCAAACTCATCTTTTCATTTGTGGACCAATGACCCTTCCCCAGCGGGTTCGAATGCTTCCTTTTTGTAATAATTTTGTAATAATTTTATTTTTTAATTAATTAACTATTTTTCTTTTTTGGCTGCCCCGAAGCACAGGGAGCTCCATGGCCAGGGATCAGATCTGAGCTGCAGTTAAGACCTATACCGCCATCGTGACAATGTCAGATCCTTAACCCACTGTGTGGATCTGGGCTTGAACCTGCGTCCCAGAGCTTCAGAGATGTCGCTGATCCTGTTGAGCCACAGCGGGATCTCCCAGTAATAATTTTAAAGTTGTTCAAGGAAAGAGCAGGAGCTAGAGGACCTGGGTCATGGCGATTGCTGGAGTTGAGGAGCTGGACTCTTCTCTCTGAGGGGTGGGGCTGGAGGCTGGGCTGTAACTGTCAGCTTTTCTGCCACAGAAGTAGGTCAGGCGAAAGCCAGGGTCGGGGGTGGGGGGAAGGTGGGTGGGTCAGTGTGGTCCAGGCAGGTAGTGGGGGTTGGGAGTGGCCATGGAGAGAGAAGATGGAAAAGACGGCAGAGGCTGGACCCAAAAGGACCTCAGGAGCCACGTGGAGGAGTTTGGCCTTGACCCTGAGTGCAGTGGGAGCTCTGGAGGACAGGGAACCTTGGGGAGATTCAGTGGGATGTGCATTTAGAAAGCTCCCGATGCTGCTGTGTGGGCATGCGCTGGGCAGGAGGGCTGGAGCCAGGGGCAGAGAAAGGCAGGGGCTGTTGCATTAATTCAGACCAAACAAGTGGTCTCCTGGACTGCAGTGGGAACAGCTGGGATGGAGGGAGAGCGGGGCCGAGTTTGGAGAAAAAAATGGGAGGCTGAAGAGACAAGATTTGGTTATTATCAGATGTGGGTGTGATGATGTGATAACCAATTTCCAGCCTGGGGGCACAGAAAGGCCACTTGGAGGCCCCCTCCCTAGGGCATCTCTTAAAGTGGCCACGTCTAGGGGTCAGCAGCCAGCATAGGATTCAGCCAGTTCTTGCCCGGAGGCGGCCCTCCTGTGGCCCAGCCTGCTGCCCTAACAAAAGAAAGGAACAATGGCCATGGAAGCCTGGAAACCACCCAGGGTCCCTTCCCATCCCCAGGAGGCAAAGAAAAATTCCTTTGAAAATGAAAGTTTGGCTTGAAGTAAACAGATCAGTATCGTTGATGCACGCTAGCACTTTATTAATTATGTGTCCTCAATCCATTTAAACCTAGGGTATTAATTTAGATTTATAGGGATAATTTAGATTTATAAGACTAGTTATTATGCATTAAGTGTAGAAAATGCCAATTGGTTTGCATGGACAATATTTATTGAAGTATGAAAAGGAAAATATGTAAAATCTAATTGCCCTTGAGTTTCACGTCAGAGCTGACAGGGGAGTCTAGGAGTGGGGTGAATATCCCTTGGCTCACCAGGCGTTCTCATTTTCTCCTGGGTTGTAATTTTGTCCTCCCCATGCTGTTCTTTTGAATAAGAAGCAGACCTCACACCATGACTGAGAGGTACACCTGCCCATGATGGAAGATACCGTCTGGGGCTGTGCCTACACCAGACTGAGAGCGAGTGACAAATGGGGAGCAGGGAGGCTTGGTGGGAGGAGCACTGCGTGGGGAGTCCAGAGGAAGGAGCACTGAATGGGGAGTCCTGAGCCCTGGGCTCTGGTCCTGGCTCCAATACTGACTTCTTCGGGTAGATCCATCAACTGGTGGGCGGGAGGCTGGGTGGTCCCACGTCCTTTCCAGTTCCGAGGTTCAGAAAGGTGGTCCCCCCTCTGGATGGGAGGGTCATCCCTCAGTTGGCTCCAGTTGTTGGGTGGCATGGCTGTGACTTCTCAACGTCTTTGTCTCACACACCCAGCCCTGGAACCGGGGATTTGTGGACCTAGGGGCCACACTGCATGGCCAGGTGGTCTGGTGGGCACTGTGTCAGGTGGGCCTCCATCCAAGTGGGGTCAGACCTAGGCCCACAGGCAGTGTGGAGGGAAGTGAAATGAGAGCCGCGAAGGCCGGGTTCTGCGCTGGGGGCGTTCATGGTCGCATGGGTGAGACAGGACCCCTGGCCCCCAGGAGCTGGTCTGGGGAGCTGTGAAGCAAGCCTGGAAGCTGCTAGTAAAAAGGGATTTGGTGGTCATCCACTCCAACCCCCTGATGTTCCAAAGGGGCTCTCACGGGGTCCCAGAGCCTGGCAATGACAGGTGGAGAAAGCTGAGGTCTCTTGCCAGCTCTGCTGCATGAAGGCAGTACTATAAGCTACTGAAAAGTATGAGTTTTACTTTTTTTTTTTTTTTTTTTTTTTTTGCTTTTTAGGGCCACACCCACAGCATATGGAGGTTCCTAGGCTAGGGGTTGAATCGGAGCAGCAGCCCCTGGCCTATACCACAGCCACAGCAAGGCTGGATCCTTAACCTGAGCAAGGCCAGGGATTGAACCCACATCCTCATGGATCCTAGTTGGGTTCTTTAACCACTGAGCCATGAAGGGAGCTCCATGAGTGTTACTTCCACTGGCCACTTCCCTCCCTGGGGTTCCTTCTGGGGCCCAGGACAGCCACGCACATCAGCCCCTGACCCTTCCCTCTTTCATCTCCAGGAGCCAACTCTCCAGCTCTGTCAGTTTCTCGGGATTCATGGACTTGAGTGGCCCAGCAGGTGAGGCCAAGGGGGGTGGGAGGTCTGCCCTACAGGACTGTCCCTGTGACCAAAACCGTAATAGCTGCAGCCGTTCTCCAGACCACCTGAGAACCAAACACCTTGATATGTCAGCTCATCTAATCCTCCCTACAGCTCTCTGAGGAAGGTACTATGTCCCCTGCCAGATGGATGAGGAAGGCTCAGAGAGGTTAAACACCTGTCCAAGGTCAAACAGCTAGAAAAAGGCAGACCAGGGATGGACAACAAAACTCTTCCTCCTGCCCACAGCTACCTTTCCAACTGGTCACCTGCTACTTGTCACATGCCTGTGCAATGCCTTCATTCTGTAGCCAGAGTGACTCTCCCTGCAGTGTTTCTCAGCTACCCCAGCATCTTTTGGTTGCTGAAGGTCCTTCCCAGTCTGACTCTGACCCTTTCAGCCTCCTGGCTTCTCACTTCACTCTAAACAATGAACCATCCCAGAAAAGCCGTGGAGGTTCATAGCTCTAGGCCTTTGTAGGAGCTGTTTCCTCTGCCTGGGAGCTATTCCTGAAGGATCAGGTCTCCTCTTCCTCTACCCTTCACCAGGGCTCATTTCACACCCGTAGAGCTCTTGCCTCACATCCCTGCTTCACTCTGTCTCATCCTCTGGGTCAGGGGTTGGCAAAAATTTTCTGTCAGGGGCCAGGAAGTAAATAACTTAGGCTTTAAACCTTATTGACTCTATTGCAAAAAAAACACTTTTTTTTTTTGTGGACACTAAAATATCAACTTCATGTAGGTTTCATTTATTACAAAATATTCTGTTGATTATTTTTTTTTTTGGTCAATACTTTGCATATTTAAAAAGGACTCTTGGAGATCCCGTTGTGGCTCAGAGGGTTTAGAACCTGACTAGTATCTGTGAGAATGTGGGTTCAATCCTTGGCCTCGCTCAGTGGGTTAAAAATCTGGTGTTCCCACAAGTTGTAGTGTAGGTTGCAGATGCGGCTTGGACCTGGCATTGCTGTGGCTATGATGTAGGCCGGCAGCTGCAGCTCCGATTTAACACTTAGCCTGGGAACCTCCATATACCACAGGTGTGGCCCTAAAAAGAAAAAAGAAAAAAGACTCTTAGCTTGCAGCCCATACAAAATGTGGGCAGGCATGATTTGATTTGTAGACCATAGTTTTCTAATCCTTCTCAAAAGTGTGAGCTCATTATGGGCAGAAATAGAGTTCCATTCAGTTCTGTGTCTCAGTAAGAACGTGTGGAGTGAATGAATTAATTTACTATCAATCTGCTGGAACACATCTGCTGAGCCTATAGACACCCTCCCCTGCACATAAGCCACCAGAAATGGAGTAAAAGAACAGTCTCCTCCTTCCACCGGCCCCTCTCCATTGATGCCTCCCATTGGCTGATATAACAAAAGGCTGCTAGCAAAGGATTCTGGGCAATGTAGTTTCCAGGGTCCATCCCTACAATGGGGACTAGAGGAGGGGAGAGTGGAGTAGAGGTGATAACAAATAGGGAGATAACCTGTTTGTCACCCCTAGACAGCTCAGCATGCATGCTCAGCCTTCACTCCTATTTATGAATAACAACAGCTTCCATAGATAACTACGACGACAGGCTGGTGCTGCCACCCAGTACGGGTTAACCCTTCTGTACAAGCCGCTATCCATATACTTTATCCTTTCCCAGAGAGGGAAGACACTAAGCTCCATCAGTCACTTCCTAAACTCTGGGTGTTGAAAATTGTTCCAATTTCATCACAGTGTCACCTGAATATTCAGTTCACTGAAAAAAAGAACTACAATTACCTAAACCCTTATAAAGAGTTCCCACTGTAGTGCAATGGGATGTCTCTGCAGTGCCAGGATGCAGGTCTGATTCTGGCCTGGCACAGTGGGTTAAAGGATCAATCATTGCCATAGCAGTGAAGTAGGTCACAAATGCAGCTTGGATCTGATCCCTGGCCCGTGAACTCCCTATGCTGCACCTTGGCCCAAAAAGATAAATAAATAAATAAATAAATCCTTATAAACATGGCTAATATAAAATAGCAGAGAAAAGGAAAACATAAATGGTATCTTAATCCTTTGGGGTTGCTATAACAAGATTACCATGGATAAAGTGACTTATAAACAGTAGGTTCTGGAGTTCTCTTGTAGCACAGCAGGTTAACGATCTGACATTGTCACTGAAGGGGCTTGGGTTGCTTCTGTGGCATGGATTTGATTCCTGGCTCAGGAAATTCCGCATGCCACCAGTGCGGCTCAACAAACAAACAAAACAAAAAATAAATAGAAGTTTATTCATCACAGTTCTGGAAGCAGAGAAGTCCAAGATCAAGGCAGCAGATTCCATGTCTGGTAAAGACCTGCTTCCTGGTTTATAGACAGCCATCTTTTCTCTGTGTCCTCACATGATGTAAGGTGCATGGGCGATCTTAAGGGTCCCTTTTATAAGGGCGCTTATCTCATTTATGAGAGTTCCACCCTCCTGACCTGATCACCTCCCAAAGATCCACCTCCTAATACCATCATATTGGGGATTAGGTTTCAACATATAACTTTAAAGGAATACACATATTTACTCTGTAGCAAATATAGAGTGATATATATATCCAGCAACAAAACAAAATATTCACAACTGCTACCATCGTACTGACGGACAAGTTATAGTTAATACTTACAACTTTCTTCTCCTACCATCCTTTTCCTGTTCCTTTGGTCTTCAGATGGTGCTGTGCTTGATCAGTTCTATTTACCTCATAGGTAATTTAACCCTTTGCTTAAAAGGACTGAGCCTCTGGGGAGTCTGCCTTGTGGGGTTGATAAGTAGTCTTCCTTTACGTTTTACTACTGGGGAGTCCCCAGGGCTTCAGCAATGCCCCTGCCCCCTACTGGTGCCTGCAACCAGTTTGCTCTTGATAATCAGGACCAATTATCAAACCAGTTCAGAACCCTCTTCTTTGCTTGGTGGTTCAGGGCCTGCGAAGACTAGATTGGCCAAGTGGCCATCCTAGCTCCCAGTTCCAAAGGGCTGTTTTCCACCTCCCTTAGTGGAAACCTCTCTCCTTAGGAACTACTGTATTTTAATCATTGAAGCCCAAATTGTGGGAATAGGAATGAGAAGTTTTGTAAGCTTTTAGCTGTAATCGTGAGAGGAAGCATTCTTACTTCTTCCCCCTAATTCCTGGACCCATGAATTCTGGCTGAGGGAAGGACAGGCCATGTACTGATAACTGCTTCACAGGATGGACCCCATTCTGTAGGACCCTGACAGAAATTGGCATGATGCTCTTTCCTGTGTGGCCCTGTATTTGAGTCATTCTGCCCTTCAATCAGTTTAGATGCTTCCCAGGGTGCAAAGCATATTATAACTTCCACCGATGTGGGTCCCTTGCTCCAGCCTTGTTCTGGAAAATCAATTCCTTAGACAGAAGCAATGCTGCGTGGGACATCACATAGTAAGTGAGATGTCCTGTTGATCCCAGTTAGAGGAACTGGAAAACTTGAGGGTCTATTCCTTGATGATAATTGCTCTTTCTTGACAGAAAGGATGTAATGTAACCACCCTGCCACCAAATGGCTAGCTGGTCATTTTAGGATATGCTGCCATATTAAGGGCTCAGTGATAGACGCTGATGCTGAAAGCTTGGGCTCTCATTAGTGGCTGTAGCTGGATTAGGCTCGGGGAAGAGAAAGCCCATGTTGTTAAGCCCATGCATAATATCTATCCTTGCTGCCATGGCCATGCTGCCTGAGAGCATTCCAAGCACATGAAAGTCTGGGGACCCAGGCCAGCTCACGTGCACAGGACGGCCACTTGTCCAGCCGGTCATTGGTTGCATCTTCTGCAGTGGCGCTCTTTGTACACTCTGCCACCCAAGAGACTCCCAAGCCTATCTCTTCACTGCATCCTGGACTTGCTGCAGATCATCTTCTTGCTCTGGGCTGCACTCAAAATTGGCAGCTTTACACGTTATCAAGTAATCTTGATTGAAGGTAGGCAAGGAAACTTTTCTTTCCTTAAGGATGCCATGTCCGCTGGTTCCCCATATCGCCGGACCCTGGAAATTTCACCAGGTTGCAAGCCACTGATTACTCATGGGGTTTATTCCTATTTCCCAACCACGTGACAGGCATGTATCTGAGGAAGGCACTTATAGTACTTTCCACCTTCTGATTAACAGTTCTGATCGGCATGCTGTCTGTCATCAATCTGATGAATCAGCCTGAGGTTTCATGAGACACTAGAATGATCAAGGTGCCTCAGACAAGATTACGGCACGTCAAGAGAGCCAAGAAATCCCTAAGACAAGCTAAGGTGTATTGCCACGCCTTCCAGATCAAAGTTAACTGCCTCTGGTGGTCATCGTAAATTACTCTAAAGACGAAAGCATTTGCCGACTCAGTAAATAAACCGTGCCTGAAACAGTGTTCATTGTCCACAGAGCCCGGGGTGTTGATCTAAATAGCAGCTGTGGTTGGATTCACTTCCTGATGCGTTTTACGGTAATCCATGGTTATTTTCTAAGCCTGTGATTGCTTTCTGCACAGGCCAATCAGGCAAGTCAAATGGGGTAGTGATTGGAATCACCACCCTTGAGTTTTTATTATTACAGGATCTTCAATAAATGAAGGTTAATTTCCTTGGGCAGAGGAGGGAAGGCTGCCTCTGAAGATAAAGGGCGTCTCAGAAAGAGGCGGAGGAACACGACACTCAGATTCAGCGGAGCTCTCATGTCAATTCTCAGGTTCCCCTTACAGCCCAACAAGTGCCCTTTCAACATAGGAGGACTGACAAAGCCAGCAGTTCAATTTACATCCTAATTTTGGAACTCCTATGAATGAATTCGGGTTCTGATTTTCAGCTGTATCTGTCCTGTGGCTGCCAAAGATAAGAGATCCCCATATTATCTATCATAGAAGGTCCCCAGTTCGTGACCATGCTTTGAGCTGAAGATTTAAAGCCCTGAGCTGGTGAATTTCTTTCCATAAACCCTTCATTGCAGGCATCCGTCATAAGTGATCATCACGTCCCATGATCCTTATAAATAATCATGGATATTACCATCCTGTCAAATTTGCAGGCACAGGGGTTACCTAGAGTTTTGCCTTCAGTTGGTATTTCATCCCATACAACCACATCACTTAAGCAATTTACATATATATATGTTAGGGCTGTACCTGCGGCATATGGCAGTTCCTGGGCTAGGGGTCCAATCAGAGCTGCAGCTGCAGGTTTACACCACAGCCACAGCAACACAAGATCCAAGCCACATCTGTAACCTATACTGCAGCTTTCAGCAATGCTGAGAGCAAGACCAGAGATCGAACCTGCATCCTCATGGATACTAGTTGTGTTCTTGACCTGCTGAGCTACAGCAGGAACTCCAATTTTGATAATTTTTGATAATTTAAGCAATTTTGATGTCATTGCATCTAGGGAATCTCAGGATCCCAAATTTTCACTGGTAACGAGGTCATTCCCACGGAGCAGACCGCCAGTACCCAGGTCCCATTCCATCTTATTTATTTTTATTTATGTATTTATTTCAGCATCTGTGGCATGTAGAAGTTCTGGGGCCAAGGGCGGAACCCATGCCATAGCAGTGACAATGCCAGATTCTTCACGCACTGCACCACCAGGGAACTCCTCCCAGATCCCATTCTACATGGTTTGTTTCCTGCAATCACTCCTCAGGGAACGTGCTGTAACCTTCAGGGTTCACTTGGGGAAGTCACAGAGAATTTGCACACTTAGAGATTTGCTTCGGGGCACTGTCTATAACTTAGCTCTTGAAAGAGCTGCAGGTGTAACCAAGAGGTCAGTAACTTCAGCCCTTACCCTAGGAAGCTGCTACCCTTCCTATGAAGGAGATGCTGTTAACACAACCCAGAGCCACCCTTCCTGCTGGGCCTGTTCTCCTGGCTCCACCCAGCAGGGAAAGAAGCCAGTGCACTGGGAAAGAAGCATTGGGGGGCGGGGGGCTTCTTCCTGTTCGAGGTGCGAGAAAAAAAAAAGAGAGAGAGAGAGAAAGAACACCCAAGGCCACCCCCCTCCCTCCTTGCAATTTCCAATTTTCTTCTGGAGCCTCCCTTTGATGTCAGCAGGTAGCTGCAAGCCAGGTGACAAAGGAACCTGGCATAGATAGGTTGCAGTGGTCCAGAGGACCCAGGAGAGCAGGGGTGGGGAGAAGAGAAACTTCAGTAGAAATGGTGTGCACAGCGGCTCATGGCTTGGGCATTTGCAGCTATAACATAGAAGTCTAAAAACCAGGAATTCTCATTGTGGCCCAGTGGTAACGAACCCGACTAGTATCTGCGAGGACACAGGTTCGATCCCTGGCCTTGCTCAGTGAGTTAAGGATCCCGGTGTTGCTGTGAGCTGTGATGTAGGTCGCAAAAGTGGCTCAGATCCCGCGTTGCTGTGGCTGTGGTATAGGCCAGCAGCTGTAGCTCTGAATCGACCCCTAGCCTGGGAATATGCTGCAGGTGCAGCCCTTAATATAAAAGAAAAAAAGAAAGAAAAGCAAATTAAAAAAAGTAAATAAGTACATAAATAAAATAAAAACCAACTCTGTTACTTACTAGTTGTGGGGCCTGGAGCAAACACTTTACCTCTCTGAGCATCAGTTTCCCCACATGTAAGTTGGGAAATAGTAACCTCCACTTCACAGGTTCTCACATGAGGATTAAATGAGATAAGCTATGTGGACATGCCTAACACAGAGCCTGGCATATCAGATGCCTCATCTTTTACTCATTGACCTTGAACCAGTGCCCAGCCTCTCTGGGGCTCTGGTTTCTCATCTGTTAAATGAACCAGGTTGGACGAGAGGCTTGCTAAGGTGCTTTCAGATTTGATAAGCTGTATAGCTGTGAACAACCCCTTATGTTAAAATTTAGCAGAGAGGTAGAAAGAGATCCGGATGCTGGGAAGGGCCCAGGGGAACACCCCAAAGGTGGGGAGAGAGGCGCCCATCATGTGCACTTTGTGTTTCAAATGACGCATGGATCCTACTTCAGTGCTTTTCCTAATGTTGCCTCTGGCAATAACAACTGTGCTCTCTCTTCTCTTTGATGAGCTCCCTCTCAGCCCTGCTAAGACAACAAGAGACAGCCTGCTGCAGTGTGTTCGCACCCGTGGAGAGGGAAGCACGGCAGCCTCCCATCCAAGCCACCTGGAAGATTAGGTTTGTAAATACTCCAGCCTTCCAGCGGCCCGGGCATCTGAGGTTTGAGAATCTTCCTGTCTGGGTTGGACTCACCATGGGGAGGCTCAGGGTTAGGGGCTCATTGAGTGGTTTAGAGCCTGCTGGTAAGGATTTGGGGGCTTTTGACTCAGACAGAGATGGTTTTGAAGTTCTGCTTTGCCATCTGCTGACTCATATTGTCTGTTCTCTGAGACCCAGCTCTCTTATTTGTTAAGTGGGAATAACAAAAGCTACTGTTCACATCCATTCAGCATCTCCTCGCTTTTTCTGGTAGCTGGACCCCCTCCACCCTGTTTTGGGGGAAGCTCTCATTACCGCTACCCAGACAGAGCACACAGTTCTGATAGGATTGCCAGTCTCAGTCCTTACCCTAGGGCTTTGGATGGAGTGAAAGGCCCAGGCCGGGCTGAGCCCATGAGAGGTTCGAGGCATGAGCAGATGACTGATCTGAATCCTTTCCAGGATTATTTATGTGGACACTGAGAGAGAGCTCTTGCTCCCCAGCACGGTCATCAAGTGGAGCCATGGGCACTTGGGGCTGCTGAGAGTTATGATTCTCACATCTCCTCCCTCTGCTCCCTCTCGAGGAAGTTCAGCCACAGAGACAGAGACAGAGGGAAAGAGACAGAGACAGAGAGAGACAGAGACAGTGAGAGACAGAGAGAGAGAGAGACAGAGACAGAGATGGAGACAGTGAGAGAGAGGGAGAGAGAAGGAGAGACACCCAGAGAGAGAGAGAGACAGAGACAGAATGAGAGAGAGACAGAGACAGAGACAGAATGAGAGAGAGACAGAGACAGAATGAGAGACAGAGACAGAGACAGAATGAGAGAGAGACAGAGACAGAGACAGAATGAGAGACAGAGACAGAGACAGAATGAGAGAGAGACAGAGACAGAGACAGAATGAGAGACAGAGATAGAATGAGAGAGAGACAGAGACAGAGAGAAAGAGACAGAGACAGAGACAGAATGAGAGAGAGACAGAGACAGAATGAGAGACAGAGACAGAGACAGAGAGGGGGAGAAGGGGGAGAGGGAGTTCCTAAATACAGCTCTGCCTATAGAGCAGTTTGTTCTCATTTTCCCACCTCTATGAGCCACTCAGTTTATCCTTTGCTTAAGCCACTTTGAATTGGGTCTCTGTAATTTTCAACCAAAAGAACTCCAATTAACCCACCTACTTCTCCTGGGCTATGTTGTCAAGATGAAATGAGATCATTTTAGTAAAGAGCTTAAACAGCCCCTAGTAAATGCTAGGTAAACAGTGGCTTCCTCGAGTGCTGTTCTCATGGTTATTTGTCTGTTCGCTCCTCCATCTCTGGCCTGCGAGTCCCTGTGACACATGACCTTTGCACCTGCTCTTGCTTCTCCCCCGAATGCTCTTCTCAGCTCTTCACCTGGCTTCTTCTCATCATGAGGGTCTCAGCACACATGTGCTCTCCTCTAGGGGCTCTCCCTGACCCCCCAAACTCTGCCTCCTCACTGGGGCACTTCCCAGTATATTTCCCTCATCTTAGGTTTCACTGCTTATTCATTGGTGGTTTGTTCGTTGACTGTCTCCCTAACCAGACTGTGAGCTCCGAGAAGGCAGGAACCACATGAATCCCATCACCTGCATGTTTCCTGTGCTAAACACAATGCCTGATACATGCTAGGCACTTGTATCAGTCAACCATTGCTGTATAACAAACTACCCCAAACCTCAGTGTTTAACAAGAGCAATTCATGTCTTATCATCTTCCTTGAGGTCAGCTGCTCTGGACAGGTCTTGGCCAGCTGGATATGCTTCAAGATGCAGGTCTGGCTGGCTTTGCCTCCTTGCTATGTACTGGGCAGAGACTTGACATGGCATGGCTAAGCCAGACCTCATAGAAACTCCACAGCAGCACTAGCTGGTTTAAGCTGGACTACATGAGACCACATCCCTGGACCTGAACCAGGCTGCCATCTACACACTTTCAGCTCAGTTCCCCTGAGACCTGCTGTCAACTGCCTCCCCAGGCATAGGGCTAGCACACAGTAGGCCTGCAGAAAGCACTGCAAGGTGCTTTCTTGTCTTCTGAGTGGGGGTGGCCGGGTCAGCAGGATCCCAGGAACTGAGAGGTCTTTTCAAGGATAAGGAAGCAGATTTAAGCTCTAAGCATTTCTCTTCTGGGGTGGGAAGAGGGAGGCTGCCTGGGAATGGCACTTTCTGCCCATTTCAAAATGATCACTGCCCTTTCTTAGGTGCACTTACTCCCTGAACACAGTTTCTGTTTGAAGAGAGCTGGGGGCAGGGTCCCCTCCAGGGACCCCAGCTTGTGCCTGATCCCCAGAAGTCAGAGAGCCCTGCTCTCTAGCATCTTTCCGCAGCACCTTCCCACCACCCCACCCGGTCTCTCATGTGGTCCCCTCTGAGCTCCCTCGGGCTCATCTCATCCTGGCCTCTCTCCTCACCTCCTCCTCTGTCAGGTCTACGTTGAGAACCATCTGGTGGTTGCATTAAGATAAGGATGTTTCTGAGAACTTGCCAGAAAGAGGCACTGAAAACCTCTGCCAATCAACTCCTCCCAGGGTTTGATCTGCAAATTGATGGCTTCACAGGAGCCCAAATGTGTCCGGGTTCTAGGCCCCCTCATTTGCAGATGGGGAAATTGAGGAGACATCATGGTCAGAACTACAAACATCTGAGCTTCCCTATTCAGCCTCCTAAGAATCCTCCACCCGTTAGTGTCCTGTATTTCCTGGGATCCTCTGAGAATCCTGGGAGGCTGGATGGACAGATCTTCTTACTTTTCCAGTTAATGGAGGCTCAGAGAGAGGGATTAACTAGCCCAGAGGCAAAGCTAAAGTGAGAGGTAGGGAGCCAGCCCCCTCACTATTCCAGCCTCATCCACGCTTCCCTGGGCCTAGAGGATGGAGAGCCTTTCTGTCTGCAGTCAGGGGACAACCTCTTTGTGGGACCCCTTCCCTTGCTGAGCCCTGGTCACTGTAAGCCATTGTCTAATTTCTCCAGCCCCAGGTGAACATGGAACAGCTCTGAAAAAAGTGCATGTTGTTAAGGACTGGGAAGTTTTCTGCACACAGTAGGGCTGCAGAAAGCACCACCAGTGTCTGATGGATGTGCTCCTGGTGGTGGCAGCCCAAGCTGATGGGAGCCCAGGAGCTGAGAAGTCTTTCCCTGAAAAATAAAATGCATCTGAACCCTCCTCTTCCTGCCTTCTCTCTCTGGAGTGGGAAGAGGAAGCCTGTCCCGGAGCTTCGTTTTCCATCCATCTGTAAACTGAGCAGCGGCTGTTGGCACCAGCATCACCCTCATCTCTGTTCTGCCCTGTTGTGCTCCCCCTATCCTTACTCAGAACCATCCCCGAACTCTGTCTGGCCCCTGGCCTGCTGCTGGGGGTCGCCTCCTCCCATATTGGGGAAGTGAGCGCCCAGGAATTCCTTTTTTCTTATCTGCTTGTTGTCACTAATCTCAGGGGCAGAGGAGCCCTGCCTCAGAGGAAAGCCGTCTCTCAAGTCATCTCTCATGACCCTGCCTCCTTTGGCAGAGGTGTGTGCAAGGGCCTGGCTCTCCACGGGGTCCTGCCTCTCGACGTCACTCTCTTTTCTCCAGACTGTCCACTTGAGTGGCCCAAGCCTTCTCTAGGTACAAGCTGCCCAAACCTCTCCCATCCTCGGCCTGAAAACAGATCCACTTGAGCTCTCCTGGCATTCAAGCTGTTTCTTTCCTAACTATCAGCAATGAGTTTTTTTTTTTTCCAGGGGTGGGGGGGTCCACACCCATGGCACATGGAAGTTCCCAGGCTACGGCTGGAATCGGAGCTACAGCTGCCCACCTACACCATAGCCACGGCACTCCAGGATCTGACACATCTGTGACCTACACTGCTGTTTGTAGCAATGCCAGATCCTAACCCACTGAGCAAGGCCAGGGATCAAGTCACATCCTCATGGATACTAATCAGGTTCTTAACCTGCTGAACCACAATGGGAACTCCAGCAGCAAGTATTTTAATTTTTTTTATAATTTCTTTCCTTCCTTCCTTCCTTCCTTCCTTCCTTTCTTCCTTCCTTCCTTCCTTCCTTCCTTCCTTCCTTTCTTCCTTCCTTCCTTCCTTCCTTTCTTTCTTTCTTTCTTTCTTTCTTTTTTTTTGCTTTTTAGGGCCACTAGTGTGACCTGTGGAAGTTCCCAGGCTAGGGGCCAAAACAGAGCTGCTGCTGCCAGCCTATGCCACAGCCACAGAAATGCCAGAACTGAGCTGTGTCTGGGACCTACACCAGAGCTCATGGGAATGCCAGATCCTCAACCCACTGAGTGAGGCCAGGGATCAAACCAGTGTGCTCATGGATACTAGTCGGGTTTGTTACCACTGAGCCATGACGGGAACTCCAGCAGTGGGTGTTTTTAAACAGCATCCTCCCTCCTAACCCATCTGTACTAGTCCAGCTGCCTAGATGAGCCATGCCTCAGGCCCACTCTGGCTGAAAACTCCTAGTCCTTCTTCAAGGGCCACTCAGATGTCACCTGTTCTAAAACGGTGCAGCAGATGCCTATGTCCTGTGGCCCATCCCGAGTCATCCTTCAGCCGTGAGCTTCTCCCAGCACACTGACAGCCTCCTGCCTCCAATGGCTGCTCCCCTCTTCTTTGCCTGTGGGCCTTCTCTGACACCACGACGTCCAAGTTCAGGGGACCTGACATGTCCCCAGAGTGCCCCTTGCACTATGGAGATGAGAGGCTGCGGACAAGGACCCCAACCTCCTGCCAGCCACCAAGAGGACAGTTCTGCAGTGTCTCCCTGTGGCTCCGCAGAGGTCCCCAGAGGGACTGAGTCCTGGGGGCACACAGAGGTAACCGCTCAGTGATGCTCTGGCTTCTCTCCCTTCCGTGCTTCATTCTTTACCCTCTCACTTGGTCACCCTGAGTGCTCGTCTTGGGTCTGCTTTGGGGCACCAAATCTAAAGCCCCCTCTCCCTCCCTGGGGGCATTAGCTACTCCGATGTCTATTAAGATGTGTCTTATGAGAGAGCCTCCCTCCTGTCCAAGCTGAAGGTTTGTCCCTGTCACTCAACAAAGAGGTGGTGGTCAGTATGACTTCCTGAGTGAGTGAGAATGTGAGTGAATGAAGGAAGGAGCAAACTGCTGTATCTTGAGGGCATCTAAGCTGGGCATCTACTGCAGAGATCGATGCCAGCATGCCTGGTGCTGCCAGAGTCAGCCTTCTCCCAACACACCCAAAGTTCTGTCACAGTTCACCCCCCCCAACCCCCAGCCCCAGGCCTTTACTGCGCCGATCCATTCCACCTTCCATCACATAATCAGGTCCCTGCAACCTGGACAGCCCCCTGCTGGGAGGAGTCCTCAGACTCAGCAGGAAGTTGCAGCTCCAGTTAAATAAAGGTTAAAGAATAGAGTGAAATGCTCTTATAATATAATTCAATGCCACCTCCCAGAAAATGTCACTCTGGAGAGATAGATTTGTTCCAGCTGGACTCCAGGGCTCGTTCAGAAGCACTCGGACAACTGCCTGTTCACAGCTGATGAGAGCAGCCCTAGGAAACGGTAATTTCGACACATCAATTTATTGAGCCCACACGAGTGGGTCAGGGTTTCCAGCAGGAGGAATTAAATCATTGTTGGGTAACTGAAATGGCTGCAGCCAAGCTGAGATCAGCTGAATTGCAAAAACCACATCTGGCTTTGATGTCTTTTTGGTGGAAGGGGACGAGATGCTCTAAGCACATCCAGAATCCCCGGGGACTCAGGCTCATCACCTTGGTCCAGGGCAAGAATATTCTCCAGATGAGAAAACTGAGACCACACACATGGAATCAATGACAGACCTGGGACCCTTAGACTGAATCCAGACAACTCCTGCCCCATCTGTGGTTTCTCTGAAGATCAGGCTAAGTGAAAGTCAGGCTGAAAGGGCCAACAAGTGAACACACAAAACCTGGACCTATGTAGACGGTTACCCCTAGGGACTGAAAATCCAGAGCCCTGAAATCTGGTGCTGGCCACTTTGCCAAGTCGCTTTCCTTCTTGGTCTCTTTTCTCATCTGCACAAGGAGGTCGATGATTTCTAAGGTTTCTTTCACGTCCAAAAATATGTCGCTCTGGCCTCAGTTTCCTGTCTTCCAAGTGGGCATGATATTCTACTTTCCCAAATGCTTGAGGAGCACACGGGCTCCAGAAAGTCCTTGGCACAGTTGTGTGAAATAAACCCAGACAGAATGCCAAGCCTCGTACATCGGCAGCAAGGTGATGCTTAGTGTAGAGTTGAGGTCACCTCCGAGACGCTGGCAGGAGTAAAGGGGAGCATAATATTTTAGTTCCCCGACAAGACGGTCTAGAGCCAGGGCAAGAGTCTCAGGCTGGGCTATGGTGCTTAGAGTCCCTGGAACGCTCCCTATAAGAAAGGGAGACCTTCCCCATTACAGTGAGTTAGATGGAAGCAAAGATTTCAGGTTGTTCATCCGAGAGAGACTGGGAGTTCTGGGCTGTGGGCAAAAAGGAGGGTTGGTGGGTGGGCAGGGAGACAGGGAGGTGGGGCAGGACAGGGACATGACAGCCTCCCTTCTGTGGTACAGTATGCCAAAAGTATGGGCTCTAGGAATAGCTGCACCTGAAATTAAATGCTAGATCCATCACTCATTAGTTAAATGACTGAGGGGAACTCACGAGATTTTTTTTTTTTTTTTTTGGTCTTTTTAGGGCCACACCCATGGCATATGGAAGTTCCCAGGCTAGGGGGCTAATCAGAGCTGCAGCTGCCGGCCTACGCCAGAGCCACAGCAATGGCAGATCCTTAACCCACTGAGTGAGGCCAGAGATCGAACTTTCATCCTCATGGATACTAGTCAGGTTCTTAACCCACCGAGCCACAGTGGGAACTCCTCACTCAATCTTTCTATTACTCAGTTTTTATATCCATAAAATGGGGTATGAAACTGGCACCTCTCTCACAAGGATGATGCTGGCAGAGTCCTTAATACCATTCCTGGTCTAGATCATTTCCAGCAGCGGCAGCAATAACAGCAGCAAGAGTTGCTGCAAATCTACAAAGATATGCGTTCTTTGAGAAAGGGATGCAAAATCCATCCCACTGATTGTGGCAGCAGGAGGAGAAAGGGCTGTGTGCTTGGGGAGGAGAAGATGGGTTGGCAAAAGCTGAGTGAAACCTGGATCCAGATCATGAAAATAAAGAAGTGTAGTGAACAACTTTTGATTATGTTAATGATAGCAGGAATTATTCAGATTAGTCTAACAGTAATTATATCAGTGGGAAGAACAGTTATGAATCCATGTTCTAATGGTGGCTATAATGAGTATTGTAATAAGAAGCTGAAGGCAAATTTCATCTAGTAGATCAGTCAAGAGGAGACTTAAATGGAGAATTACAAGTGAATCATTGTCCTGTGTACAACTGCAAAACAATGGGTGCAAATGTTAAAGTGGTGGGAGAGGGGAATTCACCGGCTCAGCCTGCCTGTGAATAACTACCCAGTCAGGCAAATATGCAATATAATGTGAGGCTGAGAAATAAGATGATGTTTCTAAAATTCCACAGAGGGTGAGCAGTGCAGCTCAGATCCAAATTCACTTCTGTCTGAATTCCGGGAGTTTTCTTGTGATGCAGTGGGTTAAAGATCCGGTGTTGTCACTCCAGGGTATGGGTCACTGCCATGGTTCAGGTTCAATCCCTGACTCAGGAATTTCCACATGCTGTAGGCCTGGCCAAAAATAAGAATTAAAAATCAAATTCCATTCCCCTTTCAGAACTGACCATCTTTGAGCCCATGCCTGTTCCTGACTTTCCTTGTTCAGCAGCACTGGGTACCAGAATGGCTCAGGGCAGAGGGATGTGGACTAAGAATGGGGGAGGGGGTTCCCTACAATGCTGAATATATCACCAGGAACTATAGTTTGCAAAGCTATAAGGCAGGATTATTTATAAAATGGGGGAAAACCCACACACATTGTCATATTGTAAAATTCTTATATTATGGAAAGGACTCTTAGAAATTATAAAGTGCAGACCCTCATTCTAAAGATTATAAAAACCGAGGAACAAGTGGCATGTCATGCAGGGAGTCAAGGGCTAGACCCATATTTTTCTGAACTTAGCTCACTGCTTTTCCCATTCTTTGAATATTTGTAAATATGTAGTAGTCTAGATAACAGCCTGAATAGACGCAATGAGTTGGACTGGAGGTCCTGCAATGGCTTGGGCTTCTCTCTTGTCTTGACACCATTAGTCAGAAGATACCAGGCTATCCTTCCTGGATGTATAATGCGATATCTTCCAGCTCTTGTTCCTTGGGGCCATTTCTGTCCATGGTACTGAAACAAGATTAGCATTTCAACAGGTAACCTCACCATAAATTCCCTATTTCTCCCACCTCGTGAGGAATGAATGGAGAGGAGAGGAACTGAGTACTAGCAAGGGTTGAGGAGTGAATTTTTTTTTGTCAGTTCCATTACATTATAATTTAGAGGTAATAAAAATAGGTACATTTTAAATGTACAGGTCAATAAATTTTGACACACCTATATAAATATTGATTACACTATCCTAACCAAGATATGGAAAGTTCTTCCATGACCCTTACCCATCAATCTTTTTGTACTTTGTCCTGCCCAGTATTGTAAGATATGATGAGTCAGCACAGGGACAAAGGGCGATGGAAACTTGGAAGGGAACATGAAGATCAGAGGAGTCTTCCTGGGAAGAATGAACTTTAACCCATTGGAAGTAGGTGTGTGTTAGGCAGAGGTGGTGGAGAAGAGGACTTCAAGTCTGTATTTTGGGTTGATATCATTTATGTGTCTAAATATTTTTTCACTTCATGGCTTTGGAGGAGAATACCTCTCTGGAATCACATCTCACTTAGATGATATCTATAAGCCACCCATGTTCACAGCTTTGTCTATGAAAAGAGCAGCCAGCATTTCTTTCTAAGCACCATGATTTTATTCTTCAGTGGCTACACCAGTGAGGAAAAGAGCAAAAGCAACTCCATCTACCCTCCATCTGAGGACAGGAGGGATTAAGCTAATCTGCTGAAAAGTAGAGTAAGTCACATTTGCCACCATAGACTCTAAAAAGGCTTTTAGAAAAAGACCTGGAGTGGTTTCTGAGAAGTTTAGGAGAAGGTTGTAGATACATAAGTACACACATACATATACCAGAACATACACATAAAAGCACACTACTCATACAATAATGTGTATTCCCAATGCCCCCCCTCCAGATGTACCTATGTATGTACAACCCTCATCTCACACCAAGTGAATAAACAGGTAGAGCATTTCATAATGTGGTCCAGCTCTCTCAACTCCATGAACTGATATCTCCAGGTAGGAGTAAACCACAGCAACTCCGTAAGGTCATCAATTGTGAGTTTGGACAGCCACTTATACTTAGGGTCCCTTAGGTTCATTACCTGTAAAATACAGGTGGCAGTGGAAGTGGGTCAGGGTAGGGATTGGATTGGTTGATTCTGTAAGTCCTTCCCAGGTCTCACACAGTAAGGATTACGACATCCTTACTTGTAAAGAGGATAATAATAGAATCTGCCTTGGTGAGTTATGTGTAAAATGCTTAGTGCAAAGTATGATCCATCTTTTGAATCTTAGCCCCTCTAACATATGAATTTTAATATCTCACTGTGGATTTAAAATGCATTTTCCTAACGACTACTGTTTTTGCGCCTGTTTTTAGTGTGCTTATTTGGCATCCGCTTTGATGAGGTATTTTCAAAAATTTTTTTGCCTTTCTAAAAACTGGGTTGTTTGTTCTTTTACACTGAAGTTTGAGAGTTCTTTATATATTATGGATACATGTCTTTTAGCGTACATATGATTTGCAAATATTTACTTTCAGTCTGTGGCTTATCTTTTCATTCTCTTTAAAGGTATCTTTCAAAGGGGAGAATTTTTTTTTATTTTGATGAAGTCTGATTTATCAGTTTGTTCCTTTATAAGCTGTGCTTTTGATGTTATATCTAAGAAATCTTTGCCTAGGCCAACATTATACATTTTTTTTTCTCTATGCTATCTTCTGAAGCTTTATAGTGTTAGGTTTTATACTTAAAATGGATCAAAGTTTTATCTCTCTTTTTTTTTTTTTTTAACGCATGGATATCCAATTGTCCCAGAACCATTTGTTGGAACTATCACTTCTCAACAGAATTGTCAAAACTCAATTGTCTGTATATGTGTAGGTATATTTCTAGACTCTGTTCCGTTCCATTGATCTATATGTCATTCTTGATGCCAATGTCACACTGTCTTGATTATTACAAGTTTATAATAGGCCTTGAGATCAGGTACTCTTAATTCTCCAACTTTGCTTTTCTCTCTTAAAGTTGTTTTGAGTATTCTAGGTCTTTTCATTTATATATGGATGTTAGTATCAATTTGTTAATATTTGCAAAAAAGATTCTGGGCTTCTGATTGGGATTGCATTGAGTCAATAGGACAATTAGAGAAAAAACCCGTGGTGTTTTGTTGTTTTCAGTGTATAGGACTTGCACATCTTTTATCAGATCCAGCCCTAAGAATCTCATATTTTCATGTTATTGGAAATGGTGTTATTTTCCTCATTTTTATTTCTGATTATTTGTTGCTAGCATATAGAAATATACCTGATACTTGCATATTGATCCTATATCCTGTAACCTTGATAAACTCTCTTATTAGTTTTAATATCTTTTTTATATTGCAAATTCCATCAGGTTTTCTACATAAATGATCATATTGCATGTACATAAACACAGTTTTTTTTCTTACCTTAGTGATTTTTTTTTCTTGTATGAGTTCACTGTCCAGAACTTTCTAGTACAATACCAAATAGAAGCAGTAAGAGCAAACATCTGCCTTCTTCCCAATGTTGGGGGTAGAACATTGTCTACCACCATAAATACATGTTCTATAGGGGTTTTGTAGATGCCTGTTATTAGGTTGAAAAAGCTATTCCTAGTTTACAAGAATTTTTATCAGGAATGAAGGTAGGATTTTATCAAATGCTTTTTCTAAATCTTTTAGGATAATAATATAGCTTATTTCTCTTTTTTTTTGAGTTTTCATTGTAACTTCTCCTCTTAATACAATGAATTACACTGACTTTCAAATGCTAAACCAACTCTTCACTGCTAGCACAAGTCCCTTGTAGCCATAATGTATTATCCTCTTCATACATTGCTGGATTTTACTTATTACAATTTTATTGAGAAATTTTACATTTAAATTCATAATAAATGTTGGTTGTAGTTTTCTTATTATGTCTTTATCAGGTTTTGGTATGGAAGAAATGCTGACCACAAATAATGGGTTGGGAACTAGTTATGCATCTCCATTTGGGGGAGAACTTTATTTTTATTTATTTTTGTTTTTTGTCTTTTTGTTGTTGTTGTTGTTATTGTTGTTGTTGCTATTTCTTGGGCCGCTCCCGCGGCATATGGAGGTTCCCAGGCTAGGGGTTGAATCGGAGCTGTAGCCACCGGCCTACGCCAGAGCCACAGCAACGCGGGATCCGAGCCGCGTCTGCAACCCACACCACAGCTCACGGCAACGCCGGATCATTAATCCACTGAGCAAGGGCAGGGACTGAACCCGCAACCCCATGGTTCCTAGTCGGATTCGTTAACCACTGCGCCACGACGGGAACTCCTGGGGGAGAACTTTATATAGAAGTCATACTATTTCTTTCTTAAATGATTAGTAGAATTCACCAGTGAATCCATCTGAAGAACCTGGATTTTTCTTTTGGGAAAGCTTTTTAACTTCCAAATGTATTTAATAGATTTATGACTATTCATGTTATATATTTCTTCCAGAGTCAGCTTTGGTTTATATCTTTCAAGCAATTCATTCATTTCTTCTAAGCTGTTAAACTTAATGGCACAAAGTTCATAATATTCCCTTATTATCCCTTTGATGTCTGTAGAATCTGCGCTAATGTTATCTCTTTCACTTTTGATATTTGTTATTTGTGTCTTTTTTCCCCTGTACAGTCTGGCTAGAGGTTTATCAGTTTTTCTGATCTCTTCAGAGAACTAGCTCCTGTTTTATTGGTTTTCTTCTTTTATTTTTCAGTTATTTATTTCATTGATTTCACTCTGATCTTAGTCATTTCCTTTCTTTTGTTTACTCAGGGTTTCATTTGATCTTTTCCCCTATTTCATAAGATTGACTCTGAGATCATTGATTTGAGACATTCTTTCTTTTCTATTATAGGCCATTAGTGCTAAGACAAAGTTTTTAATTACTAATCTAGTGGCATCTCACAAATTTCAATATGTTGTGTTTAATTTTCACTCAATTCAAAGTACTTCCTAATTGTCTTTTGATTTCTTCTTTGACCTATGGGCTATTTAGAAATGTGTTACTTTGTTTCCAAATGGAGATTTCCTAGAGATTTTTCACAGTTATTAATTTCTAATTCAATTCTATATTGTAGTCCATGAGCATACTTGTATTGCTTGAATCCTTTTAAACTCATTGAGACATTTTTATGGTCTAGACTATGATCTATCTTGGTAAATGATCCACATGCATTTGAAAGAATGTGTATTCCGCTGTTAGGTCAAATTGATTGATTGTATTGCTCAAATCTTCTAAATTCTTACTGATTTTCTGTGCATTTTTCTATCAATTTCAAAAGAGGGATATTGAATTCTTTTACTCTATTTTTGAATTTATGTATCTCCCTTGTTCCTTCAGTTTTTGTGTCATGTATTTTGAAGCTCTGTTAGTTTCACAAACATTTAGGATTGTGTATGTCCTAATGAACTGACTTCTTTGTCATTATGAAATTGTCTTCTCTATCCCTAGTAATAGTATTTTCTCTATTATGCTTTGATACTAATATAGCCACTTTAGCTTTTTCTTTTTCTTTTTAAGGCTGCACCTGTGGCATATGGTCGTTCCCAGGTCAGGAGCTGAATTGGAGCTGGAGCTGCAGCCCACGCCACAACCATGGCAACACTGGATCCAGGCTGCATCTGAGACCTACACCGTAGCTTGTGGCAACACCACAGGGATCAAAACTCATCCTCACAGAGACAACATTAGGCCCTTAACCCACTGAGCCACAATGGGAACTCCTAGCTTTCTTTTGATTAATGCTTACACCTTTTCCAGTCTTTTATTTTTTAACCTATATGCCTTTATACTTAAAGTGTTTTTCTTGTATAAATGGCATGTAGTTGTCTCTTTCCTTATTATCCAATCTGATGACCTCTGCCTTTTAATTGATATGTTTAGCTTATTGACAAACTGGGTTGCTATGGTTACTATGAATCTTAAGATATATGGAAAGTTTTTTGTTTTTTTGGTCTTTTTTTAGGGCTGCATCGGTGGCATATGGAGATTCCGAGGCTAGGGATCGAATCAGAGCTGTAGCCCCCGGCCTATGCCACAGCCACAGCAATGCCACATCTGAGCCGTGTCTTCGACCTACACCACAGCTCACGGCAACACTTGATCCTTAACCCACTGAGCGAGGCCAGCTACCGAACCTGCGTCCTCGTGGATACGAGTTAGATCCATTTCCACTGAACCACGAGGGGAACTCTGATATATGCAAAAATAACTATTAGTTAACTCTTCCCTCAACCCCACCTCCTCAGCCACCTCTGTCGCACCTCGTTTAATCATTTACAATGGACTCCTCGTCAAGTCCCCCCTCGCAGCTCTTATTATAATTTATAATATCATATAAATAACATAATGCAATGTAATATAATGTACTATATAATTTCCTGTTTGTTGCTGACTTCCCCAGCTATTAAATTCCCTAGAATTAAAAACACTAGCAAATGAATTAGTGAACGAGTGATTTCCCATCCTGTGATGACTCTTCTTAACCTCCCAGCTCAAGATCAATGTACCCCAACCAAGGCTCTCACTCCCTGCACTCTGCTGCCTCCAAGCTGCCCTCAAGAGAGGATCCCCAGTCTGAGAAAGGCTGGAGACAGACCTGAGGTGGCAAGCCCAGTCCTCTCGCAGCGGATCCACCCACAGTGGGTCTCCCAGCCCTGCCTTCTCTGCTCTTGACTCTGAATACAGACACATGTCCTCTCCCTCTACACACTCCAGGTGTGATCCGCACTGCCAAGCAAAACAGAGCAGTGGCTCTGCGCCGGCCCCCGCTGATTCACTCCGCCTTTGAGTCTGAACCCTGGCAAAGGCCATTTGACCATCGTCCTCTCCTCTGTCCCTGACATATATATCAATAAGCAAACTAAGGAGAGAGTCCTAGAGCTTGACTGCCCAGGTCAGCTGGAAAGTAAATGGTTGGGCTTCAGGTCTGATTTTTCTGGCCCGCTATCTACTAGAAGTTCTGTGTGAATTGACGCCTCTACCAGGCAATGCGTGCTCAGTCTTCCCGCTGCTCTGGCACAGGGCTGAGGCTCCTGGGATGGACAGAGTAAGAGCAGCCGGTTTACGTCAGCCTCACGCATGGCCCTGGCCTTGGGAGGTTAGAGCAGGAAGGTACAGCTCCCACACTGATTGGGCAAGAGCCCCATTGACCCCTGCTCTGTGCTGCGCTTGCCCTGGGCTCTGGGGCTACAGGACTGGCCTGAACATCACCTCTTCCCTTGGGACGCTCAGCCTGGGGGCTGGGGGATGAATCACACACAGAAGCCCTGAGCGGAGGGGTGTGCGTGACGGCACTGGGCGCCCTAGTCAGGCAGCGGGCTGGGTTAGAACCCAGTCATCTGACCAGGGCTTGCAATCCAGGAGGCAGCATGGTGTAAGGGAACAGAGGATGTTTTCTGGGGAAAGATTTTGACTTCTAAGTACTGTACATGGAGGTGGAATCAAAAAGAAAGAGGGAGTTCCTGTCATGGCTCAATGGAAAGAATCTGACTAGGAACCATGAGGTTGCAGGTTCGCTCCCTCGCCTTGATCAATGGGTTAAGGATCCGGCGTTGCCATGAGTTGTGGTGTAGGTCGCAGATGCAGCTCTGTTCTGGTGTTACTGTGGCTGTGGTGTAGACCAGCAGCTGTAGCTCCAACTGGACCCCTAGCCTGGGAACCTCCACATGCTTTGACTGCAGCCCTAAAAAGCAAAAAAATAAAAAGAAAGGGGACTTGCCCATCCCCACCACTCCCCACCCCAGGTCCAGGCACCCCTGGCTGCTCCTTTTCTAGCTCTATCCAATTCAGTCCTCTAGAAATGCGGACAGTTAAGGACGTTTCACTCGAAAGTAACAATGGACAGGCTAACAAATGTGGGAATTTCCAAAAGGAAACCCATACATTTGGAAAAGGTAGGTGCACCCAGGCTCCATTTCTCCAACACGCTCTCCTTGTGTTGCCTTCATCACGAGCCCCTTGCGCCCTCACTGCCAGGATCCAGAAGAAAACATTGAGTCTCTTCTGGGAGAGGGGAAGATCCTCTTTCCAGAAACCTCAGCATGCATCTCACCTTTCATTGGCCTGAGCTGGGTCATGTGCCTGTCCCTGAACCAATCATGTACCAGCAAGATCAGGGCCAAGGGCTTCAGCCATTCAGGCCCCACCCTGCAGCTGACAGTGAGTCCTGCGTGCCATGTGACTGAGATTTGGCCGAGGCAACTCTCCCTGGGAGAATCTGAGGGGGTGGTGGGAGGAGGGGAGATGGAAGCTGGGAATATCAAGAACTGTGACAGATGAGTAATAACATCCGGTCAATGAGACGGCTTCCCTGTTGCTCTAGCCCCGTCTCCCATGTCCTGGCTTGTGTCCAAGCCCCACTGAGGGACATGAAGTCCCCTGTTCCCCACCACCTTGGCTCACGACTCCATCCCTTCACCCTGGCTGGCCCCCCAGCTGAGGTTCTCTTCTTCCATGACCTGTTAGATTCCTCGTGTGACCTTGAGCAACACATAATTGGGTCTTCGTGGATCCCCAGGGCATCTTATACTCACTGTGGTCACATCACTTTCAACACTATTATTGTTAGGTTTCCATGTCTGCCCTCCCTAAATAGGTACAGACACACACAGACACACACAGACACACAGACACACACAGACACACAGACACACACACACACAGCTAATGAGTTCCTTGAAAGTATGGACTGAGTCTTAATTAATTTCTCTATTTCCAGCTTCTAGCCACTGCCTGGTTTAGAGAAGGGGCTCCGTAAATATTTGTTGAGTGAATGAATATAAGTTATTTTTGTTGAATACCTCTTGCTGTGTAGGCATTTGCATTTTTACAAAGGACAAAACTGCCAGCCAAAGAAATGCCTCTCCGGTGGTAGAATTTCAGGCACCAGTGAGCTGGGCCTGGAAGCTTCTTCTATTGTTTAGTGCCTGAGGGAGGAAGAGGCTGTCACAGCAGGTGGAATCTTCCATTCATTGCTTTCCAGAGCAAAATTAGGAAAACAATCACATTGTCTCTTGAAAAATATGAATGTGTCATGGAAACAAATGTGTTTCCCTTTGGCTTTCTGGAAGAGGAAGCTTCTTGATGCCTGTCAGCTTTCTCTGTGCTGGTTTCAGCCAACAGAACGCTCCTTCCCAACATGCCTGTGGGTTGTGAGAGTGATGCCCAGGCTGACTGTCATCTCAGCGCCCTGACCTCCCAGCCACCTGTCATCCCAGCCCTGGACAGGTGGGAGGACCTGACGTCATCAGGGAGTGGAAGGAGCCGGAGTCTGCCACTCAGATATCTTCCTGTGAAGCCCGCCAGCCTGGCTGCTTCTCCCGTCCTCATCACTGGGCCCTTCCCTGGGCCTCTGGGCCCCTCCTGGGTCCTCTGGCTGAGGCCCCCTCCCCATGCCCCAGCTCTATGCACTGACAGCCGCTCTGGCCTCCAGCACGTCCTCCTCCAGCCTGCCCTCCACTCTGGCCCCAAGGGATCCTCCACAGCACAAAACTGTCAGGACTCTTCTGCTAGAAACCCTCCCCTGACTCCACAATATCCTCGAGCCATGGTCTAAACTCCTTGGTCCTGCCCCAGCTGCAGAGAAGCCATTAACCAGGCACACACCAGACAAGTACCTGCCCCTGCTTTTGCACTTCCCTGGATGCCTTTCCCTCCCTATCAGCCTGGCGAGCTCTTACTCGTGCCTCAAAACCCAGTCCCAACACCCCTGTCTCTGTGATCCTTACTGTAAAGCCAATCCTCCCCACCCTTATGTCTTCACCAATGGGCCTATTTCTATCTCCGCACATGGCCCCCTGGGTTTCCCTCTGCTGAACTTGATCCTCCCAAGGCCAACCTGTCTTCTCAGCATCTGAAAACAGGTGTGTCAATATGGGTTTATGGAGGGAATGGACCAATGAATAAATAAAATCGTTGCCTCGAAACCCCTTCCTTGCTACTGTTACAACAGTGGCAACAACAGTAACTGCATCTCTCATCTCTAGCGTTTCCTCCAGGCACGGGGCTCCAGGCTCCATGGTTGGCACCTTGCCTGCATTAGCTCTGACAATCTCACCACCCCCATGTGAGCTGGCACAGTTCTTAGGGCCACTTTACAGATGAGGTACACTGGGCTCAGAGAGGTCAAGGATCCAGTCCAAAGTCACACAGTGAGAGAGTCAAGAAGCCAGGATCTGAACTCAGGGAGGTCTGGCTCCAGCTTCTTCATTTCCTGAGGCCTTACTATGTGCCAGGCAATGTCTTGTGGTCTGAGGATATAGCAGGGGACAGAATAGTCGGAGTCCTTCCTCTTGAGGAGCTCCTGTTGTGATGTATAAGGTGGGGAGGGGACAGTCTGCACAGACATATCTACATAACGTTGGGGTGATGAGTGCCATACAGAAGAATAGTTGGGGGGCAGAGTGATAGTCTGAGGTGAGTGACACTTTGGGAGGCATCTGAGCAAAGACTTGAATGAAGCAAAGGGACAAGACCTGGTGACAGCAGAGGGAAACATATTCCTGGAAGAGGGGACAGCAGGTGCAAAGGCCCTGAGGCTGGAATGGCCTAAACCTGTTTGAGGAATAGCAGGAAGTGGGTATAGCTGGAGCTTGGTGAATGGGAGACAAAGCAGGGGGTCAAGGTCGCAGGGTGGTCGAGGGGGAAGATTGGCACATGGGGAGGGGCGTTTGGGCCATGCCTGGAGTATAAAGGGGAGCCAGGGAAGGCTGGGAGTTGAGGGATTTTAAAGGACACCTCTGGCCTCTGGGAGAACCATTGTCAAAGAGGGCAAAGTCAAGGGGAAGCTGGAGGCTGGTTGAGAGCTGGTGCTCTGGGCTACATAGTCCTGGTACTAAGGCTGCTTTCTTGCCAGCTCCACCCAGCATCCTCCCTAATCCTACTGACTCACTTCCCAGTAGCCCCCCTTCCCTGAGCCCATCCGGGGAGCAAATCTGTGTCACCTTTTCCCTGAGCTGCTCACCTCCCTGAGGCTCTGAGCCTCCCCTACCCTCTCGGGGCCCAGTCCTGAGCTGAACCCAGCAGCCATGGGTCACAGGAGGCCAAAGTTTGCCCTGACCCCCTCTTCTTGGGTCTCCTTCTCTTCCTGTTGGCCTAAGACAACTTTGTGGCTGGTGGCCAGATGTGCCCCCCTGCCCCAACTCAGCCTTTCTGCAGCAGGTGGGGTGAACCTGCCCTCAGAACAGCTTCTGAGGGGTGGAGAGAATTAGAAGCACCTGGGTTGAGCAGTTCCTTGGTGGCCTAGCAGTTAAAGGATCTGGCATGGTCACTGTTGTGGCCTGAGTTCAATCCCTGACCTGGGAACTTCCACATGCCAAGAGAGTGTGACCAATAATAAATAAATAAATAATAAGAAAAATGAAAAAATACTCAAAAAAGGGAGGAAAGAAGGACCTGGGTTTGAATACCTACTCTGCCATAAACTTCCTGTGTGATGTTAGGCAAATGCCTCAACCTCTCTGGGCCACAGTTTCCTTGTCTGCAACAGGGAGACAACAATGCTTTCTCCAGGGGGCATCCTGAGGCTGGAACACCACATCAGCAGGTGTAAGGACATCAGCAGCCCCTGGCCAAAACAGGCAGCACCGTTATTTCTGTTTCTATTCTCCCACCTCCTTCCTAGAGGATGAGAAGGTGAGGCTCCTCCCCTAACAGCACCTGGGAAATCAAGGGGTCCCGGTCTGTCTCCATCTCCAGAACAGTGTTCTGGCCACAACATACCACCCTGTGCCTCCGTCTCCTCATCCATAAAATGGGGATAATAATCATGCCCCTTTCAAGTTGCTGGTGTGGGGACCAACTGAGTGGATCCACACAGAATGCTTAGGACAGTACTTGGCCCCCTGTAACCACCTGTGAGCTGTGGCTCTTGTGTGGCCCCCTCCCCATGTCCCCTCAGTCCCTGAACCTCCCAGAGAGCTTAATGGCTCAAAGTGATGGTCACTTTCCACCCCTCTAAGCATCGAGTTCAACACCATGTTTTGCAAAAGGGGAAAATGAGGCGCAGGACACACAAGGACCCACCCAGGGTCACAGAGAAGAGGGAAAGGAGGCGCTGCCTGCGGATTCCTCCTTTAGGATGCTCCCCGCCTGGGGGAGAGTCAGAGACCCCCAGGCTGTTGGTGCCGATTTTGAGTCATCAGTAATTATTGGTATTCTTATCTTGGTGGAGACATGACAGCTGGTCCCCTCAAGAGAAGTGGGGAAAGGGCAGTGGGGGAGGTGCAGGGCGGCTTCTTCCCCAGAGCTATGAAAACAACTCACTCTTATGCTGTCAGAATCTCAGCCCTGCACCCTGACGTTCTCCCTCTTTGCCAGTTTATTAAGTAGCTTCTACTTGGTCCTGGGAAATTTGGGGGGATAAATAGGTTCATAATCTTGGTGATGGTTTCATGGGTGTGGACATTTGCCAAAACTCTTCAAACTGTATACTTTCAATATGTGCAGATTTATGTACAGCAATTTTAGTGCCATAAAGCTGTTTAAAAAAAAAAGTTGAGAATATCCTGAGAGCCCCTCAATGAGACTGACATGTGGGCACAGTCTCCTTTCCCGACCCCATGTGTCATCTACTGATGACCCTGTGGAGAAGGTCAGGATGTCTCCGTGATGACGTACTCAGGAGCCTGACAAATACTTAACTCCACCCGATTCCACTCATCTCTTCTCTTCCCAATCATAACATTTTGACACCTCTGACGAGCTTGATGACTCAAGTACACATCCAGGTGTCACTGAGCTCCCAGGTAGGACCCCGCTTATGAGTCTGGAGCTGGGGAGTACCCACAGGAGGACATTTTGTCCCGAGCTTGTCAGAGAGGCTGTTCCTCAAAGAGGGAGAGTTCTAGAGGTCATGGGGAATCTGGACCACAAGCAGTTCCCCCCACCTGTCTTTTTTGGTTGTTGTCTTTTTAGGACCACAACTGCGGCATATGGAAGTTCCCAGGCTAGGGGTCAAATGAGAGTTGTAGTTGCTGGCCTACGCCACCACCGCAGAAACATGCCAGATTCGAGCCACGTCTGTGACCTACACCACAGCTCCCAGTAACTCTGGATCTTTAACCCACTGAGCAAGGCCAGGGATCAAACCCTCATCCTCATGGATACTAGTTGGATTCGTTACCACTGAGCCACGACAGGAACTCCTCCCCACCTGTCTCTTAACAGGCCCATTTACCAGTACTCAGTATTCATTTGATTGGTCCAGCTGATTGGAGGAGCTGCTAATTTGTTCTCTCTATGATTTGCCTACTGCAACTACACACTGCTGTCTGATTGGTTGACTGTGATAAATACCTTTATCCTCAACCTTAGGTTATTCCAAGGCATCCATCATCCTATTGTTTATTTATTCTGTCTGGGACCCGCAGAGGCAGCTTAATAGAGCCCTAGAGCCCTGGAGAGTACCTGGGACATTCATCACTTCTAGGGGTCCTGGTGACTAGAGTGGGCAGTCCAGTCCTGGACTCCAGTCCCTCCTTCTTTTCCCGCCACCATGCAGTGAACCTGATGAGGCAGATTCAGGCTTTTCTGCTTCCCCTGAAAGGCCTGTCTCCCCACCTTTTGATGGCTGCCCCTGTCTTTGCCCACAGTGCTTGGGCAGAGTAGAGTTGGGTCGTCAGCTCAGGGGTCTTCCTCTCACCCTCTCTGTGATTTAGGGGCACTGCCGTCATACCAAGGAGGCCCTTGTTTCCTCCAAATCATTCAGATGACATCTGAGCATTTGACTTTCCAAACCCCACCCCCAACCCCAGGGCTGCTGGTAACAGAATCTTCTTTGTGAAGGGAAAACAATTCTGTGTAGCACACATGGCCCTGCCCACCTGGGTCATGTGACCCAGCTTCAGCCAATCAGCTTGTTCCCTGAGATTCCACATGTGGACACTTGGAAGAAGGTGGTTCCTCTTTCCCTAGGGACGCAATCTGTAGGGACCATTGAGGCCTGGGAAGGCTGCATCTTCCCACAATAAGGAGAAAATCTGCTTGAGAAAGGGGTCAGCCCAAACAGAGCAGAGCAAAGAAAAGAGAGGAAGGTAGTAGAACCCCTGCCTCCACCCATCCATGAAGCCAGTTCCACCTCCCTGTGTTTTCCAGTTCTGTGGGTCAATAGATCATTATACCTCTGTTCAAACTCTACTGGCAATAAAAGGTTCTACCTAAAACAAGTGGCAATAAAAGGGCAGAACCAAACTCCAGAAGAGAAGCAAGGCCCAGAGTAGAGAAGCAGAGAAACCTCAGAGGTGAGATATCAGAACAATGGACCATGTCACCAGCAAGGGCAGCCAGCTGTCAGAGAAGCTAGATGCAGAGGCCCAGCTGTGCTGATCTCTAAGGCCAACATGAGCGCTGCCCCACGGGGCTTGATGAACTGTGCATTTGCACCTGCATCTGGCTATTTCGCTCATGCCCGTTTTCTGGCCCCTCTTGGCATTCAGAGCTGGGATACTTGGTAAAATATAATAGAAATGTAGAATTATAGCATCATAGAGCCATACAATCTTAAAATCACATTTTAGAATTATAGAATCTTAGAATTCTTTACTTATTCGATAAATATTTTCTGAATGCCCCCTTTGTGCTGGGTGCTGGGGATACAATTTGAACAAGACATGCATCAGTCTCTACCCTCATAGATGTTCCATACTAGAGTCACAGAAACTCAAGGGTTGAAGGGGCTCAAGGGAGTTTGTCAGCTTCATCGTTTTATCTCCCTAGAGAAGGAAGAAAAGGTCAGGCTTGTAGAAGGACTTGCCTTGGAGAGAAGGTCAGAAGGAGGCTGAACTTGGAAGATTTTTCTGACCCAGAGGAAAAAAATCAAGACTCCCAGGCAAGGGAGTTCCCTGGTGGCTCAGTGGGCTAAGGATCAGACGTTGTCTCTGCTGTGGCTCTGGTCACTTCCATGATGTGGGTTCTATCCCTGGCCTGGGAATTTTCAGGTGCTGCAAGTGTGGCCAGAAAAAAAAAATTAGGACAGGCAGGATAGAGCATGGCCCCTCATCCAATCCAAGGCTGTCATCTGCACATCCTTCTCACTATCTGCTGTTGTCCCAGGCATCTGCCTCAGGATGAGTGGCTAACCAAATGCCACTGTTGAGGGATGGACGAAGGAGGTGAGCCCTACCCAAGGCTTCTGGGAACAGATTTCCTGGGGGTAACGAGGAGCTTGACTGCCTGCCCCCACTCACCATTGCTGCCTCCTCCACCTCTGGGATGCTCACCAGTGGGTTGAAGGCCACCCAAGTGTGGGCACCAATAGGCCTTTATGTGGGTCATAGAGGGAGTCCCCGGGCAGTGAATATCTTGCATGATCCCTGCAGGGCCCGAGCCCAGCTCCTGCTGCCCAGCCTGGTTCCTTCAGGAAGAGCCGCCCTGGGATGATGCTAATGACTGAGTCCACCTCTGTCCAAGCCACTTTTCTTTAAACATCAGAGAGAAAGTTATCCAAGGTTCTATATTTAAACCATAATTATGCAATCACTTCAACAAAATAAAGGATGTAGCTTTTAATGTTTACCTTCTTAGTTACAAGTGTGAGAGTTTATTTTTATAAAACAAAAAGTGAATGGGCTCTTTCAGCCAAATCAGCTGAAGGAACTGCAATTATGTTATGTGCCAAACTTATTATGGCATATTTCATTTTGCAGAGTGGTTCATGGATATGGTTGACAAAAAATAGTATAGAGAGACTGATAATGAAAAATAGTGGCCTCTTGAACTTCTCACCCTGAGTTCTGCTCATCAGTGGTAACCAATTTTAACTTGTTTAGCTGTTTCTCTTATGAGTTTCCTGATAAAGCTAAATAACATGTTTGTACCACCATCTCCTGGCTTCCCACTATGATGACTGAGGCTTAACTCATTCTACCAGCTCGTCTCCCCTTCTGCCAAAATTACTATATTTTTAGTTCTTCTTTTGGTTACCTTGGAAACTTTAAGTAATGAGCTCATACATTTCTTTCTGTAAAACTAATGGTATGAGTTTTAAGGTAAAGGGGATTAATATTTATTGGCTCATAGAACCAGAAAATACAGGGGCAAAACTCCCTTCATTGGTGGCTGGATCTGGGGCTCTATATCCTGCCTTCAGTCTCCTTTTTCTATGTTCCCTTGTGATGATCTCACTCTCAAGCAGGCTTTCTCTAGCCCGTGGGAAAGATGGTTTAAGTGATTTAGTCTTTGCAATGAAAGGGTTCTGCCTAAAATAAGTATCAATTCCATATCTCTAAAAAGGAAGTGAGCCCTAGGACTGAAATGTGCAATGCGTTTGCCAAGGCCAAGCTCCTAACCACACAACCTTGTAACAAGTTTTTTTTATTAAGCTCTTACTTTGTGCCAGGCCCTGAACTACCATCTAAGGTAAGACCAGCAAAGACTCTGACCTCATGGAGTTGGCAGTCTAGTCTGGCAGACAGATACTAAAAAAATAACATAATATAGATTTGCCATTTTAATAGATGCTATAACAGGTGGAATTCTATGAAGGTCAAACAAAGGGTTTGCCGCTGTCACAGAAGGTGAGAGGACATCCCTGCAGGGATGATGGGTAAAGGGTGAGGGGTATATTGTGGAAAGTGGGGCCAAGAGAGCACTAAAAGCAGAAGGAGTAGCCTTCCATGGCAGGAAGAGTGTCATAACAATTTGACTGGCTGTTGATTCTAGTGAGAGGCAATGGAGGTCATGTGACAATTTAATTACATCTTTAAAGTGTGGTCAATCCAGAATTCCATATCCAGCACAAATATCATTCATGAGCAAAAGTGAAATAGGGACATTTTCAGATAAAGGAAAACTAAGAGATTTTGTTACCAGCAGAACTGAACTATAAGAAACACTAAAGAAAGTTCTTTAAGCTGAAGGAAAATGGTGCCAGATGGAAATTTAAATATTCAAGAAAATATTGAAGAACAGCATACATGAGAAATGTGTAAGTATAAATGACTACTTTTTTTCATTTTCATTTCTTAAAATACATTTGAGTCTTTGAAGCAAAAATATATCTTGTTGCATTGTAGAATTTGTAATGAATGTAGATATAATACATATGACAACTATATCACAAGGGAAATGAGGGCAGAAAATGGACTTACATAGATGCAAGGTTAAAAGTTACAGTTGTATTTTGTACTCTTTAGATCACTCACTTAAAAATGAATACAAATAGGTATAGCTAAATACCAATGGAGAAATAAAAATGAAATTCTAAAAATAATATATTAATCTAGTTCAAAAGAAATCAGGAAAGGAGAAATAGAGAAAAATAATGACAAAATTAGATGATATGAACATAAAATCAAGAGTAAAATACTAACACTTAACCCAATCACATCATTGTTTCTCATTTTTTTTTTTTTTAATTTTGGCTGCACCTGCAGCATGGGAAAGTCAAACCTGTACCATAGTAGCAACCCAAGCTGCAGCAGTGACAGCACCAGATCCTCATCTCACACAAGGAGACCTCTTATTGTTAATAGGCTAGAGTTCTTGATGTGGCTCCGCAGTAACAAATCTGACCAGAATGCATGAGGATGGGGGTTCAATCCCTGGGCTCGCTCATTGGGTTAAGGATGCGGCATTGCTGTGAGCTATGGAGTAGGTCACAGACGTGGCTCAGATCCTGCATTGCTGTAGCTGTGGCGTAGGTTGAAGACGTGGCTCGGATCCCATGTTGCTATGACTGTGGTGTAGGCTGGAGGCTACAGTTCTGATTTGATCCCTGGCCTGGGAGCTTCTATATGCCAAAAAAAAAAAAAAAAAAGAAAGAAAGAAAAAAAGACAAAAAGCCATAAGAAGGGGAGGTAGAGCTCCCCATTTCCCTCTTTTCTACCACTTGTTTCTCATAAACCTCCCTGGAAGGTGGGCAAGGGACATGGTTCTGCCCCATTTTCCTGATGAAAAAACATCTACGGCTCAGACAGAGGCACTGACTTGCCTGGGGTCACACAGTAGGTCATAGGCAGCATCCAGGTAGGAATCTCCCACTCATATCCATTGGGCTTTGCTGCCCTCCCCCCGGCCAATCCTGGCTCTGACAGATGGGGAGTTGGGGGGTGGTCAGAGACTTCATATTTCTTCCCTGAATCTCTCCCCTGCTGGGACACAGCACTGAGCTGCCCATGTTCCAGCTCGAGTAAGACATAGAAAAGGATGAACCTCAGGCTGGAAAAAGGGATTAAGCCTTGATGGGGACTCTGAGTCCAGAAGGGGGAGGATCATGAGAACAGGGACCAGCTCCCTGAGGGTGAGCTCTGGGCCCCAAGAGAACCTGCTGAGGAGATTGTGGGAAAACTAACAAGGGTGCCAGCACACGGTGTGGCACAGTGCTAGGGGGGTGTCCTTTATGTGTCTGAGTCCCCAGCAAGCCAGATGGAGGGGCAGCAGCCCCACTGTACAATGAGGGTGAGTCCTGACAGTGAAGCATCTGGGGTGGGTGCAGCAGGGCAGGGATGCAGAACCAGGACTTAAACTTCTGCCCAGAGACATGCAGGATGAGGGCTCAGAGGATGGGCAGGGCCTGGAGACTTGGATGGGTATGTTGGTTAGCTCTTTTCCGCACAGAATCACGGTGAGATGGGCTAGCTGGTATGGGAGCAGTGAGTGCCATCTGTGATGAGGTGAAGCAGAGGTTGGAAGACTAGCCCCAGGGCTACTGGAACTGAGAGGGTGTCCAGGGAAGGACTCAGGAGGTCCTGGGTTCAGTCTCGGCACCCTCTTGGGTGGTTGGAGAGAGGTCATTTTGGCAGAAGTGGATGTTCAGATGGGATGTGCCATGAGCAAGTGCTTCACTGAATCCTTGCAGTCCTGCGAGGAAGGCGCCACCATCCTCCCCATCTGTTAGATGCAGAAACTGAGGCCCAGCTTGTCCCGTCATGCATCAGGAAGGGGTGGAGGCCAGATTCACACCCAGCCTGGATGACTTCTGTTGCCGCTGTGACGGTGACAACAGCCAGCACATGCTGAGCTCCTCCTACATGCAGGCGCGGGGCCAAGTGCGTCCAGACCTCATCTCACCAAATCCTCTGCTCCGCCCTCCAAGGTGACTGTTTTCCACCCCATCTTCTTGCTCCCATCTTTTGCCCCAAGAACAGATGAGAGGCTGAGGTCCAGATGAGAGGTGATCAAGGTACATGCTCCAGGTCACCCAGGGTGTGAGAGGCAGAGACAGGACTCAAACTCAGGCCCGGCTGCATCCAGAGCCTGGGCTGTCAGGGACATCGGCCTGACCCCAGTGACCAGGTGATTGGGAGGGAAGCTGGACAAGGCTGGGGTGTGGTTCCTTTCACAGGGAATCTGCATGTCAGGAGTGTTCTCAGCAGGGGCGGTGCTTCCCCCCAGGCTCCCCATACTCACCTGAGTGCCTGGCAGGTGGTGGCTGCCGACCAGTCAGAAACCCTCATCCTCCCAGAGATGCTGAGTGTGTGCCTTGAGCCCATGGAAATCTCTCACCCTGACCCGGGCATGGACAGAGTGCCCAAAGTCAGCTCTTCAGGGCTGGGTCCACCTGCCCCAGTGGATGCCTGGAAGGCCAGCTCCAGGCCTGACCCCTCAGCAGGGATCTGAGCTCAGTAGGTTTGGGGCCTTGCTGGCTGGTTCTAAAACAGAGCCCACACTTGGAGGGGCTCTGGGATTTTCTCCATGGCCCTGCCTCAGCAGCCCTCATCATCTGCAAACTCCAGGGGCTCAGCCAGCCTTGGGAGGGGTCTTCCAAAGTTCCCAGCAGGATTGGCTGGGCCCAAGCCTTTCTAAGGGAGTGGCAGCTGAGATCATTCTGTGTGGAGGACACAGGAGCCCTGGGATCCAGGATAAGCAAACTGTCCTCAAACAGAACTCCTGTGGGCAAATGTCCCAAATTCCTGCCCAGTGGGCAGAGACTAAACTGCTCTCTGGAGCACAGTGGAGGCTGTGGCTGTGGACGCCTGCATGATAATAAACCTCACCCTTGTCACAGTGGGTTCCCAAAGCCTGGTCCACTGTCCCTGCAACCCCAAGATACTGTGATTCTATGAATTTTGAAATTTAGAACTAGATACTGGCCAGGCCCTAAGGGATTGGCCGTGTCCCACTGGTGACTCTTGGTTCCCTGATGGTTCCAATGGCCTCCAGACACTTCCGCCCCCATCACGGCAGAAACCCACATGCAGTACGAGGGGTCTCAGCCAACGGACCCTCTTATCGGAGACGTGGACCCTACTCTCTGCTTCATGATGACTCTGTCTCTGATGCTGGATGGCCCCCTGGCCCCACCCCGCCAGCCACACAGCTCCTTCAAGTTTGGTATGTTTTCCCAGGGCCTCTGAGGGCTGCCATGCTCTCGGTGTCTCAGATTGATCAGGGTGGGAGGATGCAGGTCTGGCTTTGACCGCTGAGTAGAGCCAGAGGCTCCCTTCTCTTGAATGTCTCATTTGATAATTCAGGAAAAACCCTCTGCTCCAGGCACCTGCTCTGTGCCCTACTCTGGGTATGTCAATCCTGGCCTTCAAAGGGCCCCCAGTCCGCATGGCGAGGGGAGATGGGGACACACACCATCTATGAAAGAGCGCACTGAGGTCTCCAATGACAAGGACCCAGAGGAATATGGCAACTGAGGCCTGGGGTGGGAGGAGGTCTTGGGGTCCAGGGTTCTGAGCTCTGGGCCGGACAGAGCCATGGGATTTGGCGTAGTCACCACCTCCTTCCTCTCTCCCTCCCTAGATTTTTTTCTTTCATTCAGTCACTCTTTCAATGTTCCTTGCTCACGGGTTATGATACTGCAGGGGCAGGTGGGCCATGACCTTGTGGTGTTGTAGCCAGTGGAGGAAAGACACACTGAATAAATCACTGTCTACAACATTAATTCCTTGCATGGAGGCAAGGGCCACACAGGAGAGGGCTTTGATGCTCTGAAAGAGTCACAGTCATGTGGACTTGACCTTCCCAAGGAAGGTGAGGAAGAGCCACAGGGCCCAGGAGCATGATCTAGGCAGAGAGAAGGGCATGTGTAAAGGCCCTGTGGTGGGCTGGAGTTGGTGCCTTCTGGGAGACGAAGAGGAATTCCTAAATGCTGGAGGGCAGAGGGAACAGGGCAGGGAAGCCCGGGCTGATAGAAGATGGGGAAGGAGGAGGGGTCAGGCAGAGTTCCCCATAGATGAGGTTTCTGTAGCTCAGCCCACGGCTGGGTCCTCACTTCCCTACCACTCACATCCAGTGATACCTCTCTGTGCAGATGACACGGAATCTAGGATGACCAAGATTTTGCCCGGTGGACCCCACCCTTTTCCACCCCCAGCCTCTGACTGCTCTTGACACTCCACTGACCCCCAAGGTGGCCTTGGTCTGACAGTCAAGGGATCGGGCTCCCATGCTGACCCTATGACTCAGGACAGGTGCCTTCACCTGCAAGGGGGCGGGGTGATCGTTCTCCCTCGTGGGCTGGTTGTGAGGAGTGAAAGAGGCAGAGCGGGAAGAGGATGGAGCCGTAACCCAGCCACGGGCTCCTGCCACCTTCTCCAGCCTCTTCTTCCAGGGCCCTGCTTTTCTCCAGAACAGCACAGAACACGCCCCGAAGCAGGGTGTCCCCTCCCCCAATGGGATGAAACCACTGGCACAGACAGCTGAGCTTTGTGCTGGTCCCTCTAGGACACCAGACCAGAAGAGGCTGCCCTGACTCTCTCCACCCCAAACATGGGAAGGACGGGCGGCAGACTTTGCCTACCGGAGGTGGGCTTCTTCCCCTCACCCGCAGGGCCCCAGCATGTTGTCCGTGCTCTGGAGATGCTCCAGGCCGTCCCTGACACTCGAGGGCCCAGGGCAAGAGCCCAGATGGAAATACATGTTCCTAAATATTTAAAATGATGAATCTTGGCGTTCCCATTATGGCGCAGCAGAAACGAATCTGACTAGGAATCATGAGGTTGTGGGTTCCATCCCTGGCCTCGCTCCGTGGGTTAAGGATCCGGTGTTGCTGTGAGTGGTGGTGTAGGTTGCAGACGCAGCTCAGATCCCGTGTTGCTGTGGCTGGGCCATAGGCTGGTGGCTACAGCTCTGATTGGACCCCTAGCCGGGGAACCTTCATATGCCAAGGGTGTGGCCCTAAAAAGCAAAATAAATAAATAAATAAATATGAATAAAAATAAAAAGATAAATCTTAAAAGTTCTCATCATAAGATGAAAAAATTATTCATATAACTGCGTATGGGGGAATGGGTGTTAACCAGGCTTAATGCGGTGATCATTTTACAATATACAAAGGTATTGAATCACTACACTGGACACCTGAAACTAATACAGCGTTATAGGTTGATTATACCTCAATAAAGAAAAAAAAAGAAGAAAAAAGAAAACAATAAATCAAACTAATAAATGGGTGCACATAATCTACCGTATCCTTCTCCCCTGACAAGGAGCGATCTAGAACAACCTGGGAGGCCAGATTCGATGTGAATATTCTGGGGCCCCTTGGGGTTCCAGCCCAGATGAGGGGGCGCAGGAAGACCCCGCCTTGGCTCCTCCTGGGCCCCCTTCTCTTCCTCTCCAGGTCCACCCCATTCCACGAGGTGGTGGATGTCCTATTCAAACCCTTGCCATGACCCCCTCAGGCCTGCGGGGCTCACTCCAGAATGTGTCCACCCTCAGCAGGACAGGCCCAGGATGGAGACCCAACGGGGTCAAGAAGTGGGCTTCGGGCCAATTGGGCAGAGATTCCTGGGGTCCCAGGAAACAAACAGTGGTCTAGAAGGGTGGGGGCATCAGGCAGCCTCCAGGTGGGACCATCCCCCCTTTGGCCCAGAGATTCTGGGTGTCATGGGAAGGGCCTGGACAGAGCAGGGTCCTCTACAGTGTGGAAGCCCTGGCACGGCCTCCTGCCCAGGTCTGAGGATGGTATGAAATCCAGCCCTGTTCCACCTGCCAGCCCTGTTCCATCTGCCGGCTTCTGCAGTGGGAAGGACCCAGGAGGCTGGATCAAGCTATTAGGCAGAGCGAGACTCCCAGAGCTCATTCCAAGGCCACGGACACAGGGTCAAAGACAGGACCAGACTTAGGGGCTGGAGCTCCATAGTGGAGTCAGCCGAAAAGGGGGCCTGGGCTCAAGGGAGCTGTACAGGTGAGAGGTGCAGGTAGGGCCTTACCTGGCTGCCTCTCAGGTTCAAGGCAGGGTTGAGAGGCTCGCATTCCTTACATCGCTTTCTCTGATTTCTCAATTTGAAATGGAGGCCGTGAGCACCAGTAAGAAGCAGGTAATTACAGACAGCTCGACTGCAAAGCAATTCAAGCCCCCACCTTCCTGGCCCCATGAAATTGCCTGGGTTTACACACACGCAGAGCCATATTTCACGCTGTAAATGAGTACATTTTTAGGAGCCGCAACTTCCCAGGAGTTCATGAATTTCCTAGAATCATCACTCTTTCGAGATCTTCCATGAGACAGAATAATGAGCAAGAGAGACTGTCATTTAAAAGAAAACAAAAGGAAGGGAAAAGGGAATAGCTCATACAGAGGAAATTCTACTTTTTATAGGAGGTGCCTTAAAGAATGGGTCCATTTTCCCAAATTGCTAGTGAGGAGGGAGTCGGCGGGGAGCTGTGTCTGCGCGGCCTGAATCCTTCATAGTTGCCCTGGATGATGCTGTGCTCCGGTCATTAACCAGGTGGAGGAGAATAACCCTCTCAGTGTGATACTTAAGGTAAATGGACGGTTTCATGAGCACAGAGTCCATCTCTGCAAATGAAGTTCAGGCCGGACCCGCCCTGTGAAAGCTGGACAGGGAGACAGGAGATGGCCAGAGGGTGGGAGAGGGACAGACACAGACCCCACAGGAAATTCTGGAAAGAACACTTGGAGCAAATGATCATCGTGGGAACAACAACCCTCCTAGGGGCTCAGGGCTTCACTAAGAGGCCCCTGCAGAGATTGCAGCTCGGGGTGACACCAGTTCACTTCAATGGAGGGCACCTTCCGTGCAGGCCTTGAGCCAAGCTCCTTATGAGGAACCGCTCCCTGGGCCCTCACCTCGATTTGGAGGGAGGTGCCATTATTATCCCCATTTTGCAGATGAGGAAACGGAGGCTCAGGGAGGGGGAGGGGCTTGCCCAGGGTCACACAGCCAGGAGGCAGGGAAGCAGGATACAAGTTCCAGAAACATGACCGTGGTGTCCTGGCCTGGGATGGGTGGAGAGGGCCCTTCCATACGCCAGGGTCTGGGCTGGCCTATTGCATATCTCAGGTTATGTTAATTCCACTTCAGTCCTGGGGGTGCTGTTACCCCTGCTAGAGACTAAATGTATCCCCCAAATTCGTATGCTGAAAACTAACATCCCCTTGGAGGTATGAGGAGGCGGGGCCTATGGGAGGTGCTTAGGTCATGAGGGTGGGGCCTGATGAAGGGGATGAGCACCCTAATAGTAGGGACCCCAGAGATGTCCCTCACCCTTTATATCGTGAGGTTATAGCCAGAAGGAGCCTCTGTGAGCCAGACATGGGGGTGCTGGTGTCTTAACCTTGTACTTTCCAACCTCCAGAACTATGAGAAATACAGTTTGTTTATAAGCCATCCAATCTATTATAATTTGGACCTAGGAAGTCAGGTCCAAATTATTTTAGGGAGGTATTTTAGGGAGGTCCCCAGACTAGGGGTCGAATCAGAGCTGTAACCGCCGGCCTACACCACAGCCACAGCAATGCGGGATCTGAGCCACGTCTGTGACCTACCCCACAGCTCATGGCAATGCCAGATCCTTAACCCAGTGAGCGAGGCCAGGGATCAAACCCACATCCTCATGGATCCTTGTCGGGTTTGTTAACCACTGAGTCATGAAGGGAACTCCCAGGGTGCTGTGCCTTTGAGCTGCCAGCACCGCCACTCCTAGTCCACTCACACAGGAGGCACATCATACCTGCCCCTCCCCACACAATATTATTCTCTGAAGCCCCCTACTTGGTTTGGGCCCACCTGCCCCTCCCTGAAGCTTCTTCATGTGCCAACTCAGGCACAGCTTCATTCCCAGAATTCCCTTCCACTCGCATTTCCTGTTAGGAGGGGTACAAGGGAGGTCCCCTCAGAAGGGCTGACGGCAGAGCCAGGACAGCCGCTGTGCTACAGGTCACACCCGTTGCTGCTGATCTGCTGATCCTCAGCTGGAAGCAAGTGGAGGCTGCAGTTTCTCTCCATATCCCTCAGATCTTCCTTCAGTCCTCTGACTTCTGGGTCAGGTGTGTGTGTGTGTGTGAGCTCTATGACAAAGGGGCCCAAAGTCTGCTCATATGCTTGTCACCAAGATCAGAGTCAACAAGAATAGACACATTTTCAGCCCATCCTCATGGGCTTCCATCCTGCTTGTGATCTTTCTTGCCTGACTGCCTGTGGGCTTTGGGCTCCGTCATCGGATGTGGATATAGCCTTGCTTAGCCAGCTGCACCATTGCTGAAAAAAAGCTGATTCCCTCTAATAAACCCCTTAGTACACACACACACACACACACACACACATACACACACAAAATTTGCTACTGGTTCTGCTTCTCCGGATGAACTCCAATACAAGGTGGGAACTATTAACATATTCCTATTCTACAGATGATGACATTGAGATGTAGAATTCAAGTTCACAAGTCCACAGATGGAGAGGAATTTTACCCCAGGGTGTGTTATACCCAGAATCTCACCAGATAACTGATTTAGATGATTTAGATCCTGACATTTGGGGCTTTTGAGCTGATGAGCTTTAGATAAGATTTTTCACTCTCAATTGATGCTATAAATGGGTTGAAACTTTGGGGAATGTTGGGATGGGGTGAATGAGTTTTGCATGTGGCATAGACATGAATCTTTGGAGGCCCGAGGACAGACTGTGGCAGGCAGAATATGGGCTGTGCAAAGCTATCCACATCCTAATGTCTGGAACCTGTAATTAGGTGACCTTACATGTCAACAGGGACTTTGCAGATGTCATTAAATTAGAATTTTGAGATGAGGAGATTATCTTGGATGGTTGAGGTGGGCCCAGTATAATCACAAGTGTCCTTAAAAGTAAGAGAGAGAGAGAGACAAAGGCAAGCGAGGTGGAGGAAGTGTGATGACAGAAGCAGGTTGAAAGATGCAGGGCCATGAGTCGAGGAAAGTGGGCAGCCTGTAGAAGATGGAAACAATAAATTAAAAAGGAAGTGAAAAAGGAGTTCCCATCAGGGCTCAGAGGTTAACGAAATCAACAAGTATCCATGAGGACGCGAGTTCGATCCCTGGCCTTGCTCAGTGGGTTAAGGATCTGGCATTGCCGTGAGCTGTGGTGTAGGTCTCAGATGTGGCTCGACAGCTCCAATTATTCTCCTACCCTGGGAACCTCCATATGCCGTGGGTGTACCCATAAAAATAAAAATTAAAAATTAAAAAAAAAGGAATCGAAAGAAAAGTTCTCCTGGATCCTCCAGAAAGAATGGAACTCTACTGACCCATTTTCAACTTCTGATCTCCAGAATGCTAAGATAATAAATTCGTTGCTTTTTAAAAAGAGTTGTTTTTTTGGAGTTCCTGTCTTGGCGTAGCGGAAAAGAATCTGACTAGGAACCACAAGATTGTGGGTTTGATCCCTGGCCTTGCTCAGTGGGTTAACGATCCGGCGTTGCCATGAGCTGTGATGTAGGTTGCAGACGCGGCTCAGATCCCGCGTTGCTGTGGCTCTGGCGTAGGCTGTCGGCTACAGCTCCGATTAGACCCCTAGCCTGGGAACCTCCATATACTGTGGGTGTGGCCCTAAAAAGACAAAAGACAAAAAAAAAAACACTTCATTTTTAAAGAGCAGTTTGGGGCCTACAAAAAAAAAAAATTTTGAGAGGGAAACATAGAGATGTCTGATATATCCCTCACCCCATACAGGCCTAAGCTCTGCCGTTATCAACATCACTCACTGGAATAGTCTCTTTGTTACCCAGGTTGGACATACGTGGACATCATAATCTCCCATAGTCCAGTTTACTAAGTTTCATTCTCTGTCTTTTTTTGGGGGGGGGCCACACCCACAGCTTATGGAGGTTCCCAGGCTAGGGGTCAAATCAGGGTTGTAGCCACTGGCCTATACTGCAGCCACAGCAACACAGAATCCAAGCTGCATCTGCAACCTACACTACAGTTCACGGCAATGCCAGATCCTTAACCCACTGAGAGAGACCTGGGATCGAACCTTCACCCTCATGGTTCCCAGTCGGATTCGTTTCCATTGTGCCACAATGGGAACTCCTAAGGTTCATTCTTGATGTTGTACATTCTATGGATTTGGACAAATGTGTAATGATACATATTCATCAGTATACTATCATACAGACTATCTTTATAGTGTTTTTACTCAATGAATTTTGTTACATTTATAGTGGATCATCAATATCGTACAGAATATTTTTCATTGCCCTAAAAATCTTCCGTGCTCTGCCTTTTCTTCTCCGCCCCCACCATGCCTGGCAACTACTGATCTCTTTGTCTCTGTAGGGTTGTCTTTTCCAGAGTGTTATATGGTTGGAAAAAAAAATCAGTAAGGATTCTTTCTGCCTTTTGTGCTTTTAATTGAACATGTTATATGACTCCATTTCTATCCCTTTTTTCACATATCCATTATACTTCTCTTGGTTTCTTTTTTTTTAAAGTGGCTTCCCAAGTGTTTGCAATTTACACTGACAACTAGTCCAAGTCTACATTCAAATATCACTGTACCCCACTCCACAGGGTCTGTGAGTATCTTACAATAATAGAGGAACCCTAATTCCTTCTTCCCAGCCCTTGTACTATGGTCATCATTCATTTCACTTCTATATGAGCATACATAAGCATGTGTGTGTGTGTGTGTGTGTGTGTGTGTGTGTAACACCTGATCCTCAAACAACACAGGTTTGTTTGAACCATACAGGCCCACTTATATGTGGAGTTTTAGTGACACAATGTTTTTGTCATTTCATCAATTTGCTAATATATAAAATCTGAGGATTTCAAAAATCTAGAGTTCTGGGGGGGTTTGTTTGTTTGTTTGTTTATTTTGTTTTGTTTTTAAAACAGAAGGCAGACATCCTCCCAGCAACTGGCAGCAGGAGCCAAGACATATCCTGGGGTCCCGATGGCTCCTGCAGCCAACGTGGGTCACTTGTGTCCCAGCTTGACCCATGAAGATCTGTGAGGCCTGCTGCTGTCCCAGAGCCCCCGGGCTGCTCTGGCGAGATGGGTAAACAGCACCCCCTCTGTCCTCCCTAACCTGGCATGTCACATACTTGAGGTCAGGAACTGCTGTGTCCGCTGCCGGACACAGTGTCTGGCACACAGGAGGTGCTCAGTTAACATTTGTGGAATTTGTTGACTCAGGGAGTCCGTGGGTTAGAGGCAAAGCCAGGGCTCAGAGCCCTATACCCTGATTCCCAGGCCAGGAGCCTCCTCAGCCCCAATGGTTTATCCCCTGACTATGGGGCCCACCTCAGGGCTCCAATCCCAGAAATGCCCTCATTCATAGGTGTACTCAGCCTTTGCCTCGGTCAATTCAGATGCCTCATAGCCTGTTCCAAGTCAGCCCTGGAGCTCAAGGTGCGTCTTCTGCAGAAACCGTCACTTATCACCATCTTTTTTGAGCACAAGGACTGTCTTTAACATTTGAAGAAAGCGTAGAACCCCTCTCGCTATGCGCTGTCCATTTAAGTGGGAGGTGGTGGAGAGCAGGGGTGAGGCCCTGGCATTGGGCAGACCTCAGATCAAATCCTCAGTGCGCTACACTCTGGCTCTGTGTCTTTGGACACGACACTTAGTTCTCTGAGCCTCAGTTTCCTCACCCATAAAATGGGGATAATAACCATACCTGCCTCCAGGGGGTGTTGCAAAGAGGAAATGAGATAACCCAGGCAAATGGCTAAACTCTGTACCTGGTACACAGTTGGTGCTCAAGAGATGGTGGCTGCTATTGTTACCTCACTGCCCCAACCGTCGCTATTAGATCCCGAAAGGAGAGGAAATGCACAAAGGACAGAGGCTGCCGGAAGTGCAGAAACGCTTCTTGTAAATTTCCCCATCCTTGTCATTGCAGTGGTGCACGTACAATAGAGTGGAGCTGTGTTATGTGCTGATTATTCCATCGACAGGTGATGTTGGCTCCCAGGTAAATTCAGGAGCCTCTTGTGATCAGCCTCCCCAGGAGTCCCAGGGCCCCAGGTTAGGAATCTCAAAGATGATTCCAGTTGAAGCCCATGGGGGTTCCTACCATTCACAGTGACGGTGGTGGCACAGCACCAGGGCCCCCCTGGGCCAGCCTCCTGTCCCTTCCTACTCTACCTCTTCCAGCCAGGGGTCCAGGCCCCAGGCAGCTTAGAGCATTTCCTGAGCCTGGGAGAGAAATCCTCCTCCGTTTACCCGCTCCAAGCCCGGGCACTTGAGGCTGAGTTTGTGGCTCTCTTCCTTTCCAATGAATATATAAGCGCCTCCCGGGATGGGCTGAGATGATGGTTGTAATAAAACCGCTTCATTACATCCCTCTGCACAGAGCCGTTTAATGAACATGCGGCTGCAGGCCCTCCATGGCCCCTGAGCCAAATGCAAATGAAACACAGAGCGAAGCATCATTTAATTAGCTGGGGGGTGGGGGGAGATGTGGAGAAGGAGGTGGCATTAGGGAGAGGCACAGGGATGGAAGTTGTGTGTGCGGAGGGGGCGTTGCAGAGAGGATGAGAAGGGCAGGGAGGAGGGCAGAGATGAAAAGATGGGATTAGAAAATGATATCATTTGAGCCACTGGACTCAGCTGTGCTTGAAGCTCTCAACCCTTAGACATTTTAGATGAATGAGCCAGGAGATGCCTCATTTTCGCTCTGTTTTGTTTAAATCTATCGGAGTCGGATTTATGTCCCTGGAGCTGAAAGTGTCCTGAAAGATAAAGCACATTGTTGGCAAAGGGAAGGGCATTCGAGAAGGCCCTGAGGATAGAGCGTTGCAGTCTATCCAACTAGACTAGGGCCTGTGAGTCAGAAGCGTGGTGAACGAGGCAAGATGAATGTCTGCCTAACAGGATCAGAGGGGCCAGGAAGCCTTCGCAGAAGCGAGGCAATGGCGAGGGCCGACGTGGAGACTGAAAGCCCTCGTGCACTCATGCAGTTTCTGCCTCCAACAATGGGCACCCCCATGGGCTTCACTTCTCGGCAGCTTCACATCTCAGCTCCCCAGATCCCACTTGGTCCACTCCTAGAAAGTCCCCAATCAAAGATGCAGGGACAGGCAGGGCCAGAAAAGACCATATATACACGAGTCATGCATTCTGTTTCTTTTCTCTTGTATTGGCCAAGTCATACATGAACACCTTCTCGTGTATGCATTTTTTTTCTTTTTAGGGCCGCACCTGCGGCATATGCAAGTTCCCCGGTCAGGGGTCACATCAGAGCTGCAGCTGAGGCCTGTGCCACAGCCAGGGCAACACTGGACCCGAGCCGCATCTGTGACCTGCACTGCAGCTTATGGCAATGCCAGATCCTTGACCCACTGGGTGAGGCCAGGGATTGAACTGCATCTTCACAGAGATGACATCAGGTCCCTAACCGCCGAGCCACATGGGAACTCCTTGTGTATGTATTGCATTCTCATGTGTGTACGTGGTACAGTGTCTAACCACAAAGTTAAGGAAAGAGCCTCATTCACAGATGAGGACAGGGGCGTCCTCTGACCTACCTGAGTTGCTGGCAGGGTGACAAGAAGTGCTACGTGTGAAGCTTGTAGCCCAGGCTGGACACACAGCAGGGGCCCCATGATGTCGCCAGGGAGCTGGGATGCCCTCACCACACGGGTGGCTGTCTGTTTCTCTGGCTGCTCCGGTGTTCACCTGGGAGTCCCTGAATGGCAAGGACCAGGCAGATTCATGGCCTGTCCCCAGGCACACAGACAGCCCTGCAAGGAGTCAGGATGAGCAACGTTTAGTGAATGGACCCACAAAGGAGAAAATGGGGTACAGGCATTTCTACAAAGGAGGGTCCCTGAGGGCAGCAGGTGGGCAGAGATGTGCCCCCAGATCTCTCTCCAGTCCTGACACCTTTAAAAAGCACCCCCTGAGTGACCGCCAACAGAGTTTGTTTCCACGCCGTGGAAGATCAGTGCTGACCCCCTTCTGTAAAAGAGAGAGGGGTTCTCTTGTCTGGCTCCTGTCCAAGTCCAGCCTCTTGCTGGGCTTGGTCGCCTGGGTCACTTGTCAGTGGAGACACGGCCCCCAGCTCTCTGAGCTGCCCGCAGGAAAGTTCCCAGGAGCAGGTGCCAGGACACTCTGCCAGGACACATGTCCCCTGGACTCAGTCACCCCTGCGGTCCCCACAGGGTGCCCCTGCCCATACTCTTGGCAGGAGTCCCGGTGCTCTACAGGCCCTACACCTGCACCGTGTGCCCTCTGGTCTCTGCTGGGGAGAGAACAAGTGTCACTCTTAGAGGATCTAGTTCATGCACATTCTATTTTCACCAAAACCTCCCCGCCACGTTCCTCCTGCCCCCGAAAAGCCAGCGTGTGCAAACCCACTTCTCACTCTCCCGCCTGCTGTCCCTCTCTCACCACGATGTGTCAGGGCAAAGGCCCCCCACAGAGAGACTGTGAAGCCATTATTTCAGCGCAAGGGAACAGGTCGCTCTGGCCCTCTGGTCTCTGTGCTGGGAGAAAGCAGCCACAAAAGCCTGGATGCTTCAGGGCTTATTCAAAATCTTTGCACAGCACGCCATCAAAAACAAAGTTTCTTAAGAGACTGGTCGTGTGTTGTCTTTGAGGAGAGACATGAGTCAGGGCAGAAGGGAAATTCACAGGGAAGTTTCAGGCTTAGATAGACTTGGGTTTGTGCCTCAGACTTAAAACGCACTGGCTGCATGACTTGGAGTATGTCACTAAAATTTAACTGAGGCTCAGTTTCCTTATCTGCAGAATGGGAGTTGTAATAATATATGCCTGGTGTGGAAGATTCAGAGTCAAATACATGGAAAAAATGCACATTTCACTAGACTTGGGCTTCTGTGTAAGATGGAGTAACAGGAATCGAATGATTCTCCTGCCTGAAATAAGTAAACACACACATACACACACACACGCAAAATACATAAAACAATGGTTTATAAAACATTTTTTTGTCTTTTTTTTCTTTTTTTTTTTTTTGCTATTTCTTTGAGCCGCTCCCACGGCATATGGAGGTTCCCAGGCTAGGGGTCAAATCGGAGCTGCAGCCACTGGCCTATGCCAGAGCCACAGCAATGCGGGGTCTGCAACCTACACCACAGCTCACAGCAATGCCAGATCGTTAACCCATTGAGCAAGGGCAGGGATCTAACCCGCAACCTCATGGTTCCTAGTCAGATTGGTTAACCACTGCGCCACGACGGGAACTCCTATTAAACATTTGACAGCATGCAATGAGAGACAGTGATCCTTGAGAGATGGGAAACAAATGAAATGAGCCCTGTGATTGCCTAGCTTGCTGTCTTGAGAGAGTTCCCAAGATGTGGTGCAGGGCAGGGGGATCCGGATGGAGTCCCTGGGGGGCTCTCTGGCTGAGGAGATGGAGCTGAGAGTCTCGGGAAGAGCTCCTGGGACATAGTACGGAAGAGGGGAGAGATGCACAGAGAGCCCCAGAGATCCGCGAAGTCCCCCTCTCCAGCCTTCAGCGGAGTTGTGATCAGCACATGCGTCTAGGGAAAGAACCATCTCAAAAGACTAGATTAGGAAATAATCCCTGGTGCTCACACAGGCCTGGGAATAATATCTGTTCCAACCAGCCAGCTTGGAAAACATCATAATTCATAAGGAACTGAATAGAATACTCCGAAGGATCTTTCCTCAGTATTGGGAAAAATTAGCCCTAGATTAAATGCTTCTCTGGTCTGCCTAGCAAGTCTTAAAAGCAACAACCCAAAGTATCAAACTGTTCTTAAATAATTTTACATCCCAGAACAAAGCTCATGAATATGTACAGAAAAACAAAAATATCTAGCATGCAATGAGATAAAATTCACAATGTCTGATACCCTCTGAAATTATCCTGAATGCAAAGACGCAGGACAGTGTCACTTGAGAGGAGGAGAAAAGTCAATCAACCTGGAACAGACAGATGTCAGAAATAGCAGACAAGAATATTGCAACCATGATTATAATAGTACTACATATTTTCAAAAAGCTAGAGGACAGATTTATCATCATAAGTAAAAGTGATATCAGTGAAAAAGGCATAGTAAGGACCACTGAAAATTCCCTTTTCCATAAAGTCGTGGATAAAGGCGAAAACATTCTCGAAGGAAGTGCTCCCAGCCATAAAGACCCTGGAGACTTCTGTTCTCCAGCCTTTGACCTCCTGCCAGAATCCGCGATCCACGTGGACACAGAGCCATGGGGCCAGAGAGATGATCTGTTCAGTGTCTTCGTTTCCTAACTGAGAGACAAAGGGGTTTGGTCAAGGTCAAGCTCTGAAGTCGGGACACATCCAGGATTGTGACCCAGCTACCCCCTCCATCTCTCGTCCCTATTTCAGCTGCCAGGCTCCTCGTCCCTGCTCCCAGATCCTTCCTTCCCCTCCCAAACTGCTGTGCCAACACCTGGCCCTTGATCTTCTCTCGCGTCCCAGCAGACGTTAATTATGAGCACTCATCATTGCATTTTCATCATCTTGGAAGTGCTCCCAGGTGTTTTCCAGGAGACATTTGTTTGGATTATTTTCCTCCATATGAATCGGTTCAGAGTCATCCATCTCCTGTAATCGAAAAATCCCAGGCTCCTACAGTATTGGTGACTTTATCCTTCTCAGAGGGCTCCTGGCCCATGGGAGCCAGGAAGCCCATTAAGGATCACTGGTGCAGACTGGGAAAACTGGAGCCCTTAGTGGGAGGGACTTGCCTGAGCTCACTCTGCAGGTAGGAGCTGAGGCAGAACCTGAACTTGGATCTCTAGGCTCTTGGGCCCTCTCTTTCACTGCAGCCTGTTTGCACCTACAGAGCCTCAAGTGTGACTATGAGACCCCATTTCGGAGGGGGTGGGTGTTTCATGATGGCCACCTTGTTTCTGCCCCTGAGCATGAAGTCATCTGATTTCCTTTTAAAATAGTTTAACAAAAGAAATGACTTACAATTTGTGAAAAAATTCCTTTGATATCAAAATATAAAGAAACTGAAAGACTCTGAGTATAAAGTAACACCATAGGCTTTGGGGGGACAATTCTAACTCTATCTGGCTGATTTTTCTCTACACCCTAGTTATGCTCCAGCTCCCTGTCCAGCTTTGCATCAGTGAGGCTGACCTGGGCGGACCATATCAGGGCCTCTCGCCGGCTGACTGCTGTTGGGTTTAGCCAATGAGAAGCACTGCCAGCAGACAAGAGGATGGGAAGAGAGAAGGGCTGGGGAATTTCTTCCTGCTCCTTCCTGGATTCCACTCTGTGTCTGTAGCTCTTGAGACTCCAGGGGCAAGGGAAGGGGCAGTGGCAGGGGCAAGACCAGGCCAGGTCCTGAGAAAGGTATCCCCAGGGATTCAGAGCTAACTCTGGTTGCCACCTGGGATGTTTCTTGAGCTCTACCTGCAATATAGACTGGCCTCCTGCTTCCTCACTTGGTCCTGGGGTCCTGCTCCACCTGGATCTCAGCTCTAAGAATGGGGCTTCCACTCTCTCCTGGGCTCCTCTCTCCCTGCCTCTACTTCCCTCGGGGCTCTGCTTCCCATGGCCAAGCCTCTGAGAGCAACTGCACTACCTGCTATCCTTCATTCCCTACCGCTCTCATTCTCCAGATACCACTGAGGATCAGGCATACATAAGTAAGGAGCAGGCAGTCATGGTGGGGAGCAGGTGGTTACAAAGATAGGGACACATGAAGCACATGTCTTTGTTTTTCATCAGTTCCCCCTTCTAGAATGTATATGCTTTGAGGGCAGAATTGAATCTGTCATTCATTTTTGTCTTCCTGGTGCCTAGAAAAGTGCCTCTAGATTCTTAATAAGAAATGCTCAATTGGCGTTCCCTTCATGGCTCAATGGTTAATGAACCTGTCTAGGATCCATGAGGATGTGTGTTCAATGCTTGGCCTTGCTCAGTGGGTTAAGGATCCAGCATTGTTGTGAGCTGTGGTGTAGACCCGCAGTTGTGGCTCCAATTTGACCCCTAGACTGGGAACTTTCATATGCCACAGGTACAGCCCTAAAAAGCAAAAAAAAAAAAAAAAAAGAGAGAGAGAGAGAGAAATGCTCAGTAAATATCTGTGCTATGATATATGAATACATGTGAATAAATAAATATGAAATATGAATAAATGCAGAGCTCCTGGTCCAGAGAAGGATGCTGGAAGGGGAATGGAAATGCTCAAGTAACCATGGTTACGGGAGTGTTTAAGAAGGCATCAAGGAGGGGCCAGAGCAAAATGATAGACAAGAGGAGGAGGAAGACCCAGTCAGCACGCAAATGCTCAAGCGCGTACATACTCCTTTGTCCATTTGATGTTTCCTGAGTGCCTTCCCTGCAGGCTCTGAGGTGGGGTAAGAGCTGGACACATCAGACCTTGTACCTGCCCAGAGCCCTCAGCCCAGTGGAAGGAGACAGACACTCCCCAGCATCTGCGATGCCATCAGGGTGATAATTGCCAGGGTTGGACTCCTGCTGAGTAAAAGCCAGCATTGATTGAGCTACTGACTTCCTAGCTTGTGTTGGGTCTTTAACACTTTCAACCAAAAGAATTAGGCTGCTTTAACCAGAGGGAATTTAGTAGTCTGAAGAACTGGGACAGAGAGTAGGGATGAGCTTCAGACACTGCTGAATCCAGGGGCTCCCATCAGATGTCTCTTTCTATTTCGATATCTCTCTTTTTCTTCTGACTGTGTGGGAGCATCTTTCTCTTGCTATGGACTCACTGGTGAGGTAGGAGATGGGAGGGGGAAGCAGAGTCAAAATCACTGGCAGCTTCTGTCTAGTGACTCCAGAAGGATAGCCATGTATAAAATCCTGGTCGAGGATTCTGATAGGCTTGATTTTGGTCACATGTTTCTTTGGATGAATCACTATTTCCTTGGGGAATGGAGTGCTATGATTGGCTCAGCTTAGCCTTGTCTTCTTCTCTAAGGAGGCGGTGGGAATAGGATTGCTGATTGATAACCCTGCCTGAATATCAGGGCCTGAGGGGTGCAGAGGCTTAGCTTCTTGAAGGAAGGAAGTGGGCGGAATGGGTGCTGAAATTCGAGGGGCAAAGGCATGCTGTATGGGACAAAACAGCATATCTGCCAGTTACAGTGGATACTCCTAAGTCCCTTTCTATAAATGAACAAGCTGAGCCTCAGAAAAGTTAAGTAATTGGCATAAATTAGCAGATGGCAGATCAGGATCCGGAATCTTCTCTGCTGGACATAAATGCCCTTAACAGAGAAGCGACAGTACTTCCCAAGGACCCTGGCTTCTGCAGCATCTCCAGCGCTGAGTTCCAACAGGTTTAAACTCCTAATTTCAAACAGGGAGCTCCTCAAAGCTCAGACATTCAGGCCCCTCGCTGGCCCCGGAGCTTACAAATCTAATCTTCATGAAGGATTTAATTGGAGGCTCCCTTTCCTTCCGGACCACAGGGTGCAGAAAAACGCTGCTCCTGGCAATTTCTTGTCGACTAAGCAGCTATGAGAGGGGGCACATCAAAGAGAACAGAGACCAGGTTGGCGTTGCCGGGGGCAACATTGGCAGGGTGATGCAGGGAGCATTAAGGCGGCTGAAGTGTGAGCCGTTTGACATGTGAACATACTCTCCAGTGAAGCGCACAGCTCAGAATATTCCCACGCAGCCAGAGCTCCCCCATGTCTCCCCTTCCCTTCGTCCCTCCTGCCAATCCCAGCCTGTCCATCTCATTGAAGTGGTGATACACAGCCATACAGCTCACGGGGCTGGAGGGAGCCAGGCCAACCTCATTCTCTTAATGAGAAAAGAGGAGTTCCCAGTGTGGCTCAGCTGGTTGAGAACCAGAAACAGTGTCCATGAGAATGCGGGTTTTATCCCTGACCTCGCTCAGTGGGTTAAGGATCTGGCATTGCCGTGAGATGTGACTTAGGTCACAGATGTGGCTCTGGTCCAGTGGTTTCTTTTGTCTTTTTTTTTTTTTTTTTTTTTTGAGGACCGCACCTGTGGCCTATGGAGGTTCCCAGGCTAGGGGTCTAATCGGAACCACCACCACAGCAACGCCAGATCCGAGACATGTCTGCGACCTATACCACTGCTCACGGCAACGTCGATCCTTAACCCACTGAGCGAGGCCAGGGATCGATCCCACTACCTCATGGTTCTTAGTCGGATTCATTTCTGCTGCACCATGACGGGAACTCCGGATCCAGTGTTGCTGTGACTGGGGTGTAGGCCAGCAGCTGAAGCTCCGATCTGAGCCCTAGCCTGGGAACTCCCTTAGGCTGCAGGTGTGGCTGTAAAAATAAAAAAATTTTAAAAAAAAGAAGAAGAAAGAAGACAACATGGAGCCCAGAGAGGCCTAGGCACTTGCTCAAGGTCAAAGAGTGAGGGTTAGGCTGATCCTGGTAACACCAGCCCCGTGGAGCTGGGCATCTCTATTCTAGGACCACTGCCTGGACACCCAGCAGTGCTTATATTTTCCTTATATTAGGACTCTGTGGGGTGGACATCATTTTCCCTATTGTACCTGTGGGTAAAGGAAGGCTCTAGAGGTTAACTGGCATGCTCAGAGTTCCTGTCATGGCTCAGAAGAAACAAATTTGACTAGCATCCATGAGCATGCAGGTTCGATCCCTTGCCTCGGTCAGTGGGTTAAGGATCCAGTATTGCCGTAGTTATGCAAGCTGGTAGCTGTAGCTCCAATTTGATCCCTAGCCAGGGAACCTCCTTATGCTGAAGGTGTGGCCCTAAAAAGACAATAAATAAATTAAAAAAAAATGAAAAACATGAATGTCCTGCTCAAGGGCACCGACCTGAGTTTCCAACTTGACCAGCACCAAAGTTCAAGCTCTGAACCCTGCTGTACGGGTGCTGTCTGCTCCATTAACACCATCGTGCGATGCTGGAGCCTGGCTACCTCTGTTCCCCAGACCCCCTTGCCTCTGACCTTCGGTTAGCCTTGGACATTGGAAGGTGCTGGTGGAGGATGGAAAGGTAGGAGGGGAAGAAGCTCTTTGCTGCAGTGTGTCAGTGATGACAACAGAGCAGCAGCAGGAAAGCCAGAGCCGGCCAGAAGTGCAGCCCCAAGCTCCGTGCCACCCCGCTTCTTTCCTCCAGTCCTAGATACTCTCATCTTCCTTTTTTTTGGCTCTTTCAGCCCTTTCAACACTTTAGAATCAGCTCCCCACATTAAACTCCCTCTGTTTGCAATTCCTGGTGGAGTTTTTGTCTTTTTTTGGTCCTAAATGAGCCCTGAATGATGCAGCTTTTGGGATCAGCCATGACAGCAGGAAACAACCCCCCCTCCCCCCGCGATGGATTTAGGGCTGGATGAGTCTTGAGCAGAGCAAAGGGGGATCTCCCTGCCAGAGGACAGTGGGTCTGAATACCCCATGGAAGGCAGGGGCTTTCAGTCCTGGAATCATCCCCTGTGGGTGCCCAGGAGGAGGTATCCACTTAACAGTCGCCTTTGTCAGACCAGTGGCTGCTGTGCTGGCCTCTGAGATAGTAATGACGACTATTTTTAAAATTTTTATTTTACTTTATTTTTTATTTTTTGTCTTTTTGGGGCTGTACCCGTGGCATATGGAGGTTCCCAGGCTAGGGGTCGAATCAGAGCTGCAGCCTTTGGCCAGCGTCAGCCATAGCAACGCAGGATCTGAGCCACGTCTGCAACCTACACCGCAGCTCATGGCAGTGCTGGATCCTTAACCCACTGAGGGATTGAACCTGCATCCTCATGCGTACTAGTCGGACTCGTTATTGCTGAGCCACATGGGAACTCCAGAAATGACGACTATTATAAGGAATGTGGGGTGTGCTGGCCACTCAGGACAGTACTGGAGGATTTGCAGAAATAAAATGACAAGCACGATGTTTAAACTCTCTGTGTAAGGCACGGCCAGAAAACCAGGGATCTTCTGTGCATGCACTTAGGAAGCTTTTATGTTTTGTAGCCATCAGGTGGATAGATGCAAATGAAAATCACTTCTAAAATTTAGCCTTGTGGTTGTAGATGTGCAACAAGAATTGAGCTCACAAGTTCACCGTCTCTTACTTGAAGATGAAGGCATTGTTTAGGAATGAGAGGCACAAGCTGAGGATGAGATAAGGGTGAGGGGGCTTCTCTGAACTTTGGAAACCACCTACATGACATGCCTGTGTGTTGCTTGGACCCAGTTTCGGAATAACTGGTCAAGCTGAGTGTGGCTCAGAGCCCGAAAAAGCTTGACAGCTGTTCCAGGCTCCAGGGCTGGCTGCTTTGAAACCTGGGCCTTAGACCTAGAGCCGCCCAGTGGTTCTCAACTCTGCAGGCAGGGATGCCCAGATGCAGACCCCAACAGAACACTCACAGCACAGTTGTGTTCAGTACAGAGCCATGTCTTCTGCAGGCGACTGTTCCACATTTGAAAACAGCTCTTGGCTTTTTCACGGGTCGCTGGTAGAGATGGAAGGAATGCTGAGCGCTAAGCCGCCAGCTGACTGTGAAACCCGACGGCCCATCTGGCCCTGGGCCCTAGACTGTGGAGTCTGCCTGTGCAGCATCTGCCAGCATCGGGTGAAAGTGGCCTGTGTAATGTGAGCCCCAGCCCATGCTGGAGACAGGTAAGTCGTATGAGCAGGTGACAAGAGTCTCATGACACCCTCTCTAGCTGCATCCCCCCAACCCACCCCGCAGGCCTCAGGTGACATTCACCATTGCCAGCCCTATTTGTTTCCTGTGGCTGTTGTAACAAACTACTTGGTAAGCACGCTTTCTCAGGAGGGTTCTCAGGGAGAATCTTTCCGGCCTCTACCAATTTCACCCATTCATATGGCCTTCTGCCCCATGTCTCCTTTTCTGTCTCATGTAAGGGCATTCATCGATCGACTTCCACCCTAATCCAGGATTAGCCCACCTAAGATCCTCACATGAATTAAATCTGCAAAGACCCTTTTTTCCAAATAAGATCACTTTCTGAGATTCTGGGTATATGTGTGTATATATATATGGAGATGGAACAATTCACCCCATTGCATCAGCTAACTGATAGGCTGGCAGCAGCCAAAGTGGCTTCCCGGGGCCGTGCTCATGATCCTGAAGACAGGAAGTAAGAGGAGCCCTCCCAGTGGACAGGTCTTCAAGTAACGCATCTCTTGCCCACTGAGCTGAGATGGGGAAATGGCCAGAACCAAAGAGCTACCCAGCTCACAGGCAGGGGATAACCATTTGGCTAAAGGATCAGGGGCTTGGAGAGACCCAGATGAGGGATCGGTGGCGGGGAGCTTTGGGGAGAGGTGGATGGGCCTCTCAGAAGAGCAGGTGGTGTGAGGTTGTTGGGACCCACGCTGATGCTCACCAAGGAGCACCCACCACACCAGGAAGTGGCCCTTGGTGGTCCAGGCAGCAGTCACGGGCTCGCTCAGCCATCGCAGTGGGTGGGCGTGGGTCTGGCAGGGGCAGTCAAGGGTGGCCCTGGCCGCAGGATCTCCACCAGCATCACAGCAAGTGCTCCTGGGCTCTGGCTACACCACCCAGCCCTGTGTTGCTCCAGCTCTAGAAACCCCTGCAGGAACTCACCTCTGTGATATCTCTGTTTTCGTTTGGTTCCTTCAGCCCTTCCACCACTCTTGTAACTCATTCCTTTCATGAAATCCCTCTGTTTACAATACCCGGAGTAGGGAGTTCCCACTGTGGCTCAGTGGTTAACGAACCCAACTAGCATCCCCGAGGATGCGGGTTCAATCCCTGGCCTTGCTCAGTGGGTTAAAGATCCAGCATTGCCATGAGCTGTAGTGTAGGTCATAGACGAGGCTCAGATCTGATCCTGCGTTGCCGTGGCCATGGTGTAGGCTGGCGGCTACAGTGCTGATTCGACCCCTAGCCTGGGAACCTCCATATGCTGCAGGTGTGGGGTGCAGTCCTAAAAAGCAAAAAGCAGAAAACAAACAAACAAACAAACAAAAACAGTTGGCAGGGGCATCCAGACCACCAGCCCCTGTCCGTCCCAGTTCCGAGCTCTGGAGACAAGCACACAGAGGTAAGGGGAGCACCCCAAGGTCATGGGCCAGGCTGTGCCTGCTGGGACGAGAACCCAGGGCTCCAGACGCCCACCCTGGCTTCCACCAGGCCACCAAACCCCACACCACCCATCAGCCTGAAGGTGTACATGCAGCCTGGACAGCGTCCTGCATCCTGACATACAGTGTTGTATCTTATTTGCTGTGTTGCCTGCTTCTATTTCAATGACTAACAAGGGGGAGATGAAATTGCCATCCAGAAAATAAAAGAGCAGCTCCTGAGGTGAGGCACACCTCCCCCCACCATCACCCTAAACTCCCTGCCAGAGCTTAACGCTCACCACAAGGGTAATTAAATTTTACATAGTTTTCTTTTTTAACACTTCAATAAATATCGCCTGTGAAAATCAATTGGCATTTTCTGTACTTAATGCATAATAGCTGGTCTTATAAATTTAAATTATCCCTATAAATCTAAATTAAATGCCCAGGTTTCAATGTATTTAGGACACTTAATTAATAAGGTGCTAGCACAAAACCACTACTAATCTGTTTACTTCAAGCGAGCTCTCATTTTCAGAGCAGTATTTCCCTGCAGTGTGTGAGTGGGAGGCAGGAGGAAGTCCAGGGTCCTGGGGAGCTTCCTGGCTGCCATGGGCATGGCCCACCTTTATGGCACCCTCTCTGGTTGCCTGGCATTTCCTGTGTCTGGCCTCCTCCATCCTCCAGGTCACCTCCCTCCTGATGCCCGAGAAGAAGGTGGCCAGAGTGGCTGCAGGTGGAGGAACCCCAGGCAGGGCTTAACCACGAATGCCCTGTGTGGCTGCAGAGGAATTGCTTGCCCTCTCTGGGCCTCCTTTTCCCTTTGCATGATGAAGAAGGGCCTTTTCAGCAGCTGTTGGGGAGGGAGCTGTGGGGTGTGGGGAGATCAGTCCATGACTCATGAGCAGTGTGACCTTGGGCAGTGACTTAACCTCTTTGCCTCTCAGGTTCATCTTCCCTGCACTGGGGACAGTAGCAGCACCTACCCTGCAGGGGTGGGGTGAGCCTGGGATGAGGCAATGAATGCAGTGGACTCTGCTGAGAACCCTGTGAATAGCAGCTGCTGTTATTTTCCCAGGGTTGCGTCTCTCAGGGAGCTTTGCAAATGGTTATCAAACTATGATAAGAAGATTTGGGAGTTCCCGTCTTGGCGCAGAAGAAACGAATCCGACTAGGAACCATGAGGTTGAGGGTTCGATCCCTGGCCTCGCTCAGTGGGTTAAGGATCCGGCATTGCCGTGAGCTGTGGTGTAGGTCGCAGATGTGGCTCGGATCTGGTGTTGCTGTGGCTGTGGTGTAGGCCAGCAGCAACAGCTCCGATTAGACCCCTAGCCTGGGAACCTCCATGTGCTGTGGGCACGGCCCTAAAAAGACAAAAGACAAAAAAAAAAAAAAAAAGATTTGGAGGCAGTGATAGGAAAGCCAGAGGAAGAGAGAGCTAAAATATCATCAGCCAGTGACCGTATCTCTCCCCAGGCCTCCCTCCCTGAACTCTTTTGTTTAGGACCTGCCCCCTCTGCTCCCACTTTGGAGCCCAAAGTCCCGGGTTCGGAGTGTCAGTTTCTCTGAGCATCCAGGACGAGGAAGTGTGGATCTGGAGTAGAACGCAGCCCCCTCAGAAGCCCCCATCACAAGGCTCAGGGCCAGAAAGTGAGGCCTGCCTGGCACAGAATGTCACTGGGGGTGGAGCGGGGAGAAGGGTCTTGGCCTCCAAGCACCCAGAACTTTCCTTGGCAGCAGGTCTGTGTCCCCACCCCTCCCAGAGGACCCTGTCTCCAGCCTGGCAGTGAGCCTGGGAAGGGTTTCCTTCCTCTGTGGAGGGCGAGAAGAGAAAGGGCGTTAGCCCACAGAGACCCGACTCCAGCAGGAGGCTGGAGATGAAGCCTGAGCTGCTTCTCCGTCTGGAGCTGAGAGGCAGTGCTGCAGCCTGGGGACACGAGAGGCCCTGAAAAGTCCAGGAGGACCTTGAAAGGCTTTCCCCCCTTAGGGCACTGGGGACAATGATAGGAGCCTGTGTCCCCACCGCCACCATGGAAAAGCCAAGCCATGGAGACCAGTGAGAAGCAAGCTAGGCCATTCTAGATGAGCAGCATTCAGGTGACAGGTCTCTAAGTGCTTCTCCTGTGTTTCTCCTGGTCAGGATGCCACCTGGGCTCAGATCTGGTCAAGATCCCCCAGCCCCCCCGCCCCCATCAGAGAACCACCAAATCCCCTCTCCTCTACCTCCTTCCAGCACCCTCCCAGGCCTTCCTCCGATCGCTGTTTCCTTGTCAGGGAGTCGTGATGCACAAATGCCTCCTAACTGGTCCAGCCTCCACATCCCCAGCTCATCCTCCCCACACCACTCCCTCCCCACCACCTTATCCCCTCCCCCACCTTCCCCCCCACCTCCCCCACCCCTTCCTCTCTTAAGCCGCTCCCGCCTCTAGCCCCCCCAACCCCAAGCAGCAGCATTATGAGCTTTCTAAAATGCACATTTTGCAGAATCTCTCTGGGGCTTCCTTTCCTCAAGGGCCCCCACTGTACTCAGGATCAAGGTCAAAGCCCCCCCATGTGGGGGTCCCTCCGGATCCAGCCCCCCTGCTTCCCCTCTTCTCAGTCTTTGGTCAACCCCACCCCTAACAACTTGCCACACTGCACGGACCCACATCCGGTCTCCATCACTTGCTCTCTCCCGGACCCTTGCACAGACTTTTCCCTCTGCCCCGAGAGCTCCTCCTCCTCACTGAGCTCCCCCTCCCCCCATCCCAGGCCTCCAGGTCTCAGCAGCCTCAGACCCAAGGGGGCCTCAATCAGGGCCTCCTCTGTGATCCCACAGCACCAGCACCAGCAATTGGCCTTTGGACCTCGCTTCAGGTGAGAAACTAAGCCACTGTTGGCCAGACTGTCTGTTATGTGCAGCCCAGACACACCCTGGTTGTGTCAGTGACCCGCTGGGTGGCCTTCGGGCAAATCACTTGATTTGTGAACCATGGTGTCTTCATCTATTAAATGGAGTTAACAGACCTTACCTTGTAGGTCTGTTCTGTTAGGTGGGGACAGTGTCTGCTTCAGTGAAGGACCAATGCAGTGTTAACAATTGCTGACATTTATCAAGGACTTGCATCAGAAATTGGCAAAATCACTTCGCATGGACTACCTACCATAATCTTCACCAAAGCACAGTGAGATATAGAATATTACTATCATAATAGACTTGGAGAATAGACTTGTGGCTGCCCAGGGGGAGAGGGAGGGAGTGGGAGGGATCTGGAGCTTGGGATTAATGGATGCAAACTATTGCTCTTGGAATGGATTTACAATGAGATCCTGCTGTGTAGCACTGAGAACTATGTCTAGATACTTACATTGCCACACAACAATGGGAGGGAAAACTACGTATACATGTATGTGTAACTTGGCCCCCATGCTGTACAGTGGAAAAAAGAAAGAGAAAGAAAGAAGAAAGAAAAAAGAAAGAAAGAAGGAAAGAAAGAAAGAAAGAAAGAAAGAAAGAAAGAAAGAAAGAAAGAAAGAAAGAAAGAAAGAAAGAAAGAAAGAAAAGAAAAGAAAATAGAATATTACTATCAAATTCTACAGAGGAGAAGTCTCGGGCACAGAGAGGGTGAGCAACTTGCCACAGGACACACAGCTATGGCAGAGATGGGTCATGAACCCAGGAAGTCAGGTCCCACCGTGCTGTGCTGTCCGACACACAGTGCGTACTCAATAAACAGCTGTTGGGTAGAGGAAGGAACACATAGCCTGACTTGCTCAAAGACACGTGGCTCTTACTCCAGATCTGTCCACTGCTGCCTCAGATTTCAGGGAAATGCTAGGTCAGGGATGAAGTGGGTGGAGCCCTTGAACTTGTCCCTGCCCACCTCCACTCAAGGCTCCACCTCTGCCAGGGTTCAGGGCTTGCTGGTACGGAGGTGGGCTGATTTCTAGACACCTTCTCAGGTCTGTGATGGAAATAGTGTATCTGCTTGTAGGTTACCTTTTATTACTTATTGATTTTTCCAGTTTGCTTTAGCTGTGTCTATTTTTATTTGTTTAAAGACATAGATGCTCTTTGGCGGGAGAAGCAGGATGTAAAATCCTCTGATCAGAGCCAGAGACCTCCAGCCATATTAATGGGCCATTCTTTTCTGAGGGGGACGGGAGACACACCCCACCCCCATCTTTCTGGCCACAGCTGCTGAGCTGGGTGGGCCCAAGGAGGGGGCTCTCCCCTTTTGGGGTGGGTGGGGGTTGTCAGCCTGGGTCTGCTGAGCAGAGGTGGAGGGTTCTGGGGGTGAATGCAGTGCTGTGTCTTAAGGCCAGTGTGATGCTCTGGCAGTGCTTGGGGGGAGGGACAGTGGGCAGCAGACGGCTCTGCCAGGCCAGCCCAGGTCACAGGAGATCAGCCCACTGTCCCAGCAAGGATCTTCCTCTGTGCCCTTTGCTGTTTTTGCTGCCTTGTGCCACTGTCTGTCTGTGCCTCGGCAGGGAAATGGACTTTTCTCATCCGTAGATCACAACACCTCGACTCCTGGCCCCCACACTATACTGTCCTGGGGCACAGAAGATGCTCAGTAAACAGCTGTTGGGTAGATGAAGGAACGCCCAGCAAGGATTATCTAACTGTTTTTGGTAAATTATTAATTGGTATCTGAGTCCTTCTGCAGCTTAGTTTTTGGATAATTGGTCTTCCAAGAGGTGGGGCTCTAGAAATTCATTTTCAGTGATTTGATCTAATATATACACATATATTTTGCTTTTGTGGGATGAATCTGAGGCATACGGAAGTTCCCAGGCTAGGGGTCGAATCAGAGCCGCAGCTGCCAACCTACACCACAGGCACAGCCATGCCAAATCCGAGCTGCGTCTTTGACCTACACTGCATTTCACAGCTACAACGGATCCTTGACCCACTGAGCGAGCCCAGGGACCAAAGGTACATCTTTACAGACAGTAGGTCAAGTTCTTAACCCACTGAGCTGTGGGTCAATTCAGGAACTCCAGAACTGACCTGACTGAAGGAATGCGAAGAATCTTCAGAAAAGGGCGTGGTCCTCAGGACCAAGTGTGGCAGGAGATGCCTGCCTCTGAGAAGACTGGGAAGGTCCAGATGTGAACTTCGAGGGGAGCTTGTGCTTGGCCATGAGGCGCTCCTGAGTATGTAATAGAAACTGCCCGGCCCTGGGAGTCCAGAGTCTGTTGGGGGTCTATGGAAAGTGGGGAGAGTGAAGCCCAGGCTGGATTAATGCAGGGGTGGGGTGGATGTAATGATCTAATATCTCTTCCAGGTAGGGGGTCACAATTCTACTCATTCTGTAATGATGCTTTGGTACCCATGTGAGGAGAGATGCAGGGGAGGATATGGTACGAGGTGGGGGTGGGGGGATGTGGCTGAGGAGGTAGTGGGACTGAACCATGAGAGAATCTCTTTCCCACACTTTCTTTTTTTTTTTCTTTTTTGTCTTTTCCAGGGCCGCACCTGCAGCATATGGAGGTTCCCAGGCTAGGGATCTAATCAGAGCTGTATCTGCCAGCCTACACCACAGGCACAGTAACATGGGATCCAAGCCATGGAGGAGCTGAATGTCTGGTGGCAACGCTGTATCTGCCAGCCTACACCACAGGCACAGCAACGCAGGATCCGAACCATGGAGGAGCTGAATGTCTGGTGGCAACAGCCCCAGCAGGTGGCCTGGGAGACTTTAGCCACCCTCGGTCTGTTAGAGCCGTGCCTGGCATGTAGTAGGTGCTCAGTAAAAACTTTTTGGGTGAGTGAAATGTCTTTCCCAAAGTTACCCCCAATATAAACGATCCTCCTCATCACTGTCATCAGCGGTGTAGACATTCATCGTGAGCAGCTTTGGGAAAGCATGGATGTCTGCAGTGGGGTGGGCTTCCCATTGCCTCCCCAGCAGCAGGCAAATGCCCAGCACATAGCAGGTGCTCACTAAACAGGCATTGGTTGAATGAACGAATGAAAGCGGAAGGGAACAAACCAAGCGGCAGGCGGCAAGGAGGGGGCTTGGCTTGGGCGATTGGCACAGCGCTGACAACACATGAAAGAGCAGGCTGCGCAGATGCACGTGGCTGGGGAATTTCTGAGCCACTTCCGGGAGAAGCTCTTCATCTCACTTGTCAAGATCAAAGACTCTACTTGACACTTAAGCATCTTGTTTGTTCTACTTTTTAAACAGAAGTCGGCGTGGGATTTGAGACTTGGAGCTGGGAGATTGAGGGCTGGGAAGAGCCGTTTCCTCACTAATGGATGAACTCACTGGTTCTGGTATTTTCAATGGCTCCTCTCATGATCCCCCCAGGGCAGTGCAGCATCTATTACATAATCAAGTCCTTCATCAGGGCTGATTGATGCCAGAGGTTACACTTTGGGGACCATTGTCTGGAGAAGGAGAAGGACACGTGGACACATCCCAGGGATGCAGGAGATTGATGCTTTCATAGAGGGACTTCGCCCCAGATGGGGGCTCCTGGAGGGGGGATTGGGGAAAGGTTCCCAGACAAGGTGACATTTGACTGGGCTCTTGAACCAAGAGAGTATTTTTCCCAGTGGAAATGGTGTAGGGCAGGCGGAGGCTGCCCCAGGCAGAGGACGCAACAGATGCGTTACTGAAGCTCAGAGTTAGGAGCTCAGGCATCAGAGTGAGGTGGCTAAGGTGGCACCTGGTGGTCAGTGGGGGGTGACACGTCATCTCTAGATCCCTATGGCCCCACCCCAGAGGGTGCAGTGAGGACTGAAGGAGTTAGTCCATGGAGGGCACTTCCAGGGGTGCCGGAAGCCAGTGCTCGGTGACACCAGTGACCCACGTGGGGATAGAGCCCAGAGGCAGCAGGTAGGATGATGGTGGACTCAGGGAGGGGCCAGTTTCTGATCACAGACAAGAGTGGCCCTGACCCTGGCTCTAGTCCTTTCTCTGGCCCCCCATCTCCCATCTGTAAGTGGGGGTCAGGTCTGCCTGTGGGCTGCCGGGGGCATCACTCACAAACCAGCAAAGCACCGGAGCCCAGAGCAGGTGTCCACATGAGCATTGTTTGAGGACCCGGTAGCAGGCAGGGCCCTTGGGGTATGAAGGGTGTGATAATTATTAACAGGCATTTGTCAAGAGAAGGTTTCTTCACACTGAGAGAGTGAGATGACATTAGAAAGATCTCTTGAGGAGTTCCCGTCAGGGCTCAGCAGAAAGGAATCCAGCTAGTATCCATGAAGATATGGGTTTGATCCCTGGCCTCACTCAGTGGGTTAAGGATCTGGCCTTGCTGTGAGCTGTGGTGTAGGTCACAGATGCGGCTCAGATCCTGTGTTGCTGTGGCAGTGGTGTAGGCTGGCAGCTGTAGCTCTAAATCCCCTAGCCTGGGAACATGCCACAGGTGTGGCCCTAAAAAGCAAAAAAAAAAGTCTCCTGGAAGGGCTCCCTAACCAGGCTATCCTGCAGCCCTGAGAGCAGGGTCTTAGAGAACAGAGAAATCGCTGGCCCTCTTAGGAAGGACATAGATGCATAACCAAGGCCTCGAGTGAACCAGTCTGAGTTTTCACACTCTTACTAGCCCTGTGACCTGTGATTATTCCCATGTTACAGAGGAGGAAATTGAGCCTCAGAGAGGGAAAGTGACTTGGCCAAAGTCACACAGGCCAGATTTGAATCCAGGCCATCTTCCCAGTGTTGTAAGGCTGCCTGGCAGGGCAGGCATCAGGTGTTCTATCTCATGGAATCCAGCCACTTCCCTGCAGGAGAGCCTTCAGTGGAGGGGGTGGTGTGGGGTTCCACGCTGGCAGAATCCTCCGCGCTACTCCTATCCTCAGACAGCTCCCAACTGCATAGGTAGATCCATGGCATTGAAGCTTCTAGAACCAGAGGCTCTGAAGGCCACAACATCCTCCAGGCTCTATACACCTTCCGACACCTAGTCCTCTCAGGCTGTGACCCTCATCCTTTATACAGTTAAGGAATCTGAAGCTCAAAGAGGCTGAGTGAACTGCCTGTGATTGCACAGCAGTTCAGGGGCTGAGTCAAGCTTATGCCCTGCTCACTCAATTTTCAGGCCACTGACCCACTACCTCCTAAGTGGCTTTATCAGGCTTTATCCAACTTCATGGATGTTAGTGAGTCCATGGCCAGGGGCTTCCATATCTGCTTCCTGCCTAATGTTTCCCCAAGGCCCATCCATAAATATTTGTTGGATAATTTAAGCAATGAACCCAATGCCAAGTGATTTATATGCATTATGTCATTTAACCCTCACTATCACTCGTCATGGCAGGAAAGTGAGCCCCATTACACAGGTGTGGATACTGAGGCTCAGAGACAAATGACACGTTGGCCAAGGTTTCTGAGCTGGGGGGATTTGAATGGGAAGTCACCTTCTCCTCCTCTCTCTGCCTTTTTGCATCCCAGCTGCCCCCACCCGCATATGCAATGCCTCAGTCCTTTTTTTTTTTTTTTCTTTTTAGGGCCACACCTGCAGCATATGGAAGTTCTCAGGCTAGAGGTGGAATCGGAGCTGCAGCTGCCAGCCTATGCTGCAGCCAAAGCAACACCAGATCTGAGCTGCATCTATGACCTATGCTGCAGTTGGTGGCAATGCTGGATCGTTAAGCCACTGAGCGAGGCCAGGGATCAAACCTTCATCCTCGTAGATACTAGCAGGGTTCTTAACCCGCCGAGCCACAGTAGGAACTCCCAATGCCTGAGCTCTGCTCTGCAGTGTCTCTGAGGGGTCCAGAGGATCCAACAGGATCAGCCCCTGGAAACCTCTATCATAAGCTTTGCTGAGATTCACAAGGTTGTGGGTTGTTGGAACTTAAGACAAAGAAAGGAGGTGGGCTATGAAGACCCTTGTCTGAGTCTCCTGGGCCCTTTCTCTGGGGCTCACCTTTTATGCAGTGAGCTCTCTGCTCCTTAGCAAGATCTGAGGACATGGCTGGGAGCACACAGGGCTCGTGCTGTGGTTCTGGTTTTGGCCCTTTGAGTTGGCATTATCAGACTTAATACCATGCTCAATTTGATCTCCATGTTTTCCAAGCTTAGCAAAGCAGATTTTCTTCATTAATCTGCATTTATACTTTAAAAACAGTGCAGCAAAGTTCAACCCCTTTTGACTTAGCTGAGTGAACATGAAAAGGTCAAAAGACTTTTTCATAATTAGAAAGCACCTCCCTCCCGCTCTCTTCCCCCTCCAGCCAGCCTTGCCCCCTCTCTTCCTGGTCCTTCTCTTCTGCTTCTCTTTTCCCAAATCCCCAAGGCTGTGCCCACACATGTGGAGTCCAGAGAAGTGGAAGAACAGATGACGTGCCTAGGGCTGAGGGGGTGGGCCTTGGGTCAGGCAGGCCCAGATTTGGGCCCACACTTTTCCACTTCCTCTGAATAGAACCTAGAGCAAGAGACATTGAATCTCTGAGCTTTGATTTAAATGTGTAGTGGCCATGAGAACTGCACCTACTTCACAAGGCTGTTATAAAGATTAAATGAGATAATATACGTGAGTTGCTCATCACTGGCGCGAGGAAACTCATCAATGACTGTGCTGGGTAAGGTGAAATTTAGGTGCTAAAGGGCTCTCCACTGGATGCCAGGAATGGGGCTCTAGACCTACCTTGACCCTGACCATGTGATGTACCTAGCTCTTGGGTTAGGTGATATCTGTTTTTTTCACTTAGGAAATAAGGGGTTTAAATTGAGTCTAATTGGAGGACAGTGAGGCTGGAAGGATCATCAGGAATCATTCATGTGATCGGTGGGTCAAATCGAGGTCTCCCGACTCACTGGAAAGTGAGTGATCGGTCAGAGTCCCAAGGCCGGTTACTTGGCTCCATCCATGGACCAGAGCGACTCAGGGACTATGGGATCTGAAAGTGCCCCAAGAAGGTATTTTTGACCTACATGAAAATGAAATCATAACATATCAAAATTTATTGGGTTCTCATTGTGGCTCAGCAGTAACCAACCCAGCTAGTATCCATGAGGATGCAAGTTTGATCCTTGGCCTTCCTCTGTGGGTTAAAGATCTGGTGTTGCTGTGAGCTGTGGTATAGGTCACAGACGTGGCTTGGATCTAGTGTTGCTGTGGCTGTGGCGTAGGCTGGCAGCTGTAGCTCTGATCGGACCCTTAGCCTGGGAACTTCCATATGCCACATGTGCAGCACTAAAAAGAACTCCCCCCCCCAAAAACAAAAAACCTTGTGGGATGTGACTAAAGCAGGAATAGGGGGAAATGCACAGCACTGAATGTCTCTACTAGAAAATAAAAGTGATCTCAAATCAGAGATGTCAGATCTCACCTTAAGAAACTAGAAAAATAAGAAAGTTATACTCAAAGTAAGCAGAAGAAAAGAAAATAAGAAAAATAAGAGCTGGAATTTCCACTGTGGTACAATGGGATCAGCAGTGTCTCTGGAGCACTTGGACACAGGTTCGATACCTGGCACCATAGTTTACGGATCCAGTATTGCTGCAGCTGCAGCATAGGTTGCAACTGTGGCTTGGATCTGATCCTTGGAGATCCATATGCTGGGGTGAGAGAAAAAAAAAAAAAAGATGAGAATTGAAAACAGAAAAAGAGGAAATCATGAAATTGAAAGATGATGCTTTGAGATCAATAAAACAATAAATAAAAGATCAGTTAAAGAAAACACAAATTACTAACATTAATAATGAGAGTGGTAACATTACTACCTATTCTACAAATATTAAAAGGATAGTAAGGGAATATTCATGAGAACTTTATGACAATATATTTGAAAATTTAGATGAAATGGTCATATTTCTTAAAAAACTCAAACTACTAAAGCTCATTCAAGAAAATATAGATAACGTGAATATTCCTATATCTCTTCAATAAATTGAATTTGTAGTTACAAGCCTTTCCATGAAGAAACCTCCAGGACCAGATAACTTCCCAAATATTTAACTAAGAAATACTATGAATTCTATTGAAATAATACCCCCAACTCATTTTATGAGGCTAGCATCATTCTGACACTAAAATTCAAAAAAGACATTACAAAAATGGAAAACTAAAGACTAATAACCCTCAAGAACATAGAAGTAGGTGTTCCTGGTGGCCCAGTGGATTAAGGATCCGACATTGTCACTGCTGTGGCTCTGGTTACTGCCATAGTAGGAGTTTGATCCCTGGCCCTGGAACTTCCACATACCATAGGAGCAGCCAAAAGAAGCAGGGGGAGTGGGGAGGGGAGAGGAACAGGGGGGAGGGGGGAGATGACGTAAAATTTCTTTGTTTTATTTTATTTTATTTTATTTTATTTTTTGTTTTTTTTGTTTTTGTTTTTTAATTGCTCAATGAATTTGTTACATTTATAGTTGTGCAATGATCATCACAATCCAATTCTATGGGATTTCTATATGTTATTTTAGCAAATAAAATCCAATGGCCTATGAAAAAAAAATTAATACATCATGTCCCAGTGGAGGTTATCCTACAAATGCAAGATTGGCTTAACATTCAAAAACCAAATAAAGAGATCCATTATATTGATACATTAAAAAGAAAAGACCACATGACCAAACCAATAGATCCGAAAAAGCATTTGACAAAATCCAACATAAATTTCTTTTTATTTTAATTTTTTTTTTCTTTTTCTTTTTAGGCCACCCCACAACATCTGGAGTTCCCAGGCCGGGGATTAGATCTGAGCCGACGTCATGACCAAAGCCACATCTGCGGCAATGCTGGATCCTTAACCTGCTGTGCTGGGCCAGGGATGGAACCTGTGTCCCAGTGCTCCCAAGACACCATCAATCCCGAAGTGCCATGGTGGGAACTCGGCTACATAAATTTCTGATGAAAAGTCTCAGCAAACTAGGAGGAGAAGAGAACTTCCTCAGCCTGATGAAGGGTGTCTGTGACAACCCTAGAGCTAACAAAATACATTGTGTGAAAGGACTGAATGTTTTTCCACGAAGAAGAAGACACAAGACAAGGACGTCCACTCTCACTGCCTGTATGTAACATTGCACTGGAAGCTCCAGCCAGCACAGTAATGCACGCAAAATAAATTTAAAAAGCACCCAGATTGATAACAAAGAAGCAAAATTGCCTTTTCTTGCAGGTAACATGGTCATCTACATAGAAAATCTGATGCAATCCATTTAAAAAGCTAGTAGAAATAGTAAGTGTATTTAGCGAGGTTGCGGGAAGTACAAAAATCAATTGTATTTCTGTCTACTAGTAATGAACTCTATAGTGACAGAAAGCAGATCAGGGATTGCCTGGGAAGAGGGAAAGGGCTTTCAGGGGGAGATGACAAAGGAGCCAGAGGAAAATTTGGGGGATGATGGAAATTTTCATTATTTTGATTGCGGTGATGGTTTCATGAATATATACATATGTCAAAACTTATCAAATTATCCCTTTAATTATGTCTTTGAATATGTCACTTTTAATATGTTTGGTTTATCATATGTCAATTACACCTCAACGAAGCTGTTAAAAATATCTACTGCAACTGATGGGCTTTGCACAGGAAGGAGCATGTCCCCCAAGCAGGGAGAGCCTGGCCTGAACACTGAGGGTCAGGATGGAGGACTCAGCACAGAAGACTGAGACAGACAAGCCACGCAGATGGGAGGGAAGCTGGCCATGTCACAGAGTCATAGCGTTTCCAGAAGGAGGGGGCAGGTTTCCTCCTGTCATACACCTCCAGCGGAAAAGTGGCCAAACGTTGCAGCAACATCGAGGTTACTGGTGACCTTGACAAGTCAGAAAGCAGTAGTCGGTGAGGCGTGAAAAGTGCCAGGGCAGCAGGTAAAGAGAGTGATGCAGTGTGCCTACTCAGGGTGGAGGGGAGGGACCAGGGGCCAGGAGAGAGCAGATGGAGGGGAGAGGTGGGGGCAAAGGCAGAGCTTCCTGTTTCTTGCTTTGTTTGCCTTGCCATGCTTCCCTTTTCACCTGAGAGGTGAGAGCTTACTTTGCAAACTTGATGACAGCAAGGAAGGAGTGAGAATGGAGATGCGAGGCAGCAGAGGATGGAGTCCAGGGGGATGCTCAGCCTTTGATGAAGCAGGAGCATGATTTTAGGGGGTCTTGGGGAGTTGACAAGAAGGTGGATATCAAGGTCAGGATAACCAGGTGCCAGCTAGGGTGCCCTTGTCCTTGGGGAACCAAGCCTAACTGGCATGAGCCCTGGACTACCTGTGGCCATCAGTGGTCCTGAGCCCTGAGACGCCTTCTCCTGCAGTTGGGCTCCTCTGTCTGCCAGGCTGGATCTCTTTCATTCTGGGTTATTTCAAGTGCAAAGCCTGGCTCCATCACTGGATTCTAAAATAACCACCTACACCAAGTGTTTCTGAATGTATTAGTTTTATTGCAAATTTGTGGGGAGAGGGGAGAAGCACAGACTCCCATCCTCCTTGGCTGTTCTCCCCTATCCCCACATGCCCCCCTTCTCTAGAAGAAACAGGCCTCCTTATCTCATGCAGACTGCTTTTACCCTCTCCTTCTAGAAAGTCTTGGCACCAGCTGGCTCCAAACCCTCAGGGCTTTGGCTTTTGTCATCACATGGATTTCTCTTTTCAGACTCATTGGCATGCTTCCTAAGAAGAAACCTGATGAATAAAAAAAGGTCTTTGTGTTTCGTAGGTATTATCACCTCTGTTTTACAGATGAAGAAACAGGGGCACAGAGAAGGTAAGCAACTTGTCAAGTGTCACACAGCCGGGGAGACATTTTCACAACAGAAGCTCCATTTGGGGTGTGGTGACCGGCCCTTGGGGTTCTGTTCAGATAGCCCTGGTCTAATTACAGCTCCATCACTGACCAGCTATCATAGTGCCCATGTCATGGGCCATCTATGGAGTAAATGAGATGACACATCTCAGGTGCTAGAAAAGTCTGGGCAGGTAGTAGGTGCTCAAGAAAATGCAGCTACTGCTGTTCTCATTGATGGGCTGAATGCACCTGCAGAGCCTCCCCATGCCACCTGGACTCTCCTCAACCCTACCTTACCTGCCAAAGGATCCCTATTCCTTTTTGCTCTTTAAAACCCGATGAAAACACATATCCTGGGAGAAACCCTCCCTTAGCTCACGCTGCTTTAAATCCTGCCTGGCAGTCTGGTGAAGGATGGGGGGAATGTAATTTGGGAATTAGACTCAATTCTGTTTTCTCCCTTCACCAGTCAGGAGTCCTTAGACCGGCCCCTGAACTGAACCTCAGTTTCCTCATCTGCGCAGTGGGGACAGTGCTCGGGACCAATGAAGGGACAGGAGTGAAGAGAGCTTGGCAAATGGCAAACCACTGCTCAAACGCTGCCTTGTTTCTCTCATTTTCTCCATGTCCCCTTGACAGCCCGGGTGTCTAACCTGTGCTTGCTTAGGGTAGGAAGGGTCCACTTGTGGGAACAGCCACACCAGGAAGGAGTATGGAGATGGGGTGTGAGTCAGGCTCCTCCCACAGCCCTGAGTGCTCCGCTGTCCTTCCTCACAGGGTTCCCAGCCCCCCTGCTGCTCTCACCTTGCAAGTGCGCTCCTTCTGCCTGGAACACCCCTGCCCCTTGTGTGCAGAAGCCAGCACAGCCTAGCTCAGCCTCCTCCTCTTCTCCTCCCCCCCTCCTCCTCTTCCCCCCTTTCACCTCCTTCCCTTTCCTCCCTTCTCTCCCCCCTTCTCCTTCTTCTCCCCTTCCTCTCCTCCTCCTTCTTCTTCCTCCTTCTCTTTCTCTTTTCTTATCTCTCCCTCCTTCTTTCTCCTGGGAAGTCGAAGTCCTTCCTGATGCCCCTCGTGGCACACACACCACAGTTCACAGAGAATTAGCGGCATCTCTCCCACCTTAGCTTGTGAATTCCACAGAGAGGGGGACCGTGTCTGCCTGATTAGCCTTGAATCCCAGGGCAACACATCTCGTTGGCCTGTGGTTTCCATGGAATCTCTATCCACTTAATAACACACTGTCTGGGTTGTAGCCTCACCGTGCAACCCGGGCTGATCCCGACCCTCCCTGGAGCATCGTTTCCTCAGCAGTTTAAAGAAGGGGCTGGGGACCCACTGTTGCTTCTGCCCTTGACTTTGAAGCCAGCCTTTGGACTAGTGGAGACAGATGCTGCCCACAGTCTAACCATGTCAGCAGGACAGGCTGCAGGGAGCCCCCACCCCTGAGCTCCTCATTATAAACAGCTCTCCAGGCCCTGGGCTCACCCTCCCCTGAGGATCGCGAGAGGTGGCCAATCACTCTCGGTGCCTGAAGAACCAACGAGAGGGGGTGTCAGGTCTGCCTGGGTGCCCTGGCCCTGAAAATCACCCACTGGCCCAGCTGGGAGACCAGAACGGAAGGTCGGTTAAGTCACTGCTCCAGGCAATCACTGTAGCTGCTTGGCAAACATCCATGGCCTGAGACTAATGGATGACTCTGAGATTTCAGTTACCCCAGACCATTCAAATGATTGTCAGCGCAGAGTGGATGTCGAGGGCCTTGTCCTGTTCAGACAGGGTTGGGCAAGAATGTCCCCACCCCTGACTCACCAGTTGTCCCCCAGCTTCAGAGCTGGTCATAGCAGGGCTATCCCGGGGAGTCACTGAGCTCCCAGCTCATCACCAGTCTGGTGAGCACTCTCCCTGGGCTGAGTTGGTGGGTTCTGGAAGGAGCAGTCCCCGGACATCCATCTGGACCCCGTTTGCATCCTATAAGGTTTATGAGGAGCCAGGCCCAGGGCTTTGGGCAAATCAGACTGGACTGTTCTCTGGTGACTGGTCTGAGTTCTCTCCCTGTCAGTTTCCTGTGAAATGGAGGCTGGAGATGCCACCTGGCAGATGTAAAAAGAGATCTAAGTGGCATAATGGGGTCAAATGGCTGAGCACTGCCTGGCACATGCAGGTGTGCCAGGATCGGCAGGATTCTGGTGGCACGTGGTAGGAATTAGTTTCTACTGGCTTAAGCAGACAAGGAGACTAGGATAGTGACATGGGGACATCTCCTAGAGCCCAAGGATGGGGAGGCGGCATGTCCTCAGAAGGAGATAAGCTAGGGGATAGGGCAGGCCCCTCTTCTTGCTGGTCCACCCAGAAGGAAGATGGGCCCCCCAACCTCTGAGCACAAGCATAACCATTTGAAAGAAAAGCCCAGATGGAACCACTCCAGATTTCTGGGAGAGAGAATCCACCCTGGATCATTTGTTATCTTGTCTGCTCTGGTTTCGCTTGCTCGCATAGGAGGCGGGTCAAACAGCACAAGTGTGGATGCTGGGAGACGCCCTGTAGGTGAAGAGGGCTGGGAAGTGGGTCATCATGAGCTGCACAGATGCTTTCAAAAGCACCAGGCTGGAGTTCCTGCTGTGGCTCAACAGTAACGAACCTGACTAGTATCCATGAGGACGTGGCTTTGATCCCTGGCCTCACTCAGTGGATTAAAGATCCAGCATTTCCATGAGCTGTGGTGTGTGTCCCAGACACAGGTCGGATCTGGCTTTGCTGTGGCTGTAGTGTAGACTGACAGCTGCAGCTCCAATTCAATTGCTAGCCTGGGAACTTCCATATGCCATGGGTGTGGCCCTAAAAAAACCCAAAAAAACAAAAAAACAAAAACAAAAGCACCAGGCCTGTGCCAGCTCTGCGGGGGGTGGGGGTGGGTGGGGGTGGGAAGGGGCTGCTGACAGAAATGGGGGCGCTGCCCTTGAGGAGTGCACTTGGGGTGGGGACAGGGAGGTGCATACCTGTGTGACCATCGCAAGCCCAGGGAAGGTGAGCTCCAGGAGGGCTCAGTGGGGTGAGAACCAGGCTCTCTACACACCTGCCTCCTCCATCCCTGCCATGTAGACCCATCCAGGAAGAGGCAGAGTGAGCCACGCAGCAAGGACATGGCAGGACCTGGTCTGGATGCTAAGCCTTCTGGCACATACCTTTGGGACAGTAGGGTTCAGCCCTCGAGGCAGCTGGGGGCGGGGTGGGGGAGGCTATTTCACGGCTCTGCCCCCAGCTATGAGACCCCATCAACTCAGGTCTCTTTACAGCAGCTCCAAAGAACCAGCATATTTTCAGCTACAATCCTGAGCCCAGGAGGGAAGCAGGAAATGATTCATTCTCTTTCTCAGACATGAAGGCAGCCCTGCATTATTAATATTTACCCAGGGGCTTCTCTGAGGGCCCCAAATAACTAACGGATCATGGAGAGGGAAGGACACAGATCACGAGCTTCGCCAAGGCGCTGGCCGCCTCCAAGTGGAAGAAAGAGACCTCCCCCCACTCCCCGAGTGGCAGAGCTGAAAGGGGCCCCATGGCTCTCTGTCTTCCCCATTTTTCAGAGGGGGAAACTGAGACCCTAAGAAGACAGGGGCTGGACCAAAGAACCCCAACAGGATGGTGGCAGAGGAAGGAGCAGAATCCAGGGGCGTGATGGCTTAATGGCCGCCGCTGTGCAATGCTGCATCGTTTAACCCACTGCCCCAGGCTGGGGTTCAAACCCGCAACTCTGCAGCAACCTGAGCCACGGCAGTTGGATTCTTAACCCACTGTGCTACAGTGGGAACTCCAACACTCTCTCTCTCTTCTGACTCATCTCTTCCCTGCTTTGTTTACTTCCTCCTTCCCCGTCTGTCTCTGCCTTTTCTCCCACATTCAGCCCCTCATCGGATCATTTGTTCATCACACACGCATGGTCTGTTGCCCACTGGTGCTTGTCCAGTCCCTGGGCTGGCCATAGAGGGGACCCTGAGAGGGCTGAGGCCCTGTCCCTGCCCTCAGTCTGGCTGGCGAATCAGAGGAATCAATCACAACCCAGGGTGGTCAGTGCTGAGACGGGGGAGCTGGACAGGATGGGAAGCCCAGGGGAGACCCCAACCCTGCAAGGGGGTCAGGAAGGACATCTGAGAGGACCTGGTGTCCCTGCAGAGACCTGGAAGAGAAGTGGGGGAGCCAGCAGGAGGGTAAATGGGGGGGAGGTTATCAGTGGTAGCAGAAACCCTAACTGGGCACCTGCAAAGCTCTGGCAGAGAGAGGGCCCTTGGGAGTGTCTGGGCTGGGGTGTGAGGGTTGAGTTGGGGGTGGGAAGGTGGAGAAAGACAGAGGGCTCAGATCGCAGAGGGCTGGGCTCCACCCTGAGGACCCTAGGAGCCTTGCAGAAATGGGGTGGGGGGTAAGGGAAGAAGCGACCCCTCTGTAGGCACTGGAGAGGGAGGGAGGATCCCAAAAGGATGTGGCTTCTCTAAGCCCCTGGATGGGAAGAAACTTCCTTCTCCTCCTCCTGCTCCCTCCCCCCAGCATTTTCTCTCCTCCTGCCTCTGATGTCCGGCTTCTCCCTCTCTAGCCTCTCCTCCGGTCCTTTATATCCCCCCTTCTCCTTGCTCTCTGCCTTTCCTCCTTCATAAGCCCCTCATCCCCCATCTGCTGTTCTCTCCAGGCCCTCCCTACCTCCAGACAGGGCTGCATCCCAGGCTGAGCTGCCCTTGCAAGAGCCTGCAGCGCCACCTTCAGGCGAGAGCTGGGACCGCCGCGGGGTCTCCCGCACCAAGGGAAGAGGTTGGGTCCTGCTCTGCCTCTGGAAGAAGAGGCGGTGGTGCCCACCCCCGGCCCCATCCCAGCGCCCCCTTCTGCCGCCCGCAGCTTCGGGTCTGGCTGCTCTGGGTCGACGCTGGCATCACTACCAGTCCCGTCCCTGTCTCCCCTGACAACCCTAATTACCAGGCAAACTCTTCTCCCCAAAGACTAGATGCCAGACCTGATGAGCTTTAAAGCAGAATTCCTTCCCCTTCACAGCCCCTGCCCCGCCGCGCCGCCAGCCTAAGGATGCCAGTGTTCTCTGCCCTCCATGGAGGGAGGGGCCAACAGGGGCTGGCACACCCATGTTACAAATGGGGAATCCGAGGCTCAAACAGGGGGAATGGGCCAAGCCCCTCAGGACCCAGGAGAACCCAGTACTGTGCACTAGTTTATTTGTTCAATAATCACTCAAGGATTGTGCCCACACTGGACCTACACCATGCCAAGTGGAGTTCTGGGACCAGGGACACGGAGATGGAAAGACAGTGGGGACATCGCTGCCCTGGGGAACGTCTGGGATGGCGCTAGGTGATTGGAGGTAGGATCTGGAATGTGTCCATGTCTGTGGGAGCCCATAGAAGGTGCTGGCAACCCAGAGGGGGGGCTTTTGTGAGGGGCGGGGAAAGGGAGCTCTGAGCTGGCTTCACAGAGAAGGTGGCACCTGAGCTGATTCATCAGGTGGAGTAAGGGTTTGCCAGGGGAAGATGGTGGAAGAGCATTCCAGGCAGGAGGAACAGCATGTCCAAAGGCATGAAAATGAAGGAGGAGGGGGGTTCTGTGTGGCTGAAAAGTGACAGGGGGAGTCTTCCTGGGGTGGGGGATGGGACACACTTGGAAGGGCTTTGAGGACCTCCTGCTTGCTCTGCATCTAGAGACACAAGTGACACAATATAAATTAACAATGACAGCAATACCAATAATAATGATTACTCTTATTATTACAGTCACTAACACCTGTTGTTGACTTCCTGTCAGGCACAGTCTCACTTTACACTTTACACATAGTCTCTGAGCTACTTTTTATGACATTTCATGAGGTAGGCAAGGTGGGAGTGGCCCAGAGAGGTTAAATCACCTGTCTAAGATTGCTCAGCAAAGAAGCGGCAAAGCAGCCTGTCTCCAGAGTCCGCTTTCTCTACTTTCACAGCAGCCCCCACCCACACCATCCTCCAACTTAGTGGTGCAGAGATTCTGCCTCCCAAGGACAAAGCAGCCACCCACGTCCCCAGAGGTCACAGGGAATTCGCATTTTGGAAGAAAACCCCCAAAGCCAGAAGAAGATAGTTTTAACCTAGAGCTGTGATTTGCTCTGATAGGCTTTTGCCTCAGTTGGGGACAGGTTGGATGTCGGGGCAGGTTTGAGGTGGTGCTCTGCCAAGTGGTAACGGCCCCACTCACCTTACCCCCCACCCTCTGTTAGGGTCGCCGCTCTTCTGCCCAAAACCCAGCAAGGTTTGGCAATTCTGGCAAAGAGGAACGACGGCCTCACTGCTGCCCCTGGTGGCTTGTGGCGGTACTGGCAGGTCTGCACAGAGGGTGGATCCTGCCGTGGCACCGCGCTCCACTCCCCATTTCCAACCCCAGGAAACCCTAGGCTTTCCTTCTGAGACCCCTGGGAAGACAGGGGTCTTCGGGCTCCTCTTGCCAGCCTAGAGGCTTTCTCTGGCTGGGCAAAGATGGGTTCATCCCCAAATGGATTTGTGACAGCACGACTTTGCCTTAAATGGACCCGAGGGAGGTTTCCGTTGGAATACTGGGCTGGAGAAAAAGAAGGAAGAGAAAATGGACTTGTTTCCAGAAATGACCTAGAAGGGAGTTTCCAGTCTGTTTCGTGTTTCCGCATTATTTTTTTCTTTCCCCATTTTCCACATCTGTGCTTCCCTAGGACTAAACCAGGGAGAAAGCCCCATGAACAGAAGTGGGGTCCTTGGCGTTCCCATTGTGGCTCAGCAGGTTAAGAAACCCACATAGTGTCAGTGAGAATGTGGGTTCAACCTCTGGCCTCGCTCAGTGGAGTAAGGATCAGTGTTGCCACAAGCTGCAGTGTAAGTCCAGATGTGGCTCAGATCCCGTGTTGCTGTGGCTGTGGTGTAGGCTGGCAGCTGCAGCTGTGGTTTGACCCCTAGCCAGGGAACCTCCATATGACTTAGGTGTGGCCTTAAAAAGAAAAGAAAAAAAAAGAAAAAAAAGCAAGCAGGGTTCTTAGGACCAGGCCTAAGAAGTCAGTGGGAGGAGCCAGCTGGGCTTAGGGTCTCCGTGCTGGCCCAGCCTCTGTGAGGATGAAATCGGAGCTGGGCTTTAATGATGGGGAAGAAGGCGTGAGGATACAGAGAGACTCCGGGAGAGAAAGAACACGTGTGCCCCAGCCCCCTCTCCTCCCTGCCCCCGCCCCACTTCACCGCCAGGTGCAGTGAAGGGTCCTATTCCTCAGGTTTGCCAGCCTCTGCCAGGCCTGCTCCTGAGCATGCTGTGCCCCCCTGGCCAGGGATGCTGGTTAAAAGCCCCTTCATCCTTCCAGCCACATGTTCCCTCCTTCGTGAAATCTCCCCACTAGCCCCGCTCCCCACGCCTCAACCATCCCCAGACACGCGCAGCTCTTATACAACCTTCCCAGCCCCAGACACACTTACTTTTAGAAACTCCTTCCCCCATCAGATCAAACATCTTAAAATGCCCCCCACATCCCACACTAAAGACAAATGACACATAACTACGCAGAAGTTGAGTTGGACCAAGAGGTGAGCAGTTGAAAATGTTATGCTTTGTAGACATTTGATTAAACATTTATCAATTTCAACTTTGCAGCTTTCCTTTTTTATTTTTAAGCCAAATAAATTGTTTTCCTGGGCCTTAAACATTCTCACAGGCCCTTAAGAGCTCTTAGGCCCTGGCACTTTGCCCAGAACAGAGATTCTTACGGAGGAAGCGCTCCCCTCCCTCTGCCCTCCCCATTCAGGCAGAAGCCACGTCTCCTTAGGCCCCTGCGCAGTGTCACACTGTGAATGATGTGATGCTGGAATCCTCATTTGTCTGTGATGCCACTGAGGCTGGATATCATACCCCAGCATTTCTCCCCTGCTGTGCACTCACACCCAGGGTCAAACACAGAGAAAAATGAGTGGCTGCTTGTTGCAAAGAGGAAGCAAGGCAGGGAGGAAAGGAGAAAGAGAGAGAGAAGAAATAGAGAAGGAGGGGGAGGAAGAGGAGACGAAGGGGAGGGGAGGAAGGAGATTTTAGCAGAGCCGACAAGGAGAAAGAGCACACAGGATGGTCTGTAGGTCGTGATGGGCTCTCTGACCCCCCTTTCCCTTAATATTTCCCACACTGGATCTCAGGGACCCCCTTTCCAGGGGACCAAGCTTTTCCTTCCCCCAGGAGATGTTACTGGCATGCGATGTTCCTGAAGCCCTGCTGGGAGCCAGGCGTGCAGTGAGCATCGGCCTGTCCCCCTCATGCTGGTCTCTATACATCACGTGGGGCAGAGGCGTGGGGGCGGGGCCAGCACAGGTGCATCCTCTGATGCCCCTCCCCCAGTGGAGAGGTCCCTGGTCCTCTCTCCCAGCGGGTCACGATGCTGTGGCGGGAGAGAAGGTGGGGAGCAGAAGGGACAAAACTGGACCATCCCCCTTGCCCTCTGCCCTAGAATGGACATTACAGCAGCAGCTTGGCTGGTTAGACTTGGATTTAGAAGTCCCAAGGTCACCATATGGTCACATCAGGATCCCTTCTGACCCCTGAGGGAGGTGACATGCCCCACCGTTGCATCTCCTACCGGCTAATGCCTGGCCTGGCTCCACCCACCTCTTCACCCCCATTTCCCACTATGCTCCCTGTCACTCACTCCACTCCAGCCACACCCGCTTCTTGGCACTCAGGAACACTGCAAGTACATGCCTACCACAGGGCCTTTGCACTAGCTGTTGAGGCTCTTTCCCACAGATATTCCTGAGCTTCACCCCCTGACTTCATCTATGTCTCTGATCAAATGTCACCTCCTCAGAAAGGTCTCCCTTGGCCACCCCCACCTAAAAGAGGCCCCTTCCTTCTTCCAGAGGACTGAAAGAGGAACTGGTCGAAGGTTCTGTAAAGGACTATTGGCTCAAGGGAATCTCATGGGAAAAAGAGATAGTGTGCGGGGGGCACCTGTGTACCCGACCTTTGAATGGTCTGTGACTTTATTTGACCACAAAGGACCGTTTTAGAGGTGAGAGAATGGAGGCTCAGGGAGGTGAAGCGACCTGCCCGAGGCTCACAGTTTGTGACAGAGCCAATCCCATATGGCATCTACCACCCTGGAGATGACGGTTTGGGATCCTTAGGCTTGGAAGCAGAAGCTGATGCCACTCACGTGTGCGGGGGTACTGTCCCAAGCAAACAGACAGTGATGAGAAGGAGGACAGGTCTTTGAGGAACTCCAACCACAACGGACTGGTTTGTCAAAGCTGAGATGAGACAGAGGAAACTCAGATGACTGAGTGAGATGACTCCGCCACAGAGGCGGCAGGAGCGCTATAGGAAGAGAGGGACAGAGAGAGAGTGGTAAGAAAAATCAAGTGGGTGGTGGATGGTGGTTGGCGGGGCATCAGGGTGGGTCTGCTTCCCCTACTTACCAGTGTGTCCTGGCACAGCTTCTCTGAACCCAGTTTTCTTTTCTTTTCTTTTTCTTTTCTTTTTCTTTTCTTTTTTTTTTTTTCTTTTCTTTTCTTCCTTCCTTCCCTCTTTCCTTCTTTCTTTCAGAGCCGCACCTGCAGCATATGGAAGTTCCCAGGCTAGGGGTCTAATCGCAACTGCAGCTGCCGGCCTATGCCACAGCCAGAGCAAGCTGGGATCCAAGCCACATCTGCAACCTACACCACAGCTCACGGCAATGCCAGATCTTTTAACCCACTGAGTGGGGCCAGGGATTGAACCCACATCCCCAAGGACACTAGTTGGGATCGTTACTGCTGAGCCACAACAGGAACTTCATGAGCCCAGTTTTCTAATCAGTGAAACACAGTTGAGGATGCCTGCCTATACTGAAGGGAACGCCTGGGAATTAAATGAAATAATATCTGCATTATTCTTACTTAGCGCTGTTCCGTGATGAGAAGGTCATAGCATGGGCTTTATAACTAACATTTCCTGGATGGGGTGACCTTGCGCCTAAGGCCTCAGTTTTCCCACATGTAGAATGGGTATAATAATCATGTTACCCTGGAGTTGTTTTGAATGAAGCAGAGCCTCTCAAGCGCTGTAAATGCTGCAGAGCCCAGCACAGCGCCGATGAAGTGCTCAAGAAATAAATCATAAGGAGCAGCAGCCACAGTGGACAGAATGAACTTCCCTCTCTTTTCTGGGTGGATTTTCCCAGCACCTTCATCTCTCCAGGGTCTGGTGCTTTGAGGGTTGCAGGTACATCCTTTTTTTTAGGGCTGCATCTGCGGCACATGGAAGTTCTCACATTAGGGGTTGAATCAGAGCTGCAGATGCTGGCCACAGCCACAGCCACAACAACGCCAGATCTGAGCCATGTCTGTGACGTACACCACAGCTCACGGCAATGCCAGATCCTTAACCCACTGAGTGAGGCCAGGGATCAAACCTGGATCCTCATGGATACTGGTCAGGTTCTGAATTCATTGAGCCACAACAGGAACTCCTCCGGGGACATTCTGATTGCAGCTGGGTCTTAGAGGTGGCAGGGAGACCCGGGGTCCTGTCACATCTTAGAGAGGTAGCAATTCAGGGCCAGAGAGGGAGGAACAATGCCCAAGTCACACAGCAAGTGACAATGAAACCAAGGTGGGTACCTGACTCTAGGCCAGATCCACCCCTCCTTTAACTCACTGTGTGGGCTAGGATGGGAGCCGGGAGTGGATCCATACTCTGGAAGGGATGCAGAACTAAGCCAGGCCAACAGAGTAGAGTGGATGGTAGAAATGGGGTTCTTCTATGAGCCAAGGGCTGGTCTGAGCACTTCCTGGGATGTGGCTCATTCCGTCTCGCCACGGCCCTGTGAAGTAGGTACTATCTGGTATGAGCCCCATTTCACAGATGGGGCTGCAAAGGCTCAGAGTGAAGTAGCTGACCTAAGGTCACACAGCTGGTACGGGGCAGAGCCAGATCTCCAGTGTGGCAGCTTGGCTCTAGAACCTGATGATTCCCGCTATGCTGTGTGGCCCCTTCAGACAGAGGAGATGCTCAGCTCCTGGGGGTCCAGGGTGAGCCCCCCCCCCCCCGCCATTCTGTAGAGACCGCACAACCCAGGGTCACGTGTGTGGACCACTTGACCCTCCAGCTTGACATGAAAGGTGTGTTTATGCTTGAGCAAACCCGCCTGTCCTGGGGGCCCCAGGGTGGGGGTGCAGGGAGGAGTCCTTCCCCAGACTGAGCTGGCGCAGAGTGGACAGGATGGAAGAAGGGAGAACAGCACCAGACAGGCCCGAGCCAGGGCTCAGCACCATGTCCTAACTGCACAGATGTGGGCAAAGCTCCCCCACCCTGAGCCTCAGTTTCTGCATCTGCAGAATGGACACAATGTCTAATCAGTTAGTGGCACTGTTGGGGAGACATGAACAAAATTAGAGAAGGAAACGGATGCTTGAAGATGCTAAGAAAATGCACTTGAGGTAAACAGCAGAGCCAGGACACAGTCTCAGATCTGTTAGCTGCCAAGTCTCGTGTTCTCACCATTGCGATACGCCGCCCTCTCAGGCTAAATATGTGCCCCGCCCCCATTCACCAGCGGTGGGGCCACCAGGGCCTGGTCTTTGTAAGCCTTGTTTTTTTCATCGGCAAATTGGATCCAATGATATCGTCTCAGGAGTTTTCCATCAGAGGTTTGGGTCATGTGTGCAAATTGCCTGGTGCACAGTACTACCTGGGATCCGATTGGTAAGATGGTGATGGTGATGGTGATGGTTTTGGTGGTGGTGGTTGTGATGGTGGTGACGGTGACGGTGATGGTGATGGTGGTGATGATGGTGATTTTTGATGGTGATGGTGGTGATGATTTTGATGGTGGTGATGGTGGTGGTGGTGGTGAAGACTGTAAAGGTGGACAACCCTGGTAGAAATGAGCAGAGATGACTGGAAGAAGAGGACTCATCAAGGAACAATCCCATCCCATCCACGGCAGGGGAAAAGGGGGATGCTGTCTGTTTAGAAACACTCTAACCTGCCTACCACAGTCCCTGTGGGGCCCCTCACCACCTGCTGCCTAGGAGAGGATCCAGGAGACCCCCGAGATGGATGTGGAAGGAAGGCCGCAGAAGCTCCCTTTGCCATGGGCCCTGGCTGCTGCTGTCCTGCCTCCCAGGGGAGCCTGGCAGAGGCATCCCAGGAGCCATCTGGGGCTCCTTTTCCCCTGGAGGCCAGGGCTTGGGGAGATGCGAGTGGACAGTACAGCAGGTAGGGCTGGCCTCCCCTGCCTATAAGAGGGAGACCTACAACCCCCCGCCCCCCCCAACACCCCCCAGCAGCCCCACCCTGAGCTCAGGCTGCTTTCCTGTTCTAATTAGCGTCGCTGAGAATTACACTCCACACTCTAGCAGGCTCGGCTCCCCTGAGAGCTTCATAGATCTAATACTGCTTAAATGGGAAATGGTTCCTGCCCTCAGGGCCCACGTCAAGGAGGCACAGACCAGAAACAAGAGTTGTAATTACTAGTTCTGATTAAGCAGTGTGCGTTATAAAAAATAAAATAAAACACAAGTCCCCCTCCTCCACACAACACCCACCCCCATCCTCACAACAGGTCCACCCCCCTCCACACAATGATTAACAGCACCCTGACTTATTTCTGTTCTTTTAAGAGACACAGGCTACTTATCTCCCAGGTCCTTTCCTTTCTTATCCATCCCGGTTGTTTGCTGAGCACTTACCATGTGAGCTCAGGGAGCTCGTGTTGGGGGCAGGGATGGCTAAGAAACACCGGACAAGGTGCCTTTACTCCTGGAGCTCACTGTCAGGAGGCGAACTTGGCCCTTCATGGAAAAGTCACACAGACAACTACACCTCGGGATGGGGCCAAGCCTGCCCATGTACAGGAGGCTACATGGGAGGATAATGAGGGGGACTAACTCAGACAGGGTCTTAGGGTAGGTGGAGACCCGATGGAGCTGGTTGTCTGTACGGTGGAGGGAGGAGTGATGTACAGAAGGGGAACAGCATGTGCAAAGGCCCTGGGGTGGGAAGGAGCCTGGGAGGGACTGAGGAAGGGCCCTGGGGCAGAGTGTGATGAGGAGGGAGCAGAGAGCGTGAGGAGGCAGCAGCCAGACCTGGAGGAGCTCCCCGCCTTGGCCTCGTTGGCAGGGCTGGGATTACAAGTTTCCCTGAGCAGCACCGAAGGATGAGAAGTGAGGGAGGAGCCCCGTCATTTCTGGGATTTAAGAAGATCCTCTGGCTCCTCTGTGGAGTCCGGAGGGGGAGCAGGGGGCCCCAGGGAGGAGGTGAAGGGGTGTCCAGGCAGGAGGCAGTGGTGGTTTGGACCAGAGGGGTGTGGAGGGGATGAGCAGTGGGGGGTGGGGACAGGAGGTTTTTTGGGGGTGAATTGCTCCATCATGGGGTGCGGTGTGGAGGTGTGGAGGGGAGGGGTTTGTCCTGAAGACACCAGGTTCCTGGCTGAGGAGCTTCAGGATGGAGCTACTGTTTCCTGAGTGAGAACGTGGACTAGGTGAGGTGTGAGGTCAGGGTGGCCTGCGGCGTGTGTGGGTCCTGAGCTGTGTTCCAGAGAGCCGGGTGGGAGGGGTGGGTGTCCCTGAGAAGCACAGGGAGAGCCCCGCTGGGGACACCCAGTGAGGGCTCCATCAGGGGACAGCAATGTGCCTCCAGGGGAGGGAGGACAGGGAGGGGAGAGGGGCCCAGGAAGGAGACAGGAGACCCTCCTGGCCTCTATCCCTCCCAAGGTGTAGACTGAGGCCTTGGCAGGAAGAGGCCTGGCTGCCTGGAGGCCCCCCGGGGGAACCTGTAAGGGGCAGGGCCCAGACTGCAGGGAGGTGGGGGCTCCCTCCTCCTCCACAACCCCCCCCCCGCCGGCCAAAATTGAGGGTGAAGGCCACATGGCAGAAGAGTCCCTGGCTGCCCCAGAGGCCACCACAGGGAGGGGGTCCTGGCTGGAGGAGGTGGGGGTGGGGATTCTCATTCTCCCTCTTGGTCAACCCCCCTCCTCCAACCCCACCCTCAACCCCTGCTGCAGGACAAGACCCAGGCACTTGGCTGGCGGTGGGGGGGGGGGAGAGGGGAGGTGGACTGGAGCTCCTGTGGAGGGGCCCCTGGCTCCAGGGCACCCCCGCTGGAAGCCTACCTCTTCCCAGGGCCCGCCCTCACCCAGGACCACTGGGTGGCCTGAAACACGACCCTCCCACATCGTCAGCCCTGTGCCCTGGCATGGAGTCTGCCCTCCCAGAGCAAGAAGGGGCCTCTGTCCATTGGGTTCCTGTGATTTGTTTATAAGCTTTTTAGGTACAAGTATATATTTATAAGCCTTCTATTTCCTGAACCTCGAGTGAATATCCCCCTCGGGCGACTGAAATCCGCTCTGCCAAGGGCTTTTATGGGAAGTTAGAAATGACACGGGAGAGCTGAGAGCAGGTTTATTTTTAAACCCTGGGCTCTCAGCGACACCCTGTCCATCCACCCATCAGCTCCTGCACCTGAGTGGAAACCCTTGCTGATGTTACAATGTGCTTGGACCCATGCTGGGGCTGGGGCACAGAGGTGGATGGGCCCCGACTTTGTCCTAACTGAGTCCCCAGATTACCTGGGCCAGGGGAGAGGGTCCAGGACAGAAACAGGATTTTACTGCACAGTGGGTGGGATTTACACCATCCATTCACTCTGTTTTCTTTTTCTTTCTTTCTTTCTTTTCTTTTCTTTTCTTTTCTTTTCTTTTCTTTTCTTTTCTTTTCTTTTCTTTTCTTTCTTTCTTTTTTTTTTTTTTTTAGGGCCACATCTGTGGCACATGGAAGTTCCCAGTTAGGGGTCATATCAGAACTGTAGCTGTCAGCGTGTACCACAGCCACAGCAACACGGGATCGGAGCTGCATCTGCAACCTACACCACAGCTCACGGCAACGCTGGATCCTTAACCCACTGAATGAGGCCAGGGATCAAACCTGCATCCTAATGGATGCTAGTCAGGTTTATTATTGCTGAGCCACAATGGGAACTCCATTCACTCATCTTTCATTCCCCAAATATATCCGTTACTGTGTGTAGTGGTACCATTCTAGCCACTGGGGATATAGTTGTGAACATCACAGACAAAATAAATCACTGCCCCCTGGAGCCACAGTTAGCTGGGGAGACAGACGATAAACCAGTGAGAGAGTCCATCACCTCTGTCAGATCTTGGTATGTGCTTTGAAGGAAGAGGGAGGAGTGGCAGAGGTGGAAAGGGACGGAGGGCCTGGGGACATCTCTGAAGAGGTGACATTTGAGTAAGGACCTCAAGGAAGTGAGGACATGAGTCATCCAAATGTCTGAGGCTTTCAGGAAAGGCTATAGCACGTGCAAAGGCCCTGTGGTCAGATTGTGCTTGAGGAACAGCAGTGACTAGGAGATACTAAGGTCGGCCTGACAGAGGGAGATGTGAGGACAACAGACAAAGCTGTGGCCCTGGGTGGGTGAGAAAGGAGGAGCTTCAGAGAGGGCCTGTGGAATGGGGAGTGTGGGGGAGTCCATCCAAAAGCATCTCTGAATAAGGAAGAGCACAGGTCACTGAGGAGAGAAAGTGGCACGTTTTTGTGGGGTGGGAGGTATGGGGGTGGCTGTAGGGTGAGGATGGTGGCAGAATGGGAACCAGAACAAATGGGGTGCTTTAGTCAGGGGTCTCCAGAGAAGCAGAACCAATAGGATGAACAGAGACAGATACGCAGAGATTTATTGTGAGGGGTTGCATCATGTGATTGTGGAAGCTAAGTCTTAAGGTCTGCCCTCTGCAAGCTGGAGCACCCAGAAAGCAGCTGGTATAATTCCAGCCCATACCTGAAGGCTTAGGGACCAGGGCCTGGTGTGTCCCAGCCTGCATCCAAAGGCCCGAGAACCAGCAGCACCAGATGCATGTCCCAGCTGAAGCAGAGATGGAGGTTTCCCTTCCTTTGCCTGGTTCTTCGATTTGAACCCCCAGTGGATTAATGTTTGTTTGCTTCTTTTTGCTGTCCCTAGACACATAGAGTTCCTGGGCTAGGAATCAGATCCAAACCACAGCTTATCCACTGTGCCTGGTGGGGGATGGAACCTGCATTCTGGTGCTGTGGAGACTCCCCTGCTCCCATGGGGCCACAGCGGGAGCTCCCTCAGTGGATTAGTGATGATGCCCACTCAGATGGCTGAGGCTAATTTACTTTTCAAATGCTAATCTCCTCCAGAGACAGTCTCCCAGACCCCAGCAATAAAATTTTACCTGCTCTCTGAGCATCTCTTAGTCCAGACAAGTTGGTGCATAAAGTTAACCATCACAGAGGCCCATCAGGCTGAGAGGGAAGGTGCTTCGTGGCTGGTCCTCAGACACACCCTGTTTTTTCTTACCACAGGGCCTTTGCACTTGCTCTTCCCTCGGCCTGGGCCTGAATGCTCCTCCCCAGATTTCCACATGCCTCATTCCTTCACCTCCTTTTATAGACTGTTGCTCAAAGATCACCTTCTCATGGAGGCTTCACCACCCAGCTCTGTATCTCTGAGCCCTTCCCTATAACTTCTCCCTGCTGCTACTTCACTGTTCTGCTTAGATCCTGCCATCCCAGGGTCACATACAGTGCCCAACCCAGACGTGTCTCCTCTGTCTCCATCTCCTAGAAATGGGTGCTCCATGAGGGCAGCAATCCACGGCTCTTTGATCATTGCTGCACCCCCAGAGGTGGGCAGCCCACAGTAGTGGTTCAATAAGCATTTGTTGAATGACTGAATGACTGGTCTTAGAAGTTGTACCAAAGAGCATTGGTTTATTGGTGTAATATTGGTGTGATCCTCAGAGCGGGGAGGAACCATCCAGGGCCTTGAGGGAGGGAAGTGACAGGGTCTGATTTAGGAAGAGGTTCTGTCCACACCGAAGGAGACTAGAGGCTCAGAGGAGGGAGCAGGTTGTGCTGATCCTGGAGAGGGAGCTGACGGGTCTGGACCAGGACAGCGGCAGTGGGGAAGCAGGAGGAGATGGGACTGGAACCCCTACTTGGCTCTGGGCGATGGGGACCTTGGGACTTCCAGGGCAAATACCCGATCGCTGATGTTGGCGCCTGACTGGGGGCTGCCCAGCCAGCTGGAGGTGACAGAGGGGTTCAGAGTGAGACAGGCTGTGCTGGGAGGGGTGTGCGGACATTCAGACTGACACAGCAGGTCCTGGTGATAGAGCAGGCCAGTGACTGAACTAGGGCAGAGGGAGGCAGGGGAGGAGGGAATGATGATGGACAGAGCCATGGGCATCTCTGCAGAGAGCTGGTGCCATTAGAAGTGCCACTGGTTGTGGGTAAAAGGTGGGAGCAGCAGAGGTCTGCTGCTCAAAGTGTGCGAGTCCCATAGCCCTGCTCTTGGCCTTGCTCCATAATTGCCAGCTTTGAGACATTTGGGGTCAGGAAGGACTCCCCAGGCAGTTCTCAAATCCCACTTGGCTGGGACACCCCCACCCCCGCTCCAGCCTTCCCCGGTCTATTGGTCTGTTGTACACGGAAGATTGGCCCTGCCCCCACCTCCCACCCCAACTCATCCCCCTGCCAAGCAAGGACATCTGCCCTTGCTGCTGAGTTTTCAGGTCCCAAAGCTGCAGTCTCTTTTATTTTCCATCAAGTGTTTCTCAGTTTTTCGGAGAGGCTCTGCTCTGAGGCTAAAAGTTGTCTGTGTCAACAGCCTTCAATATAGATGTCCTGCCATTGCTGGTCTGAGAGCTGGCCTGGCCGCAAGAGCCAATCCATAGGGAGACAAGCAGTTCAGTGGAGGGGGCACAGTCCTAGACCAAGCCAGCATCAGCCTGCCAGGTGGGTAGGCGGAGGACAGGGGCTGAGGCAGGTCACTCAGCTCTTCTCAGGGGCTGAACTTTGGGGCAGACACAAGGTGGTTCCTGCTTCTGTCCCTTCCTGTGCATCTTGGAGAGAAGCACTGGCCCTCTCTGTGCCTTGGATCCTCATGTGCACACGGGGATGCACAGAGGGCTGAGGGTGATGCTGGGCAGCTCTTGGCACAGGGTCTGGTGCATTGTGGGAGCCCCATCAGAGGCAGCCGCTTCTGAGCTGCTCTGACTCTCCTGCTTATTCACTGCAGACACCATACCTCCCAGGCCTGGTGCCCAGGAATGGAGTTTCTTTCTGCAAAGAACTGAGAGCAGGTCAGAGCCCTTGGCCCAGGCTAAGGACAGGAGCCTGGATTCTCTCTGGCTCTCGGAAGAGAGATGGGGTGGGCAGCGGGGAAGGAGGCTGCACCTCAGGGGGTATTTTTTGGCACCCCCATAATGCACTTTTAACCCTATGACTGCCCTAAACTGCACCCTCCTGTTGCCATCACCGTCCCAGGCTTGTGTGTTCTGAGGGAGGCTCCCCCTCAGGGCTCTGACGCAGCACAACCTCCCCTCGGCATCGGTGCCCAGTATGCCACCTGCCTGTCTCTTCACATCCTCAGGATATGGGGATGGACCACTAATCCCATTCACAGATAAGGGGACAGAGAGGTGGAGTGACCCGCTAAGGTCACACAGCAGGAGGGAACAGCGCCAAGTGGCAGAGGCCCCCTCAGCTACTGAGAGGTGAGACCAGGATGGGACCAAGGGTTTGGCCTCAGAACCTATGCCTTGAAGGTGCTCCTGTCCTGTCCTTCTTGTTGCTGTCCCTGTGTCCTGAGTGGTCCTGTGCCCACCAAGGCCTTGTGGCCCCCTGTGAAGTTGGCCTCATCACCCCCAATCTACAGATGGGAAATTGAGGCTAGAAGAGCCTATGTAAAGCCTGGGGCTGGAACCTGGATTTGAACCCATGTCTGCTGTTTCCAAAGCATGAGCCCCATCTAGGACCCTGTCAGGAACTCACTGCCCTCTTGGAGGGACCAGCAGGAACCAGTGGGCAGGAACCAGGGCAGGGTGTCAGCTCAGAACAGAAGTGGGATGAGGCCAGGGAGGGTCAGGCCTCTGCCAGCTGCCACCCCAGGTGCCAGGACCCCTCCTGGGAGACCCTCCAGGCCCTGTCCGCCCCATCAGCCTCCGGGCCCCTGGGGCACAGACTTGACCTGGAACTGCCCAGAAGCCCTGCTCTGACCTCTTGGAGGAGAACAGAGCCTTCAGTGTCATAGGCCCAGAGAAGCCGAAGTGTCAGCCTCTCTGTCCTAAAGCCTCCCTGATTTGTATCCAAAACAAGTAGGAGGAGCAGAGGATGCCTGGATTCTAGTCACCCCCATCGCCTGGTCATGGATTTCAAGGCCAGTGACATCCACCCAGGCCAGCGGTGATGTCCCTTCACCTGTCTATGACAAGGGCACATTCCTTCCCCAGGCAGGGGCGGGGGCTGAGCGCCAGCCAGAGGGCTCTAGTTGCCATGGAAATGGGGTGGCTGGGGAAGGCAGGCCCTCAGCCAGGCTCCAGCCTCCAGAGTCAGGTCTACCCGAGCAGGGTCTTGGTCCTCAGTTGCGTCACTGTTCCTACTGCGTAGGTACAAGGGAGCCCAACCCACTTCAGAACCTGGGGCGGGTCACCCAGGCTCCTGGAACAGCTTCATCTGCCCCCAGGACCTGCCAGCTGAGGTGAGAGGACAAGGGCTGAGCACAGCCTGGGGAAAGGGAACCAGTGAGGCCCACAGACCAGTGGGCTGAAAATCTAAAAGTTCAGCAACTAGCAATCTGTCAAACAAAATAAGCTTCTCCTCCTACCCTGGCAAATCCTGAGCTTCCCCCTGGAATGTGGGGATCAGAGACAGCTGACCCCTGGCCCTTGACCTTCCCTCCCCGGGCTCAGCCACTCCACGGTCTGAGGCATAGTGTGGGGACAGCCCAGCCTGCAGACCCAGGCTCTACCCACACCTCCCCACCAACAGCTGTGCTCTGGAGACTAGAGAGAATGTGCTGGCCATGCGGGACACCCTTGGGGGAGCAGACCTGGGGCTGAAGCCACACAGGCCCTGATGGCCGGTTGGGTCAATCAGGAAGGAAGTTCTGGGGTTGGGGATATGGAGCTTGTCCCTTGTTCCCTTGGTCCCTCTGACAAGAGAGGCACAGCTGGAGGAGGTGGGAATGGGGTTCCCTTGCTCATGTTTCAGGGTCACGGGGGAAAGTGGGACCGAGGGACCAGGCAGGAGCAGGGGATGTATGGCCTGAGATGGGGCGGGGATGGTGGGTATGGGGGAAGGGAGACTCCAGAGATTTGAAGAAGTTAAACTTGGCAGGACTTGATGGTCCCTGAGGTGTCAGGAGAGACAGAGAGGGCCCCTTGTTTCTGATTTGGGGGAGTGGGGGCTGCGAGGGCAACATGGGATGGGAACGGTGGGGAGGACTAGGTTTGAGGGGAAGATGAAAGATTAGACTTTTAAAAAGTCAAGGGGCAGGAGGCCTTGGGAACCTGCAGACAGGAAGTTCCCCAAGGTGGGACAGCCTGTGCACCTCAGGGCTGTGTGTCCAGCATGAAGCCACATGGTACATCCAAGACTCTCGATATGGATCATATCTTAGGGGGTGGCAGCAGGTGAAAACAGGGGGCTGTTAGCACATGGACAGGGGATGGGCCCTCAGAGAAGGAGAAGTGGGAGGGTAACAAGGGGAGCGAGGGTGCAGTTTTAGCTCAGGCTGCAGTAGCCAAATGCCACAGGCTGGGGGCTCAAACAGCAGCAAACAATTTTCCCTCAGTTCTGGGGGATGGGAAGTCTGAGATTGGGGTGCCAGCATGGTGGGGTTCTGATGAGAGCTCTCATCCTGGCTGCAGACCACTGCCTACTTGCTGTGCAGTGGTAAAGGTAAGGTAAAGAGCTCTCTGTTGTCTCTGCTTAAAAGGGCGCTAATCCCACCATAAGGGCCCCACCCTCATGACCTCATCTAACCTTAATTACCTCCACAGGCCCCATCTCCAACTACCATCACACTGGGGGTTAGGGACTCAGTCTATGAATTGTGGGGGGACACAATTCAGTCCATAATAGTCCAACTGTGCCCCCCCCCAATTCATGTCCCTCTTGAATGCAAACTACATTCATTCCATCCCAACAGCCCACAAACTTTTACCTCCTTCTAGCATCAACTCCATAATCTGAAGTCCAAGCTCTCATCTAAATAATCAGCTAAGTCACATATGGATGAGACTGGAGACATGATTCATCTGGAGGCAACATCCCTTTCCAGCTGTGAACCTGTGAGAGGAGTTAAGTGCTTCTAAAATACAGTGATGAGACAGGCGTGGGTGAAACTTTCCCATTCCACAGGATGGACATAGGAAAGCAGGAAGGGGTGACAGGTCCCAAAGAATCCCAAACCCGGCAAGGTGGGTTTCATAAGCTCCTAAGGCTCGAGAAGAATCCTCTTTGGTTCAGTGCTCTTCCCACTGGGGTGGCAGTGTCATTTCCAAGGATCAGCAGGGTAGCCCAGACCTTTGTTGTGAGGGGTCTGTGCATCAGGCCATCTGTGAGGCCCCATCCCACCCTTTCAAACCCAGATGGAAGCAGCTTTGCCTTCGGAGCCTTTACGCTCTGGCTCCCCTGGAAGTGGCAGCCCTGATGGTCTCTGAGTTGCCTTTGGGGTCCTTTGTCCCTTTTCTTGAAAGACAACACATGTTCATGGCTGGACCAGTTTGGTAGAACCCAAGACACCTGCCAAGTCTTCCTTCCTCCGGTCTCACCTTCTCTGTCCCCTTGATTGGTGTGTCCACTAATACAGTCCCATCCCCATGCCAGCCTCCTGTAGAGATGGCTGATCAAGTCCACACCCATGAGCTCTTTATCAAATTCAATGTCCTCTGTGGAATAATTTTCTCTCTTTTATTTATTTATTTATTTATTTATTTATTTTTGCACTAGAGATAGGCTGAGAATCCTCCAAATCTTCAAGTTCTGAATCCTTTTTGCTGAACGATTCCCTCCTCAATTCATCTCTCTCCTTCCTCATGTAACTCTAAGCAATCAGGAGAAACCAAGCTACTCCTTCAATGCTTTGCTGAGAAATCTCAGCTGCATCCATGACTTCATCACTTGCAAGTTCTATCTTCCACAAAACACCGGAACATGGTTCAGCCAAGTTCTGTGCCCTTTCGCCTCGACTCCACTCTCCGATAACGCGTTTTTTCCTCTTTCCTCGCGAGACCTCACCAGGATCTCCCTTCACGTTCAGACGCCTAGCACGCACCTCAGAACTTTTCTATCCACCACCCACTATCCAGTTCCAAAGCCACTGCCACAATTGTAGGTGTTTGTTACAGCAGCATCTCTTCTCAGTATTAAAACCTGCCTTCACCAGGCTGCCCTAACAAAATGCCTGACTCGGGGTCAGCTTTAAACAACAGAAATGAATTTCCTCACAGCCCTGGAGATTAGGATGCCAGCGTGGTGGAGTTCTGGTGAGAAGAGCCTTCTTCTGGGCTGCAGAGAGTGACTTCTCATTGTGTCCTCACGTGGAGGAGAGAGAGTGAGTGAGCTCCCCGGCATCTTCTTCTAAGGCCACCAACCCCATCATGGCGGCTCCCACTCATGAACTCACCAAAACCTACTCACCTCCCCGAGGCCCCACCTCCAATTGGCATTACACTGAGGGTTAGGGCTTCAACTTCTGAAATGAGTGGGGGACTCAATTCCTGCCAGAGCAGGCACCAGTATATAAGAACCAGGAAGGTCAGAGAAGTAGAAGAAGGAGTTTGGGAGACTGTGGGGGGCTCTCAGAGGGGCCCCAGAGGTGTGTCCTGCCCAGGACGCGGGAAGCAGTCTGCTCCTTACTGTCTTAAGAAGTCAGACTAACAACTGTGATGGTGGTTTAGACAGAGTGCTCTGGGAACACCGAGAAGCAGAACATTGATTTGCATTAGGAGTGGAGGGAGCCTCACCACCTTGGCCTGGAAGGCAGGGTGGAGATGGGGAGATGGGGCGGTGGGTGGGGGAACAGGTGTGGAGGTGGGAAATGCAGGACACAGGGCTGGAACTGAGGGACCTGGTGCCTCTGGGTGAAGAGTGAAGGTGCTGGATTGGGGGAGAGGGGGCAGAAGAGAAGTATTAGGGTTGGTGGGAATCAAGATGCAAGACCGGAAGAGGGATGAGGGATGGAGAGAGGGAGGAGGTGTGCGAGGATGCCTCAGACCAACCAGGGCTGAGACAGGCTCCACTATGGGGGGATGGAGGGCGAATCTAGGAATCACAAAGGCTCAGGTTCCTCAGGATCATTCCATGACAAAAATAACAGCATCGCACTATCTTGAAGCCTTAGGATCTTATCAAGTCTTTATCATCTTGGGGCAATTGAATCATAGAATCTCAGAGAATTCTTTTTTTTTTTTTTTTTAATAGCAGATATTTCGAATCCTAAATTGCTTGAGTGTCAAAATCCTGGTCAGTTCACCCTCCTGGTAATGAGACTATGCACTCGGTGCTCGGTGCTTTGCACACATTATGTCCTTTTGTCTCCATAACAACCCTGGGAAGTGGAAACTTATTTTGCCTGATCTTCCAGATGAAGAAACCCAGGCTTAGTGAGGATAAGTCACTGCTGAAGGTCAGACACCTTGGAATCAAAGTGGCCAGGACTCAGCCCAGATCTCTTGGCCTCCCAAACCCACACTCCCCAGCCTTTTTGCTGGTTAGCTTCCCTCAAGGCCTTTCCGCTGAGCACTCACTTGTCCTCTGTGCACACCTCCAGTGACAGGGAGCTCATCACCCCCCCCTGGGGCCACCCATTCATCCCAGATGGGGACACATCTCCCCTTCACAGGGCATCAACCCCTTGGCCCTGTATCTGCCCTGGGAGACCCCATAGAAGAAGGTAAACCTTAACCTGGGACTCCATCTGGAGGGGGAGCAGCTGCCCAAGGTGGGGGGGGTTTCATATAGGAGAGAAGGCGTCTCAGGTTAGGGAAGTCCCAGCTGTAGCCTCTCCCTGCTCATAGAGAGAGGGGTTTATCCTGAGGGGGGCATCAGTGGAGATGTGGGGATCAGGACCTCTCAAAGACAAATGGAGACGGAGCCTAGAATGTTGGGAAGGCAGTGTGGATGGAGGGCTTGGGGTGGGGGTGCGAGGAGGGCGTACACAGCACAGAAATCCAGCTGCACTCCAAGGGTCAGAGACTTGGGGATTGATAAGGTTGGACTCGAGTACAGTGCCTTTATTTTCTCAGCTCTTTTCTCTGAAAACTTATTCTGTAAAATGTGCCTTGTGCCATCCATCCTCCCAGATGGCTTTTTAAGTGAAGTTGTTTGTTAAGTGGGAGAAGAAAAAGGGAGATTGATCAAGAGGGAAGATTGATCAAGAGGCAGAGCCGCTGCAGGGCCCAGGGGAGGGGACATGGTGGGAACAGCGAGTGGGAGGGCGGGGCAGGGAGATGGCTCAGCTGAGCCCACATGACCAGAGACCCAGTGACAATCACTGATAGTGTCTGGGCCCCACTGTATGCCCAGCTCTGGGGTGAGCACTTTGGACTCATTTTCCCAGTGTCTGTGTACCAGCTCCCATGACTCTCTAAGTCTGTAGGCACCATAGACTGGATGGCTTATAAGCAGCAGACCCATTTCTCACAGTCTGGGAGGCTGTCCAAGAACAGGGTGACCACATGTGCTGGTGGGAGCCCTCTTCTGGGTTATAGTCGGCTGCCTTCTTATTGTACCCTCACCAAGTGGAAAGAGAGGGGGCCAGCTCCCTGCTCTTATGAGGGCACTAATCCCATTCACGAGGGCTCCACCCTCTTGCCCTAATCACCTCCCGACTTGGCTTTCAACATATAAATTTTAGGAGGATGTGACTATTCCTTCCATAACAGTGACTATCCTCATTTCATAGATAAGAAGCTCAGAGAGGTACAGGTACTTGCCCACAGCCACACAGCTAGAGAGAGGTAGACAGGATTCAAGCCCAGGACTATCTGATTCCAGTGTGCTGACTCATAGCCAAGCTATCGCATGGCCTCAGGCTGACAGAGTCTGAATCTTTGGGCATGAGGTCCAGGTGTCTGTATTTTTTTTTTCCTAGGGCCTCGCCCATGGCATACAGAAGTTCCCAGGCTAAGGGTCAAATCAGAGCTGCAGCTGCCAGCCTACAACACAGCCACAGCAACACAGGATCTGAACCACATCTGCAACCTACACCGCAGCTCATGGCAATGCCAGATCTCCAACCCATTGAGCGAGGCAAGGGATCAAACTTGCATCCTCATGGATACTAGCCAGATTCGTTTCTGCTGAGCCACAATAGGAACTCCAGGCATCTGTATTTTTAAATCTCCATCCTGGCCCCTGAACCTTCTAGTGCACAGCCAAAGTTAGGAAGCCCCATGCTGCCCCAACTTCCTTACTGTGCAGATGGAGAAGAACCCTTTCAATCTCTGAGGGGCAGCACTTACACAGGGTCACACTGCAGGTCAGAGGGTGTAGAATCTGCACCCACTCTCTGGGGAATCCTCAAGATAAGTATCATGGAGCCAATCACTGGAGATGAATGAGGAGATAGAATAGGCTGATACCCCACAGCTGAGGAAGTGATGGATTCTGTTTCCACCTCTGCATCTGGTGGCCTCTTTTGTCCCCTCCTCCTTCCTTGGTGCAGCCCACCCCCCTCTAAGCCAGGCTTCAAGAAGCCATGATGGATCGCCACTGTCCCCAGCTGCAGATGGCTCCTCCATCGCCTTGCACCAGCTGCCCCAGCCTGGAGTCTGCAGCAGTGGCTCAGTGAATGATTATGGATGAGAGGAAGAAGGAGGTGTCTGGGGAGGGGGCTCTGAGACGGGATGTCACAGCAGAGAGCAGAGTGGCTTCCTTTCAAGGTGGCCCAATTCCAGGCCCTGCATGGTGTCCTTCCAAATTTCTAATCAAATATATTATGCCCCGTGAGGGGGCTCAAGGACATCTCAACCAATAAACAATGCTGGGAAGTGGCAGGTGTCTCACCCTGGCAAACAGAGGCTTCGGGAGACAAAGGGCAAAAGTAGCTGAATCTCTCTGAGCTTCTCTCTGCGGTGAGGATGGTCATTGCTATGGACTGAATGTTGCATCCTCCCAAAAGTTATATGTTGAAATCTAATCCCCAAAGTGGTGATATTTGGAGGTGGGGGCCCCTTGGGGGTCATGAGTTCATGATGGGGGTTCCTCATGAGTGGGATGAGTGCCCGCAGAAGAAGATCTGCCCCGTTACCTGGAGAAGCAGAGCAAAGCAAGGTGTGAACCCTCAGCCCGAGAACATCAAGGTCAAGGAGAAGGGGGAGGGGAGGTTGCAGCAGCCTCGCTTCCTGCCCAAGGGTCTCAGAGCTCACTGCCTGCTCCGCCCCTACCCACCCCACAGCCTGCTCCTCCCTGGAGTTTCCTCTTCCCGAAAAGCCCTAAAAAGTTCCCTTGCTATGACTCCTCCAAAGTTGAGTTAAGTCTCTCCCGCCACCATCGTTCACCAAAACTACCAAGGCCCACGGTGTGCCCAGCCTGCATCTGGGACACAGCCATGCCTGTCCTGTCACTTCCCTCGGGGTCACAATCTAACAGGGGAGACGGAGCAGGTAAATGCACAGGTGATGAAGCCCAGCTGTGCTGAGGGCTGTGCTCTGTGCGGTGCCCGGAGCTGCAGAGCAGACAGGAGCGGGGACAGGGGTGCAGAGGCCCCGAGGAGGGGAGGGCTGGGTGCTTCTCTGCAGACAGAGGCCCCAGGCTCCCAGCTCTGAGCAGCCCCATCAATTCCAGTGAGCCTGGGTCCTCAAGGTCAATGCTCACCTGTCTGGACACTGTGCCCCTGCCTCTAAAATATTTCCTGCCTCCAAAATAGTTGATTCACTGCCCCAAGCTGCCCCCTCCCAACCACAAACCAGCCTGGCCCCGCCCACAACCAGGTGGTGCCCCTAAGAGCCCTGGTCCTCCTCCCTCTGACCACTGCACTGCACCCTGACCTTCTCTTCCCCTGGGGCCTGAGACCACCCCCAGCCACAGGGGTCCTTACTCCTTTGGACATTGAGGGCCTCCTGGGGGTCTATGAAGATAGGATGGTATCTGACACCCTGGCAAGAGGCTGCTGGGGTTTCCCAGGCCCCTTTGGGGACAGTGTCCTGCTCTATAATCAGGCATCATCACCCCCACAAGGCTGCCAGAGCCTGGGGAAGGCGGGTGAACCCTGACACTGTGCCCTGCTGGGGAGCAGAAAGAGTGTCACCCCAGGAAACCACAGGGACTCATAGGGACCCTGAGGGGAGGACGCCCTGTCCTGTGACCCCCATCCTCAGCAGATGTATCTCTGCCCACCTGTCCTCTGGTCCCAGACACGGGGCATCCCTGGACCAGGACTATGTAACTGGACTGTGGTCAGAGCCCAGGAGAATATTCTGGAAGGCCTGGAAGCAGCAAAACCTGAGGGAGGGGGAGCAGGGTAGACAGAGGGGAGGGGGTGCTGGCTTCAGTCAAATCCATTTTCTCTCTGATGCGAGTCCTGATGCTGCCTCTGGTCCTGGGTGTGGTCAGGCTGGTAACTCTGGGAAAACTCCAGAGGACAGAGAGTGGCTGGGAATCCAACAGCCCCGTGGGCATCTGATCATGACACTAAGAACCGTAACCAGCCGCCTTACGCCTGGCCCTCCCTGGCCGTCATCTCTGGGATCCGCTAAACCTCTGGAGGAAGACACTGCTCCTGACCCCATTTTAGAGATGAGGAGGCTGAGGCTCGGAGCTGCGATTGCCTGCTTTCCCCTCAACCATCAGATTTGATGACCTGTATCACCTCGCTCAGGCTGCAGCCCCTCCGCTCATGTTCAAGGATGGCCTCTCTCATTTACAGAGGGGCTGCAAAGACAAGTGTCAGCAGTGAAGGGGCACTGGGTCCTCCTGGACCAGCCTTGCTGGAGGCCCACAGCAGCTCGGGACGTTCAGAGGAAATTGTACAAAGACAGCAAAGAGAAGGGAGGACCTATGAGCAGGGTGATACTACCCATGACCCATAATCAGATGGAGATCAGCCCTGCTGGGGTTGGGGGCTTGAGGACAGAAAGCTTTCAACGTGGACTCTGAAGTCACGAACTAGTGGGTTTGGAGCGGACTCAAATTAGCCCGATATTTAGAATGATGAGGTTAGCGCTAACCTCATCATTCTAAATATCGCGCTAATTTGAGTCCACTTCCAGAAGTTTGCCTGCAAGGGAAGCCAGGCAGAGGAGGGAAACCTAGGAAAGCCTAGGAACATAGCCTCAGAGACAGGTCTGGACACAGAGGCTTCAGCACCTGGTCAGCGCCAGCCACACTAAATAGGAGACTCCACCTTAAACTGTGTATTAATAGTAACAAAAATAACACTTCTCTAGCATTTACATGCGTTCAGTGGTATTCTAAGCACTTTACAGGCACTCACATATTAAATTCTCACAATTTTATGAACTAAGAAGCATTATTATTCCAATGTTACAGAGGTGGAAACTGAGGCACAGGGAGGCTGAGTAACCTGCTTAGGATCACACAGCTCCTGAGCGGTACAGCCCAAATCTAAACCCAGGGCGGGTTTGAGTCCTCTACTGCACTGCAGTGAAATGCAGCAGGAAGCAAATAAGTACATTGAAGGCAACGCTGGCAAAGGCTGGAAATGGGAGTATGACATGTTTAAACTGTCTTTTACAGAGTGTGCTTGGGCAGTTCAGTCTTCAGTAAATAGTCACTGGACACCTACTCGGTGTCAGACCCTGTTCTGGGCCCTGAATGAGCCAGAGGGAGGGAGACCAGTGGGGGGCTATTGAAATAGGTGTGTAAACAGAGACCCAGAGAAAGAGAGGGGATTGATTACCCAGCAGGTGAGGACAGGTGAGGGCAGGTGGGATGGGACCAGCTCCTCTGACGTCCTGCCTGAGCTTCCTGCCCCTGGCTGCTTCTGTCCTTGTTGGGAGGCTCCCAGACACCCAGGAATGTGATTTGATGATTGCGTAGCCTGGAAAGCAGGCACCACAGGCCAGGGCTGTGGGTGCTGAGACAGACACCCTTGTGGGCTGCGGGAGGGCATCCATCAGGGCAACTCTCAGGAAAGCGAATGGATGATCAATCCCCTGAGCCTGAGAGACGCAGCTGCTCAGGAGGCCGTGATTCCACAGCAGGCGTCTGTCCTGAGGACACAGTCAGGGACTCAGCACACGGAGCCCAGAATGCTCATCACAGCCTGATGTGCATAAGAGAAAAGCCTGAAATCCTCCAAGTGTCTGGCAGGCGAGGATGGGGAGGTAAATTATGGTGCATCTAAATGAGGTACAATTGTGAAGCTATTAACATCCTGTTTTGAGGACTTTTCAGTGATGTGGGAAAGTGCTGATGAGGTATGGTAAGAAAGAGAATTGACTATAGAGCATGTCCCAATTGCATAATATTTCAGTGTGTGCAGAGAGAAGGCAGTGATGGTGATGACGACCATGATGGCGGTGATGGGGTTTACAATGGTGATGATGAAGATGACGGTGGAGGTAACGGTGGTATTGATGATGGTGATGGTTATGATAGGGTTGATGGTGGTGGTGGTGGTGATGGTGGTGGTGATTGCGGTATTGATAGTGGTGATGGTGGTGAGGACTTGTGAGGGTGAAGCTGTCTGTTTACTGACTGTTTATTGACTGCTTGCTGTGTCCCCAGCTTTGCTTCTATTAGCTCATTTAAACTTCATAACCACCCTGTATGGTGGGAATCCGGATAGTCCTCATTTTACAGATGAGGAAAATGAGGCACAGAGAGTTTAAGTAACTTGCCGAAGGGCACACCGCTGAAACAGGACTTGAGCCCAAGTCTGGAAGCTGCCAAAATCTCCCTCTATACTCTCTACTACTATCCGTATCTGCCAGGCTGGAAGCAAAGTGTGAAGAGACTGTGAAAGGGGTCCCATGAACTATCTGGAGAGAGGCTCTGGTGGCTACTCCTCCTTTCAGAGGTGGGTGTTGTTATCATCCCCACTTACACAGGGACTCATGGACCAGCTCAAGAGAAGTAGTGATGGGGCTTGGCCCAGGTCCGCGGACTTTACCTCCCAACCACCTCCCTCGACTATGAGTAGCTGGATGGGACTGGGGAGGGCCAGGCTCAGGCTCAGAGCCCCCAGGATGCTCTGGGGATGCATGGATGATGCACAGACTTCCCCTGTGACCCCATTATGCCCGGGCTCTCCTGTGAGCCACCCCAGAGACTGCATTCAGCTGAGTGTGTCCCTGAAGAGTCCAGGTGTCTCCCCTACAGGCCATAACAGTTGGAGCCAGGTAGGGACAGGTGTTGGTGGCTGCCTGGTAACCCACTCTAGGCTCACTGGAACTGCTTGCACATCCATCACCTTCAGAGAAAGACAAACACCAGGGAAGGAGGATCCGGGAACCATCCCTCAAGAGCTGCTCAGATGCAGAAGCCAAAGTCTCTTCCCTGATTCATGATGATTTATTGTGTTATTTCCCTGAGCACTAATTTCTACCAGACACTCTCATCCTCACCACATCACCTCATGCTCCCTGCATCTCTTGTGCCAAAACCCAAGTCTCGTAGGAACTCCGCAATAGCAGACAGGTGGGTGGGCTGTCCACCAAGGCCAAGCTCGAACTCACACACCTGGAGAATTGCACGAGGCCACCTAGATTATCCTCCCCCCACTGAACGTCCGGATATCTCATCGGTTGCTTGTACTGGTGGATCAAGATGTTCTCCCAAATGTGATACAGCAGCCCCGACAGAGGAGAGAGGCTGCCAGGAGGGAAGAAGAGGGAACTGGACGTTTCTTCCTCCACCCACCCCCTGCTCCAGGGGGTGCTCAGAACTGGAAACTTTAATTCAGGCTGTGCTAAGATTTCATCTACTAGAAACGAGCTGCCCAGACCTCTTCCCCAAACCCCCATATTGTGGCTGTCAGCCCAGACCACGTGTGTTCACAGATTCTGGAAGAAATGAGAATGTCAGTTGACTCTGTGTGCATTCTTCCTTTACAGAGTGTATTTCCTCCCCATTCGCCACAGCCCCTGGTGTCTCAGGAATTACAACCGACCCTCCATATCTGCGGGTTCCACATCCGTGGATTCAAACAACCCTGGGCCGATTGAAAATATTTTTTTAAAAATTCTTAAAAACGCAAAACTTGAATTTGATGTGCACCAGCAATTATATACCTAGCATTTACATTGTATTTACAATGATTTATACAGCATTTATATTGTATCAGGAATTATACATAATCTAGAGATGATTTCAAGAATAGGAGAGAATATGCGAATCTAAGTTATATAGTTATATGCAAATAATAAGCCATTTTATATAAAGACGTGAGCATCTCTGGATTTTGATGGTGGGGGGCCGGTGGGTCCTGGAACCAATCCCCCTCGGATATTGAAGGACGACTATATTATACAAGAGGGAAAATTGAGTCACCAGGAAGTAAGCTCTTCCAGAGCTAATTAAAAAACCTGAGCTTCAACTGGGAACTGGGTCTAATCTCTTGGGATAGAACATGATGGGGGATGATATGAAAAAAAGAATGTGTGTATGTATTTATGTGTTTACACACACACACACACACACACACACATTTAAAATTTTATGCCAGTTTCTTCTATAGAGCAAAGTGACCCTGATATATATACATCTATACATGTACATATATATATATATATATACACACACACACACACACATCTGGGTCGCTTTGCTCTGCAGCAGAAATTGACATGGGTCAGACAAAAGTGTGGATGTTCCCCAGTGGCCCAGCCTCAATGTCCCTGCATCCCGTCGCCTTTCACCATCTGACACTCTTTCTCCTGAATGACGGCATGTCTACCGCGTGTGTGTCTGGGGCTGAGAGCCGTGCCTATAGCACACAGTAGGTGTTCAACACGGGTGGGTGAATGCGTGAAGGAATGAATGAACAAATGCACTTCAGCACAGAGAATGGAGGGATTTTCACAGCGTCAAAGCTGTCCCTCGAGGAATGGGCAGCCCAGGAGGGAGGGTGTCTGAGGGCTCTCCGAGGGCTCCTCTGGCTTGCTCTTCAAAGTGACCAGATACATATGAGTGCATGAGTGAAGGAATGAATGAAAAATGAATTTCAGCACAGTGAAGTGAGAGATTGGCACAGCGTCAGTGTTGTCCCAGATATGTATCTGGAACACTTTGCTGGTACAGCAAAAATTGGCACAACATTGTAAATCAATTATACTTTAATTAAAAAAATACAAAAAAAATAAAATGATATCCACTAAACAAACAACCACTTGCCTTGGCCTGAGAGAGGAATCCAGAATCTCTGGGCGGAACAGACAGGGAGGGCTATACATGCAGGGCCGCCGGGCAAAAGGTTTCCAGAACAAATCTACTGCAGAGAAACAACTGAATCTCCTCCCATAGGCCTGCCTGCTCTGAGAGTCTTGGCCCCCCAGGCTCCTCCAGCATCCCGTGGGGGCTCCTTAGCCAGCAGGTGGGGGCTGCTGGGACTGGCGAGGGGCCACCATGACCACGACAGAAGGCAGAGTCTTTGTGGCTTTCTGCCAGCTTGGGCTCTGCCTTCCCTTCCCCAGGCCACAAGCTGAGCATTCCAAACGTAATTGGTTATGCAATTAAAGGATGCAGAGAACAGGTGATCCAATTAATTTACATAAACAAGTTCGGGAATGAAATGTTCCAGCCTTCGTTGCATCCTTAAAGGGTGCCTGTTATTTCTCTGCATGTCAATCTGGCCACATAGCTGGGCGGAGAATTCCTCACTTTGCCTTCTTTTCTGGGGTCTCGTGTGGTTCACTGGGTCCTGCTGATAGTTTTGGTTTAGGGAAAAGGGCAAGCTTCTCTATCTTGCTGACAAGGAGATGGAGGGCCAGGAGGGGCAGTGTGACTCACTCAAGGTGAACAACGTGGCAGGAGCAGAGGAAAGAGCCTGACCTTGAGCTCCTCCTGCTTCTGACCCCATTGCCCTTCCTGTCCTACTGCATGTTTAGAAGCCAGAAAAGTCTGAGCTCAAAGAGAAAGCAGAAGTCCTTTCTCCAAACAAAGAAGCCTGGCGTATTCTGGGCCCACTCGACCCTGGCTCCACAGCAGGTATCCAACCCTAATGACAGCCTTCCAAGAGTTGTGTTCCAGTTTTTTTGTTGTTTATTTGTTTTTGTTTTTTAGGGCCAAACCAGCTGCATATGGAAGTTGCCAGGCGAGGGGTCCAATCGGAGCTACAGCTGCCAGCCTACTCCACAGCCACAGCAACGTGGGACCCAAAGCGTGTCTGCGACCTACACCACAGCTCACAGCAACGCCAGATCCTTAACCCACTGAGTGAGGCCAGGGATCAAACCCGTGTCCTCATGGATGCTAGTTGGGTTCGTTAACCACTGAGCCACGACTGGAACTCCCTGTGTTCCACTTTTACAGATGAAAAAACCAAGGGTCAGAGGAGCTCGTGGCCTGGCTGAGCCGGCACAGCGGGGGTTATAGTGTCGGTCTCCTCCAGTTCCTGGGCAGCCTATTCCTCACGGGTGGTTAATCAAAAAGCTTCTGAAGGAGTTCCTGGCGTGGCTCAGTGGTTAATGAATGTGACTAGCATCCATGAGGATGTGGGTTTGATCCCTGGCCTCACTCATTGGGTTAAGGATCCGGAGTTGCTGTGAGCTGTGGTGTAGGTTGCAGAGGCGACTCGGATCCCGTGTTGCTGTGGCTCTGGTGTAGGCCGGTGGCTGTACCTCTGATTAGACCCCTAGCCTGGGAGCCTCCATATGCCGCAGGAGTGGCCCTAGAAAAGGCAAAAAGACAAAAAATAAAAGGCTTCTGAAGTCAATGGAAGAGAAGGAAGATAAGTCTTTCTCTAAATAAGTGACACAAACTTTTTAAACCTACTGTAAAACTTTTTGCCTCCTCACTCAGTTCAACAAAGCGTCCTGTATTTACAAGAAGGTCCATTTATGAGCCCATTTTACAGGCAGGAAAACTGAGGCCCAGAGAGGCAAGTGGCTTGCTTGAGGGCCTGGAAACATTTTAAACACTATGGGCCTATGCTGGGTACTTTGTCTTTTTCTCATTTGATCCTCACAACAGCTGTTTCAGGGTCACACTATTATACAAATTTTACAGAGGAGGAAACTGAGATGCAGGGAGATCAGTAAACACACTCATAACCATAGCGTGAGCAAGTGAAAGAGGCCGAATTGGAACTCAGGTCCTCCCTACCCATCAGCCCCTTCTGCCCACGGAAGTACCTGTTCTGTGGTCCGTGTGATGGAAGCCCGTCCCCCTCACCCATGGAAAGACCCTCATCTGTAGGGATGGAGACAGGTACAGAGGAAAAGCCACCGCTTATTGTATGGGCTGGTCAAGGGCTCGGATCCTGGCCCTGCCACTTTCCAGGCATGTGGCTCAAGCAAGCCACTCGCCTCTCTGGGCCTCGGTTTTCCTGCCTGTAAAATGGGCTCATAAATGGACCTTCTTGTAAATACAGGATGCTTTGTTGGACTGAGTGAGGAGGCAAAGTTCTGTCTCAGCCCTTGTTAGTTTTCTTTATGGCCCGTACCTCACTGTATCACTCTTTTCTTGGTTGTTTATTTGCGAGGTTTTTACTCCATCTTCTTCACCTGAACATGAGCCCCATGAAGGTGGGACCATATCTGTTGATTTCCTTGTCTTCCTAGGTCTCAGGCCCATTGTAGGTGTTCAATGACAACTTGTGAATGAATAAGTGGATGTGTAAACCCTGTGGCACACAGTAGGTGTGCAACCAGCATGGGCGTTTGTTCATATTGTCTAAATCACACCTGCACACGCCCCTGGGGGAGCTTCCCCTCACCTCTCTTGGCCCCTCCCCCTTCATGGTTCCCTCCCCACTGGCAGGTCCTCCACCCCCTCCAGATGAGCATCTTCCTTTAAAAGTAGCCACAGGATACTGGCCAGTGTCCTCAAATGTGTTTACAAGTTACAGAAGTGGGTCCAGATCTTTGCAGAGATGCTGTCATCAGGCCGTTCTTTACTTTCTTGGTGACCCCATGCCCCAAGTTTACACAGGAGTGCCTGATAGAGCCTGGGCTTGAATTCCAGCCTGTCTGACATCCTCCTGTCCACTTGGCCGCAGCCACCTTCTTGTGGTCTGGGGCCATAACTGGGGACCTCCACATGTAGCCTAGCCCTTCTCCCTGAGAGCCCCTTCTCTTCTCCAAGGAGAACCCCCAAGACTTTACCTGCCCTCCTCCTGCCTTGGCTTCTCGGCAATCACCTCCCTCTCGGCCCCTCCCTCCCTATGTGCCTAATATCAGGCTCCCTCTGGCTGTGTGGGGCCCTGAACTCAACGCATTCAGACTTTTTCTTCATGGCTGCACCTTCAGCATATGGAATTAAGCCTGAACCTCCATAGTGATCTGAGCTGCTTCAGTCAGTCTTAACCCACTGCACCACAGCAAGATCTCCACACATTCAGACTTTTATGAAGCACCCACTGTGTGCCCAGCCCCTCTCCGTGAGGGGAGCATCCTCTCCCTTATCCCTTAGGTGCCCAAAGTCTCAGGTTCTTGCAAGGTCTTCCCACTCCTCATACACACCAAGCACATTTCTGCCTCAGGACCTTTGCACTTGCTGCTGCCTTTGTTTGGAAGTCTTTGCTCTCACATATATGAATCCTTTGGATTTTGGTTCAGTGTCTGAGTGAGGTGAGGATTTAGGTCCTAAAATCCTATGGTTCTGACATCTGACTTTCAGATTTATAGTGTAAGATTCTATTAAAGATTCTAACACTCAGTAACATAAAATTCTAGGTTTTGATGATTTCCAGGTTCTAAGACACTGAGATTCTCACGAGTGACACTTTGCCACTGGAGAAAAACTCCTCAGAGTCGCCCATCTGCTGAGAGCGGGTTTTCCCTCTCCCTGGGTCCCCTCCACTCAGCCCCATGGGAATGTGGCTTTTGTAGATTGGACACAGTACATTTATTTGCATCTTCAGCACCACATGCTCACCTGGTCTCCTATGCTGGTCTTCAGCATAAATGTTAGAAGACGATGAATCACTGCAGATGTTGTATATGTAGGAGACCAAAGTCTTCGGGGAAGGGGCTTTGACATTGGGCACTGTTCTTGCACCCACTGCCAGGAAGACTGGTGTTGGGGCTGCGGCAAGCCCAAGAAAAGGGACAAGGGCCCCTGTTTCTGCCAAAGGGACTGAGAAGGGCCCTTTGTCTGCAGAGGCTATGGGCTGCAGTGGGGACAGGCCAGGAAAGCACTTTCCCTCAGGTCTGGGCGGTACCTTCTGAAAGTGAACAACTGGCTTGGGCTGAAGATATTCCTAACCCATTTTAAAGAAAGGACTACCACAACCCAGCTGGGTGTTGCAAATTGCCTGGAGCCACAAACATAGCAAGAAGATAGCAGTTTGGTGACTTTTCACCCCTCTCCAGGTGGCAAAGTCCATCTTAAAGGAGTTAATGAGAAGCCGTTCAGAAGCTGAAGCTGTAAAAGTGCCCACTGGCCCCACGGGTGCCAAGTACAGCTTCCTACAAACCCTCCTCCTTATGTCACATAAACACATCATTCCCATTTATTCAATCCATAATGTTCATTAAAGGTGGGTTGATTATCAAGGGATGCATTTAGGCACCATGTAATTAACTCATAATAACACAGGAGGTAAATGTGGGATCTCGTGAATACAGTAACTTGCAAGCATCCTGTGACGCTCTTGTCTACATCCCCTGCTCTTGGAGCCTTAAAAACTATCACTCAGTTCTTATCCATCTGAAAACTACTCAACATCGATGGAAAATTTACCTTAACCGCCCACAGTAAAAGGTGAGTTCGACCCAGACTTAGGTGAGCCTGGAACAGGGGAAACTGTAAAAGAAGCTCCTGCTACACGGATGCCCTCTGGGCCCTCACATGACTCCTATGAGATCTTTGTCCTGGCCAGAGTTCAGGTCATCCTTGCTCACCTGCTCCTCTGCACTGTGGCTCCAGCTCCCCACCCTGCTGACTCTGATCTGCCTCCTACCCTAGCCACGTAATTGTCCTAAACTCATAACCTCGCTGAAGACCTGCCAGGCTCCCTATTCCCTGCAAGTCCCTTAGCCTGGCATTCAAGCCCTTCTCTCCATCCCATCCCCCTTCTCATCTCAATGAAAACTTGTGAATGAATGACCTTGGCTCTGGCCACACTGAGTTACTGTCCCAATTTCCTGCACTGCCATGCACTCCACGGAGTTCCGCCAGGCCTATGGGTTTCTGCTGATCTCGGCTCTTTTGCCATCCCCTTGTTCTTCCCCTGGCCAGGTCATTTTCGCCATTAAACCCTATTTGCATTTCCTCTCTAGGAAGCCTTGCCAGATAACCTCAGACTCTTCCTCCCTTTAGGGCCTGAATCAGGTATCTATTGCTGCAGTTAGGCTGCCTGACATAAATCGTAGAACCACATTGGCTCACGTCAAAACACATTTTTGCTTACTTCTCTGGGGGGTTGGCTAGGCTAGCTCTGCTGATCTTGGCTGACTCACAAAAAAGCCTGGGGGCGGGGGCAGGCTGGGGAGTCCATGGTTTTTGGCTGATCAATGTGGGCTGACCTTGACTGGGGTAACCAGAGCAATTTGGCTCGACTCCATGCATCCCTCTTCCTCTCGAAGGTCAGTCTGGGCATGTTCTCATAGCAATGATAGAGACGCAAGAGGCAGCCTCAGCGCACAGCTTAAATCTATATCCTGGTAGCTTCACATCTGCCAGCATCCCACTGCCAAAAGCAAGTCATATGGGGCAGCCATATGCTTTCTGTCAACGGGTGGGACAGGTGCCCATCCACAGTGGAAGGGCACTGCAAAGTTACATGGCAAAGGGTGCTGATGTAGAGAGGGAATGAGAAATGGGGCCAGCAACACACTCTACCCCAGAGCATCGTGCATTCATCTTTCAAAGCTCCCAAGACACTGAAAGTAGTGACATTTTAATTTTTTAAAAAACAGCTTTATTGCAGTACAGTTGACATATAAGAAACCATGCATATTTAATATATAAATTTTGATGAATTTGACACATGCATATAGCCATGAAATCACCACCACAATCTAGATAATAAACATGCCTATCTTCATCTGTTTGGGCTGCTAGAACAAAAATACCATAGACAGGTGGGTTTAAACAACAAACCTTTACTTCTCACCAGTCTGGGGGCTGGAAAGTCCAAGACAGAGATGCAATCAGATTGGTGTCCGGTGAGGCCCCACTTTCTGGTTCATGGAGGCTGTCTTCTCACTGCTGTGTCCTCACATTGCAGAAGGCAAAAGGAGCTCTCTGGGGCCTTGATGATTTTCTTCCAATTGTATTGAAATATAATTGACCTACAACACTGTGTAAGTTTAAGGTATACAGCATAAAGATTTGATTTACATTCGTCATGAAGTAATTATCACAGTAAGTTCAGTGGGCATCCATCATCAAATTATAGATGCTATAGAAATGGAAAAAAATTTCCATGTGATGATAACTGTTAGGTTTTACTCTCTTTACGACTTTCATATGTAACATACAACAGTGTTAATTATACTTATCATGTAATACATGACATCTCCAGTACTTATAGTACTTATTAGAGATGCCTTTTTTTTTTTTGGCATTTTAGGGCCACACTTGCGGCATATGTGTGTTTCCAGGCTAGGGGTCAAATTGGAGCTGCAGCAGCCAGACTACGTCACAGCAACCCCAGATCCAAGCCAAGTCTGCGACCTATGCCATAGCTCATGGCAGCCCCAGGTCCTTAACCCACTGAGCAAGGCCAAGTATTGAACCCACATCCTCATGGATACTAGTAGGGTTCGTTACCACTGAGCCAGGGCAAGAACTCCCACATATTAATCTTATAAATGGAAGTTTATCATCATCCAGTTCCTAACCTCTGCCTTTAGTAACCAGAAATCTGCTCTCTTTTTCTGAGAGTTTGCTTGTTTGTTTCTTTTTGAAGTGTAATTAACCTACAACAATGTGTAAGTTCTTATTATACAACATAGTGACTCGTATATCTATACATTTCAAACTGATCACCATGATAAGTCTACTTACATGTTACCACTGATATTAGTACCTAATTATTAAATATATTCCCCATGTTGTATAGCTAATACTCATGACATTTATTGTGTAATTAGAAGTTTGTACTTCTTAAACTCCCTCACATTTTTCTTTTCTTTTCCTACCCTCTTCTCCTCTGGCGAATACTTCTTTGTTCTCTGAATATATAACTGCTTCTGTTGTATTATGTTTGTTCATTTGTTTCTTTTTATTAAGATTTCACATATGAGTGAAATTAAACAGTATTTATTTAAACAGTATTTCTCTGAGTTATATGACTTAGTATAATACTGTCCATGTCCATCCACGTTGTCTCAAATTGTGAGGTTTCATTTTGGGGGGGGGGTGCTGAATGGTATACCATTGTATTTATATACATCTTCTTTATCTATTCATCTACTTATGGGTACTTAGGTAGCTTCTGTATCTTAGCTATTGTAAATAATGCTGCAATGAACATAGGGATATATCTATCTTCCTATGTATTGATTTTGTAGCCTTCTTTATTACCAAATTCTTCAATGAGTTCTAGTAGTTTTTTTCTGGTATCTTTATAATTTTCTGTGTATAGGATCAGGTCATCTGCAGTGACAGTTTTACTTCTTTTTTTCATATTTAGGGTCCTTTTATTTCTTTTTCTTGTCTGATTGCTGTGGCCAGGACTTGCAGTACTATGTTGGATAAAAGTTGCAAAAGAGGGCATTTTTTCTTGTTCCTAATCTTAGAGGAAATATTTTCAGCATCTTACTGTTGAGTGTGATATTAGCTATGAGCTTACCATATAAGAATTTATCATATTGCAATATTTCCCTCTATAACAACTTTGCTAAGAGTTTTATCATAAATGGATATTGAATTTTGTCAAAATATTTTTTTGCATCTGTTGAGATGATCATATGATTTTTATTCTTCTACTTGTTGATATGGTGTATCACACTGATTGATGTGATGACATTGAACCATCTTTGTATCCCTGGAATAAACACCACTTGATCATGGTGTATGATCCTTTTAATGTTTTGTTGAATTTGGTATGTTAATATTTTGTTCAGGATTTTTGCATCTATGTTTATTTGTGATGTTGGTTCATGATTTTATTCTTTTGTGATATCTTTGTCTGGTTTTGGTATCAAGGTAATTCTGGTCTCATAGAGTGAATTTGGAAATGTTCTTTCATCTGCAATTTTTTGGAATAATGTGAGAAGGGTCAGTGTTAACTCTTCTCTAAACTTTCCTTATTTATTTCCTTTCTGGATAATCTGTCCATTGATAGTGCCAGGGTGTCCTTGGGCTGGTGCCTGCACACTGGTAGGTGAGGCTGATCCCACAGCTAGTTCAGGCCTACTGGTGGGTGGACCTGGGTTCTAGGGTCCCTGGCTGCAGGGACCTGAGGGTTCTGGGGCTAATGCCAGTGCACTGGTGTATAGGGCTGGGTCCTGAGTCCTCTGTTGAGCAGGGCCATGTCCTGTAGTGGCTATGTGCTCAGGGGATATTAAGGCATCAGGCCTGCTAATCTGTGGGGCTATGTCTCTGCCTGGCTTGACCTAAGGCATTCCAAAACTAATGCCAACAGGCTGATGAGTGGGGCCAGGTCCTAGCACTAATAAGCTAGATGGAGGAGTCACACTTGCCAGCACTAGTGTCCACGTGGTAAAACAAACTCCTCAAAATAACTGCCATTGGAGTCTGTGTGATCTCTAGTTTCCTCCTGCCTCCTTGAGAGGCTCTCCAAGATCAGTGGGCAGGTCTGCCCTAGGCTTCTTTCAGATTATTCTTCTGCCTTGGGTCCTGGAGTGTGTGAGATTTTGTGTGGCATCTCTGTTTCCCATAGCCTCTGGTGCTCCAGAAAGTAAGCCTTGTTGACCTTAAAGCCAAATACTCTGGGGGCTTGACCCCAGAATCCCCAGGCTGGAAGTCCATTTTAGGCCCTAGATCATTTGCTCCCTGGGGAGAACCTCTGCAATTGCAATAATCCTCCCATTTGCAGGTCTTGATAGGAGTCTTGATTATACCATGTCTCTGCCCTTCTTTCCCACCCTTGGCATATGGAGGTTCCAAAGCTAGGGGTAGAATCAGAGCTTCAGCTTTAGGCCTACACAACAACCACAGCAACACAGTATCCGAACCACATCTGCAACCTACACCACAGCTCACAGCAGTGCTGGATGCTTAACCCATTGAGCGAGGCCAGGGATGGAACCCACATCATCATGGATCCTAGAAGGGATGGTTAACTGCTGAGCCATGACGGGAACTCCCTGTATCTTTAGTTGTAGAAGATCTTGTCTGCTGGTCTTATTGTCTTTCTCATCAGTAGTTTCTCTGTAAATAGTTGTAATTTTGGTGTGTCCATGGGAGGGGGTGAGCTGGGGGTCTTCCTATTCTCCATCTTGGCCACCTCCTGCTTCCTTCCTTCCTTCCTTTCTTTCTTTCTCTTTCTTTCTTCTTTTTTTTTTTTTTTTTTTTGAATTTTTAGGGTTGCACTCATGGCATATGGAAGTTCCCAGGCTAGGGGTCAAATTGGAGCTAGAGCTGCTGGCCTACACCACAGCTACAGCAACATGGGATCTGAGGTGCATCTGCAACCTACACCACAGCTCATAGCAAAACCTTAACTTGCTGAGCAAGGTCGGGAATTGAACCAGCATCCTCATGAATACTAGTCAGGTTCATAATCCGCTGAGCCACAACTAGAAACCCCACCTGGTTTTTCAGTTGGTTGGATGGTTTTGTAAAGGTACTAATCCCATTTAATGAGGGCTCCATCTTAGTGACTTAATCAATTGCCAAAGACCCTCCCCACCCCCTAATACATCATTTTCCTGATGCAAGATCACCCCCTAATGGGCCAAGCTCATCCCGCTGCTGAGCTCAGCCCCCTTGGGCCTCTGCAAAGCAGTAGAAGAGAGATAAATGAAAGCTTCAGCTTCAGCTCCCCAGTTTCTGATGAAAACAAGTGTTTTCATTCACCAGGCAAATATCTCATTGGAGATGGATGGAAAGAGCTGCAACTGAGGAGAGTCAATTTCTGCTCCTCCAAATGAGGCTGCTGAGGGGGGGAACGATGCAGGGAGGGTGGGAGGAAGGCTGTGTATATATAGGGCTTAATTCCCATGTCCCTTGTCCCATGTCCCAACTTGGGCCTGCTGCCTCCTGAGGGTTCCCTTTCATTGAATATGCAAATAACACGCCCCTAGCCAGAACCCCTGAGTGGGGGACCTCCAGCCATGTCCTCATGGCCCCAAGGATTGGAGGGGGTGGAAAATGTCCCTCTGGTACCACTTATCTGTGGTCCAGATCTAGCCTTTTGTTCTCCACACCCTCTTCTGCTTTCCTGGACTCCTGCAGCCACCAGCTCTTCTCTGATCCATGTCACCCAAGCCTGGGCATGCTGCCAGCCTTCTCCATTTCCCACAGTACTGCTAAGAGGAGGCTCTTACCTGCATTGATGTTGCAGGTTAGGGCACATGCAGGGAATCACAGCACAGGAAGGAGACAGACCCCCCTGCCCCGGGGTTCTGGAAATCTCCCTGACTAGCTTCAACTTTCTGTTGCTCTGGTGTTAAGCTCTCAGTCCCTTTGGGTCCCTCTCTACCCCACAAATGGCATATTTTCTCCAACATCGCCCCCCCATTTCAGGATATTGCTAAGAACTGTTGCTAAGTTGTATATATGAAATCCTGCCTCTGGACACTTCTAAAGGCCTAGAAAAAGCTTTCTTTTCCCCAAGAGAAGAATCATCTGCTCCAGACTTGGGAGAATCCATTCCAAGCAGGACGAAGAAACCCTGAAATGCAGTGTCAGGAGCCTTGCCCTGAAGCCTGAATTCAAATCATAACTGTGCCACCTACTATCTGGGGGCCTTGGACAGGCTCTTGCCACCCTGTGCCTCAGTTTCCCCACTTATAAAGAGGGGAAGAGTAGCCTAGAAGCCATAGAGTTTTTGAGAGGATTACATGATTTCAAACCCTTTCTTGGGTTTAGAATAGGGCCCAATACATACCAGCTGCTAATTAACACAAACACACACATTACCTTCTGCGTGTTCCCACAAACTTGTTCCAAGTGCACCCAGGGCTGGACCCCTTTCTCTGTCGATAGGCGCTGTGAGGGGAGGGGGAGGCAAAAGAGGAACATCCAGGCCACCAGCCTAGGGAGCCTCAGAGGGGCAGGGAGGAGGTGGAGCCTGGCTCGTGTGAGGAACAGTGTGGAGGCCTGGGTGGCTGGAGGGTGGTGACAAAAGCCCAGGACGCTGGCAGAAAGGGGCCACTGTCACACTGGGCCTGCAGGGGCCCCGGTCAGACCCAATCTCCCTGCTACTGACATAATCAGTAAAACTGCCACCAAACGCAGGCCTCAGAGGCCCCTCATTGTCTCCACACAGATGGGGACCCCAGACATACCAGTGAGATTCACATCTTTCAAAGACCCCCAGCAACTAGACCCTGGTATTTTGATCTGCCTTGTGGTGACACACAAGAAACATTCTTAAGAGATTGATAATGGCTAAGTTAGAAAGAGCCAAGTGATAAGGCCAAGGTGTTCTTAGAACTATATTTTCCCTGCTGGTGTTGGAATGTCCTTCAGAGATTTCAATATCAGAGCTGGCCTAGGGGGTGGGCTCCATCTCACTGTGCCTCTCCCTGGATGGTTTATGACCCCATATGGCAGCGGCATTAGAGCAGACACATGCTCACCCCTCCCAGTGCTGAGCATGGACTTCCAGCCAGTTCTGGGACAATTCAAGTGGGTTTTGAAATGCCAGCTTTCAGGGGAATACAAGTTTTGGATGGTAGTAACTGATCTCAAGAACAAAGACATATTACCAGTTTGAGGACTATTATGCAAAAAACATTAGTGGATGAACTGCTAGAAAAGTCCTACAGTTTTGGAAACTCTTCCACAGGGGCAGAGAAAGTTCTGAAGCCCCAGAAACAATCTACACTGATGGTCCTTTTGTAAAAGAGAGAAAAGTTCAACTGAAATTAAGAATGGCAGCATTTCATCATAAAAAACAAACAAACAAACAAACAGGATCATTGGCAACCTTAAAGCAACGGACTACATTGACCTGGGTTTTCTCATTGACCGAGAGCCTTTGTCAAGTTCATCCCAGGCTGCCCTGCCTTCAGGTCCACATCTGTGCACTGGCTCAGTCAGGACGGGGAGACCCGCAGCCATGGTTCCCTCCAGAACTCGAGGGGCCCAACATGAGGCGTTTACTCCCTGGGCTTAATTTCATCCCCCTCCACCCAGGTCCATGCCTCCTGCCCAGACTTGCTCTCCCTCCTCTATCCTGGGCTTGGGGTTCTGGCTCCACCTGCCCCAGGCCTGGGATTCTTGTGATTGAGACAGAGCTGAGAGCTTCTGCCAGGGGCCAGGAGATCAGGGCCCGCTCCCTGTTCCATGAGTGACCCTGGGCAGGTCACATCCCCATGCTGGGCCTCAGTTTCTCCAAATGTACCAGGAAGGGTTGGATTGAATGGTCTCCATGTGTGTCCTTCCTCCGCTGGCCCATCAATGATTTCAGACAGGGAGGTCCTGTTCAGAGCTCCGTGGGAAAAAGGTGCAAGTTCTAGCACAATGGCCTCTCCTCAGGAGGTGAGAAAGGAGAACAAATAGCTGCCTGATTTTGAACTGTGAAGCAGGACTGGAATCCAAAAGATGCAGCCTTGCAGGAAATCAGTTCTAGCCTGGCTGCAGGGAGCGCCAGTTCCCGGTGGGAGCAGAGCAGGATGAAGCCCGCAGCCAAATACATGTGCCTTCCTCTGAGATACGGGGATTAGGATGCACTAAGCCAGTGAGGGGTGAAGCCCTTCCTGGATGACGGAGGCTTGGAGAAGATGGACCAGCCAGGAGGTCCAGGAGGGGGCTGGCACCTGATGACAGGAGAGAGGATGTGGGAATGAGGGTGGGAGTGTCCCCACCACCATCCCCACCATCCCCACCACTATCATCATCATCTTCATCATCATAACAGCTCAGAATTATCACGAGCCTACTATGTGCCAGCCTCCTTAGTGCTCTGAATGCAGCAAGCCCAGGGCTCAGCACACAGTGGGTGTCCACAAACCTGGACTGATTAATCCATGATTGCCAGTGATGTCTATTTTTGCTCTTGCTGAAACAGCATCTCCTCACATTTCTGCAGTTCATAGCCCAACTCTTGGCAAACTTCTAAGAGGGAGATTAAAGGAAAACGTGGACAGGGCTGCCCACATCCCCAAGACGGAAGTGGCATTCAGCAAGGCCCCCACTGCTGTCTGTGCGAGGCTGTCCCTTCATGCCATGGGCTAGTTGGCATCTTTATGCCCTAAACACAGCTATAAAGCAGGCATCTCTGAAAGACCTAGAATTAATCCTGCCTGTGCATCCCTGCCCTTCTCAGGCACCTCTCGGGCCCCCGCAGTGACAGCTGCTCTGTTTCCATCAAGGTCCAGCTGTTTTAATGGAGACTTTAAATAACCACTCTGCTGCCAAGAAATTTATGTCCTGCAGAGATGTGCGTGGCTGAAAACAGACGTTTGAGAGAAGTTCAAGGCCTGGCGGCTGTTGGACAATGAGCACAAAATACCCTCCCCTTCCTTCCATCCTTGGGGATGTCACTTTCCAATGACTCAGCAAATGTCACCACTGAGCACCAGGCTGTGCAGGGCTCTGGGCTTTCTGGGTCATGTTCGGTGCTTGAGGAGATCAGGGTCAGATGGAGGAGGCAGACCTGCCTGCAACACACACCATCCCACCTGCAAAGCTCCAGACCTGAGGGCATGGCCATGGCTGTCACTCCACAAGCACCTCCTGTATACGCTTCTACTTGTTTAGTGCCTACTATGTGCTGGGTCTGAGGCCACATGATTTGTAGGTGTTGTCACTAACCCTTACAACAGCCACTGCAAGGTTGGTTAGTTATTCTTATTTTAGAGATGAGGACACAGGCTCAGAGAGGTTGGGAATTCACTCAGTGTCACTCAGCCAGGAAGGCTGTTTGAGTCGGTGTGTGCTCTGTGGATAGCCAGCATCATTGCAGCTCTGCCCACCCACACCCCCTCAGAAGGTCTGCCGGGGTGGACCAAAGGCAAGTATAGTCCCCTGTCCCAGGTGGTCAGAATCCAGAGGGGGTGCTAGATTGCAGGTGCAACGTCTCCTGATTGTGGAGGTTCCTTAAGGTGACTCACATTAGCCCAGGTGAGTTTGGTTGTCCCAACCCCATAGCTAAGAGGCAGGATTTATTTTGACCCTGTACATGGAGATTGTCTGCATCTACCCAAAACCTACTCCTTACTTCCCCACCTCCCTGCTTCCACCCCACCCTCCACCCCTGACCAGTGTTCTTCTCATTTTCCCTTAGAAAACTGCTCCTCACCCACCATCCACACTGTGTAGGTGCTTTGGCCAGTACTGAGCTCCCCACAGCTCTGAGGGTAACACATGTGACTCAACATTGGCCAATCAGTGACTTCCATTCCCCTGGACTTAATGATTGGCTCAGAGATGGGCACATGACACAAGTTAGTCCAATCAGAGTTTGCCCTTGGACTTTGAGTGAAAGTAGCATGAATAAGCCTTTCCTTTCCTTTAAGGTTGCTGAGCCGAGCTGGTCAGATGCAGGACTTCAGTTGCTGGTGGTTGTTGTAAGAGGAGCCTGTCGAAAAGGGAAGCCAGCATAGATGAACAACTCTCTGAAAGATGGTGAAAGAGGAAAAGAGGGATGGTCAGGTTAGAGAGAACGAGAGTGCCCTGAATGTAGAGGCTCTTGCCTCTTTTACTCTCTGCTGTGCACTTAGTGCTGGAAGGCTGCCTGCACACACTGAGTGTGACTGCTTGAGCCCCTGGATCAAGGCAAATCAGAAGCCAACTAACTGCCCCCCAGATATTCCAGTTTCGGGAATTTTTCTGTCTTGGCCAGTTTGTGCTGTGTTCCTATGAGAAATTTTTAAAATTTTTATTAAAGTATAATTGATTTGTGTTCCTTCAATTTCTGCTCTACAGCAAAGAGACCCAACCACCATACACATACATTCTTTTTTTTTTTCTTTTTTTTTCATTTTACATCATGTTCTAACCCAAGAGACAGGACGCAATTCCCTGTGCCATATGACAGGACCCCATCACCCATCCATTCTAAATCTGCCAATCCCAAACTCCCCATCCCTCTCTCTCCCCCTCTCCCCAGCAAACACAATTCTGCCCTCCACGTCCATGATCTGTTTCTGTTTTGTGTATAGATCATTTGTGCCATATTTTAGATTCCATCTATAAGTGATATCATAAGGTGTTTGTCTTTCACTTTCTGACTTACTTCACTTAGTATGAGAATCTCTAGTTGCATCCATGTTGTTGCAAATGGCATTATTTTGTCCTTTTCTATGGCTGAGTAGTATTCCATTGCACATATGTACCAGATCTTCTTAATCTGTTCATCTGTGGATGGACCTTTGGGTTCTTTCCTTGTCTTGGCTATTGTCCAGTGAGACTTAACCATGTTCTGTGGCCACCCCCAGGAAACACAGTGCCTGGTGCAGAATAGATGTTCAATAAATATTTGTAAGTGAAAGAAATGAATAAACCTGGCCAGCTCTCTTTCTTTGTTTCCGTCAACTTCCACCCCCCACCACCCCAGGTCTAAACCATTTCTCCAAGGACTGAAAAGGAGGTTTGATGAACAGTCAACTGCTCTCCCCACTGCAGCAGTGTCGGCTCACTGCGCCCTTGCAGAGGTGATGGGATGTGATGTGACCCACCTAGACAGTTGCAGCAAGTTAGGAAGAGCAGAATCTGGGGCCAGGGCTTTCTGCATCCCAGGCCAGCACTCCACACACAGTGTCCTGGGCTCTGAGGAGGAGTGTGACAAGGTATTGTCTGGCATCTCCCAGAGAAGCAGGGACATGGGAACCCTATGTTCCTTCAGGTAGCAGCTGTGTAACCATGTGTTACTCAGGATGCCCAGAAGCTGGGCACCGTGCAGAGAACACCAAGGGCAAGTCCTGGTATTCTAGCTGGATGCTAGAATGTCATCCCTCACATTCCCATCAAACATTGAGTTTTAACAGAATCGAAACCCTAATTCCACCACCATAGAGAGCAGATGCATGAATGAATGAAAATACATCATTTTCATAAAGGAGATGGAATGTCAGAGAAATCAAATACCTTTTTCAAGGTCACAGAGTTCAGGGTGGCAGGGCAGGTGCAACCCCCAGCCTTCTCCCACTGAGGCTCAGGCTACTTCCTCCACCCCATCCTACCCTGCAGATCATGGGAGAGGAGTTAGGAAAAGAAGAGGCCGGCGTGGACGGGTGGTGTCCCAGAGGGCTTCCTGGAGGGGGGAAAGCCCACTCTGGATTCTGAAGGACAAACTGGACAAAATCTCACAGGGAGGAGGAGCAGCACGGCATTTGCTGCCCCCAGAAATCCTGGCCTCCAGGTCTTAAATTCTCCATGAATATTGGTGCTCAAAAAATGTGGGTTCAAGTTCTTCCTTGAGCAGGTACCTGAGAGCCTCTCCCCAGAGCAGGTGGAGCTGTGTCCCAGGCCAGTTTGGAGGCGGCTCCCAGGAGGTGGGTTGGGCTGAGCAGAGGTGCTCCTGAATGGGAGCGAGGATGGCAGTGACCTTGCCCATTTGCTCTGAGAGGACAATGGTTTCACAAGTGCTCTAATGAGGCCATTAGACCATATTCCATCAGCCAGCCAGTCAGCCCACCAGTTAGCCCCACCAGACACAATTCCTACAAATGTCTCATCCTTTCAAGAATTGTGTTGCCTGCAGGCCTTGAGATTTCTCTTGCAAATTCCCCACTGAGCACATCCTGCTAAGGTAGGTATCCCCCCACCATTATGTCCATAATCTGGGAAATTAGTCCTTTTCCTTCCCTGTTCTGCCTCTGAAGCCTGTTTCTCTATAATAAGCCTGCAGAAGTAAAACAACATTACACAGGCATAAAAACACATTGGTTCCGCTGCCACAGGGTATTCTCGGGACTATTTGGGGAACCAGATGCCTGCATTGATGGAAGAGGCATTTGTTGTTCTTGCACAGGTGAGCTTTCCAGACATAGGCCTGGAAGCTGAGTCAACGATGCTTTTTAATCTCAAATCCCTTTTTCCTCTTGTCTGCTCTCTCTGGTTGGCATGAGGTATTTGGAGATAACAGAATACCTCCTTAAATACATACCCTAGACACCTCTCCTTCCTGACCCTAGTACCAGCCCTGTGATCAAAACATATTCCTGGGACTTCTAGTTGTGTCTCAGTGGAAATGAACCCAATTAGTATCCACAAAAATGCAGGTTCTATCCCTGGCCTCGCTCAGTGGGTTAAGGATCCAGCATTGCCGTGAGCTGTGGTGGAGGTCACAGACTCGACATTGATCTGGTGTTGCTGTGGCTGCAGTGTAAGCTGGTAGCCAGAGCTTCAATTTGACCCCTAGCCTGGGAATTTTCATATGCCATTGATATGCCCCTAAAAAGCAAAAGCAAAAAAAAAGGGAGAGAGACATATTCTCCACCCTTGGGGACTCTAAGACCTGCAGGGAAGATACACATTTATTTATTTAACACACTTGTTGATGACCTACTGTATGACAGCCCCTGAGTTCAAGGAATCAAAGATAAGCAAACCATCACAGTCCCTCTCCCATAGAGCTTGTGGCCGAAATCTCAGCTATCTCTGTACACTGATGCCAGGTAGAAACTCGGAGACAGAGTTGGATGAAACAGAAAAAGTAGCTTTAATTACCAGGCAAAGAGGGGAACACAGCAGGCTAGTGCCTCAAGGATGGTGCCCCCTTTAGAGGGGATAGTGAGTCTTACAGTGTTTGAGGAGCAGGGCGTGATCAGCTCGTGGACAATTTCCTGATGGCGGGGGTGAGGTCTTTGGGAGTCAGCGTCATCAACCTTCTGGTTCCAACTGATCTAGGGTCTACGTGCTTGTGGGCAGCACCCAGTTGAATTTTTCCACCCGGTGGGGGCTTCAGCACCTGCAAAACAGTTTCAAGGACATGGTTCAGAATGTTATCTATAGTCTTTGAAGAGCCAAAGGCCCTTGACTTTGCTAAATGGCTAAATTATTACTGCTGTTTTCTTTTTTCTCTGTATTTTTTTTCACTCTGGTTAAATTTGTTCTTTGACTCCAGCTTTTCTGTAGATAAAAAGGCAGGAGTAGGACAGGAGGGGGGAGTCCACTCTGGGAAGTTCTCCCAGGGTCCTGCTTGGTTACAAGCTCACAATCTAGAAAGGGAGGCAGAAATGAATCTAGAATTGCACAAAAATTATAAAATTTCAGGAGCTCTAAAGGAGAGGCTCACAGGGCTATGCATATATAGGATGTCAGCGTTTCCCCAGAAGAGATGAGCCTCTTTCTGTGATTTGAAGAATGAGTCAGTTTCTAGGTAAGTTTGGGGCTGAGGAAGAGTGTTCAGACCAGGCAACAGCATATGCAAAGGCCCAGGGGCTGGAGGGCCCCTGGCTACCAGGAAGAACTCCAACACCTGTGTGACTGGAGGGCAGGAAGTAGATGGGAGCCTGGAGATGGGACAGGAGCCAGATTATGGGAGGACGTCAAATGCCCCTTTCAAAAGTTGGGTCTTCATTCCATGAGCAGGGGACCAGTAGAACGTTGTAAGTGGAGGGCAGAGGGCAGGAGGCAGGTTTGATGTGATCAGATTTGTTTCCAAATTAGCCCTCAGGCTACAGGAAGGTGAGCTGGGATGAAGGGAGATCTTGGGACTGCATGATCTGAAGGCAGAGAGGGAGAGGGGTGATCTTCCCTCCTGAGGAGGAGGCAGTGGGAGCCATAAGCTGTCACATATGCAGGGCGTTCACTTTGTCATTGACATGTGTTTATTGAGCACCAACTACATGCCTGGTCCTGAGTTCAGAGGTGGGGGTACCAGGTGAATAAGAATGACAAAGTCACCGACCTCAAGCATTGTATCAGGGAAGGGAAGGGGCAGATGGGCCCCTGAGGTTCCAGGGAGAGCCCGGTCCTATCAAATGCCTGAGTAGTCATAACACTCAGCAGGATCTCTTCTCAAAAGAGAAAGAAAAGACCGGTCAGGGCCCTTTGGATGAAAGCAGAAGAAATGCAATCACCCCAAGTCAATTAAAGGGGTTTGGTGAAAGGAGAGAGGGTAGAGCCAGGCCCTACAGGACTGGCAGTCATCCAGCCCGTACCTGTCTCCTTCCCTGTGCAGCTGGGAGAGTATGCAGCTCTGAATGGGCCTAGAGTTACCACACCCAACTCTGCTGTCATCAGGGGGCTCTTCATTACTTTCATTCTTCCTTTGCATAACCACAGCCTTGGGGAGTTCCCACTGTGGCACAGCAGAAAAAAATCCGACTAGCCTCCATGAGGACACCAGTTCAATCCCTGGCCTCACTCCGGGGTGGGGATCTGGTGTTGCCGTGAGCTGTAGTGTAGGTCACAGACCCAGCTCAAATTCTGTGTTGCTATGGCTGTGGTGAAGGGTGGCCTGGGAACATCCATATGCTGCAGGTGTGGCCCTAAAAGCAAAACAAACAAACAAACAAAAAAAGAGAAAACGCACAGCCTTGGAAGAGTGTCCTCACATCACACTCTGCCCTGGCACTGCCTTCTCCTAGCCACACCCTTCATCCCAACACTCAGCTCAAGTGTCTCCTCCTCCAGGAAGCCCTCTGTTATCCCTAGGCTTAGACAGCCCCTCCCACTTTATGCTTTTGCGCATCTGGGGAGTGCCTCTGGATGGCTGTTTCTGTTGGGTGTGCCACTATCTACCCCCAAGGTCCTTGGAAATTTCCAGAGGGCAGACAGGGGTCCTCTTAATCATCTACTCTGCTGGGTACATCTCACCCACTGTTGATTCCTTGGATCCTAGAACACTGCAGGGCACAGAACATGATCAGAATTACTGTGAGGAAGAAAGAAGGGAAGAAGGAGCAGGGAAGGAAGGAAGGAAAGAAGGGAGGGAGGGAGAAGGGAAGGTGGGCTTCCCTCCTCCTCTTTCTGGGGCCACAGGCCTGCCCCTGTGAAACAGGCAATAACTGTCCCCAGCCCCTGAGGTTGTGAGGATGGAATGAAGTAATTTGCACAAAGCTAGGCACATGGCCAGCCTGACAGGGCGGCACCTGCTGTTCTCTCTGCAGGAAGCTCCTACCACCCAGCCACTCCCACCTCTAGGCAATTTTCAACTATTCTCTCAAGTCCTCCCATCCACACTACCTCCCAGAACTGTCATTTGATGTCTTATCACCCAACTTGTTGTTATCATTTATTCATTTTGTTTGGCTATTTCCCCAGCTGCACTTAAGAGTTCCCTGCGGGGTCTGTGGGTCTCATTTGCAGTTGTGTCCTGTTGCTCAGTGCAAAGCCTGGCACCCAGAGGAGCCAGATAAGTACCTGCTGGATGAAGGGTTGGAAGAGGTGTGGGATTGGGTTGTATCAGTTAGGACAGGTGAGGTGCTATAACAAATAGCCCTCAAAGTAGCTTCATTCAGGAAGAGCTGATTTCTCTCCCACATGAGGTCCACGTGAATGTGCTGGTCTGAGGATCTCCTTCAAGGAGGCGCCTCCTCTGAGCAATGACGCAGGGATCCAGGCTCCTTCCATCTGTGATGATGTCCTCCACACACATGGCCCCAGGGTCACCAGGGAATGGGGGGAAGTGAGGGGAAGGTCACCAGGCAATTAGGGGTCCACATCATGTCCACCCACATTTCATTGAATGAATGTGCAGCCTGCCCCACCTGGACGCACAGGGACCAGGAAATGTCCCAGGCTGGGCGGCCCCAGCACCAGCCCTGCACTGTGGAAGGAGAGAGTGAACCCGTGGGCAGTGGCCTCTGCCCCTTGGCGATGGCAACCGGCAATCCCCATCCCTTCCCTCCTCTTCTTGAGACCCCTGGGCCCCTGGCTGGCAGGATGCCTGGGTCAGGAGGGCAGGGAGGGAGGGACCACAACCCAGGAAAGGGCTCACAGCGCTGCTCCCCACACTAGGCTGGGCGGGGAGATGTGCTGGCTGTTTTTTTTTTTTTTTTTTGTCTTTTGTCTTTGTTGTTGTTGCTGCTGCTATTTCTTGGGCCGCTCCCACGGCATATGGAGGTTCCCAGGCTAGGGGTCGAATCGGAGCTGTAGCTGCTGGCCTACGCTAGAGCCACAGCAACGCGGGATCCGAACCGCGTCTGCAACCTACACCACAGCTCACGGCAACGCCGGATCGTTAACCCACTGAGCAAGGGCAGGGACCGAACCCGCAACCTCATGGTTCCTAGTCGGATTCGTTAACCACTGCGCCACGACGGGAACTCCGTGTGCTGGCTGTTTTGAGCTGATTGTGTTCAGAACCTTCTGTGTCTGCTGAGCTGCTAATTCCGGTGCCATCTGCCTGTGTTCCCAGCACCAAAGCCCCGGGATAAACAAGTTTTCTTCTGTAGTTTTTAAAGCAAGTTTCCTCAGGGAGTGAAGAGAGAGAGAGGGAGAGAGAGGAGGGAGGTGTCCGAATGTCCTGTCTCTGAAGAGGAGGTGCTGCCCAGCAGAGAAACGCAGGGACATCGGAGGGACTAGGATGTCATGCACACCTGCATCCGGTTGAGGGCACTATATGGGGCATGGTGGGCTGACAGGGATGAGTGGCCTGGAGAATGGCATTCCTATGAATCCCTGCCTCCCTCCACTAGACTGGGAGCTGCTTGGAGCCGAGCCATCTCATTCTCAATGCCCAGCCCAGGGCCTGGCACAGAGCAGGTATCAGTAAACACCTTGAATGAATGAATGAATGAACAGTGCTGCAGGGTAGGGATGAAGAAGAGGTCGAATGGGAAAGGATAGAAAGCCAAGTGACTGCTGTGTTAGAAGCTTTAATGAGTTACCTGGTGGAGAGGACCCTTTTAAGATGACTTCATGATGCCTGCCTCTTGGGATCAGGGTGGGCAGGACCCATGAGTTGTTTCTAACAATGGAATACAGCCAAGGTGATGGGATGTTATTTCTGAATCTGGCTACAAAAGACTGGCTTTCTTCTTGCTAGTCAACTTTTTCTATTCCTTTCTTGGCTTACATGCTTTGGTGAAGCAAGCTTGTATAGGAGATGCCCTCATGGCAAGGAACTGACAATAGCTTCAGTCCAACAGCCACTGGCAGCCTGGACCTGAGGCCCTCAGCCTTCAAGGAATAGTCCTGCCAATGGCAACATGAGCTTGGAAGCAGCTTCTTTCCCAGTTGAGCCTTTGGATAACACCTCAGTCTCAACTGACAACCTGATTGCAACCTAGTGTGAGCTGCTGAAGCAGAGGATCCAGCTAAGACATAAATGTCATCCAAAAACTCGCAAGGAACAGGAAAATCTAAAACTTGAAAGAATTACTCAAGTAGAAACCAAACCTTTCTCTCCATCACCTACAATTCACTTTAAGCTCCACCAGTTTACAATGGGGAGAAGACATGTGGATAATATCAATGCAAATCGTTTCGACAGCTACAGTCCTGTCATTTGCGTGGGGGTGTGTCTCGGGCAAGTGCAGATAAATATACTGTGACTGTCAGGTGGGAGCCGTTTAGGAAGTAGATGCTGGCAGCTTTTCCCTTTCCTGACTCCCATTTTTAAAGTGAAAGAGACATCAGAATGCTGATAAAGGCACCTCCAAAGGAAGACTTTGCACAGGCATGGGTCCTAGAACAGGTTGAAGGGGAGGTGCTTGGTGGAAGGGCCTAGAAGGCCAGGACAATAATGAAGCTTCAAGGGCACCATCACATCAATCCTCTGAGAGCGTCCTTCCCCCAGGGGACACTGGGGAAAGACAGCGTTGAGTTACTCCCGGCAGAGGGAGGGTAACGCGGGATCCCTGACGTGGGACTTGGGAACCAGAGTGCTGTGGCGGCTCACTCTGAGCCGGGGGCCACCCTCACCTCTGACCCTCAGGGTCCCCATCTGCAAATTCAAGGTGAGCTGGAGGATTTGTCACTCATGGAATCCAGGCCAGTAAGAACAAAAGCTCCCGATTCCATTGGTTTCCATCTCCCCCTTGAGGCACCATGGAGGGTGAGTGTCAGAAGTCATCCCAGGCCCCCTGGCAGCAGACATGGCCCCACCTGATGCCCTGAGCAGCTGGTGCAGCGAAAATTGCACAGGCTGTCACTGAAAGGCACCAGGTCAGGGTCAGCGCGGCTTCCTGTCAGCAGGGCCCCAGCTCACCTGAATTCATTCTGACTGCCTTCGCTGCCTGCAGGAGGTACCCATAGAGGTGCCAGGCTCTGAGCTGCCACTGTGGCTGTGCAAATGATGGGCTGAAGGGCGGGGAGGTGGGGATGGGGAATCCATGCTCCCTGGAGTCTCTCAGCCAAGACCTGGAGAGCCCTTTGTGTGTCCCAGCTGGATGGATACAGATAGAAATCCTGATAGATGGGGGCTGGCATGGGTCAAGTGCCGGCTACACTGCAGGGTCTGTGTTATCCATTTTCTGAGGACCACCTTATCTCATCTCCACATTGTCAAGCATCTGTGACAAGAAATGAAGCATCTTGCCTGGGATGGCACAGCAAGGAAGTGGCTAAGCCAGAATTTGAATAAAGAGCCTGGCCCTTTAGCGGCTCCATCTATGTCGTATCCCTTCCATGAGGGTCACCTCGACCAACCCAAGTTCTGCTTCTGTGCATTTCAGGGCAGGAGGCCACCTGGCCAGATCATGCGGTGAAGGCTCAGGGTTAGGTAAAGCACCCCAGATCCCAGGATCTCCCACTACCTCGAGTCCCCTGGGCTCACTGAGGCCCTTTGCCTGGTGAGCTGGCATGGGCCGGGTGACATGCCCCATGAGGAGGCCCGCTGGCCCGGCGAGACTGTCCCTTAGCCACCATTGCTTGCGCTGCCCACCCCACTCCTTCTGTAACCAGAGAGAACAACTTTGCAAAATCAGTCCACTCTGGATGAAGGAGAACCCGGAAGGCATTCCGGGACGGTCTGGGTGGCGTCCCTTTGTCCTGGGGATGGAAGGGTTGACCTTGTCCTGCATCCGCTATACCAGGAGGAGGGAGAGCAGGTGGGGGATGGAGCCCCCTCTCCTGGTGGAGACACTTCACAGATGAGGGAAGCCTGACCCGTTGTCAGGCAGCTTCACAGTATAGACAGCAGACAAAGAAGTGCTTTTAACACGTCAGCCTCTCAGGCACTCACTATTTATCTCAGAAAACGTAAGTGTTTTTCTTTCTGTCTTTTTTCCCCCTACTCTTTCTCTGCTATAAAATGCTGGGGGAGTAGCACAGTGAAAGATGAAGGGTTGACACGCTGGGAAAACTCATTTTTAGAGAATCTGATCAACTTCCATCAGTGGTGGTGCTCTGGCTGAGCAGAACCCAGTGGGCAGCAGGTTGGGACAGGTGGGCGCGGGTTGGATGGGGTGGGGGGGTGCGGGGCGGTGTGGCAGCGTCGGTGGGGGGTGGGGCAGAGCTGAAGGACATGAGGATGGGGGCTGGGCATCCTCCTGAAGAGGATGGGCTTCTTTAGGTCTGCAACAGATCTGCAAGCTTAGGGCGGGGGTTGGGAAAGTGGGTGGAACCACCCTTAAACCAGGTCAGGAGAGACCCCTGTGCTTTAGAAGTTCTCCCCTCACCTCCCCCACCCCCGCGCTCCTTCAAGCTCCACCCATGAGGTGAGGACTCTGCAGGGCCCAGGGAGGGGGATGGTGGCCCCCCTTTAACCTCACTCTGAGACCCCAAAATCCTTCGCCCAAATGGCCCTGAGCTTGGCTTGCCTCCAGGAGCCCACCTGCCCCTCTTGCCCAGGTCTGTGCTGCTGTGATGACCAAAAGGGTGCACTCCTTCCATTCATGCTTCAAGGGCATGAAGACACCCAGGCCTGAGGGCGGCTGAGGGGCAGCTTTCTCAGGGGGGGACAGGGTGGGGATGGGGGGACCATCACTGAGTCTATTAAACCCTCATCCTCCAGCAGTGTTGTGACAGCTCTGTCCCCCCAGGCAAGGACCTTGTGGCTCAGTTCGATTCTCTCTCCTCCCCAACATCTAACTTGGGCCTGGCTCCAGGTGGGGATGAGGTGAGGGCCTCTCGGGGCTCATCAGAGAGGGGCAGTGACTCCCCAGAGGACCCCCAGCAGTGGGGTGGACGAAAACCCCTGTGTCCAGGCTCCATCAGCTCAGTGCTGTCCAGGTCGAGCTCCGTACCCCATCAGAGAACCTCTGAGGATCCTCAGGGAGACCTGTGGCTGAGAACTAGCAAGAGATTGTTTCCAACGTTATCAGCACCGAGCAGTGCCCCCCACCCTTCCCAGAGCAGCTGCAACAGAAGTTCTCCAAGGAGCGGGGCTGGCACTGGGCAGCCCCCTGAATGTGGGGCTGAGGACCCGGCACTGTGCCTATCTGCGGGGTGGGCTCGCTACTGCATTTCTCAGAGGCTCCCTTCTCTCCTGGGAGCTGCAGCAGCCTCCACCTGCCAGCCTGGGGTCCGTCCTTCCCACCTGCTCCCTGCCCACGGCCACAGGGAAGCTGAGGAGGTTCAGCTTCCAGGCTAGACCCTGGGTCATCTGTGCACTCAGGGCTTCAGATGCCTGCAAGTTCTTTGTCAGGTGAAAATACAGAAGCAGGAGTTCCCATTGTGGCTCTGCAGAAGTGAATCCAACTGGTATCCGTGAGGCCTTGCTCAGTGAGTTAAGGATCTAGCATTGCCATGGGTTGTGGTATAGGTTGCAGGATCCCCAGTTGCTGTGGCTGTGGCATAGGCTGGCACCTACAGCTCTGATTCAACCCCTGGCCTGGGAACTTCCATGTGCTGCAGGTGCGGCCCTAAAAAACAAACAAACAAACAAAAGAAAAGACAGAATCAGTTACTCACTTTATTGGCCATGGCGGTGTTTTAAGTCAGCACTATTATTGAACCACTCGCCCATCTATTCCCTCCCAGCACAAGCACAGGGGTTCCACTGCAAGGGAAGGGGTGGGATGAGGAAGCTTGAAGGGTCTGGAACAGACCAGGATGGCTCAGCCCTGCTGCACCTGGCGGACCCTAGTTTCCCAGAGTCCCACTCTCCTCATCTGAAGGATGGAGCTAAGAGCCCCTGCTCACAGGTTGAGTGGAGATTTAAATGTGTTGCCATGGCCATGGGCCCCGATACTCATATGCACCTGTCTTGCCTGCTCTGTGCCCCGGAGACCGACCTGGAGGGGCAGCACTACAGGGCCCTGTGCCTCCTGGGCCCCTGGTTTCTACTGGGTCCTGGAAGCAGCCGAGGAGACAGCGGCAGGAGGAGAGAGGTCAGGTGTTCGCTCCCCAGCTCCTCAGGCTGAGCCATGGTTGGCAGTGGCTGCTTTTCTCCCTTGCGGCCCCAGATCCACGGGGCAGCCCCTCTCCGGGGGCTGCGGCTCTCTCTGGGGTCTGGGAACCTCTCCCTCCTTTGCCCCTTCAGGACCAGGATGGACAGAGCTCCCCAGGTGCCCCACCATCCCCTGCTGGTTTCCTGTATCCTGCCCACACCTTAGTGATCGCCCCTCCATTAAACTCTTCAATTACTTCTTTTGTGTCTCTTCCCTGCTGAGAAACTGACAAATAGCTCAAGAAAAGAGTTTGGGTTTTCTCTGCAGTCTGGGAAGAATGGGGTGGGGGCATGAGTGGGCGCCAGGAGCCACTCCGAGTCCTGGGTAAGAGCTGCCTGGAGCAGGGACATCAGGAAACCAATACATTCCTGCAATTCTGAGCATCCTGCCTCTCTACAGGGCACCAAATTCAGGCACTAAACCAGCAGCCATAATCCTCTCTTTCTCGCCATCTAATTGCTTCAGCACCTCCTCACCCCAATAATGTGGGGAGGGTCCCGGGGCAGCACAGTGAGGCACCCCTTCTAATGAGTCCTGGCCCGTGTGCCCCTCCCTTGAGCCCCTGGGGTCAGGAGGTGGGTGGGAGTGGGGAGCACCTCCTGGTGTGAAAGCCAGGAAATTCAGGGCTCTTTTCACAATGGACTGATTTTGTGTTTAGAAGGAATTAACTAGCCATGGGGCTCTGGGCAAGCTGCTTAACCTCCGTGAGCCTTACTTTCCTCATCTGGGAAATGGGTGAACAGCTGCATCACAGGGCTGGAGTGAGCCCTGAGGGAGGCAACCCATGTCAGGGCCAGGTGCTGTGCCTGGCCCTCAGCAGGGGCTCCATGTGTGTCACCTGCCCCCATGGCAGAGAGGGTGGCACAGATGTTGCTCCTAGAACCCAGAGCCCTGTCATTCTGCTCTCAACCTTCCCATATCTGCCTTTGACCCCATCTGGACAGTCAAGGCATTGGCTGAATGGTCACCAAGGCCCTTTTCAGCTTGCACAGTGGGAGGGGGTGTTTATTTCTTTACTGAGCAAGAGCCCATAGCCCCAGCACTCCCCGCTGCAGCCCCAGCCTCGGGAGCCTGATGGGGACGCTCAGGAGACCCTGACACCTCCCTGCTGAGCATCTACAGCTGCAGGTGGAGTAGGGACTCCCCGCTGAGTAGGGACCTGCTGTGTCCCAGCCCTGGGCTCACAGGAGGGCCCTCTTCCCACTGAGGCCATGTGTCTGTCCGCAGGAAGGAGTCAGGAACCGCAGACCCTGGACCCCCAGGCCCCCCTGGAGCAGGTCGCTCACCTGGAGATTCAGGAATAGACACCCTGGGTGTGAGCGCTGGGCGGTGGCGGCTCTGGCTCTGCAGCCTGTCAGCACTGGGAATAATTAGAATCCTAAAAAAAGCCTCATTATTTCTCCCAGGGCCGAGGCACCCTTTAAAAAGGGATGTTTCCTGCCAGATCGTGCCCTGAAGATGCGTTTGTCACAGGCTATTGTGTAAATCCGTGTTTGGCCCATTTGCAAAGATGTGATTTATCCACTTGACTGGCCTTAACCCTCCTTCTCCAAAGCCTCCAATGCGGCCGTTATTAGGAGCCCAGACAGGAGGCATGACACAAGACGGGGTGAGGCTGGTGAAGTCACCCCCTGGGTTCTGAGCCCCTCCTGCTGCCCAGGAGAACCAGAGGGGAGGGGGTCACAGGAACTGCAGACACTTCAGGACACACATTGGTGCTCAAGGAGACCCTGAGATAAAGACCCAATATCAGGTTGACTCATGGTCACCAGGCTTATTGAGGCCCTACTATGAGTCAGCTACATGGCAGTGGGGGTGCAGCACGGAACAAATGAGGTCGCTGCCCCAGAAGCCGACCTCTGGAGCAGGGAGGCAGGAAGGAACAGGTAACCAATCAGCAACAAGAGCATCCCAGGTGGGAAGAGGTGCTGGGAAGAAAGTAAACAGGGTGACATGACAGCTTCTGGCTCTGGGGCAGGGGATAGACAGTGACAACCTTAGACTGTGGCGACAAGGAAGGCATCTTTGAGAAGGGGACCTCTGAGCTGAGACCTGAGGGATAAAGAGGAACAGGCTCTGCTGCACCTGTCAGAGCAAATGACCCACCAGGCGGGGGCCCCAGCTCTGAGGGGTGACAGCCTCTATGGGAGCCCTGGTGACAGAGCGGCTAGCTCCACCTGGTGGGACCGCGGAAGACCTCAGCCAGGTGACAGCGTGCTATTCCCTGGTCTGTGCTGAGCATTTCAGCAGGTGGGGAGAGTGAGAGCTTTCCAGATGAGAGATAGAGACAGAAAGGCTTGGACCCTGGCAGGCACCACATGGCAGGACAGCCAGAGCTTAGGGGAACCGACTCTTTCCAGAGGCAAGGAGACCCACTGTTTAAGCAAAAGACAAGCTGCCGTCTTTGGAGGCCCTGCAGCTTCTGAGGCCTCTGCCGGCACTAAAATGCTTCAAGCTGCAAAGTCAGCTTGGGCTTTTGATGAGGGAAAGTTCAGACTTGTTCCATTTGGCTGCATCTGTTTGGGATTTTTTTGTTTGGTTGGGTTTGTTTTTTTTTTTTTTTTTTTTTTTTTTTGCTTTTTAGGGCCACACCCACAGCGTATGGAGGTTCCCAGGCTGGGGGGCCAATCAGAGGTACTGCTGCCGGCCTATACCACAGCCACTCGGGATCTGAGCTGCCTCTGCAATATATACCACAGCTCAGGTGGGATTCTTAACCCACTGAGCCAGGCCAGGGATTGAACCTGCATCATCATGGATTCCTAGTCAGGTTTGTTAACCACGGAGCCAGGAAGGGAACTCCTGGCTGCCTCTCTTTTTGGTTTCCCATCCTCACCCCAAGCATCCAGAGGTGAGAAGTGGGAGATGGGAGGTATCCCTGGTCCAGAATTGTCTGCACAAATGTAGATCTGTGTGATTGGACCCGCGAGTCCTGGGTCCTGGGGGTGGGGGTGGTCAGGGGAAGGTCACAGAGACCAGGGCTGGTGGGGAAGACTCAAGCACTACCAAGGCTCCCTCACGTGAGGACCTCACACAGATGGACACAGCCAAGGGCAGGGACCTCCCTCGTCCTCCAAACCCCTCCGCTTAGTTCTGACACCTACCGGGAGTGCCAGCAGCACCCGACCTCCCGCTGCTCCCACCCAGCACTCCGGGGAGCAGCCCAGAAGGCCAGTGCCAAAGAACCGCTCCCAACCAGGACAGCCTCCTTCCCTTCTATTTCAGATCAGCCCAGCCAGGCTTCTGCTGAGGAGCAATAGACTTTCATTTCTCTCCAGGGCTCCCTAAATTGGTAAGACCCCATGACAGTCCCAGCAGGCGACAGAGGGAAAAGTTTGCCGGAATTGCAGGTCCTTTGATGGAGCAAGTCTGCCTAATAAGTAAGAGAGAGGTGCCTCAGCTTCCTGAGAACTATGCTGGGTGTTGAAGGTGTCCCAGTTCCCCCAGCAAAGCAGAGCTTCTGAGGGTGCCGGCTGAGGTGAGGAAATGCCTTTACTTAAAGATGAGTCAGGAAGGCAAGAGGGCTGGGGCGAGAGAGGCTGGAGGTGTCATGGATGGGGGGTTAGTTGCAGGGAGGGGGCCTGCTTCAGGGAAGGAGGAAATTGGTGCCCTATCCCCAGAGCCCCCTCAGTGCCAAGTGCCTTCTGTTCAGGATCTCGTTTCACCCCCTAATGACCCAATGTGGTGGATCCTCTCATTGCAGCCCCATTGGACAGATGAGAAAACCGAGGTGCAGGTAAGTCTAGCACTTACCTGACATCTCCATTGGGGAGGCCTGAACTCTGGCCTGTCGGACCCAAGCACTCATGCTTTTCACCTCTCTGCTCACCGGGTGGGAATCAGGGGTGTTTAGTCTAGAAGATCCTAGAGTTTTGGTCCCAAAGCTGTGCATTGTGGAATGACAGTCCAGAAGAACTGAGTTTGATTCTAGCTCATTTCCTGCTCTGGAAAAATGGAGATAACGATTTCATCAGGTCATGGTCCTGATGAAAGGACAGATGCACAAAATAGATGCTCAGTGAATTTGTTTGGTTTTGTTTTGTTAGGGCCGCACCCACGGCGTGTGGAAGTTCCCAGGCTAGGGGTCAAATTGGAGCTGCAGCTGCTGGCCTCCACCACAGCCACAGCAACATGGGGTCCAAGCCTCCTCTGTGACCTACCCACCACTCACAGCAACAGTGGACCCTTAACCTACAGAGAGAGACCAGGGACTGAACCCAAATCCTCGTCGGATTTGTTTCTGCTGTGCCACAATGAGAACTCCCAATGCTTGGTGAATTTTGAGTGTCACCCGCAATAATGCATACACACTGCTCTAAGAAACCAAGCACAGATGGTATAATGGTTCCAGTGCAACAGAAGTTGTATGTAAACCCCAAACAGCTGTCCTTGAATGATGGGGGTCATGAGAGGGCAGGAGGCTGGGTCTGGGACAGCTCCTCAGTGGAGGTTGCCTGGCTAGCCTACACTCTCTATTGCCTTCTTGCTTTGCACACTTCTATGAAGCAGGCTGCTCTGTGGGAGAGGCTCCCAGGGGCAGGAACAGAGGGCAGGCAGTTCTCTGCCAGTTTCAGGCTGGCAAAAAATATAGAGAGATTGTGGGAGTTTCTCAAAGGCCTGAAGTAGAAGCATCACCTATCACGTCTGCTCACATCCTATTGTCTGGAAGTCAGCACACGGTCCCACCTACCTGCAGAGGAGGCTGGCAGAGGTAGCCTTTCTGAATGCCCAGGAAGAAGAAACATATTTGGTGAATAGCTGGACAATCTCTGCCACACCTGGAGAGGTGAAACTATGTTCCAGGAGACACAGCAGTGGAGCTCTCCTTAGAGCCCAGGCTCCCAAGGTTGCACCCTCGGGACTTATAGAGGCCCCAGGCTCTCCCCTCTATAAGTCACAGAGTGTGGCAGAGTCACAGGACTGGCCACAGGGACCTGAGACAAGGTCACCCTGAGCAGGTAAGGAGATGGTCAACTCCTTGCTTCTGCTCCCTGCAGGAATCATGGGTGGGGGCAGAGAGCTACAACTCCAGGGCTCTGGGCTGTGAACTTGGTCCAAATGTATAGTTGGCTTCAGGGCCCCCTTGAGGTCAGTTCCTTAATTTGTCAATAAGTCTGCAGTGAGAGGACTGGTCACATGGGGTCATTTGAGTGAGATCTTTGATGACCTCATAGTTTCCCCTCCCTTTCCTCTCTGGGTTCTGCTCCCCAGCTGGGAAGATCTGATATAGTCAAGCTACAAGTACTTTGGATGATGTTGGTTCAAAAGGTACCTCCTCCCCAAGGATGTTCCTGAGCAACAGGACGTCTGGGAGAGGAAAGACAATCATGTAGGTCACCGATTTCAAATCCCTCCCATCAGACAGAGGAGGACAGTGACACCCAGAGATGGCATGCTTCATAAGTATCTAGGACAACAACCCTGAAATCCACCTCTAGGAATTTAACCCTTAGACGTAACCAAAGCCACACACGGAAAACATTTCATATAGGAAGTTACTTATAATAACTGAAAACTAGATAGAATTTACACACAGGAGTTAGGTAAAATTATTTATGGTACATTCATTCAATGGGAAACTCAGTAATTCCACAATTCAAAAAAATTGTGCTGGAATTCCCGTCATGGCTCAGTGGTTGACAAACCTGACTAGCATCCATGAGGATGTGGGTTTGATCCCTGACCTCACTCAGTGGGTTAAGGATTTGGCATTGCCATGAGCTGTGGTATAGGTCACAGACACAGCTCCAATCCCACATTGCTGTGGCTGTGGCAAAGGCTGGCAACTGCAGCTCTGATTCAACCCCTAGCCTGGGAACTTCCATATGCCATGAGTGCAGCCCTAAAAAGACCAAAAAAAAAAAAATGTGCAGAAGATGTAAAATGGCACAAGAAGGATTTTATGACACAGTAAATGTAAACAGAAAATTATAGAACAGAATGCACAGCATACTTTTCTTTTGGGGAGAAAAATATAAACATATATAAACACTTATGTTTATAAAACCAATATTTGACAGAGTTTATTTTTGGTGGTAGTTATTATGGGTGATTTTTCTCTTTTTCTTTTTGCCTGTCTGCATTATCTACAACGAACATGTATAATTTTTATAAGAGAAATTATTCATAATATAAGGGTTGATATTTTTTTGTTCCTAAGACTGGATGATGTCTAAAGACAAAGAGATTCTGACCTTTTGTGACTCTCAATATTAGACACCAAAAGATATGAAAATGAGCTGAGATCTCCCTGAGGGCAAGAGCAGGACCTCTTTTGCCTTTAAGATCCTATAGCATTAGTTGTTGATTTTAAAATGTTTTAGATTGCAGCTTTCTTATTGTTGTTATCCAGTTTTACCCTCCTGAAGAACAAAGACATCATCTTGATTGATTTGAGTCCCTATGAAACATTTCAAACACACTGCATCAGCTAGCTAATGCTGTGTAACAAAGAGCCACAAAATCTAAATGACATACAATAATAAGCATGTACTCCACACACATTTGCAGATCACTAAGCAGTTTGAGGTTGCAGGTTTTGAAAGCAGGTCTATTCTATTCTCAAGGCAATGGCAGAGGCACAAGAAGGCATGTGGGAACATGCAAAGCTTCTTAAGGCCTAGATGCAGAGCTTGCAACCATCACTTCTGCCCACATTCCATTGGCCAAAAGAAGTCATGATCCAAATCTAATATCAAGAGGCCCTGAGATCCACTCTGACTCCCATAGGATGACCAGAACAGTCATGTGGCCAAGTGCATGGATATAGGAAAGGGTGAAGAACAGGGACCAGTAATTTATTTTATTTTATTTTTATTTTTTTGCTTTTTTTTTTAGGGCCACACCTGCAGCACATGGAGGTTTCCAGGCTAAGGGTCAAAAAGGAGCTACAGGGAGTTCCCGTCGTGGCGCAGTGGTTAACGAATCCGACTAGGAACCATGAGGTTGCGGGTTCGGTCCCTGCCCTTGCTCAGTGGGTTAACGATCCAGCGTTGCCGTGAGCTGTGGTGTAGGTTGCAGACACGGCTCAGATCCCGCGTTGCTGTGGCTCTGGCGTAGGCCGGTGGCTACAGCTCCGATTCAACCCCTAGCCTGGGAACCTCCATATGCCGCGGGAGCGGCCCAAGAAATAGCAACAACAACGACAAAAGACAAAAAAAGACAAAAAAAACCCTCAAAAAAAAAAAAAAAGGAGCTACAGCTGCCAGCCTACACCACAGCCATAGCAATGCAGGATCTGAGCTGTGTCTGTGAACTACACCACAGCTCACGGCAATGCTGGAACCCCAACCCACTGAGCGAGGCCAGGGATCAAACCTGCAACCTCATGGTTACTAGTTGGATTCATTTCCGCTGAGCCGTGACAGGATCTCCAAGGGCACAGTAATTGATTGATTGACTGATTGATTGATTGTCTCTTAGGGCTGCACTCACGGCATATGAAAGCTCCCAGGCTAGGGGTCGAATCAGAGCTGTAGCTGCTGGCCTACACCACAGCAATAGCAACCCAGGATCTGAGCTGTGTCTATGACCTATATCACAGCTCACGGCAACAGCAGATCCTTGACCCACTGAGTGAGGCCAGGGAACAAACACATGTACTTGTGGATACTAGTCGGGTTCCTTACTGCTGAGCCACGATGGGACCGACCGGTAATTTAATCTGACATCCTCCATCCACAAATGATTGCTTTGGTCAAGTCATAGTGTGAATTGGCTGAACATACTAGGTATACTTAAAAATAACATTATTCCTCCACCAATTTTCAAAGTAATTCTTTACAAATTATAATACACCTGAAAGGGAAGTTAAAATTACCATAATTCCATTACCCACAGATGGCCTGTTAAGATTTTGTTAAATTTCCTTGCAGGATACACATCCCTTTGAGCATTCCAATAAGCATAGGTATATATTTAACAAAAGTCGCATCACATTTTATTTGGTTTTATATCCTGCCTCTTTCACCTAATCACATTTTTGAGCTTTTAATTGCATTTTTAAATATTCTTAAAAGCAGGTGTTTCATAGACGTACAATAATTTACTCTGCAGATGCAGCATAATTTATCTAGACAATCCCCTATGGTCAGATGTTCAAGATTTTTCAGGGTTTGTCCCATTGCCAAAAAACGCTGTAATGAACGTCTCAGAAAACGGTAAAAGTCTACAGACATGGTGTAGGTTCTTATGCCTGGCTCTGTACTAAGTGCTTTCCACACATGACCTCATGCAAGCCTCAAGCTTCCCACTCCAGGAGGTACTGTTACTGTCTCCATTTACAGATGAGCAAACCAGGGCTCAGCGACAATAGCGACTTGCTCAGAGTCACCCAGCAGCTGTTTGGTGGAGTCAAGACGAAAACTCAGATCTGATTGATTTCAAAGGCCATGGTCTTAATCACTCAGCTAACCTTCCTTTCTATAGCCCTTCCTGACTCTTGTTTTACGATTCATTTCCAGAGGGAAATTAATAAGTTTGCACATTTTAATGCTCTCAATACACCATCCAGAAAGGAGGTGCCAATTCAAACAATGGCCTATGCACTCACAATGTTAGCTGTGTATTGGCTCTGTCGTAGGGGCTGAAGAGACCACATGAACCCCTCCTGGGTGTAAGGTTTGCTGAGGGAGAAATAGACAAGGCCAGGTTAGTAAAGCAGGAGAGATTTATTAAGGCATCAGAGGGACATGGGCTGAGCTTGAGATGGCACCAGCTCTGACTGTGTGGAGATGCTAGGCTTATAAAGGATCTGTGGCTGGAGTTCATGGTGGGAACTTGTGGCAGGCACAATGATGAAGGAGGAGGGGAAGGTCAAGGGAGGGGTAGGCGGTTGTCCCAGGACAGAAGGCAGTTAATCCTTGGAGGTGGTTAATCTCTGCAGGCAGTTGTTTTCTGCAGACCAGTGATTCTTGCTGCCCAACTTGAGCCTCCACATTCCAGGAAAGGGTGTGGAGATCTAGCCATGACCATGTGCATATCCACGTCTGCAGCAGGTCACCAGGGTGAATGGCCACATTCAGGGGCTGGGGGTCTGTCTCCACCCTCCTGGGAATTTATCCCTGGGCTCATGGAGTTCCTACTCCCAGGGTGGGGGAAGGGGACAGGCACTAAAGAGAGAATATTATGAATTCAGGGGAATAAACAAAGCTGAAGGGTGTGGCGGTGACCTGGGCGGTCCTTAGGACACGGTAGAGAGGAGTAGGATTATCCTGGAGGACTTCTCCCAGGAGGTGACCTGGGGCTGAGCTTTGAATGACCAGAGGGGAAATTTGAGGAAGAGGTCCTAGGCAGGAGATACAGCAAATGCCGCCTTACCGCAGTGGGACCAAACTCAGCAGTTAGGGGAACAGGGAGCTTGGGGCAAGTGGTGAGTGTGGGGGGAGAGGGCTGCAAAGGGCAGAGAAGGCAGGGCGAGAGGGGAGGCCTGGCAGACTGTGCAGCAGAGGAGATTAAGTTTTATCCGAAGTTCAGGAGGAAGACCTGGATGGTAGCCAACCCAGGGTCATGGGTCTGAAAATTATACCACATGGCGCCTTCTCTTCAAGCAAACGACATAGAATTCCGAATTGCAATTAGGTATGCAATTGAATATTTATTTAGAGTGCACAAAGAAAGCACAATAAATTGTAGATTTCAAAAAGCAGGCAATTACCCAAAAAAACATCTCAACTTATTACGCGGCACCTCAGCCCTCCTTCCTGGCTTCCTCTCTCCCCTGAGTTGTGTGGGCTGCGTTCTCTCTATTCACATCCTCCTAAGAGAATGTTTTTGTAACATCACCCTCCGTGGAGGGAATAGAAAGTTAAATCAGGCTTTCCTCCCGCAGAGCCTCCTCATCACGGTTTTCTACATGGATCGGGCTGAAGTGGTTTTCACCCTCGCAATTCATCACAGATCATGTCATGCAAATACTCAGGACTGTTGTCAAATTTGGGACGCCTCCTGTCAAGGTTCTTTTATATCTGAGCAGTAAAGATTTCAGGACATAGTAAGTTTTCCTTGCAGCTGCTAATCCTAATTAATCTTACAATTGACAATGCTCATTAATCACCTTGCTTGGGGCCCAACCGGGGCCTTAGGAGGGCTCTGGAGAGTGAGGGTCCCTGGAGCGTCAGCTTCTTTAGCTTTTGGTAAAGCTGCCTTTGTCTGGAGGGTTCTCCTAGAAGAGGGAGATGGTGAAGCAGTGGGGATGCTGCTGAGCAGAGAGCAGCAGATGCTGGAGGCAGGGGGGAGGCAGGGAAGAAGCAGGGCGCTGGTGACGGGCTTAGTGGGGACTCCAGGCACATAGGCGGTGGGGGGAGATTCTGGGATTGTTTGGGATATGCAGACCTGGGGAGGGAGAAGGGGCGCCTCAAGGATGGTCGGGATCAGTTCCGTTGCCTGATTTCTCTCTTTGCCCCATGTTCTCTGGGGGCGGAGCCTAGGCAGATCTCCCTCCTCCCAGATCACTGCCCCTCACACACACCTCAAGCCTCATCCCCCACCATGGTGAGGACAGATGAAGGAGCAGACAGAGATGTCATTCTGACTCATGACACATGATGAGGTGCCCAGCAGGTGAGCGCAGGTTGGTCCCCTAATGGGCTCCGTGGGGACTCAGGGGAAGCCAGGCCACAGTGGAGACAGAGGAGACGTCGCTCTGCTCAGGAGGCAGGGAAGATGCTGCCGGCAGCACAGGGATCAAGGCCTTCGATGGTCATACCCGGCAGTCGGCCGGCCATTGCTCCCGCCAACTGCAGATGGACAGACGCAGGCCTGAGCATTTGGAAATGCATTTGATGGCCGTGGAGAAACTCCACCTCTCACTCTGGAGCTGGGAAATAAAAGCATTTTCATTAGGCCAATCTGTTGCCTTAAAAAGGACTAAGAGCTCGGTAAATTGCCTGAGTGGAGGGTGGGTGTCACTGCATTGGGCCAGAAGTTAGGGGTCATCACTGTCCGTGAGCGGCCTCTGCCAGCTTTGAAGACACTGCTCTTCCCCCTTGGACCTCTCAGCCAGGACCACCTGGTACCTGAAGCCCACCCACCCACAAAACCCAAGCAGCCTGGACTGGGCATAGGGTATGGCGATGAAGCTGGCTCAGGACCAGGGATGGGAGGGGCCCTGGGTGAGGGAGATATCCCTGAGCGACGTGGCTAATGTTCATTTTGGTCTAAATTAGGATGGAAACTCAATGAAAACAGCAAAGGCAGGAATAAAATATTGGAGGGAAAAACTCCACCATCCACAGTAGGACTAGAACCAAGGGTTGGGCTTGGAGGATGCAGGGGGTGCAGGCAGTACTACAATTTTAAATTGGGAGGAAAGGCTGTGCCTCATTGAGAAGGTGATTGTTATGGGTTAAATTGTGCCTCTATCCCCCACCAATTCATATTCATGTTGAAACCCTAACCCGCCATCCCTCAGAATGTGACCTTTTTTAAAGATAGGGTCCTTTCAGAGATAATTAAGTTAAAATGCGGTCATTTTGATGAGCCTTACATAAATCAGGATGTGAGACAGACACACAGGAGGAGCAGGACATGTGAAGATGCAGACAGGGATGAGAGTAATGCAGCCACCAGCCAAAGAACACCAAATACTGCCAGAAAACCCCTAGAAGGGAGAGGCATGGAATAGATATCCCTCATATTGTTGCCGAAACTTGGCCTCTGTCTGCTATTGCCAAATAGAAATGTGGAGGCAGAGTTTTGGGTGAAGGAGAAGAAGATAGCTTTATTGCGTTGCCAGGCAAAGGGCGCCCCAGCAGGCTAGTGCCCTAAGACCAGGTCCCTCTTGGAAGAGATTAGGAGGTGGTTTTATAATTTGGGGAGTGGAAAATAGGGCCACAGATAAGGATCTGCATAGAGGCAAGCTTGCATTGTCTTCCAAAGCTGGTGTTTAGTGGTTCTGGTGGTCCTCTTTCTTCCTGGAATGAAGAATGCTTCATCAAGTAGTTCCTCCATTTGTGGGGTTTTAGTTCTGCAGAAAGGCTCAAAGATATTGTTATGTACACTCCTTGAGGACAGACCAGGACCCTGCCCCAAGGCTGCACTATTGTCTCTTGAGGACAGCTCCTCCCTGGTCTCTGCATCCCCTCCCTTCCCTGATTAGCAACTGCCCTTTGGAACTCAGGGAAGGTCAGGGAGGCTGAAGATTATTCCCTAAAAACAAGAAATGGAGGATGCGGAAAGGCTTGTGTGTCCAGGAGCCTCACAGAGCTCTGCTCAGTAATAATATGCCTCAGGAGGAACCAACTCTGCCAACACTTTGATCTTGGACTTCTCACCTCCAGAAGTGTGAGACAGGACATGTCTATTGTTTAAGCTGCCCAATCTGTGGTACTCTCAAGCAGCCCTAGCTAACTGATACAATGACATTGGATGAAAGACTTGAAGGAGCTGAGGAAGTTGGCCAGGCAGATACTAGGAAAGAACATTCCAGGCTAAAGGAACAACCGGGGCAACAACAGAGAGAACAGGTAGACAGTGATGAAGGATAATTGCAGAGGCAAGTCAGGAGTGCAGACCAGGAGGGCTTCAGGGACCCCTGGACACATTTGGATTCTATGCTGAGTGCATTTGGGAGACACAACAGGGCCTGGACCTCGCCGTTTTACAGGCCCATTCTGCCTACTGGGTAGAGAAGAGCACAGGTGTAGGGGGCCAGGTAGGTTATGGCAATGATGCAGGTGAGAAATGATGGAGGGGCAGTGCAGGTAGTGAGGAGAGTTAGATTCTGGATCCATGGTTGGCTGGGAGAGGAGTACAAGGAGTCAGGGATGATTGCAAAGCTTTGGTCCAACCTACTTCAGGATGGAGTGGTTCACTGGGCAGGAAAGATGAAACCTAAGGTGTACCGTCCCTGAAAGGCCCTGCAGTGACATAAAGATTGGAGAGAGGGCAGGTGAGTTTATGGACCAGGCCACAAAGAGCTGAGTTCTCTAACCCAGCGTGGAAGGGTCATGACTCGAGAAGACAGCAAGCTGACAAGCCATTGACTTTCTCCACCCTGGGTCCTTTGGCTATGACAGTCCAAGGGAAAGAAACACGAAGGGGGGAATAGGAAAGATACCTGGGCCACAGCTCACAGAGACAGATGTAAGCACCTTTGCTCAGAGCACAGGGAGAGAACTCTCCCAGGGCAAAGGGGATGATGCATTGGCTGTGAAGGTGTTTGAGATGGTGAACCCAAGTGGGATTTAAGGACCACCCAGATCACTGCCCCACCCATCTCCCCAACAAATGGGTACCCCACTGAGATAAGGCATAACCAGTAACATACAGACAGGAAGAGCCTCCTGCTAACAAGAGGAAATGTGTGCTTGAGCAAAAGATGGAAGAACTTGCCTCTGAAGAGGAATTACCCAAGATCTAGGAGCAGAATGACTAAGTACAAAACAACATTAAAAGAAAAGTGTGAGACTCCAAGAAGAATTATCCATGGAAGTCCTACAATGAGAGAAGAAAAATGAGCTGGTCTCCCTCTTAGGAGAGAAATGAAAGAAATGAAAACATTACCAAGACGAATGTTGCATAAAAACCAACTACAAAGATGATCAATCATTACTGGAGATTCTATCAGGGAAATGGAGAATCTGCTTCAGGAAATCACTCAAGTCAAAGTGGAAGAGAACAAAGCCATGATAACAGATACAACGAGGATGACAGACATGGGAGAGAGAGCAAGAAAATCTGGTATATGATAATGTCGTTGAAGAACAGAACAAACATACATACAGTTTTCAAAGAAAGATATTATATTATACTATATTAAGTTATTTTTCCTGAGGTTCCCATTGTGACTTAGTGGGTTAAGAACCCAACTAGTATGCATGAGGATTCAGGTTCAATCCCTGGCCTCACTCAGTGGGCTAAGGATCCAGCATTGCTGCAAACTGCAGTGTAGGTCTCAGATGCTGCTCGGATCTGGCATTGCTGCAGCTTTGATTTGACCCCTCGCCTGGGAACTTCCAGATGCCACAGGTGCAGTCTTAAAAAAAAAAAAAAAGAAAATGAAAGTTACATTTCCTGGGCATCCTCTTTGTGTCTAGGACCTGGGTACACAGTTTAGAGTCCCAGTTACCTTTGTGCCAGCTATAGGCAAAGAAGGCAGATGATTTAACAAAAATAAGAGAAACAGGATAAATACAAAAAAAAAAAAAAGAGGTTCTTCTAGAGGGTGGACTATGTTTTATTGAATCATGTGTAAGACACTTCATTGTTGTGTGAGTGTGTGTGTGTGTGTGTGTGTGTGTGTGCGCGCCATCAGAAGGTTGGGACTGAGGTGTTCGTGATCAGCAAATGATGGAGCCAGAATTCAAGAGCTACATGTGTCTGCTTCCTAGTTCACCCTCCTTCTCCTTGAACATGCTATGTCTCCAGTCTCAGATCACATCTGTAAGGAAAACACCAGCAATGATAAATCCTGAGTGTCTTGGCATGAGGGTTCATTATGAGGGGTCTGGTCTTCCTGGGGCTGAGGAAGAGGACATGACTGGCACCCATGGGGCGAGCACAGGTGTGCAAAGACTTTATCTAGGGATGGTTTCCATACCCAGGCAGGTGGGGCTTGGAAGAATAGTAAGCACACTCATCAGGCAAAATCACAATCTGAGGTACAGGCTTTTTGCAAGGTAATAGTGGAACACCCATCAAACCATGGGCTGGGGGCCAGGATATTCTACGAAATCAGGACCATAGGACAGCGGGAGAGGCCAGCAGTAGAGAGGGGACAAGCTCCAGAGAAAAAGGGGAAAGAGGTTTCCTGAAGAAAGACCATCTGAAGACCATTCTGTGCTGCTCAGAGGAGAGATGTAGGCTTCTACCTCTGCTTTAAGGTGGCCAGAGGGGTTTGGCCACCCTGCTCATGCCATCTATTGTAGCTAGAGACACAGGGTATATGATGTAGGAATGACTGCCTTGGAGTTTTAACACCTAATAATTCTTTGAGTTCACCATTGGGTCCCTTAGTGTTTATCCTAATCTCTCATGAGCTTTTTTTGTGGCATTAAGTTACACCTCATTCCTTGCGCTGGCTTTGCCTGATGCTCAAGCCTCCTCTCGTGGAGTCTGCATCCTGGATTTCTGCTCATTACTAGGCTGAGAAGGAGGAGTTGAGGAAAGTACTTTGAAGGTCGCCTTCAGAGTAGACTCGGGGAAAGAGATAGACACTGAACGGGGAGATGGAGAGGTGAGGGCTGGATGAGTAGGGGCACAGAAGCCAGGGAAGGGGGTTAAAAGGATGCCTTGAGTTGTGCAAGACTGTGGTGATGAGAGGATTTGGTGATGAGAATGGAACTGAGAAGGCAGTGTGGGCAGCGCTGTGGGCTCAGAAGGCAATTTGTAAGAGGTTCAGAGGCAGTGGAGGATGAATAAGTACAACTTTCCCGCAGCCACAGCCCCAGCAGTCCTGCATCAGCCTTCCACCACCAACCCACCCCCACCTGCGTGTCTCAGACCACCTGCTCCAGGGGGAAATGCATGACCCCTCCCTTTGCCTTTCTAGCATACCCTTCTTTGCCCCTGTGCATTGGGCTTTCATTCTGGAACACTCAAACCCTGTATTATAATCCAGAATCTTAGTATTGGAAGAGAGCCTAGAAATCACTCAGTGGTCAACTCTTTCACCACCTTTAAAGAAACTGAGGCCAGAGAAGAACATGACATGTACAAGATAGCATGGCAAGAAAACGATGTCTGTCATCTATCTTATAATACTGCTGTATGACCAACCAACCCAAACTCTGAGGCTTAAACAACATTTATTTTGACCGATGTTTGTGGTTTGGCAGCTATGGTTTTGCCAGTCTTGGTTGGGCTGGGCTAGACTTGGCTCCAGACCTGGGGTTTGACTTATGCCCACTCCGTGAGTTTCTCATTCCTCTGCTATCAGTGGGATAGACTGGGCATCATCTTTTCATGTGGTCAGCAGAAGCACAGGAGGCCAAGCTCAGCCATACACATCGAAAACCTTTGCCTGCATCACCTCTGCCAACAGCCCATTGAACAAAACAAGACCCATGGCTCAGCCCAAGGTCAAGGGGCTGTTACACAATGTTATAAACTATGTTAAGACACAAAGAACTTCTAAAACAACCAGATGAATGTGCTCACTACCCAGAGAGCCGTCCACAAAGAAGATTAAAATAGCCAGTAAACCGATGAGACGATGTTTAATTTCTCCACCGATCAAAGAAATGCATATTCGAAGAGAGGTTTGTTTTCCACTCACCAGGTAGGTAAAGATTAAGCAAATTGACAAACTCACTTAGCTCATTGGAAAATGGGCACCCTCAGGCAACTGTGATGGCAGCACTAATTGAGTCAACCTTTTCAGGAAGGCAGTTGGGCAATAGGTGTCAAAATGCAAAATGAGCATGCCTTTTATCCTGATAATCTTCACTCCTAAGGAGTGTACTGATGGAGGCGGTCACATAAACTCACAAAAAAAGAGGTGGCCTGCCGTGGTTCATCGGAGCATGGTTTGTTTTGTAAGACCAGATAGCCGTAGAGAGCATATTGATTGGTGAAGCTAGGGTAAATCTATAAAATGGAATATAATGCATTGATACAAAATGATGTAAGTATGGCACTGCTAAAGTGAAAAGACATCCACAATACTTTGTAGAGGAAAAACAATCATGGGCACAGACACAGAAGCTCCATTTATTGGTATCAAGACATATAAAAAGGCTATTGATCAAAGTGTTAGCAATGGTTCTACTTCAGGGGTACAATTTGGAGAAATTTCTACTTCTTTGTACTTTCCCCCAATGTTTGAAATATTTATGATAAAACACATGCTGTTTTATAAAAGCAAAATTTTAAGAGAAATGAGGGCAGTTTAAACATTGTTGCTCTGAAAAAGACTAGGGGAACAATTACAGTAGTAAGTCACACTAAATTTTGAACAGAAAAAAAAAACCCTTTGCAATAATTTTCTTTTCTAACTTCTGGTAATTTAACTAGAATAATTTTAAAATGTAATTCAATTAGCCCTGCTTTGGGATTCAATGGAAGTTTTAGTTTTATCCTACATTTTGAAAGTACTTGTGTTAATGCTTTTTTTTTTTTTTTTCCCCTTTGGCTACACCCATGGCATAGGGAAGTTCCTGAGCCAGGGAACGAACCCGAGATTCAGCAGCAACCCCAGCTGCTGTAGAGACAACATTAGTTCCTTAACCAGCTGCACCACGGTGGGAATTCCCAAAGTAGTTGATTTTTTGTGTGTGTGGCCACACCCACAGCATATGGAAGTTCCTGGGCCAGGGATCGAACCTGTGTCACAGCAGCGACAACACTGGATCATTAACCCGCCGCACCATGAGGGAGCTCCTGTTAATGCTCTTTACAATGGAGGAAGGAGGGCATTGTCTGCCAATTACTTATAGGTCAGAAATTGTCACATCTATGTTCTAAGCACAGTCACAGATATACAGAAGCACAACTCCAAATGCAGGCCTACTCCAGGACAAGATAACATTCATTGGATCTTTACCAGGTTCTAAGGGCATCACATTCTTGGTTTCATTCACTCTTCACACCTACTCTGTAATGGAGGTATATTTATTTATGAGGAAACTGAGAATTGCACCATTTAAGGGACTTAACTAGGATCCTGCAGTTTGTAAGTGACTAAGCTCCAGCAGGAATCACACTTCACCCCAATGTTCCAATAAATGATGGAAGGTACCAAGAAATAAATCTAGGAAACTATGTGCAAGACCTTTAAGGAGAAAATTATAGAACTTTATTGAAGGACATAAAAGAAAAATCTGAATAAAGGGAGAGATGTAACAGGCTTGCAGATGGGAGAGGACCAATAGTCTAAAGATGTCAATTATCCCCCAAGCTAGGCTACGAATGCAATGTAATTACTATTATTAAAATCCCAACAGGCTTCAGGTGAAACAGACAGGCTGATTCAAACTCATGTGGGAAATCATTTTGAAGAACAAGGGCAACTCACCCTCCCGACACCTAGATTTATGATAAAGCTCTTGTGTTTCAGACCATGGGGTATTGGTGTCATGTAAGGCAAAGAGGCCAGTAGGGGGCCCAGAAACAGACTGGGGAGTGTGTGGCAACTCCACACACAAGAGATATTGCAAATAAGGAAAGATAAGATGACACCGATAAACAGTGCTAGGAAAGTGCCTGTATGTAGGGGGAGATGTTTATGTCTTAAGAAAAAGGCAATTATACAAAGTAAAACTTGACTATGAAAACTACAAAAAAGAAAACAAAAACAATTAGAAAAAAGTTAAGAAAGTATCTTTATGACCTCGAGGGCGAAAGAATTTCTTAAACCAAAGGTGCAAAAGCCCAAACTGTAATAGAAGACATTGATAAAATTGAATGCTGGAGTTCCCGTTGTGGCTCAGCTGTAATGAACCTGACTGGTATCCATGAGGATGCAGGTTCAATCCCTGGCTCTACTCAGTGGGTCAAGGATCTGGCGTTGCCGTGAGCTGTCCTGTAGGTCACAAATGTGGCTCAGATCCCAGCGTTGCTGTGGCTATGGCTGTGAGGTAGGCCAGAAGCTGAGGCTCCAATTTGACCCCTAGCCTGGAAACTTTCACAGGCTTCAAGTGTGGCCAAAAAAGGCAAAAAAAAGCAATAAAAAATAAAATAAAAACTTGTCTATGGTAAAAGACAACTTAGTCAAAGTTGAAAAAAAAAAAGGACACAGCCTGGAAGAAGATATTTACCATGCACATCATCAATTAAGAATCATCATCCAGAATATATAAAAATTTCCTACAAATGATAAGATGACAAACTACCCAATAGACAAATGTATACAGAGAAAACCATAATGCATGACCAATAATTAAGAGTGGTGCCCACCCTCGCTAGAAACCAGAGAGATATAAATTAATATAATAGGAATTTGTCATCTCATACTCTCATGCATGGCAGGTGGAAGGGCAAATTGCTGCCAACACTGTGAGACGAGGCAACATCCTCCAAAACCGAAGAAGACACAGACACCCCCCAAGACTCAGCAATTCCGCATCTAGGAATGTGCACAAGGAGACACAGGAGCTGTGTAAATTGCAGTGTAATCAGAAAAGGGAAAACTACAGAGCAGTTACCATTAATGAGTTGTCTGCAGATATCAACCTGCATGAATCTCCTAGACATCCTGGTGAGGAGAAGAGAGGTCTGTGGCAAGAAGACGTGCATGTGTCTGTATAGAACAGTGGCAGTGGGGGTTGGTTCAAGCCCCGGCCTGAGCACTTCTGGCCATGGGTCTTTGTCTAAGTCATCTTAACCTCTCTGTTCCTCGGGTCCTTGCTGGGGATAACAAGGCCTGGGTTGTGGTGAACGTATTACCGCATGGAAACACCAGGCAAATTCTAGCTACTTTGGAGACATAACATATACGATACCTTAGAAGCTGTGGTCACCTCTGTAAATGGAGGGTGGGGAATGGGATTGGGTTCAAGGTTCAAGTGCACTTGAAAGATTTTATTTCTTTAAAAAAAAAAAGAAGGATACTCCCTACAAATAAAAGTCCAGGACCAGATGGCTTCACAGGTGAATTTTATCAAACATATAAAGACGAACTGGTGCCCATCCTCCTTAAACTTTTTCAAAAGGTTGAAGAAGAAGGAATACTCCCAAAGACATTCTATGATGCCACCATCACCCTCATTCCAAAACCAGACAGAGATACCACCAAAAAAGAAAACTATCGCCCAATATCATTGATGAATATAGATGCAAAAATTCTCAACAAAATCTTAGCCAACCGAATCCAACAACATATCAAAAAAGTTATACACCATGACCAGGTTGGGTTCATCCCAGGCTCACAAGGATGGTTCAACATACGCAAATCAATCAGCATCATACACCACATTAACAAAAAAAAAAAAAGTCAAAAATCATATGATCATCTCAATAGACGCAGAAAAAGCATTTGACAAAGTCAAACATCCATTCATGATCAAGACCCTCGCCAAAGTGGGTATAGAGGGAACATTCCTGAATATGATCAAAGCCATTTATGATAAACCCACAGCAAATATAATCCTCAATGGGGAAAAACTGAAAGCCTTCTCACTCAAATCTGGAACAAGACAGGGATGCCCACTCTCACCACTGCTCTTCAACATAGTTTTGGAAGTCCTAGCCACAGCAATTAGACAAACAAAAGAAGTAAAAGGCATCCATATAGGAAGAGAAGAGATCAAACTGTCACTGTATGCAGATGACATGATACTATACATAGAAAACCCTAAGGACTCAACCCCAAAACTACTTGAACTGATTAATAAATTCAGCAAAGTAGCAGGATATAAGATTAACATTCAGAAGTCAGTTGCATTTCTGTATACCAGCAATGAAATATTAGAAAAGGAATACAAAGATATAATACCTTTTAAAATTGCACCTCACAAAATCAAATACCTTGGAATACACCTGACCAAGGAGGTAAAGGACCTATATGCCGAGAACTATAAAACTTTCATCAAAGAAATCAAAGAAGATGTAAAGAAATGGAAAGCTATTCCATGTTCCTGGATTGGGAAAATCAATATGGTAAAAATGGCCATACTACCCAAAGCAATCTACAGATTCAATGCAATCCCTATCAAATTACCCAGGACATTTTTCACAGAACTAGAACAAACAATCCAAACATTTATATGGAATAACAAAAGACCCAGAATCGCCAAAGCAATCCTGCGAAACAAAAACCAAGCAGGAGGCATAACTCTCCCAGACTTCAAGAAATACTACAAAGCCACAGTCATCAAAACAGTGTGGTACTGGTATCAAAACAGACAGACAGACCAATGGAACAGAATAGAGAATCCGGAAATAAACCCTGACACCTATGGTCAATTAATCTTTGACAAGGGAGGCAAGGACATCAAATGGGAAAAAGAAAGTCTATTCAGCAAGCATTGCTGGGAAACCTGGACAGCTGCATGCAAAGCAATGAAACTAGAACACGCCCTCACACAATGCACAAAAATAAACTCCAAATGGCTGAAAGACTTAAATATACGACAGGACACCATCAAACTCCTAGAAGAAAACATAGGCAAAACACTCTCTGACATCAACATCATGAATATTTTCTCAGGTCAGTCTCCCAAAGCAATCGAAATTAGAGCAAAAATAAACCCATGGGACCTCATCAAACTGAAAAGCTTTTGCACAGCAAAGGAAACCAAAAAGAAAACAAAAAGACAACTTACAGAATGGGAGAAAATAGTTTCAAATGATGCAACCGACAAGGGCTTAATCTCTAGAATATATAAACAACTTATACAACCCAGCAGCAAAAAAGTCAATCAATCAATGCAAAAATGGGCAAAAGACCTGAATAGACATTTCTCCAAAGAAGATATACAGATGGCCAACAAACACATGAAAAAATGCTCAACATCGCTGGTTATAAGAGAAATGCAAATCAAAACTACCATGAGATATCACCTCACACCAGTCAGAATGGCCATCATTAATAAATCCACAAATAACAAGTGCTGGAGGGGGTGTGGAGAAAAGGGAACCCTCCTACACTGTTGGTGGGAATGTAAACTGGTACAGCCACTATGGAGAACAGTTTGGAGATACCTTAGAAATCTATACATAGAACTTCCATATGACCCCGCAATCCCACTCTTGGGCATCTATCCGGACAAAACTCTACTTAAAAGAGACACGTGCACCCGCATGTTCATTGCAGCACTATTCACAATAGCCAAGACATGGAAACAACCCAAATGTCCATCGACAGAGGATTGGATTCGAAAGATGTGGTATATATACACAATGGAATACTACTCAGCCATAAAAAAGAATGACATAATGCCATTTGCAGCAACATGGATGGAACTAGAGAACCTCATACTGAGTGAAATGAGCCAGAAAGACAAAGACAAATACCATATGATATCACTTATAACTGGAATCTAATATCCAGCACAAATGAACATCTCCTCAGAAAAGAAAATCATGGACTTGGAGAAGAGACTTGTGGCTGCCTGATGGGAGGGGTAGGGGGAGGGAGTGGGAGGGATCGGGAGCTTGGGCTTATCAGACACAACTTAGAATAGATTTACAAGGAGATCCTGCTGAATAGCATTGAGAACTTTGTCTAGATACTCGTGTTGCAACAGAAGAAAGGGTGGGGGAAAAATGTAATTGTAATGTATACATGTAAGGATAACCTGACCCCCTTGCTGTACAGTGGGAAAAAAAATAATAATAAATAATTAAAAAAAAAAACTAATCAGAAATGGTGTACACGGTGTTCTGACATAAGAAGACATCCAAACCATTTCTAAGTGAAAAAGCTACTTATTATTTATTTTTTAAAATTTAGTGTGGTACAGAAAAAAAAAAAAAAGAAAGATAAATGGAAGATGGCGGAGGAGAAGGACTGGAGCTCACCTTCTCCCATAAAAACAACAAACTTAAAACCAACTGCTGAACAACCTTCAACCAAATACACTGCAGACTATCAAAAAAGATATCCTGCTCCAGAAGACAAAGAGGAGGCCACATGAAGATGGTAGGAGGGGCGATTAGGTGGTATAAGCAAGCCCATACCTGCCGGGTGGGCAGCCCACAGACGGGAAAGTAACTGTGTCACAGAGAGAGATAGTATGCCAGAGCATCCTTTGAGACAATGTAAGAATTTTGTAATCATCACTGTGGTGATTATATGAATCTGGACCTGTGATGAAACTGCACAGAACCTCTCGTGCCACACATGCACAACACAAATGAGTACAGATAAAAACTGGTGAAATCAGAGGAAGGTCTGTTAATAATATCGTGTCAATCCTGCTGTGTAGCACTGGGCGCTATGTCTGGTCACTTATGATGGAGCATGATAATGTGAGAAAAAAGAATGTATACTTGTATGTGTAACTGGGTTGCCATGCTATGCAGTAGAACATTGATGGAACACTGTAAACTAGCTATAATGAAAAAAATAAAAGTCATTATATAAAAAAAGAACTATGAAAAAAATAATAATATCATGTCAATATTTTGGGGTTCTGTTTTCATTTATGGTTTTGATGTTGCATTATAGTGATGTAAGCTGTTACTGTTGGGGGGAGCTAGGTAGAGGGCACCCAGGAAGTTCAGCCTGAAGAATGCATATTAGGAAGCACTCCTAGGACCACAGCTGTGGAAGCCAGGGAAGGAAGAAAGACTAGGGGGGGAGTTGGGGTCTGACACCATCGAGAGGAAACCTCAGCTGACCCCAGGGAGCTCCGGAGGGAAATGGCCCGTGAGAGCAGTCATCTCGGGCACTGAGCGCTGGCCTTCTGTGCTGCCCCCGCTAGTCCTGGGTGTGTAGCAGGGAGGGTGGGGCTTACTCTGTGAGAGTCCGATCTTGGAGGGGTGCAGGTAGGGGCACTGTGATGCACCACCCTGGTCCCCCATCCCTGGGAGAACTTGTCATCCCAGCTTCCTAATACCTGCCCTTCATGCTGCACTTCCTCCTAGTCTGTTCCCAAGGCACCTGCAGGAGGAGGGGCCCCAGCACCCCAGAGTGGAGGCCCAAGCGTTCCCTGGGAGGATGTGAAGAGGCCAGGACTCCCAGCCCACCACCCCCACCCTACCACCCCACCCTCCTCCAACCCAACCCCACACCCCACCAGTGCCCTCCTGGGCAGGAATTCTGTGGACTGGGAAAGCCCATGGTGAGAAACTGGGAATCTGCAGCCCTGGGAGACAGCAGCCCAGGTGGGGAGTCGGCCCAGGCCAGGCCCACAGCTTGTCTCTTGCTTTTAGCCCAGGTGCCTCTGTGACAAAACCAATTACATAAAGCGTTCTCACATCCCACCTGCTCTGCACTGCAGAATGTTGTCCACGGGATGAATCTAGTTTTCTCTCTCTTTTTTTTTTTTTTTGCTATTTCTTGGGCCGCTCCCGCAGCATATGGAGGTTCCCAAGCTAGGGGTCGAGTCGGAGCTGTAGCCACCGGCCTACACCAGAGCCACAGCAACGCGGGATCCGAGCCGCGTCTGCAACCTACACCACAGCTCATGGCAACACAGGATCGTTAACCCACTGAGCAAGGGCAGGGACCGAACCCACAACCTCGTGGTTCCTAGTCGGATTCGTTAACCACTGTGCCATGACGGGAACTCCTAGTTTTCTCTTTCCATGTCCCTAACTCCTTTCTCCAAAAGGGAGAACCCTGGCGCTCATCATCATGCCCCTGTTTGAAACCAGTCGTCATTTGCAGCCTGAGCCGCCTGCCTCCACACTTCCTGACAAGAGCACCCACCTCACCCTCAGCCTCCCTCTGTGGCTGCCCCCTATCCCGCTGGGGTAATTTGTTCCCAGCTTGAGGGAGCACTTAATGACTATTTATTGGATGAATGAATAAATAAATGAATGAATAAATGTTAGTTATCCTCAACCCCAGCATAGTGCCCGTGGCAGTTTATAATACTTCTGTTATTATTAAATGAACAAATAGAGTGTGAAGAACAGGAGACCCCAGGAACTCGTAATTTACCACGAATCAAGTATGAAGTTTATCTTACATGCATCTGCCAATGGTTTTTCCTGAACCATTTGAAAGTGTCAGCAAGATTAGGAATGGCATGTCTATTCTACTAATATTCAAAAATTAATAAATTCGCTGCCCCAGAGTTGACTTTAGTGATGATATAAAACTAGGAGGAAAAGACTCTTGTGGGGTCCTAGAGGTAAGAGAAGAAGGTCAAGGTCAAAAGTGGACCTCCTGGCTCTGCCACTCCGAAGGTGCTCTCATAGGGCAGGTGGCCATAGTAATAACAATGCCATGGTAACCAAGGCAAAGGAAGTGAGGGGAGGAGGTGAGGTGAGATGAGGGAGGGGAGGGGGGGGAGGGGAGGGGGGGAGGTATGAAGTGAGGTGAAGTAAAGAAAGAAGGTGAGGTGAGATAGGTAAGGGAGGTGAGGTGAGGGGAAGTGAGGGAGGTGAGGCAGCTATGAGCCTCACTGCCCATCATGGGAGGCAGATGTGAGGAGGACACAAGGATCGAGCCCCCACCACGATCCATCCTCAGAGCAGGGGCATGCCTGGGGACACTTCCCCACAGGAACCAGGGCATCGGCCCCCTTTATCACCTCAACCGGGTTCCATTTTCAAGACCTGGAGGAGGCACATACTGTAAATATTCTTAGATTTACTCTCCATCCTACAGTTTCCACTGAATATCATATACCTTTTACTCTTACATATTTTTTTCACCTAAAATGTCAAGTAGCTCTTTTCTAGAAGTGCTGAACAGAGATAAAGGGGATTAAATGTTGACTTTATCCCATTTAAAGGGAACCTGCAGCGAATGGGAGTAAAGAGACCCACTTGGCAGCCACACCCCATCCCCCTTTTCCCTCCAGGTTTCTGCCCTCTGCCCCCCAATCCGCACCTTCTCAAAGGCACCCAGGGGGCTCCAGACTCTGGGAAGATTCATGTGTCCACAGGGGTCCTTGCCAAGGCCTGCCTTCCAGAAATTCGGTTCCCACATTCGCCTGGTGTGTGGCAAATTGTCAGTTAAAAGGTTTTGCTTGTCTGGAAAAATAAAGAAAATGAAAGCCCTGAAGGCTTGATCTGCAATATTAGCTGAAGCTGCCTTGTGGCAACATCGAAGAAAGCCTCTGTGCTTCCCAGGCCAGGGGCTTTTTGGTGCCACCTGAGAGGACACCGGGCTCTGAACAGGCCAGCAGGGGTCAGTTAAAAGCAGAGAGAGTGGATGAGTTGGCTTCTGATGCAGAGCAGCCCCAACCCTTACATAATCAAAGGTAAACCTCATCCTAGAGGCGCCAGTCAGGGCTGGGGAGGGATGGGGCCTCTGGGGATCTTTGTTACTTGGGCTTAGGCTTCTGTAGGTTTTATAGGTCAAAAATAATCAAATATCAATTATTTTGTTTGTTTGTGTGTTTGTTTACAGGTCAGAAATTGTCAAATATCAATTTTTTTTTCCCCTGTCTTTTTAGGGCTACACCCAAAGCACCTGGAGGTTCCCAGGCTAGGAGTCGAATCGGAGCTGTAGCCTCCAGCCCATGCCACAGCCACAACAACAGGGGATCCAAGCGGTGTCTGAGACCTACACAGCTCAAGGCAACGCCAAATCCTTAACCCACTGAGCAAGGCCAGGGATTGAACCCGTGTCCTCTTGGATACTAGCTGGGGTAGTTAACTGCTGAGCCACGACAGAAACTCCTAAATATCAATTATTTCATCTTTTAGGCCCTAATGAATACTTTGTTTTAACTCCTAGGAACCCTGTGTGATAGCCATGATCCCTATTTTATGGAAAACAGACGTTCAGAGAAGATAAGTAATTTGCCCAAAGTCACACAGGAAGTGGCAGAATCAGAATTTGAATATGAAGATTCAGATGCTTAATCTAGGCCCTTTCTCCTGTGCCCATTTTCTCTCCTCCTGTCTTAAATCCACTCTGTACCCTGTTCCCCCATCTAGCCATGCTTATTCTTACCTGCTTCCTCTGCTCAGATGACACCTTCCTCCTGAACTCCTGTGCTCCTGCTCTCATTTATTTAATAGGTATATATTGACAAACAATGTGTCAGGTTTGTGTTAAAGCTGAAAATAATTTTGGAGTTCCCTGGTGGCTCAGTTCACCAGATCCTTGACCCGCTGAGCAAGGCCAGGGATCGAACCCATAACCTCATGGTTCCTAGCTGGATTGGTTTCTTCTGCACCATGACGGGAACTCCTCTTTTGCTGCACATTTAAAGAAAATTTCATGAAGTCCAATTTGTCCATTTTTTTCTTTTGTTGCCTGTGCCTTTGATGTAATAGCCAAGAAATCATTGCCAAATCCAATGTCATGACACTTTTGACTCATGTTTTCTTCTTAGTTATATAGTTTTAGGTTTTACACTTAGGTTTTTGATCCATTTCGAGTTAATTTTTGTATATGGCATTAGGTAAGGGCCCAACTTCATTCTTTTTTTTACATGTGGATGTCCAGTTTCCCTGATATAATTTGTTGAAAGGGCTGTTCTTTCCCCATTGAATAATCTTAGCATCCTGGTCCAAAATTACTTGACCATATACACAAGGGTTTATTTCTGGCTCTCTTTGGTTCTTTTTATCTACATGTCTGTCTTTATGCCAGTACCAAACTGTTTTGATTACTGTAACTTTGTTGTAAATTTTGAAACCAGGAAGTGGGTGTCCTCCAGCTTTGTTATTCTTTTTCAAAATTGTTTTGGCTCTTCAGAGTTCCTTGAGACTCCATATGAATTTTATAATAGGTTTTTCTATTTCTGCAAAGAAAATAGCATTGGGATTTTCATAGGAATTTTATTTGAGTCTGTAGATTGCTTTGTGTAGTATCGACATCTTAACAATATGAGAAAATGGAAAATATGAGTAGATCTGTAACTAGTAAGGGGATTGAATAAGTAATCAAAAATCTCCCAGCATCTTTAAAGGATAGAAAGAAGAAATTTAAAAATATGAACATAGAATTCTATACCCTGTGGAAATACTTGAAAATGGAAGCAATAAAGATTGTTTCAGAAAAAGAAGAGAGAATTCACCTGCCCTGCAAAGAATATTGAGTAAAGTCCTTTGGGCATAGGCAAATGATAACACATGGAAATTAGTATGTACACAAAGGAAAGACAAGTGGTAGAATGATAAACATGATTTTTTTTTTCATATTTTACTCTTTAGGGTAATTGTTTAAAGTACAAACAATAATAGTATATGTTGGGTTTGTAATACATGTAGAATTAAAATGTAAGAAAACAATACATAAAGCAGAATGGAGGAAGTGGAAATTTACTGTTATAAAGTTCTCATACTAACATAGTATTATCTACAGATAGACTGATAAAGCTGTACACTAAAAATGCTTGAGCAACCCGTAAAAATATGAAATACAACTAATAAACCAAAAACAGAGATAAAAAAACATATTAAAACATTCAGTTGGCGTTCCCATCGTGGTGCAGTGGCTAATGAATCCGACTAGGAACCATGAGGTCGCAGGTTCGATCCCTGGCCTTGCTCAGTGGGCTAAGGATCCAGTGTTGCTGTGAGCTGTGGTGTAGGTCACAGACGCAGCTCAGATCCCGCGTTGTTATGGCTCTGATGTAGGCCAGTGGCTACAGCTCTGATTCGACCCCTAGACTGGGAACCTGCATATACCACTGGAGCAGCCCTAGAAAAGGCAAAAAGACAAAAAACAAACAAACAAACAACATTTCAGTTAATTCAAGAAAAGTCAGTATAAGTAGGATAAGGACAGTTGGAACAAACAGAAACAAATATCAATATGGTGGATTTAAATCCAAATATATTTACTATTACCTTAAATGGAATGATCTAAAAATTCTAATTAAATGGCTAAGATTGTCAAAATACCATTTATCAATGCATTAAAAATAAAATGTCCCATATACCATTATAGAGTGTAATATGAAGGGATAAATTTAGCGAAATTTGTGAACATTTAAAAAAAACATTGCTGGCAGGAATTAAAGAAAGCCAAATAAATGGAGAATATCCCATGTTCATGGAACTGAAAACTCAATATTGTGAAGATGTAAATTATCCCAAAATTGACCTACAGATACAATATGATGCCAATCAAAATCTCTACTGACATCTTGTTGAGATGGACAATCTGATTATAAAAATCATATGTATCCAGAATATATAAAGAGTATTAACAATAGTCAACAATGAAATAAGTAGAAAGTCTGAACAGAAAATTCACTAAAGGAGTTCCTGTTGTTTCTCGGTGGCTTATGAACCCAACTAGTGTCCATGAGGATGCAGGTTCAATCCCTGGCCTTGCTCAGGGGGTTAAGGATCCAGCATTGCCATGAGCTGTGGTGTAGGTCGCAGATGCAGCTGCAGCTCCAATTCAACCCCTGGTCTGGGAATTTCCATATGCCGTAGTTATAGCCCTACAAAGCAAAAAAAAAAATAATAATAATAAATAAATAAATAAAAAGAAAATTCACCAAAGAAAATAAAGAAAATATATATTATGGCAAATAAATATTTGAAAAGATACTCAACATCATTGTTATTAGGGAAATGCAAATTAAAACCACAATGAGATAGCAATGCACCCACTAGAACGGCTAAAATTAAGATGCCTAAGTGTTGGCAAGAATGTTGAACCTCTGGACCTCTCATACATTGCTGGGAATGCAAAATGGTTTAACTTCAGAAATTATTTTGGCGATTTCTTAGAAGTTAAATATGCCCCTACTGCATGGCCTATTCACCCCATTTTATTACTTCCTGGTAAAAGGTATGTACCAAGAGGAAAGAATGCGAACATTCACATAAAGACTTGTGTGAGAATATTTACAGTCCCTTTATTCATCATAGCCAAAAACTAGGGAAAAAAATTTTATCAGCTCATGAATAGATAAAATGTGGAATATCCATACAATGGACTACTCCTCCAAAAAAGATATAAACGACTGACAAGAACAACATCATAGATGAATCTTAATGTCAGTGTGCCGAATTTTAAAAAGACGTGAAAGACTAAATGCTCTATGGGTTTATTTTTATGTAATTTTAGAAAAGGAAAAACCACATAGAGAAGATCAGTTGACAAAGGCTATGGATTATGGGAAAGGGTTGACTGAAAAAGGACCGGGGGGTTTGGGGGCTAATGGAAATGTAAACATCGTGGAGATAGTTAAAAAACTATATACATATGTCAAAACTTAACAAGCTGAATAGTTAAAATTGCTGAATTTTATTACATCTACATCATCTCAACAAAACTGATTTTTAAAAAGTATACTGAAATAAGTCCAGGCTTTGGAGCATGTAAAATGCAGGATGGAGAGACAGTTATATTCCAATATTCAATGCCCAGAGTGTCACTTCCCCCTGTGGAGTTGACCAGAGAGAACCTCATTGGCTTTCTTCTTTCTACTATCAACGTGCTGGGTGAATTTGGGACACGTCAGCTTTTCCTTCTTGCGTCTCAAAGACCCCATTTGGAAAGAGAGTGCAGCTGGATAGTCAGACTTGATGACCCAGACCTGCCAGGAAAACACTGTGCCACTCACTCTCCCCCTGCAAGCAGCAGACCTTCCCTCCTCTCCTTCCAGGAAATTCCCACTGCCTGGGCTCTGGGCTGTAAGGCAAAGATTAACTTTGCTTATTTTGACCATTCCCCCCGGGAAAGGCCTGATGCTCTGTAAGGCTGGTACTTGTGACCCCAGGACTCCAAGAACACTGCACACCTGTCACTTACCTGGGCAGGATGCCCCAAGACAGGAACACAGAATAAGCTTTGGCTAACTCCCTTTATGCAAATAGGTGCTAACTCACTCCAAGAGGCCAAGGGCCCTTATAACAGAGGAGTTGCACATAATTGGAAACATCTTTAACACCCTATGGATGGCTTTCCTCTTATTGCTCTGTGACAAAATGAAACAGTGAAAGATATTGACTTTTTTTGGGGGCAGGAAAGGGGAGAAGAAGGCTGGGTCTTAAAATGAAATTATGGTTATTGTTCTCCTGGTAGCATTTCTTCTGTGCTGCCATGACAGATGGCTCTCTAAGTGACAACAGATTTGTATTTCATTAGGACACTTTAGTCAAAAGATCAATGATGCTCTGGGAACCACTCTACCAGTCCATGGGGGCGGATGAGCCCGGTGAGAAGCCTGCAAAGATCCAGCTAAAATTAGGCGGCTGCTGACAGAGGTTGGATTCGCAATCATAGCACATCGATTTCCAAAGTGATGCCGAAACCAGGGAAGCTTTATTGGTCTGCTTGTTCTATCTTTATGGAGAAGGGGCTTCTCTAATAAAGCGGCTCTTCCTCTGGAGAAATGGAGCTCTTTATAGGCAAGATTAATTTGGGGCAGACTTGGAGGGAGTAGTCAGGGTGTTGTGGCTATGTGTGTTGAACAGGATGTCCATTCATCCTTAGCTTGTAGTGTAATTGCCAAGCTGCACTGTTGTTGCTGTTCTTAGTTACTCTTTGTGAAGCATTCACTTCCCCCCCAGCATCTGCGAGCCTAAGAACTGGAGATGGTTTCAGGAAGTGTCCTGGCTGAAGGATGGACAGACTCCAAAAAGCCAGAGTGGGGAGGGGGCCAGCAAATACTCCAGGCAGAGGTGTGAAGGTCCCCGGGAGATGGTGGAGCCGCAAGAAGAGGACTTGGCCTGTGCTTGAAATCCTCCCCAGTCAATGAGGTGCTCACCAATTGAAGAAAGTTTTCCCACCTTAGGCCTTGTTCTGTAACTGCTCTCATTCATTCATTCATTCATTCATTATGGGTATATCTTTAACAATTAATTTTGGGTTAAAATGGATGTAAAATTACACTTACCATATGTTATCATATCAATGAAAACACTGAAAAAACACTGCATAGTATTTATGGTAAAAGTACAAAAATGTGTATAAAAAGGTATCATACACATAATAGTGGTATATAACAGCCTTAAGAGGTGTGATTTTTCACTTCACAGAGAAGAGACTGCAGCTCAAAGAGGTTAGGCAGATGCAGCATCCGTGAGAAGTGGCAGAGCTGAGTTTCAAGCCCAAGGTCTGCCTGATACCATAGTCCCCAGGTGTCTGAGCCTATCCTTCCCCAATCAGCTCCTCCTCCTTTTGTCTCTCCTCTTCCCCCCCCCCCCCGCATCCACCTGGCTGTGCTATCTCTCCATGGCTCCTCCATCTCATCTTCCCACCTCTGTTGGGCATCTGCCAGCCCTACCCTCCCTTTGGCCTCCCAGAATCCATCCACCCATCAGGATGTGGCACCTCATCCTCCAGTTCTCTAAGCCAGGACCTGCTGGTTTTGCAGGATCATTTGCTTCAAATACAATACTTGTTGTGATAACTGCCCCATAGGCCAATTGCCTTGGGAGACCTCAACTCAGATCTGCCCTCCGAGTCTGAAATTGGGCTGTGGTTCACTGGGCAGCTCAGGATTTCCCGGCAGAAGGGGAGAGAGGAGCTGTGGTGCAATGGATAGTGCTGAGTGGTCTGTATATTAATCTTGGGACATACATCTAACCACCTCGAAGCCTCCTGTGGCAAATTAGATAATGATCACCCCCCCCAAAGATGTCTATGTCCTAATCTCTAGAAACTGTGACTATGTGACCTCACAAGGGAAAATTAAGGGTCTTGAGATGGGAAGGGTATCCTGGACTTTCCAGGTAGGTTCAATGTCAGCACAGTGGGCTTATAAGAGGGAAGCAAGAGGGTCAGAGTCAGGGAACATGAGAGAAGCGGGGAAAGGGAAGGATATACAATGGCATAAGCAGAGGACAAGGTCAGAGAAGATTTAAAGAGACTATGAGGCTGGCTTTGAAGATCAGGAAGGGGCTGTGAGCTGAGGAATGTGGGCAGCCTCTAGAAATGGAAAAAGCAAAAATGGATTCTCCTCTGCAGCCTCCAGAAAGAACCGGCTCTGCTGACTCCTTGACTCTAGCTCCGTGAGACTGACTCTGGAGTTCCTTCTTCCAGAATGGCCAGAGAATATATCTGTACTGTTTTAAACCACCAAGTGGGAGTTCCCGTCGTGGCGCAGTGGTTAACGAATTCGACTAGGAACCATGACGTTACGGGTTCGATCCCTGGCCTTGCTCAGTGGGTTAAGGATCTGGCGTTGCCGTGAGCTGTGGTGCAGGTTGCAGACGCGGCTCGGATCTCGCTTTACTGTGGCTCTGGCGTAGGCCGGTGACTACAGCTCCGATTCGACCTCTGGCCTGGGAACCTCCATATGCCATGGGAAGCAGCCCTCGAAAAGGCAAAAAGACCAAAATAAAAAAATAAAAAATAAACCACCAGGTGTGTGATCATTTGTTACAGCAGCAATAGGAACTGATACATCTCATTTTCATCTATAAAATGGGGATGATAACACACATTCCTGTAACTGTGATCTAACAGCACACGATAGTGTCAAGATGGCAGAGTGGAGTGCTGTCACCAGAACAGCTCTGGAGTATGGCTCCTAGCAGTTGTCTGAGCCCTACCTTCTAGGAGGGACTAGACCGAGGCAAGTTGTGTGACCTTCTACACTGCCATTATGAGCCCCTTCTCTGCCCTAGAGGAGGCTGAGCTGTCTCTCGCCTCTGCCCCGTGCACCTGGGGCAGCATCAGAGCCCCCTCCAGCCCCACCTCAGTTCACTATCACTCATTCTCCAGGCCTCAGCTTGAGCACTACCTCCACTGAGAAGCCATCTGGACCCTCCAAGGCACAGCCAGTTGGCTCTCTGTGTTCTGAAAACAGTCATCTGGGGCATCCTCTCATAGCTCTTACCAGCTGAAAAAATGCATCAATAAAGACTTTCCCTGCTCTGGGCTAGGCTCTCTGATGGTGTGGTGAAGCAGGACTGAACCTCAGGGAACTCTCACTCTGGTCACTGTACTCACTTCCCCTAAAGTCCACTTTCTCTCTAGCCTTTGTTCTCAGAGGTGGGGGGGGGAACGAGGCTGAAGGTCACCTGTCTCCCTGGGGTACAGCCCTGTGCCCCACCCAGGCAGGATCATGAGTGTTGAATGAGGAAAGTTGGGTCTGACCCCTCCCTAGGATTTTCACCCGAGTGGAATATTCTAAATAGGAATGATTTAGAGGGGGCCCAAGAAAAACGGAGACCCAGGGAGGGAGAGTGACTTGCATCAGATCAGGCCAGGCAGAAGGGATGCTCAGTGAGAAGACTGGTACTGGACTGGAGAGTGACTCCCAAAGGACACGTCTCCTCGGAGCCTCAGAATAAGAGTCTCCGTAGATGTAATTAAGGCAAGGATTTCAAGATGAGATCAGCCTGGATTACGGTGGGCCTGAAAGCCAGTGACAGGTATCCTTAAGAGACAGAAGAGGAAACAGGCAGAGAAGATGATGTGAAGACAGAGGCAGAAATCAGAGTGATGCATCCACAAACCAAGGAAAGGCCAGGGCTGCTGGCAGCCTCAGAAGCCGGGGAAGGAGCATGAAGCAGACTTTAAGCCTCCAGAAAGGTGGCAGATTAAGTGTATGTTGCTTTAAGTCCCATGGTTTTTGTTAATTTCTTACCTAGCCTAAGGAAATGAATCCAAGACTCTTCAGACTCCCCTTATCTTCCGCCTACAGCACCACATCTGAGCCTTAGAACCATCGCAAGTTTGTCAGATGGTAAGGACAATTCATATTCCTCTAAAAGATGATGACTGCAGAAGATACCCCAGTGTTTATAAATGAATTAGAACCATGTTATCAGCACATAAAGTGCAGAAGTGTGAGCAGGGGAAGGTTTCAGCCTGCCAGGCAGAGAATGACTGAGCCTGTGATGGCAAGAAGCTATGGATTTTAAAAAAGGAAAAAGCAGGAATTCCCACTGTGGCTCAGTGGGAACAAGCCCAACTAGTATCCATGAGGATTCTGGTTAAATCACTGGCCTTGCTCAATGGGTTAAGGATCCAGCGTTGCTGTGAGCTGTGGTGAATGCCAGCAGCTACAGCTCTGATTCGACCTCAAGCCTGGGAACTTCCATATGCCACAGGTGCAGCCATTAAAAAAAAAAGAAAGAAAGAAAAAGAAAAAGCAATACAGTTTGTTGAGATTCTACTCTGTGTCTGATACAGGAATGGGCAAATTATAAACCCGCTGTATTTCATCCACCCACAAACCACATGGAGCAGGACTTAACTGTTCCCAAAGCCAGCTATGTACCTGCTCCACAAACACCTGCTACAGAGTGACCACCCCCCATTTCACACATAAGGAAACTGAGGTTCTGCATGGTTAGGTGGTTCAAGCAAGACCCGTTGTCAAAGCACCTCTGCCTTCCAGCTCAGACAGCCAGGGCCTGATCCTGGCTCTGCGTGTAACTGCAGAGTGGCTTGGACAAGTTGGTACACTGAGCTGTGCCTCAGTCTCCTCGTCTGCATATAGGGACAATAACAACTGTCTGCACAGCTGTCTTAGGATTAATACAATGACGTATACTGAGCCCCCAACACTGTTCTGGCGCCAAGAAGGGCTCAGCGAGCGATGGGGAGATTGTTAGACGCCAGGTAGAGACTAACTTAAACCCGGGACTGTCTGAGGCAGAGTTGGGCATGTCCAGCACAGATTAGACACGTGCATCCAGCCCCAGGTGCTTGACCTCTAGGTGCCTGGTAGGCTCCTGATGGTTTGCTCTCCCCGCTTGCCTCCTACCTGCCTTAACATCAAGTATCCAGACTTGACACGCAGTCCTGCTCCATGTGGTCCTTATAGCCGTTTCCAAACTCCTCCACTTGGGCTTTAAGAGCCAGCAGATGCAGGCAATGAGGTTGTTGCAGAGAGTGGAGACTTTGACAAGTACCAATAGAAGAACCATCACATAGACTCTTTAGTCTTTGGGCACAAAAAATCTATGCCTTCTAGAAATAACTATTCCGTTTTTGATAAATAGCTTCTTTCTTGCTAGTGGGCCTTAGTAGATACCATAGATGGTCACTGACTGGATGATTTGACTTAATTTTTTTGACTTTATGATGGTGCAAAAGGGATATGCATTCAGTAGAAACCAGACACTGAATTTTGAATTTTAATCTTTTCCAGGCTAGGGTTAGTGGTACCATACTCTCTTGTGATGCCTGGCAGTGGCAGTGAGGGTAAACAATGTGATCACAAGGGCAAACAATCAACGCCTTTACAACCATGCTCTGCCCACACAAACATTCGGTTCTTGACTTTCAATACAGTGTGCAGTCAATTATGCGAGATCATCAACACTGTATTCTTTTTTTTTCTTTTCTTTTTTTTTTTTGTCTTTTAGCGGCCTATGGAGGTTCCCAGGCTAAGGGTCGAATTGCAACTGTAGCTTCCAGCCTACACCAGAACCACAGCAACGCGGGATCCGAGCTGTGTCTGCAACACAGCTCATAGCAACGCCAGATCCGTAACCCACTGAGGGAGGCAAGAGATCAAACCCACGTCCTCATGGATGCTAGTCGGGTTCGTTAACCACTGAGCCATGACGGGAACGCTCAACACTGTATTCTAAAATGGGTTTTGTGATTTTGCCTGACTGAAGGCTAATGGACGTGTTTGAGCACATTGAAGGTAGGCTAGGCTAAGCTCTGAAGTTCAGTAGGCTAGATGTATTAAATGAATTTCTACTTAATGATATCTTCAACTTACAGTGGTTTTATCAGGACATAACCCCGTCATAAGTCAAGGAAGATCTATAATGTCTAAGCATGGTATATCAGGTGACCTTGTAACCTGAACTTCTCATCATGGACTGGATGTTGCCTTGCCCCCTGGCCAGAACTTCAGGTGTGGGCAGCAGCCATTTAAAGGGAGATGGTATATAATGGACTGGACAGGTCCAGAGGTATAGGTAAGCTGCATGAGCAGGTAGATCAAGCTCCTTTGGCGTTGCCTCTTACCCTTCAGTCCCTGCCTGTGGCCTCATGGGGAGTTTTATATGAACCATTTGCTGAAGAACAAATTCAAGCCTGGTTTATGGATGAGTCTGCATGCTACCATCAAACAGTGGATGGCTGTGGATTACAGCCCTACTCAGGAAGGATCTTGAAGAAATATAGTGAAGACATCTTCCAGCTTGGCAGAGCTCTGAGTGTGAAAAGCCAGATCACAGTATGAATCTACACTAATTCGTGGGCAGTTGCCGATGGTTTGGCTGGATTGTCAGTGAATTAGAAGGAGAAGGGTGGAAGATCTGTGACAAGGAATTCTAGGAATGAGGTTCATGGACTTCTCAGAATCATCACAGACCATAAAGATACTATGTCCCATGTCATTTAAAGGACAGCCACTGCAGAGAAGGCTCTAAATAGTCATTTAGGCAAAATGACATGCTTGGTGGATGTCAGTCAGCCCCCTTCCCCAGTCATCCTAGTATTCACTCAATGGGCTGATAAACAGAGTGGCTGGGGTAGTAGGGACGAGGGTTATGCAAGGGTTTAATGCCAAGGACCTCCTCTTACCAAGGATGACCTGGCCAGCTTTACTACTGAGTGCCTGGTCCGCCAACAGCAGAGACCAACACTGAGTCCCCATGATCCCATTGCCCAAGGAAAACAGCCAAACACCTGACAGCAGTTAATTACATCAGACCACTTCGTAATGGAGGTGGCAGGATCCACCCTCACTGGAGCAGACACACTTTCTGGATATGAATTTGCCTTTCCTGTTCACGACATGGCTGCAAGCACTACCGTTCTTAGACTCACAGAATGTCTTATCCACTGTGACGGTTCTGCACGGCATTGCTTCTGGTCAAGGAACTCATTCCACAGGATGGCAAGTACAGCAATGGGCTTGTCCCCATGAAACCAACTCACCATCTAGAGCCACCTGGTGTAAGAGAAAGATCAAAGGGCTTAGTGGAGACTTAATTTTAGTGTCAGTTGAGAGAGAACATCTTGGTCCTAGAATTCAAGTATTCTAACATCCAGATGCCCTTCCCACCCTTGGCATCTTTGGGTGTGGATTCTAGCCCTGCCCCACGGATTATCCTGGCTCAGGCAGAAGAAGGGGCTGACATGGACTTGACCCTACCAGGACTTGAATTGGGCTGAGCTGTTTTCCAAGTGTGACCAGAGCTGGGGTGGGGGAACCTATTGTTCAAGATGCCACTGGGAGCTTGTAAAAAGCACTAACTGGGCCATGGGGTCCATTTGTCTTCTGGTTGCCTGGCCAGGCTTAAAGGGCAGGTGCACTTCATCTCAGAGCTGCTGAGAATATTGCACACTTGGAGAGCTCAGCCAGGCTTCAGGGATTCCCTTCCTCCAGGCACACGGTCCTGCAGTCTTTCCCTCTTTTCCCTCCTCCTCTCCTTCCATCGCTTTCTCTTGTCCCTCCCACTGTCATTCCTGGTTATCTTTCTTCCTTCTTCTTCTTTTGTATCTTCTCTGCCTCTTCCTTCTCCTTCTTCTTTGCTCCCCTTGCCCCTCTACTGTCTCCTCCCTTCTCTGTCCTCTCATCCCCTTCACCCCCTTTCCCTTCTACCCAGGACACCCTCCCCTTCTTACAAATTCCCCTCCCCCTCCCCCAGCCCCTCTCCTTCTGTTTCCGCTTCCTCTTGTTTCTCTTTTCTCCTCCCTTCCTCCCCTTCCCACTCAGCCCTTCTCTCCCGCTCATTTCCCCTTTTCCTCACCCATCTCTTTAACTCTCCTCTCCTCCCTGCCCCGTCTCTTCTTTCAGCCCTTCTTCCCCTGCCTTTCCCCTTTCTATTCCCAGCATGGATTCCTTCTGGCCACCATGGGGAGGGCTAGCCTGCCAGGCCTCTTGCACTGCACTAAAGTTTCACTGCTAAAAACCCACGACCCCTGGCTGGCTTCCAGGAAAAATAGCATTTCCCTTCTCCCGTCTAATCAGCTACTGCCTTCGACTGTTTTGACTGGAACTGCGAGACTCACTGTTTCTGAGTAGAACAACCTTACCTAACGACATCCATCAGTCAAGAAAACAGTGTTTGTCCCTGCAGCTCCGTGCGCCCTCAGCCTCCATCCCAGAAAATGCTGTAACCTGAGGGAGGAGGGAGCTAGGCACTGGATCACCCGCAGAGGCTTCTCCTGCAGGGGGTAGGTGTGTCCTAGACCCACAGGATATTTGAAGATAGCCTGCTGAGCCTCTCATTGTTGACCCAGTCCATCCTCCCCACATCATAGGAGACCAAGCTGAGGTTCACAGAGAGGGCACAGGCTTTGAGCCTGCAGATCTGGGGTCAGATCTTTCCTCTGTTCTTATTTGCTGTGCATCCTTCACTGGTCTCTCTAAGTCTCATTTTCTTGTCTATAAAGTGGGGGAAATACTACCTGACATGTGTGGCAGTGTGAAGGCAAAATGAGTTGATGTATGAATAAGACTTTGGCTAGTTCTTGCCATGTGGCAGATCTTCAACAAATTTTTTTTTTTACTCCCCTTCCTCATTGACTAAACTCTCAATGCAAATTATATTCAAACCAATGGAAGGCTCTCACCATCTTGCATTTTCTGACTGATGTATCACGCTCTTTCTCCTACACCTGGAAAACTCTTAGTCACCCTTCAAAACCCACCCTCAAATGTCACTTCTCCTATGAAGTCTTCTCTAACCATCCCACCCTCTCCAGTGGAATCAGTCTCTCCTTTCTCTATGCTACCACCATCGTCGAGACTCTTTGGTGTCAAGAGTCTGTGCCAATGAAGGACTCTTTAATAATGTTTACTGCTGCACCATTGAATCTCACAGGTACCAGGCACAGGAAGCCAAAGAAATCAAGACAGCCTCTCCCTCCTTCTTCTCTTCTCTTCCAAGGTTCATCTATGCCCTTTTCCTGCTTCTCCCAGCAGTTAATCTTTCTTTTTCTTTTTCTTTCTTTCTTTCTTTTTTTGGCTTTTTAGGGCCACACCTGTGGCATATGGAACTTTACAGGTTAGGGGTCTAATTGGAGCAGCAGATGCTGGCCTACAGCACAGCCACAGCAACACCAGATCTGAGCTGTGTCTGTGACCTATACCACAGCTCACAGCAACACCTGATCCTTAACTCAATGAGCAAGGTCAGGGATTGAACCTGTGTCCTCATGAATACTAGTCAGGTCCATTACCACTGAGCTGCATCGGGAACTCCCCAGCAGATTTTCCATTATGACTTTTCATTTTGCATGCAGGTGAAAAATCATCCTAACTACACATGGCCTTTTGGTGTGACTAAGATGAAATATAGCTGTGAAGATGACAAGGGGCCCACCTCTGGGCCATTTGGTTATGATCAAAGGAGAGTCATCCTAAGAGCAGGAAGCAATGCCACACCTTCAGCAAGGTGAGAGTTGGGGGAGTGCTCAGAGACGCAGTGAGCACACGTTCCGCCACATCCACCATGCTTTTCAGGGAGCTCTGAGCATATGCTGCTTTCATGGCCCTCAGCACAGAGCACTAGGGCCACCTTTTTGTCTGCCTTCCCTCTAGAAAGGGAGCTCCTTTTGAAAGGCACAGCTTGCAAAGCAAGCTGAGACAGAGCAGATGTCAAAGTAAATTATATGGGGAGTTCCCATTGTGGCTCAGTGGAAACAAACCCGAATAGTATCTATGAGGATGCGGGTTCAATCCCTGGCCTCGCTCTGTGGGTTAAGAATCCAGCATTGCTGTGGCTGTGGTGTAGACCAGCATCTGTAGCTCTGATTCGACCCCTAGCCTGGAAACTATCATATACTGCAGGTGTGGCCCTAAAAAGCAAAGAACAAAAAAAAAAAAAAAAAAAAAACACACCAAAACAAGTTATATGGGATGGCTGCAGGAAGAGAAATGATAAAAAAAAAAAAACCAAGGTTTATTGTTACTATCCTGCTCTCTCCTAGAATTTGCCACAAGCCCCTTATTTCTCCAATTTGCATTATTTGGAGAGAACTGTCACTCTGGGCAGTGTCAGGGACAGAGGCAGCAGCTTCATTGTCACCTCAGGTTGGATCCCTCTACATCTAGATGTACCCAGCCCATTCTTCATCCATCCCCAACCCATTTACCACTCACCCATCCCCTTTCCATTGTCCTTCTCACCCATCTTCATAACTTTTCTTTTATCCATCCCTTTTACCAGTTATTCATCCATCCATCCATCTTCTTTCCTTGGATCTTGTCCCCTGTGCCTACTCCTAACAGAATCTAAGTCCCCCACAAGGCATCTGCAGCCTCCCTGGAGAACACCTCATATGGTCCTCAACAGAAGCAGTCAGCCTGCCAGTGATCTAGCCGGTAAAATCCACCACTTCTGATCTTACCCATCACACACACACACACACACACACACACACACACACACACACACACACACACACCTCTGCAGGGATCACTGCTTTCACAGGTAGCTGCGAGTTTGTCAAGCTCCTGATGCCACCACAACTGCCTTTCTTCATACACCCACATCCCGCCAGGCCTGCTGCCTCCAGCCCTGCACTGGAGCCCAAGGAGCCAAAGCCACACAGCATTTCATGGTCCCCAAATGGTTGTTTGTGGTTGTAATTGCGGTTGTTTTGTGGAAACACCTCTGCAGGTGACAAATTTTAGTACAAAATGCAGAGAAGGGGTGAGACGAGGAGCAAGAACCTCCTGAGGGAGGGTCTGAGGGCACAGGAGACACTCAATAAACATGACATACGTGAAGGCATCACTGAGGGGGGCTCAGGTCCTATGAACCCCCAGAAACAGAGGTACGGGATGGTTCAGGCAGATTCATTCCCACTGGTATTTTCTACTTTTTATTTTATTTATTTTATTTTTTATTTTTTTGTCTTTTTGCTATTTCTTGGGCTGCTCCCACAGCATATGGAATTTCCCAGGCTGGGGGTCCAATCAGAGCTGTAGCCACCAGCCTACGCCAGAGCCACAGCAACACGGGATCCAAGCCGCGTCTGCAACCTACACCACAGCTCACGGCAACGCCGGATCGTTAACCCACTGAGCAAGGGCAGGGACTGAACCCGCAACCTCATGGTTCCTAGTTGGATTCGTTAACCACTGCGCCACAATGGGAACTCCCCCACTGGTATTTTCTGAAGGGCATTTTCTGGCAACTGTTCTGCCCCTGCTTTCCCCTCGCCGGGAAAGGGAGGTGGGCGTCTATTTTCCTTCCTTAAAGAGCTGCATGGGGATCAGGAAGGCAGCTGCAGGCTGCCAGCACCTAGCGTATCAGGTGGCCTGATCAGGGGTGGGGAACGATGAAGGCTGCCACCTTGGTCCCTGACACTACATAGGCAATGCCAGTTAGCATCACTGTGGGCAGCATCTTTAGCTATAGTCACTCAACCTCATGTATCAGAATCCACAGAGGAAATAGCACAGGGTGAGCCGACGTCTGTCCTACTGTTGGACATATGTACTGCTTTAGATATACATTACAGATATACATTTTAAATTTATACACACTCAGAAACACATGCACACACATCTATACACACATGTTCATACACAAGCACACAAATGTAAATATTTGGTCTTGGTCCGTCACCCAGGAGCAGAATTTCCCAACATCATCTCCACTGTAGAGAGGAGACAATCGTGGCTCAGGGAGGTAAAGAACCCACCCAGCGTCCCATAGCCACTTGGTGCCAGAGCCAGGTCTCAAGCCCACATGCCTCTGACCTGTAACGACCTCGCATTAAGTGTCTCTAAAATTCAGACCCACTCTCACCCCTGTCGTGACACAGATCTGTCTGCGAGATGCTTGTTCTCTTAAGCACTAGCCTCCCCCAGCACCCTGTGAGCCTCTGAGGGTAAACACCCTATTTACATTTCCATATCCACCCAGCTCAGGGCCTAAGGACACCCCACCAGTGTGACGATGAGGAAAGGGAAAGAGGAGGGGGTGAGGCCCTGAATCCTGGCTCATCACTGCTTGTTCACTGATGACTCAGGGGTTCCTGGAGATGTTGCTGCAGGAAGGGCTGCAGGAAAAATCGAGGCAGGCAAAGAGCTCCCGAGAGCCTGTTGCAGGAAGGGGGACCCCTTCCAGGGCCCAAGAATGGGCTCTTGTCTAACACGTGGAAATGAATTGTTCAAGGGGACACACATGCTGACAAAGCAAGAGACTTTATTGGGAAGGGACACCCAGGCAGAGAGCAGCAGGGTGCGGGAACCCAGGAGAACTGCTCTGCCATGTAGCTCACAGCTTCAGGTTTTATGGGGATGGGGTTCCTTTTCAGGTTGTCTCTTGCTGATCGCCTTGCTCAACCCATGCTTGGTCTGACTCAGGGTTTTTCTTGGTGGCGTGCGTACCTCTCAACCAAGATGGATTCCAGCGCCAAGGATCCTGGGAGGCTGGCCATCTCCTCCCTCCTACTGTCCCCTCCCAGATCCTCCTGGTTAGTCTTCAGGCCAGCACCATGTCCCTTATCAGGGCCTCCTGTTGTGAGACAACTCATGCAAGCCATTATTATCCTGCCCAGCCAAGGTGGGCAGTTTTAATCCATGGTCCCCGAACGAACCCAGCATCCACGACTCTAGTGGACCCAGCAAGTGCTCTCTTCCTATGAGCTGGGCTGTGCAGGACTGGCTATGCCCACAAGACTGCCCAGAGGTCTGCACTCTCCCACGCAGGGCACAGCAGCGACCGCGTTCCTGCATCTAAATGCCTCTAAAGACCCAGCCAAGGGCAAGGCTGACACATTAGCTGCGCTGTCAAATAACACAATTAGCTCTTTAATGAGGTGCCTGGGGAGCATCCTGTGGACCGTGGGCCTGTGATTCAAATCACAGTGATTATGAATCACTAATCCCCTTCAAAGGCTCTGCTTTCTCCCAGAACAGACTACAGCCTCCCCCAGATTCTTTCCAAATCAATGGATTCATATCCTTTGGGAGGAAAACAAATCAGGGCAAGCTGGGGCTGCAAGGAGGGCCCAGGGCACGGAAACTCACCCATCAGGAGCATGGATGAGGCCGTCCATCCCTTCTGGGCAATAAACACCCCAAGTTGGGCAGTATTTCACCTGCCCTCTGATCACCAAACTCAGAGAGAGGGTTAGAAATATTCTTCGCCAGCTGTGACGAGGCTCACTGGGGAGCACCTACCCCCTGGAGTTGGCACTTCTGGGCAGCCCGGGGGCCCAGCCAGACCCAGGGACTGACATTGACAAGCCTGGACTTGACTCTGGCTCTGCCATCTCCTGACAGGGTGGCCGTCACGAGCCTCATCACATCTCTGAGCCTCCGTTTCCACACATGGGTGTGTGGGTGGGGCTGGAGGCAGCGGGGCAGGAACTGACCTTGTAGGACCTTGAAAGCCAAGTTCAGGGTTGCACTCTTTGCTTTAGGAGCAGCGGGGCCTCTGCTGTCCTTTCCCAGCTGGGGGACAGGAGGTGTGTCTTTCAAAGGACCACAAGGACCTTTATCTCAGCCTCCCAGTGGGAGGAGGACAAGATGGTAAAATGCTGCGGAAAAGCTTCAGCCAGTGATGGCTCTGCAGCATCCCAGGAAATGGCAGCAAATGTCCCAGGGCAGAGGTGGTTGCAGGGAGGCTGACCACTGGCTCTGGACAGAGGCCCTGCAGATGCAGGCGCTGCACCTGCACCTCACACACGTCTCCTCACTGCGTTCTCACAGCCCCAGCGCGGTGAGCATTGTTACTTCCCCATTTCGCAGAAGGAGAAACCAAGGCTTGTGAAGGAATCACTCCTAGAATGGGAGGGACTTTAGAGAACTGCCAGCCAGGCCCATGCCCATTTCACAGAGGGGGCAACTGAGGCCCAGATAAGGACCGTGGCTTGCCCACAGTGAGCTCTCCATTACACTTAATGAAAGCAAGCCAGCCTCAGGGGCTAGAGACACAGAAACGAATCAAACATGGGCCTTGCCCTGAAGAAGCTCCAGTTATGGGGGAGGGTTTGTAACAAAAATTCCATTTGCACGAAGTGAGCATGAAGGGAAGCCAGTAGAAGGTGCAGACACAATGCAGAGAAGGAAGGGGTGAACTCTGTGCAGGCTGGGGTGATCAGGGCAGGCTTCTGGGAGGAGGTGGCAAAGGCAGGAAAGAAGGGATCCTCTCTCTGCCCACCAAGAGCTCTTTCTGCTTCTCTCCAACACCTCATAAAGGGTGGGGGCAGGGGGAGCAGTGTATGAGAACATTTTCTGTGACAAGTTACCAAAATCCAGTTCAAAAGAACGTCAGGCTCCAAGATTGGCCACTGCAGCCCTGTTTATAGTTGTGAAAATCGGAAACAACATAAATATGCATAGACTGGAGATGGTTAAAGAAATTATGGGTCATCCGTACAAAGCAATCTGGGCATCTGTTAAAAGTTACGGTGGGAGGGCATGATAAACTCAGTGGTCCTTTGTCCTGCGTGAAGGGGTCAGGTTTGCCTGGCTGAACTGAAAGAGGGGAGCAAATCCTGTCCTTGTCACAATCCTCTGCTGTGTCCCCCTCATCCCACCCCACCAGTCACTCCTCCTCCGGGTCTTTGCACTTTGCCACATGGATGTTAGAGGGACACATCTCTCAACCTCTCCCTGCGCCACCAGAGGCAACAGTCTCACTCATTCACTCATTCAGTGGTTCACTCTCATCCATTCATTTATTGAGCGCCTGTGATGTGCCAGACCTCATGCTAGATGCAGGACAGGGCAGCCAGGAAATGCACGCCGCTGGCCTCATGTTGCCTGCAGCTGAATGGGGGGGGTTCCAGCTTGAAAAAAGTTATGTGAATAAATGTGAAATTAAGAGCACCTCGGGGCAGCAAGGGAGCACGTGCAAAGGTCCTGAGGAAGCCGCAGCAGAGCAAAGCCAGAGCTGGAAAACAGCCAGAGGGACGACAGCAAGGGAGAGGCTGGGTGAGACAGGGGGCAGAAGGCGAGGAGCAGTAGGCATTCTGTAGGATTGCGCCCCTTATCTTGAGAGTGGTCAGCTGCCAAGGAGAGTTCTAATTGGGCCCTAATGTGGTCAGATCTGCACCTCAAACAGATCACATGAGAACTGGTTCCCCAGATCCCAACGATCTGCTCCTAGGTCGAATCTTGTCCAAAAACACCTGGGGACATAGCAGGGCTACTTAACCAAGTCCTGGCTGCGAGGATGCACACGTTCTGTGGGCTTGTGGGGATGGCAGATGATGAATGACACAGTCATTTACTACGACCTCTATCTGGTGAAAAGCGTCGTGAAGGACAGCGACATCGAGTTGGGGGACAGGGTGGTCAGAAAAGGCCTCCCCGGCAGGGCTGTGTCTCAGCAGAAGCCTGGACGACATGAGTGAGCCGTGTGGATGGATGAGAGAACATTGCGGGTAGAGGAAATAGCAGGTGCAAAGGCCCAAGGTGGGAATGGGCCTGGCTGAGAACCATCCATCCAGGCCCCCGAGGCTGGTGTAACAGGAGGGGGGAGCGTGGACTGAGGGAAGTGGATCATAGAGCCTGGGGGGGCATTGTCAGGGCTTTGGCTTTCAAGCCAAAGAGTTTCAAAATGCTAAATTTTAAAACATAAAAAGAGTTTAAAACCTCTAATTTTTAGGAGCTCCTGTTGTGGCTCAGCAGGTTAAGAACCTGACTAGTATCCATGAGCAGGCAGGTTTGATTCTTGGCCTCTCTAAATGGGTTAAGGATCCGGTGTTGCAGTGAGCTGAGGTGTAGGTCGCTGACGTGGCTCATATCCCGTGTGGCTGTGGCTGTGGTGTAGGCGGGTGGCTACAGCTCCAATTCCACCCATAGCCTGGGAACCTCCATATGCCATGGGTGTGGCCCTAAAAAGCAAAAACAAAAAACATCTAATTTTTAGAGTAAAAACTAAGAGCAGTGAGGAGCCCTTGGGGGGCTTTAAGAAGAGGAAGGGCACGTCCTGACTTCAGTTTTAAAGGGTTTCTCAGGCTGCTGAGTGGAGAAGCGTGTGCAGTGGTCAGGGAAGCAGGAAGCCAGAGGTAGCTGTCCCCACAGTCCAGGCGAGAGCCAAGGTCATCCTTGGTTCATCGGACCCTCCCTGTTTTGTAACCTGCTTTCCCCTGAGATCTTGCATCAGGGTCCTTTTCTAAGTCAACACACAGAACCTCTCCCCATCCTTTTTAGCAGCTGCCCACATTGCATTGTACGAATGTGCTGTGACAGTGAAGGGAACAGGGTGACGAGGGGCCTGCGAGCTAGGGACACGTTGGAGGAATGATGAGAAGAGGGGTGCTTAAGGAGGACTGTAAGGAGCTGCCATGGTGGACCATGGGGACCATCTGGGATGCAGGGAGGGGTTCCTAGCATCGAGATTTCTTGGCGCTTGGAAGGCATCTCTCTGCCCCACTCTGCTCAGCAGGCCCACATCCCCACGGCCCTGGGTAGGGCAGGTCCTCTCTTCCCCAAGAATTCAGAGGCCACTTGAATCTCTTATCTAAAGTAGAGGAGGAGTTCCCGTGTGGCACAGCAGAAACAAATCCGACTGGGAACCATGAGGTTGCGGGTTTGATCCCTGGCCTCACTCAGTGGGTTAAGGATCCGGCGTGGCCATGAGCTGTGGTGTAGGTCAAAGACATGGCTCAGATCTGGCATTGCTCTGTCTGCGGTGTAGACTGGCGACTACAGCTCCAATTAGACCCCTGGCCTGGGAACCTCCACATGCCACAGGTGTGGCCCTAAAAAGACCAAAAAAAAAAAAAAAGTAAAGAAGAGGGATCCTGAAGTTTTCACAGAGCCCCTCTCTCTCCCTCTCCCTCTCCCTCTGTCTCCCTCTCCCTCTCTCCCCCTACTCTCTCTCGCTCTCTCCCCTGCCCCCTCCCCTCCGTCTTGGCACCTCATCTCTGCCTCTCACTGCCTCCCGTCCCTCCTTTCCCTCCCTCATGTTTTTTCCATGCCGAGTGTTTATTTTCAGAACCTCAGAATCCTTCCCGAGCCTCTGACATTTACTCTTTGGAATTAGAAATTTTTCCATTTCCCTTTCCCAGAGTGAGGCTGGCGTGTGAGATTTCCCCAGGAATCTTGCCTGCCCTTCTAGAGGCAGAGCTGGCTTATGTCAGCCCAGGACCCATTGTGTCAACCAACAATTATTTGGCACCCACTGTGAGCCAAGCCCTTCTCATGAACTATCCCATTCAATCCACTTAAGGAGCCCGTGGGCTTGGCATTATCATCTGCATACACAGGGTGAGTGAACCCTGGCTTGCTTGGAGCAGTTAAATACCAAATCTAAGGTCACATGGCAAGTGGGGGGTGGTGGTGAGGATGAAACCACACACACGCACACACACACACCGGCTCCAGAGTCCACTTCCTAAGGACATACAGCATTTGGGTGGACCAAGAATTTAGGAGACATTGCATCCAGGCAGAGAGAGGCAACAGCAAGAACAAAGCATCTGAGTGGTCCCAAGGGTGGAGCAGGCACAAAGGTGAGGGAAGGCCTGATCCTGGAAAGAAAATGTGCTGTTCAGACAAATCCCACCCCACCCCCACACACACACCCTGCAAAAAAAAAAAAAAAAAAAAAAAACTAAAGAATGTGCACATTACTGAGAACTCGCCGTGTACCAGGCACTGTGCTCAATATTCGACACACATTCAATTACTCATCTCCACAACTCTATCAGGTAGACACTATTTTTTTTTGTCTTTTCTATGGCCGCACCCGTGGCATATGGAGGTTCCCAGGCCTGGGGTCTAACCAGATCTGTAGCCACCGGTCTACACCACAGCTCACAGCAACAGCAGATCCTCAATCCACTGCGGGAGGCCAGGGATCAAACCTGAAACCTCTTGGTTCCTGGTCGGATTTGCTGACCACTGAGCCACGACCGGAACTTGGTAGACACTGTTATAATCCACCTTTTATAGAAGAGGAAACTGAGGTTCAGAGAGGTTAGGTAACTCACGCAGCAGGTGGCAGAGCCAAGATTTGGATGCCCACAGCCTGGCTCCTGAGTTGACTGCACCATTCCCCACTCCTCTACCACCTTCATAGATGGATCAGGGGCAACCTCACCTGCTAAGCGTCACAGCTTCCTTCAGTAGGAAATGAGAAGCTCTGGAATGTTGCTGAGCAGGGAAATGGCATGATCAGAGCCGTGCCTGAGAAAAGCAACTGTTGGCAGAGTGAGTGCGGGCTGAGGGGGACAGAGAACTTTGCCGTGTCTGGGGAGGAGCCAGTGAGGGCCAGGGTGGTGTGTCAGAGGCGGATTAATCTCCCCTTGGCCACTTGGTTTTGCACTGGTTGAATACATGGTGGGTGCAAGGAAGGGGCTTTTTTTTTTTTTTTTACTGTTTTGTAGATTTTATTCATTTAAGCCATTTACTTGATGCTCTGACTTGTACCTTTTTTTGCTTTTTTTTTTGGCTCTATTATTTACTCTCTGATTTAAAAACAAAAAACTGATAACTTATTTTTTTATCTGTTCCCTTTTAAAATAATTTTTTATTTTTTATGATTTTTGTTTTTTCCATTATAGTTGATTTACAGTGTCTGTCAATTTCTACTGCACAACAAAGCGACCCAGTCACACATATATAGATAGATACATTCTTTTTCTCACATTATCCTCCATCATGCTCAATCACAAGTGACTCGATATTGTTCCTTGTGCTATAGGGCAAAGAAGTTCTTTGTGTCCTTTTTTATCTAAAAAAAGGACACATATATTATTACTAATATATGTAATATTACTACTAATATATGTAATATTACTAATGTATCTAAATAAAAAGGACACATATATTATTACTATATGTAAGTAATAGTATATGATGTTGGTGTCTCTCTGTCTGACTGACTTCATTTAGCATGATAATTTCTAGGTCCATCTATGTTGCTGCAAAGACCGCTATTTCTTTCCTTTTAATGGCTGAGAAATATTCTATTGTGTATATGTACCACATCTTTATCCACTCCTCTGTCGATGGACATTTAGGTTGTTTCCATGTCTTGGCTATTGCATATGTTGCTGCAATGAACATTCAAGTACATGTATGTTTTCGAATCATGGTTTTCTCTGGATAGATGCCCAGGAGTGGGATTGCTGGATCAAATGGTAGGAAAGGGCTTGTTGATAACCATGACCTGCTCTAGAGGTGCACCTAGGCTGGCATTTTTTTTTCCCCAGTGAACTCTGCCCTCCTGTAATGAAGCAGGATCCTATGGTGCCTTCCCAGGACAGACAGCCCCCACCCCAGGTCCCCCACCTGCCTCTTGTCTATAGAAAAGCTTTAGCCAAAGAATAAATTTAATGAGAGAAGTGAGAAAATTCAGAAGCAAAAGAAAACAGTCAAACAAGACCAAACAATAATAGTTTGGTCGTTAAACAAGGTCAAGGACATTTAGTTCATTCTTAAGGGCTATAGACAGTATTCTGAGTTATATCCCTTGAGCAGTTTCATAGATATTAAAACCCCCCAGAAGAACTTAACTACCTGGTGACTAGACCATAGCCATGACTTAAGCTGCCACAATTTCAAGAACCAGCCTCAAAAAAAATGGGAAAAAACCAACCCTGGAAATGAATATTAACTGTACTTAAAACAATCAAGATGATGCCAATCAGACTACTACATGACCAATTTCAAGATTACTATCAGAGCTGACTGTGCTGTTCTACACATAGCCCCCTCCCTCCACCCACACACCCCTGAAACTCCTCTTTAAAAGTTCTTGTCCCCTGATGTACAGAGGGGAGCTGGCTTTTGGACATGAGTCCACCTTCTCCCCAGGTTTCTGGACTCCTGAATAAAGCACATTTTCCTTTTCTACCAACACTTGTCTCTCAAGTAATGGCTTTCAAACAGTGGGCAGCCAAACCTGAATTTGGTAACATTTTTTTCAGCATGACAACACTGCCACTCCTGAAGATCATAGCCCTGTTTAAGTTCTGAAGTTAATGCAAAAGGCATGTAAGGTTAGTGCTTGCAGTTTAGTTGGAGATTTGAGTAAATTATTTGAGTGATGTGACTAGTAGAGAAGGTGAGTGCTCAGCCTTAAGGCAGAATTTACTGTGTATTGGGCACTAGTCTAAGTAGTTTATATGCACTAACTCCTTCACCCCACATTCTCCATCTGTCCCATTGATCTGTTGGTCTATCTTGATACCACAACACCACATTGTCTTGGTTATTGGAGTTTGATACTAAGCTTTAAATTCAGACAGTATTAGTCTTCCAACTTTGATTTTTCTTAATGCTATTTTGGCTACTCTTTACATTTTTAAATTAATTTTAAAATCAGATGTCAATTTTTTCAAAACCCTTCTGGTATTATTGGAATTATATTAAATTTATAGGTAAATTAAGGAAAATCAACATTTTAATAATAACAGGTCTTGCAAACCATGTAAACAGTATTTCTCTCCATCTACCTAGTTTGTATTAAATTTCTCTCAGAAATGTTTTATACTTTTTCTGTGTACAGGTCTTGCACATCTTTTGTCAGAGTTATTCATAGTGATTTTATATTTATATATAATATAGATATTAAATATTTTATATATATATATATATTTTTTTGCTTTTGTAGGGCCACACCTGCAGCATATAGAAGTTCCCAGGCTAGGGGCAAATTGGAGTTACACCTGCCAACCTATGCCACAGCCACAGCAACATGGAATCTGAACCACATCTGTGACCTACACCACATCTCACAGCAGCACCAGATCCCAGACCCACTGAGCAAGGCCAGGGATTGAACTCACATCCTCATGGATACTAGTCAGATTCATTTCCACTGTACCACAATAGGAAACCCCTGATTTTATATTTTTATTCTATTGCAAATGGTATTGATTTTTAAATTTTAATTTCCAATTTTTCATTGCCAATGAATAGAAATGTAATTTTTAAATTTGTCATTAAATGTCATTTTCCACCTTCATGTTCCTATTTATTTCCCTTACCACTGCCTCTTGGTAAATGTGGGAGGACAGTCCCTACAAGTAGAAAATGCCAGTGTAGGTGGGCAATGGCTGCTTTACAGTTACACAGAACCACTTCTTCAAATAAAATAAGTATTATGTTTATGTATAATTAAAGGTAATATCTAAAATTAAAAGAAGAAATGTAATTTTGTATATTAATTTTATATCCTGCAACCTGGCAAAATTTGCTTTTCAATTAGATATTTTATAGATTTCATAGACTGTTTTACATAGATGATCATGTCATCTGTGAATAATGACTGTTTTACTTCCTCCCTTATGTTGTGGATGCCTTTAATTTCTTTTTATGCTTAGTTGTATTAGCTAGAACCTCCACTACACTATTGAATATGAGTAGTGACAGTGGGTCCCTATCTTGTTCTTGATCTCAAAGGAAAAAAACTTCTTTCATCATTAAGTGTGGTGATAGTGGTATATGTATTTATATATATCTTCTTTGTCAAGATAGAGAGTTCAATTCCATTTGTAGTTTACTGAAATACTTTGTCAGAAATTAATCTTGGATTTTGTGAATGGTTTTATTATCTATTGCAATGACCATGTTGTTCTTCAATATCATGAATAAAACTGATGGATTTCTGAATGTTAAACCAACCTTGAATTCTTAAAAAAAAAAAAAAACCCACTACACTTGACCATGATGTATTTTTCATCTGATATATATTTGGACTCTATTTTCTAAAATTTTGTCTAAAATCCCTACACCCTCATACATGAGGAGTATTGGTCTAAGTTTTGTTTATTTGTATATTTGTTTTTTCTCTTAATGTCTTTGCATAGTTTTGACATCAGAGTGATGTTAGGCTCATAGAATGAGTTAGGAAGTAGTTGCTTCTCTTCAGTTGTTTAGAGTAGGTATTATTTCATCCTTAAATGTTTAATATAATTCTACAGATAAGCCAGCCAGGTCTTGAATTATCTTGATGGGGAGGTTTTTTTAAAAAAATTATAGATTTTTTTATTACTCAGTGAATTGTATTACATTTATAGCTGTATAACGATCATCACAACCCCAAAAATTTTATTATAGTTGATTTACAATGTTCTGTCAATTTCTTCTTATAGCAAGGTAACCCAGTTATACACATATATACATTCTCTTTCTCATATTATCCTCCATCATGTTCCTTGATGAGGAGGTTTATAACTGCAATTTCAATCATTTAGTTTCTTCAATAGACATAAAACTATCTTGGGCATCAGTTTCTTATTATGTGATCTTTAGTAGTCTGCTCCTTTAAATAAATAAATCTATTTAAGTTTTCAAGTTTATTTACATAAAGTTGTTTATACTATTCCCTTATATATTATTCTTTAAACATTTGTAGAATTGGTAGTGATGTTCCTTCTCTCATTCCTGATATTGGTGATTCATATATTCCCTTTTTCTTTGGAGTAAGTCCAAATATATATTTATTATATTTGATCTCAAATTATCAGATTTTATTTTTATTTCTCGATTGTATTTATGTTTTCTATTCCATTAATTTCTGATCTTGTTTTTATCAGCTCCCTTCTTCAATTCATTTTGGGTTTAATTTGCTCTTCCTGTTTCTTGAGGTGGAAGCTGGGGTCATTTATTTTGGACCCTTTTCCTTTTATAATATAGGTGTATAGTGCTATAAATTTCTCCCTAACTACTGATTTAATGGCATGTCATAAATTTTGATATATTTTCTTTTTTTTTTTTTTTTTGTCTTTTTGCCACTTCTTGGGCCGCTCCTGCGGCATATGGAGGCTCCCAGGCTAGGGGTCTAATCGGAGCTGTAGCCGCCAGCCTACGCCAGAGCCACAGCAGCGCAGGATCCGAGCGGCATCTGCAACCTACACCACAGCTCACGGCAACGCGCGGATCGTTAACCCACTGAGCAAGGGCAGGGATCGAACCCGCAACCTCATGGTTCCTAGTCGGATTCATTAACCACTGCACCACCACGGGAACTCCTATATTTTCATTTTTATTCAGTTCAAAAAATTTCCTATTTCACTTTCAGCTCATTCTTTAACACATGATATGTTTGGAGGTGTATTACTTAGTTTCCAAATATTTGGATTTTCCAGATATCTTCCTGTTTTGAGTTCTAATTATTTTTTATTATGAAAAGACAATATAGTTTTATGATCAGAATATTTTTAAATTATTGAGACTTTGTTTATGTAATCTGTCTTGGTAAATGTTCTATGTGTAGTTGAAAATAATGCGTATCCTGCCATTGTTGAGTAGAGAGTTCTACACATGTCAATTAGATCAAGTTGTTTGATAGTGTTGTAAAAGTGTTTATATGCTTCTTTACTTTCTATCTACTTATTCTATAAATTACTCTGAGAGTGATTTTGAAATCTTTCACTATAATTATGGATTTGTATATTTCACTTTGCAGTTCTATCCATTTTTGTCTTCATTATTTTGAAACTCTGCTTTAGAACTCTTATTTTCTCTTGATGAATTGACCCCTTTATCATTATGAAATGACACTTTTTATACATAGTAGTATTCTTTGTTCAATTTACTCTGCTGTTACAGTCACTTCAGCTTTTTATTGATTATCCTTAACATGGCATATCGTTGTCCATTCTCTTAACCTACTCGTGTCTTAATATTTAAAGTGGGTTTTTTGTGAGTAGTATGTATTTGTCTTGCTTTAAAAAAAATCAAATCTGACAATTTCCACATTTAATCTGTGTGTTTATATCATTTATGTTTAACATGGTTATTGATATCATTGTTTTTTCACATAACCTTGCTTTTTGTTTTCTACTTGTAACATCTGCCCTTTGTTCACTTTTTTCCTCCTTTTTCTGCCTTCTTTTTGAATAACTGAGTGTTTCTTATTCCATTTAATACTTTTTGTTTGCTTATTACCTATAACTTGTTCTTTTTGGTAAATAGTCATTTTGTTTAGGGATTTATACTATATATCCTTATCTTATCACCATGTACTTTCGAGTGATAGTGTAACACTTCACATACAAAATGAAAACTCTGTAATAAACTTCCTTCTCTCCCCTCTAGGCCCTTATGCTATTGTGGTCATAAATTTTACTTCTACACATATTAGGAACTTGATACTACATTGATGTTATTAGCCTTCAAATGATCAATAATTTTTAAAGAGAGTTAAGGTAACAGACTGTGTTGTACTACCCTGTATAATTACTACCTCCAATGTTCTTTATTCCTTTGCGAGATCCATATCTCCATCCAGTATTATTTCTCCTCTGACTTAACATTTTACACTTCTTGGGGTGTGAGTCCATTGGTGGTGAATTTTTCAGGACAAAAAAAAAATTTGAAAAAAAACGGACAAGAGTTTTCCAAATTTGATGAAAGTATAAAACCACAAGTCTACAAATCCCAAGCACACACACAAAATTAAAAAAAAAAAATTACCTACACCAAGTTACATCAGAATCAAAGTGCTCAAAGCTAGTGATAAAGAGAAAGACTTCAAAGCAGCCAGAGGGAAAATAAAGATACATTATGCGCAAAGGAATAAAAATAAAGATGACAGCAGATTTCTTCTCAGAAACAATTCATGTTACAATTCATGTAACAGCCATGTGACTAATTTCTACATGGGAGTACTCACATGTGCAGCCTTTTTTGAAAAATATTTTTATTAAAACAGTGGAGAAATATTTTTAAATGTTGGAGGAAAAAAACCCCTCTTAGCCTAAAATTCTAAACCCCCAAGAATATCTTTCAAAATAAAAGAGAGTTAAAGACTTTTTCACCCTGAACTATTATGGGACTTACTTTTTCATTTCCCGTCTTCCAAGAATCATTGTGTCTGCTTGATGCTTAATGTTTGAAAGATTTTTATTTCATATATTTACCCAGTTTTTTCATTGTTTCAAGCAGGAAGATAAATCTAGGCCCTATCACCCACCTTTGCCATAGGTGGGAATCATGGCTGCAATTGGACATATATTTGCATGATTTACTCCTGCTGTAGTCTACATTCCAAGAGGGAAGGAATCACATCTGTTTTTACCCTCTGCAGTATCCCCAACACCTGGCATCATGTCTGGCATAGAGTGTGTTCCAGTAACTAAATTCTCTACACTTTTTTGTGGTCTCACTTTCATGAATCACAGTGAGTCATAGATGACTTAGAAGATACTTTAGAAGATCCAAATTAGGATAAGGAAAGAAACACATACCAAAGTCAAGGCTGAGAAAGGTCAGAAGAGGAAAACAAGACTCCAGGAAGGCAGGAGAGTTAGAAACGATAATACAGACCTATCTCTTTCCCTTCTCTGCTGTCAGTCTCAGTTTTCAAAAACATCCCTCTTACACACATCCTTGATGTGGCCAGCCAGCTTTCCCTGCTCACCCCACCCTCATGTATCTCTGCGTCTTCCTGTAATTATAGAACCTCAAATTTTAGCTGCATGCAATTTTAAAAGTTTCTCAGCTTCCCTGCAGCAAGGCACAGCCATGTGACTAATTTCTACATGGGAGTACTCACATGTGCAGCCTTTTTTGAAAAATATTTTTATTAAAAATTTTACTGTAGGAGTTCCCACTGTGATTCCGTGGTTCCGTGGAAACAAATCTAGCACCCATGAGGACGCGTGTTCGATCCCCGGCCTCACTCAGTGGGTTAAAAATCTGGCATTGCTGTGAGTTGTGGTGTAGTTTGCAGATTCGGCTCAGATCCCCATATAGCTGTGGCTGTGGTGTAGACCAGTGGCAACAGCTCTGATCCAACCCCTAGCCTGGGAACCTCCATATGCTGCAGGTATGACCCTAAAAAGACAAAAGTTGTTTTTTTCCTACTTTATTCCAGTTTACAGAATATGATTGAGAGTTTCCTCAGAACTTGCTTTTGTTTTTCAGAAAAAATTTAGATTGTAATCTAAACCCAAGATTATTAACCTTACCCATGTACACTGATAATTAGAAATTTACTGGCATGATGACCTTGTAGAGCATTTATCTGGAACTAAATATCCCCTCATGAATCACCACATTGTGGATATCAAACTTTATTAAAGATAAAGAACTTAACACATTTGTTTCTTCCAGGCATCTTTAAAGTGGAGCAGTTTGCCCTGAATGTGGCATTTCTTCCCCTCTAGGTTGCATCCTTAAAGGAAAAGACAATTCTTTTTATATCCTCTTGTTTTCCTTTTCAACTAGAAGGAATGTGGACATGGAATTCTGCTACATTTCAAAACATTAATAGGGCCAACGAATTAAGACTGACAAGCAAAAGATGGAAACAGTTTAGGTCCCAAGACTGTGGAGCCACCTAATGAGGTCTCAACAGCCGATGCTAGAACTATTACGTAAGAGTAATATAATTCTGTCTTGCATAAGCCACAATTATATTGGGTCTTATTAGGTGATTCTCAGCAGTACCCAGAACCAAGCACTTGTCCGTTTTTCAGGGAAGCTGAAATGGCTTAAGGGAGCCTATGCCTGGAAGAAAAACCATTTAATTTTGATCTGCAACTTGGACTCTAGATTGCCAAAGCATCTGTGGACATCCTGGGATCTGCGGCTTTGCTGATTGCTGCTGGTTCCTGCTGGGCTCCGACTGCAATAGAACAAGCAGTGAAGAAGAGATTAAAGTTGGACATAAAAATAGCCCTGCTGGCCAGATGCCCTTCTCCCTCCCCACCTCCTGTCTAGGCAGGAAAATCCTTCCCAAAGTCCTCTATCATTCCCAGCCTCAGCTTACTTCCAGCCTTGAGTTGGACACATCTGTCCACAAAGCAGGGGAAGGAGAATAAAGGGAAACTATGGTGCCCCTTATGGGGATGACAGTTATGAAGAGCTGGCTGTCTGCCACACACTCATCACAGCCACAAGAGAACCCTCTGGGTCGGCAGGCTCAGGGATTGAGTCCTTACTGCAGTGCATGCTCCAGCCCTCACCAAATAAATCCAATATTAAATAAGGAAGTGGAGGGAGAATTTGACAAACACTTTCCTGAAATTCAGTAGCAATAAATGAGAAAAACGGATCAGCTCACTTCAGATAATCACCACCAGAGAAGAAATTACACTGCTCCTGTCCTAAGCCAGGATGCTGAGGGCAGAGGCACCTGCCCAGGTAATTCATCAGCCTCAGATTTATTGCATCCTTCGGAGCCACCTGCACATCTCCTCCCCTTCAGTTTGCTTGAGACATTTTTATTTAGATTTTGTCAAGATTATTGATCTTCTCTTCCACTTCCTGAGGGGGAAAGTGAGCACCCCACCGAGTGGCATAATCATATATTGACTTGCTGGTGATGATCCAGAAAAAAAAAATTGACCCATTCAAGTGAGCCAATTGTTTCCAATGGCCCCAGAACTTAGAATTCTGGTTTCTGTGCAAATCCTTGAGTTCTTGATACCACAGTCAAGACAGAGAGCCCACTGCCTGTACAGAGAGGACTAAGGCTGCAAATTTAACAAGGATTGGAATGGGAATAAGGGAAAGGCTGCATAATAAGCATTTCCTGAGTGCATGAACAATTGGGAGTAGTGAATCATGGAGACAGGGAAGGGGCTCTCCAAATCATCTTCTAGCCCCTCTGCACCATTAACATTGAAGGCCACCAGCCCTGCAGGGCTGCAGCAGTAGAGATTAGAGAAAGTGGAAATGGTGTTCAGAGATCATCCTGCTTTCAGGCTGAGAAGAGCTTGATGTTCTGATTTTACTGATAATTAAGCCAACGTGTGAAGGTCATATAACACAAATCCTGCGAAGATCCTTAATGTTCAATGGCAACACCCACAATCACACAGCCACAAAAGCAATGTGGCCGTGGCAGCTCTACTACCTGACTACTTATCATGTGCCAGGCACCATGCCCAGGGCATTGTATTATCTCATTTAATCCTCACAACTCAAAGAGGTGGGTACTCTTATCTTCATTTCTCTTCCTTTTTGCCATGCCTTCATTTCAGATTCAAAAAGAAACATATCCTTGTTTAAAAAAGGTTTTATCAATAGAGAATCTCATTTTGGGTTAGAACCAATAAAATAAAAATTCAATATCACTGCAATCCTGTCTAAGGATTTCTGATTGCCCCTTGCTCAACAACATGGACACAGGCAGGTTATATATACATTGTGTGGGTGTGAAGGGGACCTCTAAGTATGGTCAACTACAGGGCAGGCTGGGGGATGGAGAATTCAAACACACCCAGTTACTCCTCCCCTGCCTACTCCTTGGTCTAACTAGGATGTTTTCACAAGCTGCTTCTAACCTCTTTTTAATTATAGTTTCAAAAACCATGACATGTCCCATTGCAGGGCTCCTTTTGTGCGGTTCTATAGAGTGATGGTGATAATGGGGAACCAGAGTGGCTGTTCCCCCTTTGCCCTAACCCCCCTCCTTCTGCAGCAATAGAGCCTTTTGGCTGCCCCATCACCCTGGGAGACCAGAGACACCTCTTCTGGTCTGAGCTCCCAGCTGGATTTATGGACAATGTAGCAGGTCTTGCTGGACCTCCCCTGCCTACAGCCTCTGAGAATCTTTTTCAAAGCCTTCTCCGTGAGAGTTGACAGTGTCTGTTTCCCTTTGAACACAGGTCTCTGCATCTTTTTTCTCTCACTGTGCCAAGCACAGTGCCCAGTGTATAGCTGCAACTTGAAGAATTGCCGGTTAAATTGGGTAGAACTCAAAACAGAAATTGGACACATATTTAAGGGTTGCATCAAAGCATGAAAGCAAAGTGTTTATAAATCAAAATCCTTTTTCTGTAGGTCTCTGGAGAGCAGAGCACTTCAAAGATGCCTTCAGCAAATCTTTTTGTAAATCACGGAATCCCTATCTCTTGTAAGTAGCTCTCACTTCTGAAGCTGAGACACACACGCAAACACACACTCACACATTAATTCATACGCACACATATATAAATGACACACATGCACACACATTATGAAGGTAATATCTCCTTGCTGGAAAAAAAAAAAAAAACTCAAACAGTGCAGAAGAAAAAAAAATGTAAAATGTTAAGCCTTTCCGTGATCAGCGCTCCACTTCCTTTCATCTAAGACACTCGCTATTAAAATGTGGATGTATCTTAGGAATTGCTTACATGAGGGACGTCTCCCTGCTCAGGCTCAGATATGACTTTGATCAATTTTTTTAATCACAATGAGTAGGAAATTTCTGGGCATACAGAAACAGAGACTGCCCAAAGGGTTTCTCTGTCCCCTTGTTCTGAGGGAAAGGCAAGGCCCCAGCGCTGCTGTCCTCATCTGGAAAGAGGTGGGGTGGGGGCTCTGTCGACCTCCTCATTGGTCTGGGCCCCCACACTGATCCAGAGCAGTCAGGCATCTCATGGTCACCTGTGGGGAGGCTGAGCTCCCTTTCAGTGGAGGCTCTTTCTGCAAGATGAAGACTCTCTGGAGGTGGGGGTGAGGGTTGGGGAAAAGCTGAGTTCTAATCCTTCTTCTGACAGCTTCAAGGCAGAACCTGTGGCCATTAGTAACAGCCAGTCACAACTCTCTTACTTCATTCAAGACACTGTTAAAAACTTTCATTTTCAGAGTCCTGTTGTGGCTCAGCTGGTTAAGGACCCCACTAGTATGCATGAGGATGTGAGTTCCATCCCTTGCTTTGTTCAGTGGTTTAAGGATCTGGCACTGCTGCAAGCTTTGGCATAGGTTGCATATGTGGCTTGGATATGGTGTTTCCATGGATGTGGTGTAGGCAGGCAGCTGCAGCTCTGATTCAACCCCTAACCTGGGAACTTCTTTGTGCCACAGGAGTGACCCTAAAAAGAAAAAAAATTGAAAACACGATTTCTAGAAAGAGTAAAGTCTAGAAAGGCTACCATCCACCTTCTCTTTGCTCTGGACAGGTCTGTAGACCCTCCTCGGGGGAGGAGTCTCAGGAGTTACTGTACTTTGCACAAGGGACATCCGTGTTGTCTACATCTTGGTCATTGCAGGGTGAGGAGTGAGCCTGGAGAACATCAGGAGGAGGACCCCAGGCAGAAGATCAGCAAGTGAAAGGACCCCTGGGCAAGAGCAGACCTCCATGTTCAAGGACGAGCAGGATGGCCAATGTGGCTGGAGTGGAGAGGGCAGAGGGAAAGTCATGGGAATGCAGTCAGTGAGGTAGTTGGAGGGGGTCAGTAAACATAGGGCTGGTGGTTCATTGTAAAGGCTTTGGGTTTTTCCCTGACCAGTGAGAACATCGAAACATTCAGAGCAGAGGAGAAACATGATCTGATAAACTGAACAGGATCACATGAGATCACGCCGCTGCTCTCTGAGGACACTTAGAGGAAAAGGGAGGAAGCAGAGGGTGAAGTTAGGAGGCTGCTTCAATAATCCAGGAGAGTGTGGATGGTGATGGAGAAGGGAACCAGGGAGGTAGCTGTGGAGGTGATGAGAAGCTGTCGAGGTCTGCAGATGCCTCAAAGAGGAGCTGGTACTTTTGCTGAGAGTTGTGACATGGGATGTGAGAGGATGAGAACAGTCCAGTGTGACTCCAAGTTTCTGCCTGAAACCTGGGAGAATGGGACTGCCTTAACTAAAATGAGGGAGACTGTGGGAGTCGCAGGTTGGAAAGTGAGAGGAAACTGAAGAATGGGATTTTGGTTTGGGACATGTAAATTTTGAGATACCCAGGTAGAGGTGCTGAATAGGGGCGGATGTTCAGGGAGAAACTGGGCTGAGAGTAAATTTAGGAGCCATCACTATATGAACTGCATGTAAAGGTGAGGTGAGTCTGAGGAGGCTCCCCAGAGAGTGAGAGAGAACAAGACAAAAAGAACAGAGAACAAAGCCAGGGACCGTATAAGGTTTATGGGTAGAGAAACCAAAGGAGACTGAGGAGGAGCAGCCAGGGAGGCAGGAGAAAAACCAAGAGAGGGTTTCAGAGAGAAGTGAGCAAATATGCTAAATGCCTGTGGGTCTGGTGTTATTGGAATTTGACCATTAACCCAATATTGAGGTCATTGGTGACCTTGGCAAGAGCCGGTGTGGTAGAGTATGAGGGGGTGAAATCTAGGTTGGGTAGAAAGAAAGGAAAACAGGAGAAGAGAAATTAGAGGTAGCAAGTATGGTGACTCAAAGTGTTTTACTATAAAGGGCAGAAAAGGTAGCAGAAGAAGGTTAGTTTTGCTTTTGATGTGGTTTTGAGATTGGAGAAATCATGCAGTATTGTACATTGATGGGGATGATCCCACGGAGAAGCAAATTCATGATGCAGGGCAGAGAGGAAAGGGGCATTGGGTGATGGCTTGAGCAGATGAGAGAGAAAGTAATCTTGTGCCCAATGGCCTTAGATAGTTCATGTCATCAGATCCGTAAAAGATTCCATGTGTCTCCTCATACAAACATTCATCCTCCAAGGTATTTACTTGTGCACATACAATTTTTATGCAAAGTAGCAGCATGCTGTTCATATTTTTCATCGGAGTATTTTTAATTCAAAGGTATGTGATGAATAGCTTTCAGAGCCAGTACACAGGGACCGTGCTCATTTTAAATGGCTGCTTAATATTCAATAGTAGAACTATGCCATCATCTGTGTAATCAATCCATTAATGAATATTAGAGTTTCTAAAAATTTTGCTATTACGTTTTTACAAGAGATGTGGCAATCCTTGCATACATAAATACACACACTTGACTATTTCAGAATGATCAACTCTGAGATGTTAAATTTCTGAGACAAGGGGTATGTGCATTTTGAATTTGATACACACTGCTTAAATGTACCCCACTAAGATTACCTGGAAGAATATCCCACCAGTAGGATATGAGAGAGGGAATGTACCACCAGGGGCTGGTTCGAGTTTGGATTTTCCTTAGCACACTCACTTAAAGTTCAGTATCAGAACCATAAGTGATAAACCACTGCCCTTTCACCTCTAGGCTGCAGGAATGTGCTGACCCCAGCTGGTCTGGGGAGCAGAAGAGGAAGAGAATGGGGACAGTGAGAGAGACTGAGCGGGCAATGAGGGTTGGGGGCGGGGGTGGGTGGTGTGTGGAGAGGAATGCAGATCTGTTGGGTGTCTGGGGCAGGGAGCCCCTCTCTAGTCTGGTGCTGCAAACCACTCCTGTGGGGTTCTGGGCAAATGGCTCAGTCTCTTTTACAACAAACATGCTTATGAGGATCCAAGCTGGTAACAAATATGAAAACGAGATTGTAAATGTTGGGGCAGAGACCGCAGGCTGCCCACTGAGAGTCTCCTTCCAATTCTTTCTTACTAATACAACACCTATTTGGTCCAGGACAATTTTCTCTACTTAAAAAACCTACATTTCCAGCCCTTCTGAGGGTGGTCATGTGACACAGCTTCCACCAATGAGATGGACAAACATTATAGTCCCCACCCCTCTTTGGGCAGTCATGTGACACATTTCCCACCAATGAGATAATATTACAGTGCCCCCCCCCCCCCCGGGCAACCAAGCAGTCATGTGACACGGTTCCCAGCAAGGGATTAAGAGCAGAGATTGCTGTGGGGTATTCTGGAAGGGCAGGAGTTGCCCAGCTCCCTGTGGACTTCTGCTGCCTGGCTTGAAAGGGGGACCCCAAGGACTAGGAGGGCCCCCTACACAGTGACTTCAGGGCCCCAACGATGATAAGAGGCCCTCAGGGCAGGTAGCTTACACCAAGGATGACAAGAGGAGAAGCCTAGGCCAATGGCATCTTTGAGTTAATGGGCCTTCACTGTCCCACCCCCACCCCCAGACACCTTGTTGGGTGAGAAAAATAACCTACCTTGTCTACACCTCTTTGGGTCAGGTTCCTGTTACTCTCAGGCAGGTCACTCCCAACTCTACAGGTGGCAGTGTGCAGGGTGACAAGGCATCAGACTGGACTCCAGAAAACCTGGCCCACCCGCTCTTGACCACCAGCTGTGTGAGGGAGCCCAGAAGTCTGGGCTGCTCCGAGTCTCATTCCCTCATTTATAACTAGGGCAACAGTCATAGAGATACCAGCCTCACAGGTATCAAAGGGGGATAACGTGAAATATACTCTTTGAAGTTTTCTGTCCTGAGACACACAGAGCCTGGGAGCTGCTCCTGATCTCTGGTGACCAGCTAACCTTAGGCAACTGTCAGGCACTCTCAGGCTCTCGGTTGTTCCATGTTTAAGTAGAATGAATGCACCTTGCAAAGTTGATACTTTTCACAATGGAGGGGTTGCCTGTGTGTAAGTATTGACCTCAGGATGGTTGATTGTCCTAGCCAGGGGCAATGAGGTTGATAGCTTGGGATTCATGCAGTCAGCAAGGCCAGTAGGGTGGTGGGAGAGCATCAGATCGGGGGCCACGAGCTCTTCTACCTGGATCACTCTGCCTGCCTTGGAATGTCCCTCCTCTCCTGCCTCTCAGTTTACCCCCTGTAAAATGCAGGGTTTGGGCTAGGTGGCCACAAAGTTTTCCATTGTCTCTCATACTCTTGGAATTGAATTTAATGCTTTTACAACTGAACAGGCAGGCAGTGTTGGGTGGCAGAGGTTGGGGTCAGCTCTGCAATCATGAGTGTGAAGTGTAAAGAGCCATGGGATCCTCAGAGAGAAGTCTCCAACCAAGCTCCTTGGATACACTTATTGAAACAACATCTACCCGCTCAGGAGAGAGGGTAGAAGGGGTCAGGGAAGTGATGAGGGACCCCCTTTTCCTCTTTCCCAGGACAGGGTTGGTCCAAAGCTTGGAGTGGACAGGTTGCTCTGCCTGGTTTGAGTGAGGGTGAGATTCAATGTGCAGAAAGTCCACCATAATTCAGAGGCAGCTCTGAGCAAATGGATACCGGCTGGGATGAATTGTCTCTAGGAAGACCCGGGTCTTCCTACAATGAGACATGTAACTTTGATTTAAAGTCTATTTTTATGTAAAGTCTGATATTAGTATTGCCACCTTGTTCTTTTTTCATTTACTGTTTGTATGGAGTATCTTTTTCTATCTTTCACTTTCAGCCTATTTGTGTCTTTGAATCAGTTAAGTTTCTTGCAGACAGCAGATATTGGCTCATGTGCTCTTATCCATTGTGTCAACTTCTGTCCCTTGAGTGGGAAACTCAATACATTTACATTTAAAGTAATTACTGATAAGAAGGGACTTAATCTGTCATTTTACTGGGTGTATTCTATATGCTTTATTCTTATTGTCTATTATTTCCTGCATTGATATTTTCTTTTGTGTAGAATTGATTTTTTTTTTTGGTAGCAAAACATTTAAAGTCTTCTCACTTCCTTTTGTGTATATTCTATAGCTATTTTCTTTGTGGTTACCATGGGGACTGCAATTAACATCCTAAAGTACTTTAGAGTATTTTAACATCCTAGAGTATTTTAACATCCTAAAATACTCTAATTTGAATTTATACCAGCTTAACTTCAATAATATAAAAGCCCTGCTCCTTACAACTCTACCCTCACTCCTTTTCAGTCACTGATGCCACAAATTATATCTTTATATAGTGTGTTACAAAAACATTAATAATTCTAATGCACTGGTCTCTTAAATTATGCAAAAAACAAAAAGCAGAGTTACAAACCAAAGTTACGATCATATTCCCATAGTTTGTGTGTCGGTTTGCTTGATGGTATCCCAGAGATCCCTAAGGCTCTGTTCACTTTTTTGAAAATATGTTTTCCTGTTTTTCCTTAGATTCAATAATTTTCATTGTCTCTCTTAAGATTCACAGATTCTTTTTTGTATCTGTTTAAATTTGCTTTCAAATCTTTCCAGTGGATTTTTCATTTCAGTTATATTTCTCACTCCAGAATTTCTTTTTGATTTAGTTTTATGTTTTCTACTTCTTTATTGATATGTCCACTTTTTTATACATTGTTTTCTTGACATTCTCCATACCTGTCCTTAGTTCCTTGACCATCTTTAAGATGATTGTTGAAAAGTCTTTGTCTAGTACATCTGCCACCTCATATTTCTCAAGAATAGTTTCTATTTATTTATTTTTCCTTTGAATGGGCCATACTTTTCTGTTTCTTAGTATTCCTTGTGATTTTTTTATTGTTAAATACTAGATATTGGAATTCTTTAGCATGGTAATTCTAAAATCAGATTCTGCCCTCCCCACCATCCCACCCCTGCCCCAGCATTTTCTGTTTTTCTTTTTTTGATTGTTTGACTTTTTTAGGCTGTCTCTGTGCCAGGGATCAGCCTGAGGTGTAAAACTTAAGGTCTTCTCAGGCTTTGTCTGAGCCCACACCTTCCCCTGGGCATGTACACTGACTCTCTAAATTCCCCTGTTTATGCATTGCTTTTGAGTGTCCTCATCTTTAAATGTCTGGCTCTTAAGGCGGGGGCAGGGGGGAAGAGAAAAATTAAAGGGGAAAATGCACCAGTTCTTTAAGTCCCTGGAAGTAACTTTAACTGAAGGAGGAGGGGCTTGCAACAATGGTATGAGAGTTGCATCAATGGCTGTTCATCTCTGTATCTGCACCTCCACAGTCAGAAGCAGCAATTAGTGATCAAAGCGTAGATGCTGATATCTGGAGGACAGAATCCTGTCATGCACCCTGGCTCCCTCAAGCTGTGTCCAAGCTGCCTGATGTTGGGACCAGGGAGTGGAGGAAGGGTAGATGCTACCAAACTAAGATCCAATATTAACCAAAATTAACAGCACTTCCCTGGCCAACACTTCTCCTGGGGGATGTTGCAAGCCTTCTAAAAGACTCTAGACTTTCAAAATAGATTAGGCAGATTCTGCCAGTATAATTTTCATCTAGGTGGGGTAATGGGTCCTTGGTTCTTCCTATCCCAACATCTTTCCCTGAGTTGTGTCACCTTGAGACAGTCACTTCAGCCCTCTGGGTCTCTGGTGCATTGCCTGTGAAAGTAAGAGGGTTGGACCAAGTATTTCAAAGATTCTTCCAACTCTAAAAGCCTAGGATTCTATACCTTGGATATAGCTTCATTATCACTGGACCATTACAAAAATGATAAGGGATCAGCCAAAGTGCATAACTATTTGGGGTTTTTTTTTCCCTCTTTATTTTGTTTCTGTTAATATGTTTTCTTTTGTTTCTCTCTACCCCAAACCCTTCTGAGCTCAATCCAGGTTCAAGCACAAAAGTTCCTGTCATAGGAAATGAAAGAACCTAATGGCCGCCCCCCTAGCATCTAAGTCTCCAAGTAGAGGCCAGCACAAAACTTTGCTGCATCAGCCTCTCCACCAGGGCTGTGAGTCACATTCATCTCCTGCTGTTCCTTCTCCCCATTTTCCTCCCTCCCCAGAGGAAGCTGTAGAAACCACCCCATAATGGCATTTCCAAGGGTGAGGGCACATTATCCCCAGATTCTAATGAACTGAACAGCTCTGACACCACCAGACCCACATCACACAGTGATTGTGAGGGCTGCTGATTCAGCACAGTTCATTTAAGGTTCTTTGATGGTGCTGACTTGTCTTACTCTGGCAGAAGGCAGATTTGAGCTGAGGAGCTACTGGTCAGACTTGAGGCAGAGCATTGGGATAGGGGGGTTGGGTGGGGATATCACACAGACTCAAAAACAGCCAAGGCTGGACACTCTGAGCTGAGAGGAATCTCAGAGATCTTCTGACTAATGCCTATCATTCTGTAGATTTGCATTTACAAGCTCAGAGAGAACAAGTGACTTGCCCTCACTCACACAGTGGTTTTTAGAGGGACAGTCAGGCCCAGAAGCCAATATCCTGACTTGGCTTCTACCATGGTGTTCCCCAAAGATCACTCTGTCCTGCCCAGACCCCACCATCCTTTTCTCCTACTCTCCCCTATGATCCTCTGTAGAGTTAGTCCTAGGCAGTGCCCTCCCTTCATGCCTTGAAATGTCTCTGAGACCTCACTACACTAAGCATCCCCAGCCACTCCCAAGTCCTCTCCACCATTCCTTCATAGCAGCTCCTGCAGTGATGAATGCCATGGGGATCTTACAGGACAATGAGAATAGCCCAGGGTCTGGGACTTTGTGCTGAGCTGAGCTCTGAGCTTAGGCACTGCCTCTTTTCTCAGATCTTAGGGATGCCCTTCTTCATCCCCAATCAGGGTATCTACCCTAACCACCTGCTCCCAGCCCCCCATGTGGTGGGCAGAGATCCGGGTGTCTGTTTTGTTGCTTGAAGGCCCGAACTGTCCTTTCTGGCCATCTCACAACTCCCCCTGTTCTCTCTGAATGTTGAGTCTTATTTCCCATCCCCTCCGGCTGGGTCTTCCTGTCTACCTTGGTGGGAGAACTTGTCCAGATCCTCACTTCTCCATGTCTAGTACACGTCTATGTGAACCCACTCTCCCACTGTCCAGTGGTGCCCTGAGCCTCCTCAAATGATCAGTGATGGGACAGGTGAGAGCTGGAAGCCAAGGGCTCCCCATCACCACCCCCACCCAACTCAACAAGTATCTGGGCACCCAATTCAAGTCAGTGGTCACTTTCTTATCTCAGCAGCTACTGTGTACCAGGCACCATGCTGAGAGCTTCCTTTGCACCCCCATGTGACATAATTGCCTGTGAAAAAAGTTTCATGAGCTCTACCTTCTGGGTGGGGAAACTGAGAATCTGAGAGCTTAAGGCACTATCCCAAGGTCACCCACCTGCCTTCAAGACACTGTGAAGGGGATGCACCTACATCCCCTCCCTCCTGCTGCCCCTGTCTGTAGGGATGTGCTTTTAAGTAACCTCCAGGTACAACCCACACAGCAGACCCCCTTCCTAAATCCTTTTTAGCCACTGTTTACCTGGAATCATCCCATAGATCCTGCTGAGTAAATGTCAGAGATCATACATTGTCTCCTGGAGCCAGAGGCCAGGAACATGTGGCTGGCAGATGTTCAGTCCAGCTCCAGAGAAGGACTCGTTTAACCACAGTCGCTGGGATGCTGTATCTGCAGGATGCCTGCCCCACTTTGGACCTTCCAATAGTCACAAGAGGGCTTGTTATCACAACTGATTTGTGGAGGTTGAAAGGCCTCTGATGAAGATCTCAGCAGTGGGACTGCTGGACTCAGGCAAATACATTCACAATCAGATAGCTATTTGGGTAAAAAAAACCCATGTGGTCATGAAATGTTGATTCAGCTCTTGTTTGTATTGAATAATTGATTGTGAGATGGGAGCCTGTGGGCTGCCAGCCATGAGGCTGGGAGGGAAGCTGTGCCTAATTCTGTTGAGAAACTACAGACACCTGCAGCGCCGAGGGGAGGGAGATGGCATTCATTCCTCCTTGCAGCCCTGGGGGTGTTACCTCTCTTCTCTGATTTCCCATTTCCTGCCCCGGTCAGCTGGAAGGAAGTGGGCAGATGGGAGGAGGAAATGGAAGGAAGTCAAAGAAAAACTGGTGGGGCTGAGTGTGTGGAAAGATCATGGAGTTTGGAGTCCATCAAAACAGGGTAGGAATCTGGATTTTGTACTTTACCAGCTCTGTGATCTTGGGCAAGTCATGTTACTTGGAGCATCAGTTTTCTCCTTTGGAAAACAGGGACTGTGATTCACTTTCTCATAGAAATGCTAATTATTTTTTTCCTGTACATCTCTCCTTGCTGAGCCCAGGATCTGTTAAGCCTCATCCTCATAGCCCTCACCACTTAGTAACAGGGTAAGAGTGGTCATCTCACCCAGGTTGGGCAAATCTGGTTCTCTTCTTTGAGCATCTTTATTTTAGGATGAGACAAAATCTATTAAATAAAAATCATCATGGAAGATCTTGCAGCTCAGAGATAGAGGCTACCATTTGGGTGTGGCTGGGGTGGATCACAGGTGAGCAGAGAAGCCAGTTTGCAGAGAGAAGGAAGAAGAAGAGCAAAGGTGTACAGGATTTCCTTATCATAACCCTTCTTTCTACCTGAGTTTCTTGTATGGATTTATGTAGCAGTTACGACTCTTTTCTATTGCACATGTCAGAAAACTCAATCCAAACTACATTAAGGAAAAAAAAGGAATTTGATGTTCATAAGAAAACTTTCAGGGTTAATTTTGGTTTCAGTCATGGCTTAATGGGGTTCCCAGTGATGTCACCAAGGCCTAGTTTTTCTCTGCCTCTCCTCTCCACGTTTTCCTTATTCTCAGTCTACACATGACATATCGGCAACCACTCTAGACTGCAAATGTCTGAGGTCAAGTTCAGTGACAAAGAACTGCAAGGGTTCCTTCTCAGATGCCTCAGTGAATTTCTCATTGTATCTCATTGGCTATGGTGAGGTCACATCCCTATGCCACTTACTGGGTCTAAAGCGATGTGCCACATGGATTACTTCAGGCCTAGGCCCCAGGGCCCACCCCTGACCTACAGATGCAGCCTCACCCGTGGATTAAGAGTCGGGAAGGGGGTGCCCCCCAAAACAAAGTTAGCCCAGTTGCAGAAAGGAGGAGAAATGCAACCAACCAACTATAATGATTTTCAAGAGAATTTTGAGGATGAAATGTCTAATTGAGGACAAATATATGCAGCAAGAGGTATACAGTAAGTGCTGGTTTCTCCTCCTCCTTGCCCCTAAGTTGGTAGCATTTTAAATAAGTCACTTAACCTGGGATTTCGCTTCCTCCCCTGGACCACCCCACAGCTTGGCCTTTTGAGCCCAGTCTCCTCCATGCCTTTTGCACAGACTTTGTGCATAACACACCCTTATCGGGGACATTTTTCCCACACCATTTTCTTCTCCAAGCCTGAAATCAAGGATGGACCCAAGGCTCGCCTCCTTCCAGAAACCTTCCCAGAAACTTCCAGCCAGTATGTATGAGAGAGCTTCACTCTTGGATTATGTTAAGACTTTAGATAAAACACTTTGCCTGAAATCCTGGTCACCAAGAGATGATGCCTATCCATGGGTTTGAGGCTGGTGCCACAGAGGTTATAAGATGGCAACAACAGCTCTAGGACGTGGGGAGACAAGGGTGTGGTGAAGCTCCAGCACAGCCTGGACACCAGGCCCACAAAGGTGAGCCTCAGCGGACATTGCCAGGCTTCGGGGAGGCCCTTGTGGGATGTCTGGAGCTGCCAGGCCCAGCCTGGGTCCTGTTTCCCTGGGATGGTCCATCTCCAGCCCCTCTACCTTGATTAGGGATTTGGTCTCCCCAGTGTTCAAGTACTCAGGCCAAAGTTTCCTCCTAAACTGTGCCTGGGCACAGTCCTCCAGCCCAAACACCATGCCCCTGCTCTGGATCTCTGAATAGAATTGTTCCCTGGCCCTGGCTTTGTGGCCCCACCCCTAAGGCCAGCCTCAGAACTGGACCCAGCCTGGGCTGTCTCAATCCCCCCCTAGGGAAAAGGCAAGGGAATAAGGACAGGGAGAACCTTATTTCACCTGAAAAACCCCCTCCCTGGAGCGGAACATGGATGGGTAGCTGCCCAAGTGAGAGAGTACATAATGTTAGCACTACAGTTCATGATGGCATTGGATGAAATAATGTATAAAATAAATAAATACAAGTCCCCCAGACAGACCACTTCACTTTGCATCTTGCTTTGCCATTTATTAGACAGGAGACTTACATTGACTTACCCAAAATCTCTGAATCCTAATTTACTCACCTATAAATAATGAACAATATTTACTTCCTTTGGAACTCAGTTTTCCCCTCTATAAACTAGAAAACTTATTTGTATGCTCATGTACTTCTAAACTTGGAAAGGTTGGGCACTCTGCTTTCCCAATGCTCAGCTCTTAGTAGAACCTCAATACGTGTTTGTTAAATAAGTGGGTGGACAAGAGATGTGTGTCAGCCTCTGCCACCCCAGCCCTCCTGGGTCAAAACCACACCTGCACCCCAGGGCAGGTGAGCCCAAATCCCAGAAGCCCTGGACTCTCAGCCTCCCATCCCCAGCCCTTTCTCCTCCCCCTCCACACTCACTCCAGAGATCACCCCCACTGTCCACACTCGCCTTCTCCTCAGGAAACTGGTGCAGTTCCCCCTATTTCCCCTGAAGGGAGACTAAATTTATGTAGGATTGTGGATCTAAAGAACTAACTCCGGGGGAAGCTCCCTAAATGGGGCTCTGTCTTCTCTCTCTGGTCCAGGCTCAGGTCTGTGTTAACTCCAACCAGGGCAGGAAGTGTTTGAGCAGCTTGCACCAAGCCACTGGCATGCTCTGGAATTTACTGTGCAGCCCGCTGTCAGCAGGGGAACCTGGGCCCTGGTGTCCAGCTGCCACCATTGGGATCCACTGCTCAGCCTACACCCTGGTTGTTCATTCTGGCACTGCAGCCCTTTTAAAAGCTCTGCCTGCCACCCCAGAGCCCGTCTGTCTCCCCCTGGCTATCCCTTTCCCTGTGGGAAAGTCTTCTCTTCTGTTTCATTCAAGGTCTCAGTGGATGAAGCCTGTGAGAGAGGAGCCAAAATCTAGGTGGGTGGGTGAGGGGAGTAAGGTGGAGGAAAGAGTGAGACCCTCCTCCTTTCTAAGGTAAAGCCATCACCCCCTGGAGGCAGTAGAAGCATGACACCCCCCTCTCCCTCTCACACTGCAGAGAAAGTGACCCACAATGTCATGAGTTCAAGGATGTGGGGTCTCTCTCCTCACCCTCCATGTCTCAGGGCACAACAGATCTTTATTCCCCTTGCAGATTATGCTTCAAGTGGATCGTTATTCTTCTCTTCAAAATAGTGTACTTCATTTAAGGTTCTTTTATGGCCATTTTATTTCTCCTAAGTATATGCTTTATGAGAAGATCAATTCCTAGAAATCAGATCCGTTAACAAGTGCTAAGCAGCCAATCGTTAGAGGAGGGAGCTTTAGAGTAAGACCAGCAGAAGATGAGAACTCTGGCTGGGCTGCTCTGCAAAGAGCACTAGCACAGAATTCACACCCAGGTTTGGGAGTCTTCAATGCTGAGGTTCAAGTTCTTTGTGGAGTCCAAAGATGAGGTTGAGAACTCTGAAGCCAGCAAGTCAGCCCCATGCAGCAGAGCAGACAGAGGAGATACTGAAATTTCAACCTGGAAGGTGTATCTACTCCCCAAAGGCTGTGACTGTATTTGTGAACAATTTGCTTGTTCCTCAGCCCCCTTCAAAGTGAACATCGGTCATTCCCTGCATGTTTGGGCAGGATGGAGACAAGAAACCAGAATGCCATCTCAACACTCCACTCGTCCGTGGACCAGAAGGCAGGGCAGGAGATTCTGCTCCATTAGAGACCTTTCTGGAGGCAGGGGCACTGGAAGGGAAGGTAGGAAGGGGAGGAGAGATTGAGTCCCTATGTCCTCACCACCAGAGGCACAGGGATCAGTGGGGACTGAGTGTTGACTGTTGTTAAGAGTCCACCATGATGCTCAGATGAACTCCTGGGGTTGCTCCCCACCTGCCCACCATGTCGTTAATTCCCTTCGGTAAAGCAGTATTTACACTGGGAATTTAATCATCATTTCTGATATGGAATTGAAAAATAAATTGAAAGTGTCAAGTACTATATTAGGAGGGGTGATCAAATGAGGCAGGGGGCCAAATGTCATGGCCTCCAGCGAGTGATTTTAAAAGTCTGAGGAACTAGGTGAGTTTCTATAATTGCAGGATCAAGAATGAGGGATGTTACAGCAGTAGGGGCAGTGGTGTGCCAGATCTGGCTGAAACCAGATGGTTAGATTTTCAGGAGTTTTGTCAGCCAGTTGTTAAACACAGCCACAATTAACAAATTGTATGATGTTAAAATTAAACAACTCGCAATTTAAAACAAAGGCAATAAACACTCAAACCTCATCAAATCCTAATTACTTTATAATATTTTACCATGCTGTATGCTTTTGAGATGATTTTTACTCATTTGTATCTGAATGGTGGAAATACTATGTAATTGTTTGTTACTCCAAGACTCTTCCAAATTTTGCATTTAAGGATATGGCATTGGTAGTTTGAAACTGACTGTAGTGGGAGTATTTACACCGCAGAAATTGGCACACATTACAAAATGAGGTCAGTTCAGAAGACAGACCTCACAAAAGTGATTTGAACAGGGAAAATTTAGTGTAAAGAATTATTAATTAATAAAAGACCATTGAATAGCAGAAGGAATAAAGTAGAATGTTAAAGAATACAGAGATATAAAATGTAGGGAGTCTCTCCTACTACCTCTAGGGCTGAGGAAGAGGGCTTCAGGAAGGAACGACCTTGGGAAAGGGCACACTGTCCATGTGCAAGATTCAGACATTATTGGAAATGGTCTGACTGTAACCCAGTGGGTGAAGGAGAAGTTCACTGGAGAACCATGGGCTAATGGTCCACAGTCAGTGGGCCAAAGCCTACTAAGTAGGTAGCTACCCACAACAAAACCCACAGGAAGGTAAGAGTCATGGGGTCACTCTCCTTCCATCACTGAAAGTCATGTCCCATAGGAACAGAGAAGAAAAGAAACCAGAAACTAGATGAGAAATCTCACCCTATTTTCCCCATCTTTTTTGTCTTATAGTAAAATATACTCAACATAGTTTTACCATCTTAACCGTTTTAAGTGTACAGTTGAGAGATATTAAATACATTCATAATGTTGAGCAACCATTACCATTCTCCGTCTCCATAATGCATTTCATTTTCTAAAGCCAATACCCATTAAACATTAACTCCCCTTCCCCAACCTCTTCCCAACCCTGGAAACCACCATTCTACTTCCTAGCTCTATGATTTTGAGTACCCTAAGTATCTCATATAAGTATAATCATACCATATTTATATTTTCATGGCTAGCTTATCTCATTTAGCATAGCGTCCTTAAGGGTCATCCATGTTGTAGCATATATTATAATTTTCTTCATTTTTAAGGCTGAATAATATTCCATTGTAGGTATTTACCATATTTTGCTTATTCTCTCATCTACTGATGGACTCTTGGGTTGCTTCCTCCCTTTGGCTCTTCTAAATAATGCTGCTCTGAGTGTGAGTGTATAAATAACTCCTTAAGATCCCGCTTTCAAATCTGCTGGGTATATACATAGAAGTATACACACATAGAAGTATATGCCATATGATCCTTCAATTGCTGGATCATATAGTAATTCTATTTTTAATTTTTTGAGGAACCATCATATTGTTTTCTGTAGCAGCTGCACCTTTTTACATTGCCATAAAAAGGGTACAAGGATTCCAGTTTTTCCACATCCTCACCAACACTTGTTATTTCCTCTTTAAAAATAGTTAACCACCTTAATGAGTGTGAGGTGGTCTCTCACTGTGGTTTTTTTTGGTCTTTTTGTCTTTGTTGTTGTTGTTGCTATTTCTTGGGCCGCTCCCGCGGCATATGGAGGTTCCCAGGCTAGGGGTTGAATCGGAGCTGTAGCCACCGGCCTACGCCAGAGCCACAGCAACGCGGGATCCGAGCCGCATCTGCAACCTACACCACAGCTCACAGCAACGCCGGATCGTTAACCCACTGAGCAAGGGCAGGGACCGAACCCGCAACCTCATGGTTCCTAGTCGGATTCGTTAACCACTGCGCCACAACAGGAACTCCTCACTGTGGTTTTAATTTGCAATTTTCCAATGATCAGTGATTTTGAGCATTTTTTATGTGCTTACGTCTATTTAAGCCCTTTACTCATTTTTTAATTGGGTTGTTTCTTTTTTGTTGTTGCTTTTGAGTTTTAGGAGTTCTCTATATATTCTGGATATTAATTTATTATCATATATGTAATTTGCAAATCTTATCTCATTTTTTAGATTGTCCTTTTGTTCTACTGTCATATAATAAATTCTTTTAATTTTTATGAGGTCCAATTTGTCCACTCTTTCATTTGTCACCTGTGCCTTTAGTGTCGCAGCCAATAAATCATTGCCAAGCCCAGTGTCATGGAGCTTTGCCCTGGGTGTTCTTTATAGAGACCTATAGTTTCAGATCTTAGACTTTAGTCTTTGATCCATTTTGAGTTATTTCTGTATGTGATGCTAGGTAAGGGTCCAGCTTCATTCTTGAGCATGTAGATATCTAGTTTTTCCTTCAACATTTTTTGTAAAAATTTCTCCTTTCCCCATAGGCTGGTTTTAGTACCTTTGTCAATAATCATTTGACCATATATACAGGGGATTATTTCTGGGCTCTCTGTTCTATTCTTTCCATCTATGTCTCTATCCCAGTACTACACTGTTTTGATGACTGTAACTTTGTAGTAAGTTTTGAAGCCAAGAAGTATGAGTACTCCAGCTTTGTTTTGGCTATTTGGGGTTCCTTGAGATTCCATATAAATTTTAGAATGGGTTTTTCTATTTCTGCAAAATATGTCATTGTGATTTTGAGGGGAATTGCATTGAATCTTTGGATCACTTTGGGTGATATTGACATTTTAACAACATTAAAGTCTTCCAATCCATGGAAATTGGATGTGTTTCCACTTATGTCTTCTTTACTCTCTTTCAGGAATAATGTTTTATGTTTTCCTTATACAAGTCTTTATCTTACTTGGTTAATTTATCCTAAGTATTTTATTCTTTCTGATACTATTGTAAATGGTATTGTTTTTGTAATTTTCTTTTCAGATTTTTTTTATTGTCTGTGTATAGAAATGCAATGTGTTTTTGTGTGTTTACCTTTTATCCTGCTACCTTGCTGTGTTTATTAACTCCAACATTTTTGTGTGTGAGAATCTTTAGGATTTTCTACATATAAGGTCATGTCATCTGCAGAGATGATTTTATTTTTTCCTTTCCAATTTGAGGGTTTTATTTCTTTTTCTTGCCTAATTGCCCTGGCTAGAACTTCCAGTGCTGTGTTTAATAGAAATGGCAAATGTGGGCATGCTTGTTTTCTTCCTTATCGTAGAGTAAAAGCTTTCAGTCTTTCATTACTGAGTGGTGTTCACTGGGGATGTTTCGTAAGTGGCTTTTATTATGTTAAGGTAGTTTCCTTGTGTTCCTAGTTTGCTGAAGTTTTTTTATCATGAGAGAATATTAAGTGTTGCCAAATTCTTTTTCTACATGAATTTATATAATTTTTTCCTTCATTCTTTTAATATGATCTATTACATTGATCAATTTTTTTTATACTGAACTAAGCTTGCATCCCCAAAATAAATCTCACCTGACCATGGTGTGTAATCCTTTAACTATGCTCCTGAATTTGGTTTCCTAGTATTTTATTAAGGATTTTTGCATCAATATTCATTAAAGATGTTGGTCTGTAGTTTTCTTTTCTAGTAGTGTCTCTCTTGCTTTTGTATCAAAGTGATGCTGGCCTCACATATTGATTTAGGAAGTATTCCATCCTCTTCAATTTTTTTTTAAAGTTTGAATAGATTGGTATTGGTATTCATTTTTCTCTTAATGTTTGGTAGAAATCACCAGTGAAGCTATCAGGTCTATTTCTTTTTCAGATGATTTTATTACTATTTTAATAGTAAAATATTAAACAGTTGAATAGTTAGAGGTATCTTCACATTTTCTATTTTTTAATATTTAGTCTTGGTAGATTTTATGTTTCTAGATATCTGTCCATTTCATCTAGATTATCCACTTGGTTGGAACACCAGGGTTCATAGTACTCCCTCATAATCATTTTTATTTCTGAAGAATTCGTAGTAATGTCACAATTTTTATTATTTTATTTTAGTAATTTTGAGTACTCTCTTCTTTTCATAGTTCAACTAGTTAAAAATTTGTCACTTGCTTTTTTCAAAAAAACAGCTTTTGTTCTTATTGATGTTCTCTATTTTTCTTCTAGTTGCTATTCATTGATCTCTGCTCTAATCTTTATTATTTTCTTCTTTCTGCTAGCTTTGGGTTTAGTTTGATCTTTTTTTTTTTCTATCTCCCTATGTTGCAAAGTTAGGTTTTTGATATGAAATATTTATTTTTTAATTCAAGTGTTTATAGTTATAAATTTCCCCCTTAGCAATACTTTCACTTTATCTCGTAAGTTTTGGTACATTGTATTTTTGTTTTCTTTCATCTCCAAATATTTTCTAATTTCCCCTGAGATTTCTTCTTTGATCCATTGTTTGTTTAAGGGTGTAATGTTTAATTTTCACAAACTTGTGAATGTTCCAGTTTTACTGTTATTATTGATTTCTAACTTCATCCAGTTTTGGTCAGAGAAGATACTTTCTATGGTATCTGTATTTTTAAGTCTAAGGAGACTTAATTTGCAGCATAACATATGGTCTATCCTGGAAGATGTCTGTTGTGCACCTGTGAAGAATGTGCATGCTGTGTAGGGTAGAGTGCTCTAGTTGCTGGATCTAGTTGGTCTATAGTGTTAGGTCCTCTATATCTTTACTTCTGTCTGGTTGTTCTATCCATTACTGACAGTAGGGTATTAAAGTTTCCAACTATTATTGCAGAGCTATCTATTTCTCCCTTTAGTTGTCAGTTTTTGTGTCAGATATTTTAATGGTCTGTCATTAAATGCATAAATGTTTATAATACTTATGCATTCTTGTTATATTAAAATTTTCATTAAAATATGATGTCCTTTTTTGTCTCTTGTAGCCATTTTTAATTTAAAGTCCATTTTATCTGATATATGGAGAGCCACCATTGCTTTCTTTTGATTACTATTTGCAATATATTTTTCCATCCTCTCACTCTCAATTTATTCTCTTTTATAGCTTGCAGTGTCTCCCCAGCACCCCCCCACCACTGATAGTCTAACATTGCACCATCTGGCAAAGGAGGAATGTTTACAAGCATCCATCTTCAGTATCACAATGCAGGGCAGAAAAAAAAAAGAATGAAATCTGAGCTAAGAGGCAATAAACTGACAATGGGCACAGTTCCCTAATTTTCAGAGCATCTGTAACAGAGCATGAGTTCTGGAAGTAGGCAAAGTTCCAAGACCTCATCTGATGCCAGAATCCGCTCAATAAAAATAAAATGTTGATAATAAGAAAAAATCAGTTCCCAGGCAGGCATTGTGTACAGTGTATTAAGTGCACTACTTTAATGCTCAGAATAATTTGATGAGGTAAGTAGCATTCTTTTTTCTGTTTCAAAATTGAGAAAACCATGGGTGAGAGAGGTAAAATAGTCTGTCCTGAAAAACCACAACTGCTGTCACTTAAATTCAGGCCATCCTGATGATATGCTCTCTGACAAGGAGTATCTAATTACTACTTGTACGCCTGTGAGGATGGAGAGCTTATCACCTCGTGATGGAGCCCGTACCATCTCTAGACAATTTCAACTACTGAAGATCTCTTCCTGCAGCCCACATCAAGGTCATGTACTGTACTCCCTCTTCCATGGGGAAGTCCTTTTTGTATTTGGAAATATATACTTTCGTCTGTATAGAGTTTTTCCCTCCCCAGGTTCAACAGCCCCATTTCCTTCATTATTCTGCATCATGTTCAGGTTTTTGGTATCCCTTCTACGTTGTCATGCAAAGGTGGATGTAGCTTTCCAGGGATCGTCTCCCCATTGCTGTCTCTGCCTGTCCCAAGGAGCTAACAAAGCAAGTCAGATCTTTTCTTTAAGCCTTGGCTTTCCTCTTCTATAAATATGTGTTTGGAAACATGTGTCTAGTTGGGTTTCTGTGGGAGTTCCATAAAATAACACATGAGAAAGTGCCTAGCACAGTGTTTGACTCAATAAAAACGTGAAGAAACTAGTCCACTGATACATGGAGAAAACCTGAGAATTTTTCCCAGTCTTACTGTGTGGCAGAGGAGGAACTAGAATCTAGTTTTTCTGATACTTATGCCTGACCTCTTCTCACGTTTTAGAGGCAACATCAGCTTCTGTCCTCTTGGAATCAATAATGAATCATGTCACCTGAGGATGGCCATGTGCCCTTTCTCAAATGTCGAAGATTCCAAAATTAATCAGGACAATACACACAGAGACAGCCATGGTGCCAGGATCAGCCCCTTTCCTCTGCCTTTTTCTTCTCTCCCACCCTCTCTCTTTAATGATGCCACATCCTACAATAATTGAGCACATTGTGGAGAGTTTCTAATGGCTGGTCGGTCCCTCGAGGACTACTGTGCCTTCCCTATAATGACATTCATTAGTCTGTCTGACATCAATACTCTTCTCAGGTTAATATGTTTAACTTAATGAGGCATTATTTTCCGTTAGAAAACTCCTGAAGAAGCATGTTTTCTCCTGATGAGTTCGGCTGATGAATAGATTAATGCTGGCTTTGAAATAGTTGATTAAGAAAATGAATCCTACCACGTTCTTCTTCATCAGATATAGGCTGCCCAACTTAAATTAAGCTGCCCATTTCTTAGAGGAAGAAACAGAAATAAATCCTCACTTAGCTCTGTGATTTGTCCTCCATTTGCTTGTTTGTTTCCCTTGCCAATCTTCTCCCACCTGCACTCCAAGATCCGAGGGTATGAAGAGGCAGAGGACAAGTGTGTGATAAGGAGAGAAAAGGATTTTGCAATTGAGCAGCCTGAGTACCCAGAAGAGAAAGAGAAGCTCTCATGTGCTGCCAGAGGCTACAAAAATGTGTACACATAGCTGGGAGTCAAGTTGGCCTGCCTCTGTCATTTAACAGCTTCCTGAGGTTTATGCTTACCACCACCAGCATCCTGCACCTGCTGGGCACTCATAGATATTTGTTGAATGAGTAAAGGAGATACTCAACAGATGGTGGCTCTTATTGTTATTCATAGAGTCACATGATCTAAAGAGGGAAAGATGCTGGATGTTTCAGATATATCTAGCCAGTGAGCCAGTATTCTTGACCCCTGGCTCTAGGGCCAAAGTTGACCCAAAGGCAAATTTTATTTGATGATTTAACCAGTGGCTTCTCCCACATCACTCTCTCCAAGGGCTCTGGGAGCCACTGCCAACTATTAGAGATATCAACCAGCATGCACTTTCTTTCTTCCCTGGAATGAGTTGCCATGCCATGCCAATTCAGTTCGTGCCTCTGCCTGAAAGTCAGAGAAAATAGAGGTACTTTTCACTCTTTTCACTCCAACCTGGCCTGCTCATTATCAAACTTCCCTCCAAGGGCAAGTTCAGCCTTGAATGGGAACAATGGCATGTCTGTGAGGTTGATGGTGAAGGTGTCTACAATGGATGTGGACTTTACATGAAGACAGGGCAAACTTCCCATCTTATTCTCCCACTTTCCAACTGTATTAGTGTCTGATTTCTACATAACAAATCACCACAAACTTTGGGGCTTGTAACAATCCCTGTTTATTACCTCTCAGCTTCTTAAGTCAAAAGTCTGGGCACAGCTTTTCCAGGTCTTCTGTTCAGGGTTCCACAAGGCTGTAATCGGGGCATCCTTCAGGCTTTGTTCTCAAGTGTAAGCTCAACTAGAGAAGGATCTGCAACCAAGTTCCATTAGGTTATTGGCAGAATTAATTTCCATGTGACTGTAAAATGCATGACAACTTGCTTCTTTAAAGCCAGCAATGAACAGAGAGGGCTTCTACTACATCAGTGCCTCAACGATATACCTTTTTTAAAAGGGCTTACTTAATTAGGTCTGGCTCACACAGTTAAATCTCCCCCTCAGTGAACTTAAAGTCATCTGATTAGGACTTTAATTACCTCTGAAAAATCCCTTCACATTTACTATATTCTATTGGTAAGGCAAGTTATGCAATCTATACACACATGGGGAGAAATAATTATACAAGAGTAGGGATCACAGGGAGTCATCTTTGAATTCTGTCTACTATACCACCTGAGAGATTACGTGCAAGTCTCTTTACTTCTGAATTTTCATATCCTTAGTTGTAAATAGAAACAACATCGCTTTTATTTAGGATTTGAAAAATAATTAAATAGCATCACATAAACAAATGGGTAGCACAGAGAGCACTCAGGAACAGTGAGTTAAATTGAATTGAAAGATAAAAGAAGTAGTGTCACTAGGAACATCTAAAATTTTACCCTCTACCCTCATCAAATCTACCTTCTCTAATTGATTCTAGTCTGTTATCTGACTCTTTCTGATTCCAAACTGGACCTTAGCTCTGAAATTCTCTCACCTTCTTGTCCCAGATCTCCCACATTCCTGGTGATACATGCTCTTGGCTACATCTGCTTCATCAGGGTTCTAACACTCAGCCTATATGGGATCCTGTGTAATAACCCCATCCTGCCCCCTGAGCACTCCTTTTTACTTAATTTATCCAGCACTTATTAAGTGAGTACCTCTGCCAGTTGTCTCCACTACACTGGAGAACCAGCCTGATTGCACATTCCCTCATTTCTCAAATGGAGGTGTCATAGTCAAAATGAGGCAACTTAGCCTTGCTATCTTCATGGCAGCACCACCTCTAACCCAGGGTGCATATGGCCACAGGCCAGCTGGAAGGATCAAGTTCATCAGACCCCCAACTGTCACTTAGAGAGTCCTGTAGATCTTTGTGCTGCTGCTTGGTCTTCAAGGTGCTTGCCATCTGTGATTTCCAAGACTTTGGGGGGAATGACAGGGTAGAGCATTGCAGGGGGTGGCAGGAAGATTAATTCTAGCAGTGAGGGAGGATTTCCTAAAGCCAATTGTGTCCTCTTCCGCTTGGCTTTATCCCAGTGGGATGGGGCCTGACCGATCAGGTCTTCAGCACCTTGGACAGTACCCATAAGCATTCGGCTCTGCACCCAGTTTGCCTGTCTTGGCTTTTATGACTCAAGGGCTAGTTAACACATGCAGAGCAGACAAACCTCAAAGATCACCTTGTTGAGCAGTTCCAATTCACATTTACAGGCTAAGAAATTCCAGGAGAAGAGGGTATGGAGAAAAGGGAACCCTATTATACTGTCAGTGGGAATTAAATTGGTGCAACCACTGTGGAAAACAGTGTGGAGATTCCTCAGAAAACTAAAAATAGAATTACCATTTGATCCAGAAATCCCACTCTTGGGCATCAATCCAGAGAAAACTATGACTCAAAATGATACATGTACTCCAATGTTCATTGTAGCGTTGTATACAATAGCTAAGACATAGAAGCAACCTAAATGTCCATTGACAGAGGAGTGGATAAAGAAGATGTGCTACATATACACAATGGAATATTTCTCAGCCATTAAAAGGGAAGAAATAACGGTCTTTGCAGCAACATGGATGGACCTAGAAATTATCATGCCAAGTGAAGTTAGTCATACAGTGAGACACCAACATCATAATAAACTTCTTTGCAGAACAGATGCTACTCACAGACTCTGAAAAACTTATAGTTTCCAAAAGAGACAGGTTGGGGGTTGGGGGATGGGCTGGGGGCTTGGGATGGAAATGCTATAAAATTGGGTTGTAATGATTATTGTACAACTGTGAATGTAATAAAATTCATTGAGTAATTAAAAAAAGAAATCCAAGGAGAATTAAAGAGAAAAATGACTCGAAGTGAATATGCTTGTGTGGCTTTGAATCATATCCATTCTCTGGGCTGCAACTCTAAATCCTATGATTCTAAGGATGGCAATATCTATGAGCTCCACAGCATGACTCTTAAAGGGAAGATGGCCAAATAGATCATGAGACTGACAACCTCCTAAGATATTATTGCCTTCTAAGCATTTTACCCTTCTGTTCTACCAGCAGCAATTTAATAAAATACAAATCCATGAATGGCTATGTTGATCAACCCTAAACTAATTAAAGAGATTTTACTGAGTTTCTATATCAAGGGCCTCATGAAACATTGGAAAATCTTCCAAGTCAATGAAGAAGCTCCCACATTCAGAGAAAGTTCCTGATAGAAAGACTTTCACAGCTGTTCCACCCAACATTTTTCATTCATCAGATTAGTGTTATACTTATTTGATTGTTGTTTCTTCCTCCTCTTTCTCTTGAGCTAACTGATCATTTATTACTCCATTTTATCTCATCTATTACATATATATTTATATTACATTTGTATATATATTAGTGGTTTCCTTAGGATTTTCAACATACCTCCCTAATTAGTCTACCTTCAAATAATAGTATACCTTTTTAAATGTAGTATAAGGAACTTAAATACTATTGTTTAATTCCCCCCAATTCTTTGTGTTATTATTGTCAGATATATTTTTTAGGTATTCTGTAAACAATTTTTTTTGTCTTAAATAGTCACCTAAATTTTAAAAGCAATTAAAACTAAGAAGAGAGGTCCATTTCATTTTACATTTACTTATTACATTGTGAGCAGTCTTCTTCTTCTTTTTTTTTTTTTTTTTAAGGGCTGAACATTCAGCATATGGAAGTTCCAAAGCTAGGGGTGGAATCAGAGTTACAGCTGCTGGCCTATACCATAGCCACAGTAATGCCAGCTCTGAGTCACATCTGTGAACTACACCATAGCCTGCAGCAACACTGGATCCTTAACCCAGTGAATGAGGCCAGGTATTGAACCACATCCTCATGGATACTAGTCAGGTTCATTTCCATTGAACTGCAGTGGGAATTTTGGGAGAACTCTATTTATCTCTATAGATTCAAGATTCTGTTTAATATCAGATTCTTTCTGTTTGAAGAACTTTTCACATTTCTTTTAGAGTAGATCTACTTACATTGAATTTCCTAAATTTTTGTTTGTCTAAGAAAGTTTTTATTTCCTCTTCATTTAAAAAAATTTTTTTTCTGGCATAGAATTCTGGATTGACAAGTTTTTTGGGTTTTTTTTTTCCTGTTTTTTTTTTTTTTAGTACTTCAAAGATGTCCTTCCATTGTCTCCTGGTTTTCATGGATACTGGTTAAAAGTCTGCTATAATTATTTTATCTATTTCTCTCTGCATATTTTTTCTTTTCTCTGTCTGCCTTCGAGATGTTCTTCTTGTCTTTTTTTCCCCAGCTGCTTGAGTATGATGTGCCTGGGGTGGGTGGGGGGGATATATATGGGTGGCATTTTTTTTCTGTCTATTTTATCTGTCACAAGTTCAGGGAAATTCTTGGAAATTATTTATTCAAATATTTTTTCTGCCTCTCTTTCCCTCATGCAATTCTAATTATATATCTATTAACCTGTTTGATATTGTCCAATGTTCTTTGATATTCTATTCTGCTTTGTTTTGTTTTTCCACTCATGTGTTTCTTTGTGTTTCAACTGAGTAATTTCTACTGACCTGCCTTCATGTTCCCTGATCTTTCCTTAGCTGGCCTAAGTCTGTTGAGGAGACTATGGGAGGCATTCTTCATCTCTATTTCTGTACTTTTCATTCCAAGCACTTCCCATTTGTTTTTGATTTTTTTTTCCCCTCACAGCTTCTGCTGAAATTACCTGTCTTATCTTGAATGTTGTCCTTATTATGATTAATGCATTTATTAAGCATAGCTATTTTAAATTCCCTATCAGTTGTGTCACATCTGAGTCTCATTCTGATTACTTTGTATGTTACACAACCTCATAATTTTTGCTTGAAAGTTGAACTTCTTGGCTCAGACAGAAGAGACTGAGAAAAATTATTTTTATTCCTGGAAATGGGCACACTGCTCCTTCTGCTAGGACTTCAGTGATGGGATTTGAGTTAATCTAGTAAGGAGTTTGACTGAGTTTGAGAATTATTGTTGCTATGGTTACAGTCAGTGCGCCACAGGCTTAAATTCCTGCAGTGAAGTTTGTGTTTAGGGTAGAGAATGGTTCTGTTCAAAATTGTGCTTTAGGTCTTCTCTTTGCACTGGGCCTCAGAGAGTGTCCCTCTACACACTCTTCTCCTCTCTTATTCCCCTCCCAGAATCCTTCAGGCCTTATTAGTTATGCAAATCTTGGCAGTGGGAGGACTGGGGTATATTTTATGTTGTTCTGATTAAGCCTCAGTCTTAGGCTTTGTTTCCTTGCTTCTCAAGGTAAAGCCTTCTTAGTTCTCCTGCCCTTCCCCCTGTGTTCTAGGCCCAGTGACTATTCCTGCCGCTCCCCCTTAAGAGAAGCTGTTGTCCTGTTTTCTGCTTAGATTGTTTTTTGTTTCATAGAAAAGACAAGAAAGAAAGGTTTGGGCAGAATTTTTTGCAACTCCTTCATGTCTGAGCCACAGTGGGCAATGTTTAGGATCCTTTCTGTGAACATTCCCTGCAAATTGGTGAAGACTGCCCAAATGTTGTGGGCTTCACACTGTCTAGCCAGCCTCACTTATCCTTCACCAACTTCTTAATTATTCTAGCTCAACTCCACTTAGCTGCACCTGATTGTACCTATGCCAGGTGTGGGGGTGTTTCCATCTCCTTTCTCCCTGAAATGATTACCTCTTCAGATTTGAGGGCATTTGTTTGCTCCTTAACTTCAGCTCTTTGATAAGTTTCAAAAAAAGTTATGAATTGGAAGTTAATCTCTTTTCCATTTTATGCATGTGACTTTTCAGGTTGGAGAGTTTGTAACTTCAAATGCAGAGCTTCATTTTATATCATTTGTATCATTCATATCATAGTGTAGAGTATCAGGCACATACCCTAACCCAGATCTCAAATCCTCTGTTTAGATAAAACGAACTCAGTTTTCTCCAGGCTTCTTACAGCTCAACAGACTGTGAAGCTTACATTGTGCATGCAACATGTCCTCACCCACATCACCTGAGATTCATTCAAAACCCATCTGCACCAAGCCCTGTGGTTGGTCCTGGGGATACAGGATGCACAAGGCCCTGTTGATTTCACTGAGTGACACTCTTGGCCCCATACAGAAGGAAACCAGATGGAGTGGTGACCACAATTCAATAGGCAAAGGGCGAGGATGAGGTTAGCACAGGGAACTGCAGGATCTGGGACTCTGTCCATTTTGAGTGTTGAGGAGAGCTCCCCAGGGGTCTGGGCACACCTTCCCTGTGGTCTTCAAATCTACTCCACAAACATCACCTCCTGCAAGGCCTTGGGAAAATCATCCCACCCAAGGCCTGTGGCCTTGTCTATGAGATCCAGGTTTCAGCTCAAATGCCACCTCCTCCAGGAGGCTTTCCTGGAGCCCAGCTGCTTGATTTTCTTCATAGCACCACACCCATCACTACTAAAGATTATATTATATTCTTTACCTGATTACCTAGTTCTTATCCATAGGCTCTTGATCCCACATACACCAAGTGTGAACATTTTATTCATTCAAACAACAAGTTTTTTTGTCTTTTTAGGGTGGCATCCACAGCAGTCTTGGGGGCAATCAGAGCTAAAGCTGCTGGCCTATGCCACAGCCACAGCAAAGAGGGATCCGAGCTGCATCTGCGACCTACATCACAGCTCATGGCAATGCCAGATCTTAACCCACTGACTGAGGCCAGGGATCAAACCTATGTCCTCATGGATACTAGTTGGGCTCATTAACCACTGAGCCAGGATGGAAACTCTAGTATTTATGTCTTAATCAGTGTTCAAGGAGCTTGATTTAAAGGTGAACAAAAAAGACCAAAATCGGGAGTTCCCATTGTGGCTCAGAGGGTTAAAAACCTGACACAGTGCTTGTGAGGATGGCAGTTTGATCCCTGGCCTCACTTAGTGGGTTAAAGATCCTGTGTTGCCAAAAGCTGTGGTATAGGTTGCAGATGTGGCTCAGATTCCAAGTTGCTGTGGCTGTGGCGTAGGCTGGCAGCTGCAGCTCCAATTCAACCCCTACCCTGGGACCTTCCATATGTCACAGGTGTGGCAGTAAGAGAAAAAAAAAAGACCAAAATCACTATCCATATGGAGCTCATGTTTTGTGAATGCATTCAATAAACAAGTTAAATAAATAAAATAGCGAGTATGTCAGAGAGTGGAAAGTGATGCGGAGATTAAACGAAGCAGGAGGAGGGGGGAGAAGTGCTGGGAGGCCGGGCTGCCATTTCATGTGGGGGGTCGGGAAGGGCCTTTCTGGGAAGGAGTCTGTGAGCACAGACCAGAAGGAGGTAAGGATTTGGGGCCAGGAGGGGACCTGAGGACAGCACCCCAGGCTGTAGGAACTACAAGTAGAGGTGAGAGGGGGGAATGTGCCCAGTACACCTGAGGGTCCACAAGGAGGCCCGTGTGGATGGGGAGGGTGGTCACGGGGTCCTGGGCATCCAGGAGGGACTCTGGCTTTACCTTAGAAAGAGGGCAGCCATGGAGGGTGTGAGCAGAGGCGAGAGGTGGTTGCCCATTGCTGTCAAAGGCTCTCCTGCTGCTCAGGGAAGAAGGGACCACAGGAGGCAGGAGCGGAATCAGGGAGACGTGGGGGGGAACAATCCAGGCTGGGGGCGATGGTGGAGCAAATCAGTTTAAGAGCATAAGAGTTAGAGATGATGGGTTTGAAAAACACTGACACCATCCCTGGTACACGGTGGGCCTCAGGAGAGGAAGCCCTGATGATCAGCAGTGCAGGTGCTGAGACATCGGAAATGGAATCTCACAGCTGCCTGCCCTCACCCGAATTCTGTCTCCACCAGGAGGCTGAAAAGACGGCTACAGACAGAAACTGCCCCCAGAGCAGTGCAGGCAGAAAGTGTCCTGTGTGGGAGCAAGAGAAGAGGGCCCGTTATATAAGTGATAAAATGCTAACACTTCACAGGTTCAACATAAACTTAAATTACGCGCATTCAGATATTTTTAAGGAGAAGGTAACCTTTAAAAACGATCTTCTTTCTCTTGATTAAAAATTATATATTTAAAAGGTTGAGAGGCAAAAATATGTTGGGAGGCTCGCAATTTCTCAAATCAAAACCTTTCTTCCTGTAATATATTCATTGGATGGGTCTTTTAACTGGATGTGATGCTGCATTCACACAGGGGGCAGGTCACGTGGTGACTTGTAGCATGAAACTGACAGCCACTTTAGATTTTTTTAAAATGTGCCTTTTAAGCAGCGGAGGTAATTCTAAGACGAAAACAAACAAACAAAAAAGCAGCCCCAAGGCAAATTAGCCTCCAGCTGTGGAAAGCCAGGTTTCTGGGCTGTCAGCTTTTGATCTTGGTGAGAGGAACTGGCAAAGAATCCAGGGCAAGCTTGTAAGAGAGTCTAGGGAGATGAGAGGCAGAGCTCACTCGCGGTGGCAGGGCCACTGGGCTGGGCCTCTTGGGTCAGGGCCAGGCTCTGCCACAGCCGACTGGGTGGCCTGGAGCCCACTGTCTCCCCCTCCACCACCCCAACCCCCCCCTCCACCCCCCCACTCAACCCCCACCCCCAAGCCTCAGTTTCCCCAACTGGACCACCCGTCTCTATGCTCCCCCCCAAATTTAAAATAGTAAGTTAGTCATAATTGAAGAACAATAAATGTTGGAGACAATGGGGGAAATGTGAGCCTGGTGAGTTTGAGATTATTTAAGGAACAAAAGTGAGGAAAATGCCCGCCTATCTTTCCTGCCAAGAGAATGACACTGACAAACTCCATTGTAAATGAAAGGTCAGCATGTGCTAAACATCTTCCCACATGTTGTCTCATTTAATCCTCCCCACCATCCTAGGAGGTGGATACCATCACCGCCAATTCATAAATGCAGAACGGAAGACTCACAAAGGTCACATGTCCCAGGCGCCAGCCAGAACCTGGTGGTAGGTATGTCGCCGTCGATCAACATTCTCCAGGTGCCTGGGCTCTGAGTCCTGGAAACAGAAAAGGTCACTGAGGCGGGTCTGCACCTTTCTGAGGGCCCCCAGATGCTGAGGCTGAGGGTGACTCGTGTGGGTTTGCAGAGTGCTGGCATCTCTCTTCTGGGGGCCCATCACGGAGGCCCCGCCCTCTTCCCTGAAGGACCAAATGAGAAAATAGTGTGGTCCCATGGGAACACCCTCTGGGCTTCAGACCTGGTAAAACTTGGTTGGAGAAAGCTGCTGGGGGCTGAGCCCCAAGGAGGCATCTCACTCTCCCCTCCAGGTTTCTGCAGGGCAACCCCTCCACCAAGTGATGGGATTTCGGATGATACTTGAGCTGTCAGCCACCAGGAGAATGGCTGCCACATCCTCCAGCCCTGAGAGCAGAAGCCCCAGGAGAAGGACCCACACCTGCCTGGAGAAGGTGGACGCTGGTCCACACGCTGGGAGGGAACAGGGCTCCATATGTGTGTGGGGATGGGGTACAGTGCACTACCTGAGGGTCAATTCTTACGTTTGTCTCTTCCAGACCCATCCACCCTCGTCCTATTTCAGCCTGATCCCATCCTCCCAAATTCAGTGCCATCCACACAGTACGTGCTCAATGGGATCTGGAGCAGCTCAGCAAAGCAGTGTAGTTCAACTTGGCCGTTTTAGGAGCCCCCAGTCAACTTTAAGACAAAACACATCCTTGGCAATTGATGACGCAGACATTGCTGTTCTTGCCTACACCCCACACGGGGGGAAATGGAGTGACCGGTAAATTCTGCTGATGCAGCCCGGGTGAGAGCCACGGAGGTGAGACTCACCCCACACCTTCCTGCTCAACCCCCGGGGCCATGGCAGTCGGTTCTCTATATTTCTATGAGACCCCCCTGCATAGTCTGTCATCATCTCAAACTCAATGTGCATGAAAAGCAACAGGTTCAAAACCTAGCTCCTCATCTTTCCACCCCAGACTACCCCTTACCTGTTGTCCCCAAGGAATGAACATTGGTGTCACCATAAAAATCCCACTCCATTTGCAAGTCACTGTCTTTAAGGTATGCCTTCCTGCCCTCATTTGGCAGATACCATTGATGCTCCACTCACAGCTTCTGGACCTACTCCTTCAGTGTAGACCTGAATTTTAAGGCCCACCCTGGTAGTCCATTGCCTGAAGATTTTCTCAAGCCTTCTAAGCCTTCTTCCATCTCCTGTGGGGCAGGCCAGAGGGGCCAGGGAATAAACTCCCTTGACAACAGTCTACAGCTAGGAACCCCCATTCCCCCAGCCCTCAGGTGGGATCACTCCTGAGTCCCAGAGTTTCTCTAGCACAATTAAGCCCTATCCACCCCTAGAGTTGGAAAGATGGCCAGGCCAGACCAGGCCCAGAGGACATCACCCAGAGTAGTCTAAGAATGTGTCTCTAAAACAGAAAAATGGAACAGAGGCTGGAAGGAGCCAGTCTCAGGACCATGCGGAGCAAGGCTTGCACTGAAGCCTCTGGAAGGATCCCAGACTGGAGGGGAGAGTTGAGCAGGTGGGACTGGGGAGGGGACCTGGAACAGACCAAGACCCTGGGGATGCTGAGTGTCTCAGGGCAAATCTGTGGGCAAAAGTGGACCCTACACATTGAAACAGTCACTTTGGTAAATTCAGTATCGTGAGAGCTGAGCTTCCGCAGAGCCCTTTACCCAGCAGCTCCACTCCTGGATCTGTGGCCCACAGGGAGGCATATGCACATGGTCGTCAGAAGAGGGTTAGTTACATCTCTGTCCACAACAGATCAAAACGGGGAGGCACCCAAGGATCCTGGGATGATACCTGATGGATACCTGAATGGTTGCATATTCACACAGGACAACACCTGCCATCCATAAGAACACACCGTGCACAATGTAATGCAACTGTATGGATAAATCTCGCCAACACAGTGACCCACAAAGGGAGCCACACATGTAGGGGCATAGCCCTTGAGGCCATTTGCTTGAGGTGCAGGATGGCACAAGTAAATACACTCTTCAAGTCAGCATGGTGCCTACCCTCAGAGGGGCAGATGCAGAGGAGAGGGCACAGAGGGGCTTCTGGGGGCCACGATAGTCATTTGCAAAAATTCTTCAGCTGTACCGCTGTCATCTGCAAGCTTTTCTTGTCATATATTGTGTTACGCTGTAACCTAAGAGGCCCCGAGTACTTTGCTATGTTGGATGGAGGGGCATGGGATCACACGGAACCAAACCTGCCAATATATACGGTTTTCCCAGCAAATGGTGCATGGATGTTGAATGAATGAATGAACGAATGAAGGCGTGCATAAACTCATAGACAAAGGAACAAGGAAAAACAGGAAATGCATGCAGAGGCGATGATGCATGGTCACCGTCAAGAGTGAGTGAATGAATGAACTGATTAAATGATTAAATAAAGGATGTAAGATGAAGAAATGACTGAGAACTGTGTAGGAGCCAGGCTCACAAATGGACAAGGAAAGAATGAAGGAAGGGGAGTTCCTATTGTGGCTCAGTGGAAAGGAACCCTACGAGTATCCATAAGGATGTGGGTTCAATCCCTGGCCCCACTCAGTGGGTTAAGGATCCAGTGTTGCTGTGGCTGTGGTGTAGGCTGGCAGCTGCAGCTCTGATTCAACCCCTCATCTGGGAATTTCCATAGGCCATGGGTTCCACCCTAAAAAAAAAAAAAAGAGAGAGAGAGAGAATGAAGGAAGGAATGAAAGGCCACCCCACAGAAGTAAGAATGAATGAATCAAGGGTGAAGAGAAGAATAAACTAACACCTAAATGTGTGTGAAAAGATACCTGCAAGTGATCAGAAATGAATGAACAAAAACTGAAGAGACGGACGAGGGAGTGGACAGACAGCTAACGTGTGAGTCGAAGCCTAAACATGCGTGTGCCAGAGGGCAGCGACCCCCGAAGTCCAAGGGCAGCATCTTCCCCCAGACATGAGGCCAAGGCCTTGGTAGATCAGCCACAGAACCTCCTAAGGTGCCTTAATTTTAGATTTAATAAGAATATTATTCAGCAAACATCAGCTGAAGCCACAGAGCATGCTGCTCAGAGGGATTAACTCTGGGTTCAGAGGGAAGAGCTAAATGGAATTGACTGCATTGTTTTCACAATTAGGTCACAGCTAATTACCTATTATGTAGCAAACCCCCAGCATGATTTTAATAATTGCTATTTAAATAACACATTTTCACTGTCTCCTTCCAAATTAACCTCTGGGAGGTGTAATTATTGTCAGCCTGTGAGTGAGGAAGGGGGATGGCATTGTCACTGTGATCATCCCGTGAGACCCCCAAGGCCAGGCGATGCTGGGGACAGAGCTCAGGTTTGGGGAAACCCAGGTCCAGGATGTCAGGCAAGTCCCTCCCCCGTCTGGATCTCGGTCAGGTCCCCTGTGAAGGGAACACGGTCTCCAAATTCCCAAACTCCCCGGGTTACCAGGAAGCTCTCACGCCAGACCCACCTCGAGGTCAGAGTTAGTCACCCCCTATCTGTCCCCACAGCTCAGTACCCACATCCTCATCACCAGGTAATGGGGGCTTCTCTTGACATGTTTCTCCCCCACCAGACTCGGGGCAGGACCCATCTCATCCTCAGCCACGCTCAGCTCCCAGCACAGGACCTGCACACAGTAGGTGCTCAGCGAATGCATGGATCTTGCTGTGCAGGGTGTGTTTGAGAAGCCCCTTCAGTCCCTTTCAGAACGACAGAGCGTGATGAGCTGGACACGTCCTGCTGGTGGTGGTAGGAGGACAGGGGGAGAAGATGAGCCTGAGAGGGAGGCCAAGCCCATCACGAGGCCTGACCCCTGTGGGGAGGAGGGCAGACGCCGTCCCATCAGCAGCGGGGAGCAGGTGTGGACAGCACGGCAATGAGCTCCCAGCAGCTGAGCTGAGTGGTGCCCTCATCCTGGGTTTCAGGGACCTGGAGGTGACCCCTGATGGGCCCAGGGAATTCGTTAGCACAAGGTGCCTTGGGGTCTGTCCCCTGTAGGACCTCCACCAGTTCCAGGACCTACCGGTCTTCCATCTCAGCTGAGGTGTTGGGCGCAGAGACCAAGTGACCATCCGGCCAGTCACTGCCATGGGCTCTGCCTGGAGGGACTGTTCTGGCCGGACTCCTCCACACCCTCTGCTCTCCTGCAAGCCCAGCCTCTCAGGAGCAGGCCTAGCTGGTGCCCCAGGAACTGGACCAAAGGATCCCAACTCACCTTCCCCAAATGCCAAGGACACCCCCAAGCCACTTCTGCGTGGGGGAACCACAGGTGACCAGACAGGCAGCTGAGAATCCTCTTATATTTGCTACATTCTTTGATTTGTCCTTGGTCATCACAAATTACCCTTGGAGACAGAGGAAGAAGTTATAAAAATTAACAGAGGTGGGATGGACTGAGAGTTTGGGATTAGTAGATGCAAACTCTTACATTTAGAATGGGTATCAATGAGATCCTGCTGTGCAGCACAGAGGCCTATATCCAGTCTCTTGGGGATAGAACATGACCAAAGATACTATGAGAAAAAGAATACATACGTGTGTGTGTGTGTGTATATATATGTATGTACATATATATATTTTTTATATATGGGACTGGGTCACTGTGATGTTCAGCAGAAATTAGTACAACATTGTAAATAAAGTATAATTTTAAAATAATCAATAAATATTAAAGGAGAAAGAGGCAGCAGCAACTCCCCTGAAATGAGACAAATTTCCTTCTAACACAATTAAACATGGACATTTTAAATGTCCTCGTTAGAGTTCCTTTTGTCGCTCAGTGGATTAAGAACCCGACAGTATCCACGAGGATGGGAAAGCAATCCCTGGTCTTGCTCAGCATTGCCACAAGCTGCAGTGTAGTTTGCAGATGCCACTCAGATCCGTTGTTGCTGTGGCTGTGAAGAGGGCCTCAGCCGCAGCTTCGATTTGACCCCTAGCTTGGAAATTTCCACATGCTGCAGGTGCAGCCATAAAAGAAACAGAAAGTAGTAAAATAAAATAAAATATCTTTGTCACAAGCTGCACCGACCCCTGTTAAAGGAGATTATTTGGTAATGAAAGGATTGGGGGTTCTGGCTGTCTTGGTCAGCTCAGGCTTCCATAGCAAAAGACTATAGACTGGGTGGTTTAAACCACAAAATTTCATTTTCTCACCATTCTGGAGGCTGGAATTCCAAGATCAAAGTGTCAGTATATATTATGATTGGGTCACTTTGTTGTACAGCAGAAATTGACAGAACACTGTAAATCAATTATAATAAAAGGTTTTAATTAAAAACACTTTTAAAAATTGTCAGCAGGGTGGGTTCCTGGTGAGGGCTCCCCTCCTGGCTTGCAGGCAGCCACCTTCTTGCCGTGCCCTCACACGGCCTTTCCTCTGTGCCTGCCTCCGGGGGAGAAAGCACTGGTGTCTCTTCTTCGAAAGGCACCAACCCCTCTGATGAGAGCCTCATTCCTGTGACTTCATTTAGTCTTCATTCCATCCTTAGAGGCTCCACCTCCAAATACGGCCACACGGAGCAGAAGGGCTTCAGTCCATGAATTCTGGGGAGGACACAGATATTTAGTCCATAAGACTGGCCATTTAAAGAGCAAAAGAACCACAGTCTTTAGAGTCAGACAGACCCAGATTTGAGTTTTGGCTCAGTCACAACCTTGTGTGAGTTTCCCTTTGCTTTCCACATCCTTGTCTCCTCATTTCTTGTTTTTTCTCTTTTAAAAATGATTTTCAGGAGTTCCCGTCGTGGCGCAGTGGTTAACGAATCCGACTAGGAACCATGAGGCTGTGGGTTCGGTCCCTGCCCGTGCTCAGTGGGCTAACGATCCGGCGTTGCCGTGAGCTGTGGTGTAGGTTGCAGACGCGGCTCGGATCCCGCGTTGCTGTGGCTCTGGCGTAGGCCAATGGCTACAGCTTCGATTTGACCCCTAGCCTGGGAACCTCCATATGCCGAGGGAGAGGCCCAAAGAAATAGCAAAAAGACCAAAAAATAAAAAGAATTTAAAAAATTAAAATGATTTTCATTTTTTCCATTATAGTTGGTTTACAGCGTTCCATCAATTTTCTACTGTACAGCAAAGTGACCCAGGCACGCATACATACATACATACATACATTCTTTTTCTCACATTATCACGCTCCATCATCAGTGACTAGATAGCGTTCCCAGGGCTATACAGCAGGATCTCGTTGCTTTTCCATTCCAAAGTGTCTCCTCATTTCGCAGGCAGGAGGTGACTACTCTCACAAGGTTGCTGGGGGGGTTTCAGTCAGGGTTTCTCAACCCCAGGGCTTTTGACGTTCAGGGCCACATAGTTCTTTTCCGGGGGACCTTTCCTGGACATTGTACAGTTTTAGAGCCAACATTGCTCTTCCTTCTATACATCAGGAAGGCACCTCTCCCCCGCCCCCGCCCCGGCTAAGTTGTCACAGCCAAAACCATCTCCAGGCATTGCCAAATGTCCCCCAATGAGCAGAAATCAACCCTAGTGAGAACTTCTGCTTTAGATGGAGGCATGTGCTTGGGCTAGTTCATGCATCAAAAAATGGTACTAGCTGTTATTGACGAAGTGAAGATTGAAAATAAAGCAGAGCTTTTCTGAGAGAGACGCTCCCCGCCTCTTTGTCTCTTTGGAAATCTCCTTGATGGGCTGCTTAGCTAGTTTGATAATCTCTTCTTCTTCCGACAAAATAAAGCTCAACTGCTGAAAGCTTTATCATCAAAGGAAAAAGAAAAAAAGAAGGTGTTCACACCGCAATGTCCATAAAATCCATTTCTTACCTGAGGTCCCTGGTCACAAAGAGGCAACTGGCAGCCCTTTGGTCCTGCCTGTGTCACCTGCACTGAGGACAGGACAGGTAGAGTCTCCTTGCGTCCCCACAACAGCTGCAAAGGGGCATTATCTTCCCATTATGCAGGTGAGGAAACTGAGGCTCAGGGAGGTGCTGTCACTTCAAGATCAAGTGCTGTCACCTTGCTAAGCACCTGCCACATGAGACACAGCAGTGAACAAAGTCCCTGCCCCATGGAGCTGGCATTGTGCTGGGGGACACTGGTCATGGGATGAAGATGTAACAGGTGCCAGGTGGTGATCAGTGCAAAGGAGGAGCATCAGGCTGGACATCAGGAGGCCTTGTCTGTCCTAATGAAGCACCTGCCCGTGTCCTTCTGCCCCTCGGCGACTCAGAGGTGCTTTCTGCTGGGGAGGCTCCTGCGCGAAGAACACTCTTAGGGGATAGATAACAGACCAGGGACCCTTCATCCATCCATTCATTCACTCACTGTGCATCGCATCACCCAGGCTGGCCCTGGTGTAAGTCCACGGAACCAGGCCCCCAAGGCCCCTCCTGGGCTCACGCTCCAGCTGGGGGCCTGGTCCTACAAGTCAGCGTAGATCACATCAAGAGATCACGCCAGTTCCAGACCTGTCTCAGCGCCAGGTCCCTTGTCTGTATGATGCAGGTGATAACAGCACATAATGACCTGTCTCCCGTGCTGGGAAAGTGCTCGTGATAATCAGGCTTCACCTCCCCTGGCCACATGACAGCCCTGTGCACCCACAGTGCACAGATTCAGACACTGAGGCCCAGAGAGGTGACATCAGCTGCACAGTCTCAGAGTCAACAAGTGGCTTCAGGGTCAGAGGACCTAAGTTTGCGTCCAGGCTCAGTCATTCCCCAGCTGTGTGACCTCGCATGCCTCTCTCCACTGAGCCTGTGTCCTCATCAGCAGAGTGACAATGGTGGTGGTACCTGCCTTCTGGGGCTGCTGTGAGGGGATGTGAGATGGTGCTCGGGACCCACACAGGACAGTGCCTGGCACAGAGCGACGGTGATCATGGCCAGAGCCGCTCCCTCTCCTGTGGTGCTCACTGCGCTGATCCTGCCGGCAGCCCTTGGATGGAGGTGCAGGTACAACCTTAAAAAACCTGCAGGGCTCTCCAGTTTGCAGGGGAGGAAAACAGGACTGAGCAGAGGGGAGTCATGAAGTCATTTGCCCACATCACACTCAGATGTGGAAAAAGCATAAACAGAATTCTACCTTTAAACGTGGTGCTTTTAATTGCAAGGACTTTTCTGTTTCCTTCTGCTGTTTTATTCTCTCTCTCTCTGTTTGGCTCTTCTCCTGCCACCCATTTGTATTGGTCAGGGTTTTTTTTTTTTAATTTCCTCTTTTACCTCTACTGATTTGGAAATTCTACATGCTAGTCTCTTTTTAATTATTTGGACTTAAAAATCATAATAAGCACACTTGACTGAACAGAGTCCAAAGTAGATCAATATCCCCAACCCGCCCTCTGAACAGCATGAAGACCCAGAATGTGTTTCTTCTGTTGCTCTTTCCCCCTCAATGCGGTGCCTTCCATCCAGACCCTCCACGCCCCTGCATTGGTTGGGATCATGGCTGGCAGTGCCATACTATTTACTAGGGTTGGCTCCAAATTTATCTCCCCCCCCCCCTTTTTTTTTGCTCTCTATTGATGGTCTGATCTTTTCTTTCTTTCCAGGCACCATGGCCTTCTTCCTGAGTGATTTTTCTTTTTTGTCTGTTCTTTTAAAAGTGTCTCTGCCTAAAACGGTATTTCCGTCTCATATAACTTTGAGTGATCAATTAGCTGGGTCTAGAGTCTTACTTTGCGTGTTTCACATGATATCAAAATAGTTTACTGGAGTTCCTGGTATGGCTCAGCAGGCATGAACCCGACTAGCATCCATGAGGTCGCAGGTTCCATCCCCGGCCTCGCTCAGTGGGTTAAGGATCTGGCATTGCTGTAAGCTGTGGTGTCAGTTGCAGACACAGCTCAGATCCTGTGTTGCTGTGGCTGGGGCGTAGGCCAGTGGCTGCAGCCTCGATTCCACCCCTAGACTGGGAACCTCCAGGTGCTGAGAGTGAGGCCCTAAAAAAAATAAATAAATAAGATATAAGATAAGATAGATAAGACAGGATAAGATAAAATAGTTTACCACCTGGTTCTCTGTCCTCTACTGCTGCTGGGGAGAATCTGCTGCCTGTTCATCTTCCCCTAGTAAGTAAAGAATCTGTCTTTTCTCTGGCTACTTTTTAAGGATTTTTTCTTCCCTTGGCGTTCTGCAGTTTCGCTCCAGTGTATGATTAATCTGCTTAATTGTGATCTTAGTTGTATATATCCTGCTCAGGATTATTAGAGATGATGAAAGAGAGCAGAGCCACCGGTCTCTGGGCTGGAGGGAAGAAGTCTGTCTAGTAATCTCACCCTGTTGTTGATATCATTATTAATAATGTCTCAGTCTGTTCAGGTTGTTGTAACATAATACCATACCTAATCTGGGCGGCCTAGAAACAATAGACATTTATTTCTCACAGTTCCGGAGGCTAAGAAGACCAAAACTAAGGGACGGATCAGGTGTCTGGTGAGAGCACAAGGCTTGGTTCTTGCCCTCCCGTGGTGAAGGGGCTAGGGGGCTCTCGCGTCTCTATTATAAGGTCCCTAAAGCCTCTCACAAGAGCGCCACCACCATGACCCAATCACTTCCAAATGCCCCGCCTCCTAATTCCAACTCATGGGGAGTATGAAAGGGTCTCAACATGTGAATTTGGGGGGAACACAAACATTCAGTCTATAGAAAATATTAATATTGATACTAATTAATAAGCATGATAGCTAACACATGTTGAGGGCTTCCTGTGTGCTATGCACTAAGCTAAGTGGTGTGTGTGTGTGCATGTGTGTGTGTGTGTGTGTATCAGTTTATTTCATCCTCAGACGTCCTCCCAAGGAGAGCACTAGTACTGCCCCATCTTACAGAGGAGGAAGCTGGAGAACAGAGCAGTTGAGTTCACTAGAGAAAGGGAGTCGGGGGTCGGGTGGGGGCGGCCCAGTCTTGGGGGTCAGGCAGGTCAGCGTTCACATCCCCATCTGGCCCCTCACCAAGCTGTGGGGCCTTGAGCAAGTGACTCCCCCTTTCTGAGCCTCAGTTTGCTCCTCCGCAGGATGGTGGATAAACTGGGACCCCTGCAGGACCGAGGCCTGGCAGGGTCTGCGGAGACAAGGGTGCCCCCCGCTCCCCAAAGTTGCAGTGGGCACCAAGTCCCTGCTCTGGTCCCAGGTCCCTCCAGGGATGGGGACGCGCAGATGAGAGGCCGGTGCATAAGCGAGAGAGGGGCTGGCTGAGCCGCCTTCAGGGACTTGCCCTGGAGTCTGGGGGCCCAGAAGTCCCAGGGGTATGAAATGCCACTGTCCCTTCTGGGGTCCAAATCCCAGTATTCAGGGAGCCACAGACCATAGCACCGATTCTGCGACCATCAGCAGAGGGGCTGAACTCTGCAGATGAGACCGGACTCCCCAAGGCAAGGACCTCTTTGACTACTTCTTAATGAAAAACATGCTGAAATTATATTGTCAGCAGTTAATTATCACTTGTCAAACAAGTGTGTGCCCAGATTGTGAGTTTAATTTCCACATAGGTTTGCAAAAGCCTTGTTCCTCTTGTTTGATGAGGCCTTTCTGAGAGAGAGAGAGCGAGAGAGCTCAAGAGAGAGAAAAAGAGAGGGAGAGGGGGAGAGAGAGAAAGCAGGAGAGGGAGGGAGATTTATTGTTGGAAAGAGTGCTTTTTTCAAATCAGATTTTTAAATAAACCGATTTCCAGATTTCCTTGTTTGAGTCCAGGCTCTTTGCAAGTAACATAAAAACAATCAGTGTAGTTGAGGCAAAGAGAAAAAGGCTGGGTGGGGGTCCTAGGGCCAGGGATGTATCATGGAATTCAGGGACCTTGGCCTGGTCAGGACCTGAACCTGGGAAAGTAGGAACAGATTGGACTCGATGAGGGTAAAACAGAGAAAGACATGGAGGCCATTCGCTCACCAGATGGTCAGAACCACCAGCTGGAGGGCTGTGCATCTGGTGAGAGGGAAGCCGGAAAGGGGCACTTTGGGAGCAGGTGGTCCATGCGGGTTGTGGGGGCATTGACTTGGAGGGAGGGTCTGCGGTATCGGGTGGGGGGGGGGTGGCCCAGTGGAGAGCTGGGCAAGAAATGTGTCTTAAATTGTTATCAATTCAGCCCATGCCCCATTCACACCAGCCGAGAGAAATCACTTCCTTCTCATCATTGGACCACTGGGGGCACCTCTTCCCAGCCGGCAGGAAGGCTCTCCTGGCTGAGCTCCAGACACCAGCACCATCCCTCCAGCTGCCTGTGCACCTGCAGGAACGCTGCTTTGGGTTCCCTGGTGCAGGGGCTGCATCCTCGGATAAGGAGACAGAGGTCTGGGGTCCCTGGTAACTGGTGACAAGGGAGACGTGGGGGTGGATGAGTTGACCTGGGAGGGGAGGACAGGGGGCTGAGGGCTGTCAGTGCGTGATCTGGTCTCCTGGGGTCCCCGCAACCCCAATATGAGCAGCTGGAGATCGGAATGGGACGTGGTGATGCCAATGGAATTTCACCGAGGATCCATTTCTCCCCAGGACGTGAGCAGGACACTTGGTGCTGGCAGTACGGCTGTGAGGGCACCTCACACACGACTCAACATCATGCCCTTTCTGGAACGTCCCAGAACAGTGTCATATCTGCATGAGAGCCATGTCAGGGGAGCTCAGAGCCCAGGCCCTGCCCGGCCCCAGCCCTCGGCATCTGTGTGAAGCCTGCGGTTCCTGAGCCAGGACCGCCTGTGACCTAATGTGAGAATAGGGGTGTCACCAGAAGCCATTCCACAGGGCTCTGTGACAACTAAGGAGACATGTCTCATTTAGGACAGCGTCTTGCAGGGGGAGCAGAGCCAGCACCCAGGGCACTCACTTCTTCAGCAAATGTCCACCAGAGCCACATGGGGGGCCCTGTCTCAGCAACAGGGAGAAGCCCAGGTTCCAGAAGAGGAGAGAGACCAGCCTTAACGGTCAAGTGCAGTGTGGAAGCCGGCAATGAGAGCCGGGAGTGAAAGGCAGCGGGGAGAGGGACGGAGGTTGTCAGGGGTCATAGTTGTAACGGGGGCGGCCAGGGAAGGCCTGTGAGAGCAGGTGACAGGGCAGCCAAGACCAGAGGGAGGGAGGGAGGGAGCTGGGCAGACATGAGAAGAGGCTCCAGCTGGAGGGAAGGGCAGGGGCCGGGCCTGGAGGAGGAGGAGGCCCAGGGCTCCTGGTCCAGGAAGGGTGGGGGGCTGGAGCGCAGTCACCAAGGGGATGGGCTGGGGGAGGAGGGGGTGCAGGGCCCAGGACCACTGTCAGTGTGGCCAATGAGGCAGGAGCCCTGGGCGTGGAGCAGAGCAGGGACGACCCAGGCGGGAGTCTCCCAGGGTCACGGGAGAGTGACGGGAACAAGGCCAGGGCAGAGGCAGTGGCCAGACAGGAAGCCCCTGCACCAGTCCAGGCACGATGGTGATGATGGGGCGGGGGTGAGAAACCAGAGAGCAGAGAAGATCCCAGATGTGGGTTTACGGGAAGGCCAAGCTAACGGGAGCGGAGGATGTCACTCCAGAATTACTAACCATTATTGGTTCTTTTTTTTTTTTTGGTCTTTTTGTCTTTTTTTGTTGTTGTTGTTGTTGCTATTTCTTGGGCCGCTCCCGGGGCATGTGGAGGTTCCCAGGCTAGGGGTCGAATCGGAGCTGTAGCCACCGGCCTACGCCAGAGCCACAGCTACGCGGGATCCGAGCCGCGTCTGCAACCTACACCACAGCTCACGGCAACGCCGGATCGTTAACCCACTGAGCAAGGGCAGGGACCGAACCCGCAACCTCATGGTTCCTAGTCAGATTCGTTAACCACTGCGCCACGACGGGAACTCCGCATTATTGGTTCTTAAAACTTCATACTCTTTCAGGAGTTCTGAGTGTGGCTCTGGGTTAGGGACACAGCGTTGTCTCTGTGAAGATGCGGGTTTGATCCCGGGCCTCGCTCAGTGGGTTAAGGGTCTGGTGTTGCCACAAGCTGCATCATGGATCGCAGACGTGACTCAGATCCAGTGTTGATGTGGCTGTGGCACCAGCCTCAGCCACAGCTTCACTTTGAACCCCTGGCCTGGGAACCTCCATATGCCACAAGCGGTCCTAAAAAAAAAAATACTGTTTCACCCAAAACCCCTTATAGGAGGCTTTTTTAACCTTTATTATTTTGAAGGGTTGTTTGCTTTTTTTATATCCCAACACATCCTGACAGTCACTCCAAAGTGAAATTAGTCATGAAAGGGTACTTGGAAATAAGCAAGAAAAAGAGTAAAGAAAGTAAAAAATACCGACTCTGGAAGGGGGAGTGATCAGGGATTTACATACATTTTTATATTAACGTTTGCACTTTTCAAGCAGTTCGTGCTAAGTGAGCATCGCCTATGTGAAGGGGCAAGGTCAGTGTCATTACCAAGTGTGCTGGGCCCTGGCGAGGCCACCCCAGCCCAGGCTGCCTCTCAGGCTCCCGGTGCACTGAGCTCTGTCCCTCCCAATTAGCCCTTTATTACGGATCATTTTGTTCTCTGACTGTCCGCCCTGTGTAATTTCACACGATCGGTCGATCGGTCGTATAGTGTCTTGTTCTCAAACGTTTAATTTAGTGTCTCTTGGCCTCAGTTTCTCACCTCTGAGTGCAGCAGGGACAGATAGGGAGATGGTTCGAGAACCCTCAGCACCAGCGCTCCCCCGGGGCCAGGCCCTGGGCTCAGATCGTCATAAACATTAGTTCACATCATCGTTTCAACAAGCCCATGAAGGAGGCACTGTTGCTATCCTCACAACTGACAGGGGAAGATACTGAGGTTCAGAGAGGTTTAGAAACTTATCCAAGGTCACACAGCTCAGAAGGGCTGGAGCCTGGGGGTCTGCTCCCCAATCCTCACTCTTCCTTCTCTATCAAGCATCAGCCTTTACTGCACCTGGACCCTGTACCGGAGGCTTGATACAACATCAGAGTGACAATAACAGAATCCATCCCTGAGCGGGCCACTGGTGTTACCACATCTAAGGCAGAGTTTTTGCGTGTGTGTTGGTTTTTGCTTTGTTTTATTTTGTTTTGTTGTCTTTTGTCTTTTTAGGGCTGTACCCATGGCATGTGGAGGTTCCCAGGTTCGGGGTCAAAATGGAGCTGTAGCCGGTGGCCTATGCCAGAGCCACAGCAATGCCAGATCCGAGCTCTGTCTGCGACCTACACCACAGCTCATGGCAACGCCAGATCCTTAACCCACTGAGCGAGGCCAGGGATCATTCCCGCATCTTCATGGATACTAATCAGATTTGTTTCTCCCAGAGCATTTTGTCTTCAACTCATTCATGAGGACACTGAGCTCAGAGAGGCTAAGCACCTTTCCCAAGGTCCCACAGCAAGGAAGTGACAAAGCCTAGATTAGAAACCAGAGTGAAGCCTGAGGGCTAACCAGTGGGTGGGGCTCAGGCCCATTAACAGGGACGGAACCTCCTCCATCAGGCTTGGGAATCCGATGCAGCAGTGTCCCTGGGAGAGGCCCCAGAAAGCAAAGGGGAGATGCTGTTCTGAGAACAGGAGGGGAGAGTAGGGAAGGGGGAGCCTGAGACCCAAAGGGCCAATGAACTTGGTCCTGGGTGGATTCCCTGTGGGGGCAGCACAGCGCAAAAGGGGCAGCGTCACTTTGTGACAGCAGCCAAGCTGCCCGCTGCATGGAGACTCTCAGGCACAGCCAGGGTGCAGGAGTTTCTCACCCAGCACAATCGTTCTCATTGTCATTGTCATGGCTGATAACATTTTGAACCAGATTTAAAAGGAAAGAAGTGGTGACTTGAGGCCTCGGGGAGACTCAGGATGGGGGGCTGGCTGCCTGTCCCACAGGTGGGGCATTGCACAGTCCCAGAGGCTGCATTGGCTGAATATTAGAATCAAAGAATGACAAAGCCAAGCGGAAGAATAAATAGCATCATCTTTGAGAAAGAAAGTGCTCTCTCCGGAGTTCCTGTGGTTGCTCAGCTGGTTAAAACCTGACTAGTATCCATGAGGATATGGGTTCAATCCCTGGCCTTGCTCAGTGGGTTAAAGATCTAACGTTTCCACAAGCTGTGGTGTAGGTTGCAGATGCAGCTCAGATTTTGCATTGCTGTGGCTGTGGTGGAGGCCAGCAGCTGCAGCTCTGATTTGACCTCTAGCCTGGGAACCTCCATATGCCACAGGTGTAGCCCTAAAAAGACAAAAAAAAAAAAAACTCCTTCTGCTGCTCCTTCTGGGTCTCTTCCTGCTGCTCTTCATCAGTGGAACCCCCTGTGCCTAGAACGGAGCCTGGCCTGGAGCAGGCACTCCGCAAACTGCTGGATGAGAGACCGGTTGCATGAGTGGGCCTTTATTTCCCCATTTGTAACATGAAGAAGCCAACCCCAGGGTCTCTCTCTGACTCCCCCTTCCCCCACCCCCAAGGCCATTTCTCTGAGAAGCACCAGGAAGACTGGAAACCATGGCAATGGGCCCAGGTCTGAGGAGGGGCAGGCAGGGGTGACAGCGGAGCCCCCATCCTGCAGGGCTAGGCTGCCCGTTTCATTTCACACTTGGTGCCCAAGCTTACATCGCAGCACTGGCCAGGAGCCTCGTGCGCAGTTCTTGAACATGATGTGCTGTCGGTGTCTAATTGATGCAAGCGGCTTTGCATAATTCAATAAAACTCTTAGGTATGGAGTGTGTTAGCCACCACTATCATGTTATGTTCTGTGTTAAGGATATAACATGTATATTATTTTCCCAAAAAAGTTGCCAATTCATGACCAAGGAACAACCAACACCATTGTTGTAGTTAATTCATCAACTCGGAGAAGGAGGGGTAGCCAGGATGGTAGGAAATCTCCCTATATGTCAAACAGGTCCTGGATTTGCTCTGGGAGGGACAGAGAGAAGGGTCAGGAGAGAGGCTGGCCCAGCCAACAGCCAGGACCAGGTGACAGTCGGGGGGAGGGGTTCGCTGAGCACCTGTCTGTGGCTCCACCCAGGGTCCTGCAGCGGGGCAGAGCCCCAGGCTGGAAGCTGAGGATCCTGGACCCCCATCTGTCCTCGCTCACCTGGGGTCTCCCCTGGGCCTCAGTTTTCTCAGCTGTGAAATGGGGATGAAAGCAGCTCCCTCCTCCCGGGGGGCTGTGAGGGTTAAGGGAGCAAGCACAGTGAGTGGGAAGTGCTCACCTGTGTGAACTGATGGTCATGCTGTTGTCGGCCCAGGACTGTGACAGAGGAGGCCCATGGGACCATTTTACAGATGAGGCTGATCCCTGTGATGGCTCCCAGCTGCTCACACCCCTTGGGCCAGGCGCCTGCATGCACAACCCCGCATACCCTTCACAAGCACCCATGTGGCAGGTGCTGTTAGGCCCCTGCTCTACAGGGGAGGAGGCTGTGCCTCGGGAAGGTCAAGTGCTTCCCAAATCGCACAGCCCTCAGGGGACAGAGGCTCAGAGCAGGGCTTTCTCCCCCCCGCCCCCGGGGCCCAGGCTTGGCCACCACCCCACTCCCCACACTGTCCAGGATAATCAGTCACAAGCGTTAATGAGAAGGTGTTGGACACTCAGGGCTGCCCGTCCTGCAGCCCACCCCTCCCTCCTTCACTCACAGAACCCTGGGTTTGTTCTGCAGCAACAGGCTCAGATCTGGAGGGCCTCCTCAGACCAGGGATGAAGCCAAGCCTGGGATCCCATTTCCCTTCTCCAGAGATCATTTCAAGGTTGAGAGTGTGACCCAGATCTGCCCATTGAGGTGTGAGAGGAAAACTGCTGATAGACGGAGTGCTTTGGGGAAATGTTTTTTTTTCTCTCGCTCCACTCCCTTCTTCTCCACTTAAATGCTGTAGTGTGAGACACGATGTCTGGAGCTGTGGCAGCCATCTTACAACCATGAGGCAATAAGCTAATGACAAAAAACCAATACAGCCAAGGATGGCAAAAGGGAGGGAAAGAGCTGAGTCTTTGTTTACATCTCTGAGCATCTGACCAAGCTACAACCACCTTCCTTCAGACATCTGGATTATAACGAGAGAGCATGCCACATCTCAATTGCCTGAGCCACTGCTTTTGAGTTTTCCGTAACATGCTGTCCGATACATCTTAACTAAAAAAAGTACCTTCTGTGTGCTCAGCACTCACCTGCCATAATCCTCACCATACAAGTTCATAGTCATTGGTCCACACCTGTGGCCCCTTCAGACCCTAGAATCCTGGAGGCAAAGGTTGGGTCTCACAGGTCTTTGTAGCTCCCAAGTGTGACACAGGTTGCAGCCCCCGATGATTCCAAGTTACCACCTGCATACATAGTATGAAGGTTGGAAGTAATGAATGAAAGAATCATTAATAAGTGATCAAGTAAAGGTGAAATGCCATGTAAACTACAAAGCGAAGAGCCCAAGTGTGGGATGAGGTTCTGGCGCATGGATGCGGATGGGGGCGGGAAGAGGGGCAGGATGGAGAGCAGGGACTGGAAAAGGATTCTTCAGAGGGAATGAGGCTGTGCCTTCTTCCCAGACATCCCCCTGCCTCTGGGTCTGGCTAGCGCAGACCTCAAGCCTGAAACGCCACATCCCATGTGCTCCTGCCGGCCCCCTGGGGCTGCCAGGTCCATTCACAGCCATCACTTCTCTCTCCCCAGATAGACACAGAGAGACAGGCTTTGTGCTCTGTCATTTTCTCTCGAAAAAATTGCTGTGAGAAACCAAATGGTTATCATTACTCCAGCTGCGACGCTTTGCTGTTTTATCTAAAGGTGAAAGAGGCGTGGACCCTGGGAGAGGAGGCGGCGAGAGAGGAAAGAAACTCTTTGGAGCAAAGGACTTTCCAAATTTCGGCTCCACGTTTTGCAAGGAGGCTGGATTAAGGGATCCAATCAAATGAATTTTGCCACCAGAGTAAGGGACCAGTCTCCCCTCAAATGCTTTACTCTGACAGTTGGCTTCTAGAGATTTGCCAGAATCCATTTTTCTAGCAGACAAGAGAGACCAAGGTACTAAGCAAAGCACATTCCACCGAGAGAGCGCTGTTAACAGCTTAACTTGAACGAGGTGAGTTTGTGGCAAAGGTGGGAAGTCATTTTCCTCCTCCCCCGCCCCCTGTGGAAACTTGTTGTGTCGGAGAGGGGAGTCCGTGGGCAAGCAGGTGGCCGGGCCCTCCCTAGATGGCCCTCCTACCCTCAGGGTGATCCTGGGGAAGCCAGCAATAGAGATCCCTGGCCTCTGGGGCTTGAAGCTCCGGGCCAGCCACTCCTCTGCTCTGGCTTTGAGTTCTTTTCATCTCCCGGGATGGAGGCCTCTTCTTTAAAAGCTGCTGTATTTCCCACAACCTCCCTTCTGCACGGAGCCAAGTCCGACGGGCGTGTCACTTAACCACTCTGAACCTCAGGCTCCTCTTCGGTACAGCAACAGATGCAATGAGATTTACCTCCAGGGGGAGCTGTAGCCCCAGATGTGAGAGCACACAGCCTGCCTTCAGCTGGCCAGGGTACCCAGGGGGCCGTGCAGGGGCAGGAGGAGAGCGCGGGCTTTGAGGACAATCTGGGAGGTGGCTCAGTTGCCCACGGGGGGCATCCAGGGACTGGTTGCAGCTGGTGAACGACGTTAGTTGGAATGAAGACACTGGCTCTGAACCAGACAGTCCCGGTTCACACCCCTGCTCCACCACCAACCTGTCCCGGGCCATTGGGCCCCTCCTCCTCCCCGTGCCTCAGCTTCCCCACAGCTAACTCGGAGGATAACCACACCGCCCTCACAGGCAGGGCTGAGGTCAAGCACATGAAAGTGGAACCCCAAATCCCTCTGACTCGAACCCAGCCAAAATCCAGATTGGGACTTGAATCCATGTTGTTTTTCATTCGAATCACTGACCTGGTGTCTGGACTCACTGAGGGTCAGGTTCACCATGTCTCAGCACAGAAGGAATTCAGCAAGAGACAAAGTGATAGGCAAGAAATACATTTATTAAGATAGGACACTTGAGGAGTTCTTGTTGTGGCTCAGTGGCAACAAAGCCGACCAGGAACCATGAGGATGGGGATTGGATCCCTGGCCCTGATCAGCGGGTTAAGGATCCGGCGTTGCCTTGAGCTGTGGTGTAGGTTGCAGATGCGGCTTAGATCTGCCATTGCTATGGCTGTGGTGTAGGCCAGCAGCTGTAGCTCTGATTCGACCCCTAGCCTGGGAATTTCTATATGCTGAGGATGTGGCCCTAAAAAGAAAAAAAAAAAAAGAGATAGGACAGCTTGTGAGAAATGCAAGTGGGCAGGCAAGGAGGCTCTGCCCCGAGGATTAGGTGAGCTACAGTTTCATAATCCAAGGAAAGTGAGGTGGGTGAAAGACCGCCTTTTTCCTTGTTCTTGGAGTCAGCAGGCTCTCATCGCTATGTCCTCCTTCATATTGGGTGAGAGAGTATTTGACCTGATGAGGTCAAACTAGGACGGTCCTGGTGCTTCTTCACATCAGCAGAAAGGTGGGAAAAGAAAAGAAAAGAAAAAAGAAAGAAAAAGCAAGCTTTTTTGGCCTTAAGAGTGTTATCATGGGGACCAGAAGGGGTTCATCTTGCGATGGGTAAGTAACGGGGGGTGCTAAGTAAACTAAGGTACAAGATCCTGTCCAATTGGTTGGGAGATGTGCCTAAAGACTAGTTCTACACGGGAAAAATATGCCCCGGCTATAGTTTACACATCCAGTCAGGTGATAAGTTTGGACATGTAGCCAATGTCCATGTTGAATGCATGCCTGAGTTTCTGGTTTATCTTTGTATTGGGAGTAGCCTCCAGAGTAATGTACTGGGATAGACATGGCTGGATGGCTGCCCCTATGGATTGAAGTGTTGGGGTTTGGTTAGGGGTATGGGGTGTGGGACCTCAATTTTATGTTCAGCAAAATCCAAATGTGCCTTATGAGGAGGTGGAAGGTTCAATCCTCAGCACAGAGTAGAGTTATGTTTTTCTTTGATGTTTACATTTAGAAAAGGAATGGAAACTTCAAGGTCTTTTCCCTTGGTCTGATTGGGTAACCTTTGATTTCAACCACAGTCCCCAGATTTGGGAAGGTCTTAAAGCCCTTCATTTCCCGTTCCATTCTGGGTGTTCCTGGAAACTAGGAGGAGGAAGCTCAATTGTTAGGATACAGAGAGAGGGTTCCAGTACGCCTATAGGTATTTCTAGTTTATTATTCTTGGTTGTCTTTCTGGATGTGCAGAGGGGAGCCTGGGCTGTTAAGGGGGAAATTAAATATCCCAATCTCCCAGTGATGGGCAAGGCTTGAGAAAGATGTGGGCTTGAGAAAGATGTGGTTTTAGCTGTACTTTGAAAAGAATCCAGTTAAGATGGGTCTTGGAAAAGGAAGGAAAGTCTATTCCATCCTCTTCTTTCATCTTAAGAAACACTGAAGCCCATATCCATGTCGATAAGGGGGCAGAGCTAGCCTGGAAGGCGGGATCCAAAAAAGGAAGGCATATCCAACAAGGAGCAGTAGTATTATGTGTAATTTTACCCACTGTGTTTATGGAAGTTTCAAGGAGGGGAGTGAGGTATGGGGGTAACAAGTGAGCTGAAAGTGGGTGTTGGTGTAGAAAGTCAGATCACTTTTCATTAATCTTTAGTTCTGTGCCAGACCCAGTCTTATAAATGGTATCTTCACGGGGGTGTTTTTGATACAAAAATATTTTCCTTCATCTAATTGAGTGACTTCCAGTATACGGATTGAGAAATCTCGGTTTTCCCTCTGAGTTGTATCTGAAATGGATATCACTGTTGGATAATACGTGCTACTGAAAGAATAAAATCATGCCCTCAATTCTCCTTTTTCCTTATACCCCCTCATGGGGTGAGGATATTAATGGTACAGGTCAGTGTTACGGATTCTCCTTCATATGTGCAAAGGACATCAGGAATTGATGGATCTCTAACTGTTCCACGGCTGAGAAGGAAATTGTTGTTAACAGAGGAAGTGGAGGCACCATTGTGTACAAAGGAAGTAGACAAAACAAAAGATGAAATGGAAGAAAACCTCGTGACGGTCAAGGGGGAGAACTTGAGATTTCTCTCTGCAGCCAGAGGTCAGAAATACACAGCAGCAAATCTGACTAGGTTCTTAAAGGGATGCAGAAAGAAGTTAAATTTGAAAGAAGGGTGTGAAGGAATTTCATCAACGCATGCGTATTTGTTATTTTGACTCTGTCTGTTAGAGAGCACATTAGGATAACATAAAGCATCCCAAGGATTATGAAAACCGGGAAAAGTAATTTGGGCCCAGCCAAAGGCCACAAGCCAGAGGAAAAGACAATGACAAGGAAATTTAAAATGCATTTATCGACTTGTTTATTTGATGGCATAATCCGGATGGCTGTTCAGGTAGACCTAGTCTGGTCTGTTCCAGAATTATCTGTGTTTCTGCCTGTCGGGGGAAGTTCCGGATTGCTCCCTTCTGTTTCTTCTGAGGCGCCACCTGGTAGGAGAAAGCTGAGTAGCGGGATATTTAGAAGGTCGAGGACAGGGTGGTAAAGGGTTTTCCTCTGGGGATAGAGCAGGCTTTAGGTGAGAGTGGTGTTTCCATCCATTTTCTCCTTTTAGTTTGGCTGCGGTGGGAGTGGTCAAGATTACTTGATAAGGCCCCATCCATATGGGGGTGAAATTGGTGGTGGGGTGTTGTTTTAGTCATACCCAATCTCCTGGATAGGGGAGCAAGAGAGGACGGCGGGGCCTCCATAGGAGCAGGAAGCAATTCATGAATAAACTGCAGCAACGCTTTCATTTCCTGCAGCCTCTCGTAACGGCGGCATGAGAACCCCAGAAGTGGCCTCGGATCGGGTTAATGGGGGGGAACAGGATGGTTAGGGTGGGCAGTCTCTGAGGGGGCAGTGGGAGAAAATATACCAGGGGCAGAAACAGAAATGTTTGAGGTCGTAGATGGATTAGGTTCAGGCAGCAGGCTTGAAGGTTTGGGCAGAGGGGGATACAAGACCACAGGGGTGTCTTCAGTGGAAATTTTTATTTATTTATTTATTTATTTATTTTATTTTTTGTCTTTTGTCTTTTTAGGGCCACATCTGTGGCATATGGAGGTTCCCAGGCTAGGGGTTGAATAAGAGCTACAGCTGCCAGCATACACCACAGCCACAGCAATGCTGGATCCAAGCTGCGTCTACGAACTACACCACCGCTCACGGCAACACCGGCTCCTTAACCCCCTGAGCAAGGCCAGGGATCGAATCTGCATCCTCATGGATGCTAGTCAGATTCGTTTCCAGTGAGCCACGTTGGGAACTCCCTAAGCTATTTTCATATTTTAACTTGGTCCAGGGTTAGGGTTAAGGTTAGGGTTAGGGTTAGGGTTAGGGTTATGCCAACAGTATGAGCTAGTGCTGTTAGTTTTTTCCTTCTTTTTTGCCATACCTGGGACATATGGAAGTTCCCAGGCTAGGGGTCAAATCGGAGCTACAGCTGCTGGCCTACGCCACAGCCACAGCAACGTGGAATCTGAGCTGTGTCTTCGAGTTACACCATAGCTCACAGCAACCCCAGATCCTTAACCCAATGATTGAGGCCAGGGATCGTACCCGCATCCTTGTGGATACTAGTTCGGTTCATTACAGCTGAGCCACGATGGGAACGCAGAGCTAGTGCTATTTCAATTTCAGCTTTTCAGATGAGGAAACCAAGGTGCAGAGAAGTTAAGTGGCAGAGCCAGACCTTTAATCCAGAGTCTGGCTCTTCAAAGAGATGCACTGAGGAAGCCACAGCAGGCTAGGCACAGCCCACCGTCCTGTCGTGCCCCCTCCCCCACCCCAGACCGTGGCGGGAGCTGACCCTACCTCTAAGTCATTAACAGGACAGGTCACTCCGAGGGGAAGGAGCTGCTTAAGGGCACAATCTAAGCCAGGATTATGACATGGATCTTGGTGGAGTTCCTACAAATCTATGGGTCAGGCCCATACATCGCCTGTTTAAAGGGCCTGTGACCACACGTGGTGCTGTGTACACCTTGGGAGACCCTGAAGCTGTATTTGCCGAGGAAAGGAGGGCGGGTTGGTCCAGAACAGAGAGAAGCAGGAGGAGTTTTCTGTCCAGCCCTGGTCAGCCTCCCACTTGGGGACAGCCAGGACGGTCTGCCAGGGCCCAGACAGCCCTGCTGGGAGAGAAGGGTCCAGCCTGGGCTGCATCCCAGCTGCTAAAGCGGAGGTGGTGGGTGGGAGTCACACAGTCTGGGTTTCAGTCCCACGCTGTCCCTCACCAGCCGGGTGGTGTGACATCACTGCTGTGAACCCGTTTTCTCATTTATCAACTAGGACTAAGAATAAAATCTCACATCGCAGGGTTGTACAAGAGCATTCATGGAGCGTGGCCCAGAGAAACCAAGCCCAGTGCCTGGTAGGTGTGAGGTGAGTGTGACATCTGTGCGCCACCTCCCCCGCTGCTGGGAGGAGGGGTGGGGGCAGGGAGGGAGCCTGGGAGGGAGGAGAGGGACCAGACCCTCCAGTGTCAGGAAGTGGGCACTGTCTACACCTGCTCTCATCAGTTATAACTCCTTCAGGCTGCTACCATCATCAGCCCTAGTTTACATGTAGACACTGAGCTTGGCCAGGTCGAACCCAAAGTCCCCGAGCTAGGAACTGGCTGCGACCAGGGTAGGGACCCGGGTTTGCCTGACTCCAAAGGCCCTGTCCTCCTTGGGTCCACCTGGATGGTCCCAGGCTCCCCTGTGACCCGCTGGACCCCTTGGCACCCCTGAGAGTTTATCCAGAGTGTCATTACCTGGCGTGATGGTTTATGCAAAGCTAATTAGCCCTAATGACGATCAGCAATGGATCAGCAGCAGCGTTTGTCAACCTGGCTCAGGTTTCCGCCTCGGCCTTTTTCCTGGGACAGGCAGTGCCTCCAAGGAAGCGGACCAGGACTCTCAGCCCTTCCAAGGCTCCAGGGACCAGTGTGGCCCGGCCCTCCCCAGGCCCCCTCTGAATTCTCCCCTGTGAAATGAAATAGGTATTAGGATCTCCATTTGAGAGACAAGGAGACTGAAGCTCAAAGGAATTTTTAAAACACCTCACTCTAGTTCACAGGGATGGTAAGAAGGTTCCAGTGCAGCTCAGCCTCCAGGCACCAGCCGTGCCACGCAGTGCAGCCGGCCCAGGCCCACACCCCGAGAGGCACCCCTGGCCTCCCAGGAGCACTTTTGCTCAGTACCTCCAGCAGCCACGGCCGAGAGGGAATCGTGTTTAGAAAGGCAGTCATAAAAAATGAAAAAAATAATGAAGGAAAAGGAAATTTAAAATTTCCTGAGAACAGACAGGACCTGTTTGTCAACTTCTCTTTGAACTGTCAAAAACTACACCTTAACCACAGTGTCTCTTGACTGATTGATTCCAGCGAGTGACGACGGCCTACACAGCAGGGCCTGGAGAGCAGAGGCCTCGGCCCCCAGCGTGATGTCCAGGGAGCAGAGGCGGCGCCTCCAGCTCTGCCCACGCTTGCTGTGTGGCCTTGGGAAATCCCGCTCCCTCTCTGGGCCTCCTCTCCTCCTCGTTCCTGAAGGGTGGGAGCAGGGGTCTCTAAATGACCTGATGTCTGGGATCTGAAATGGCCAAGAGGGCAGGAAGAGGCAGACAAATGATACAGGAGGGTGTGGACAAGAAAAAGACCAAAGAGGGGACACCTCAGTGACCACAACCTTCCCCCCAAACGGGCTCCCAGCTCCTGACTGCCCTGGAGGCCTCACCCTCCACCAGCAACCCTGGGGGCATCCTCGACCCCTCCCGCCCCCTTCCCTGCAGCCCACATGAAACCCACCTCCGCCTCATCTCCCCAGAAGGCTGCCAGTGCCCTCTCTCCCCAACCCCACAGCTCTCCCACCGCCACCCCCTGCCCCCTCACCCTGTCTCCCATCCGGCCCTTTCCTCAGCCTCGGCCGGCCTCCCACCCACCTTCCTCTCCTGCCCAGGGGCCGCAAAGAGCGATTCACGGCAGAAATCCACCCAGGCCTCCCCAGCTCTGGCTCTCAGGAGGAGGACAGGACTCCGCTCCCCGTGGCCGACGGGTCCAGCGGGGCCGGCTCCGCACCTCCAGCCTCACCTGCTTCCTCCTTTCCCATCACACCTCCTCCCAGCCTCGGGCCCTGAATTCACCCCCCTCCTCCCACCACAGGGCCTTTGCACACGCTGATCCCGTGGCCTGGGGGCTTCTTCCCCATCTCCCCAGAGTTTCCTCTCCTCACCCCTCGGGTCTCTTCAAGGAAGCCCTCCTCGACCTTCCTGACAAGGTCAAACCCCGGCACAGGCGCCCCGAGTCCTGGGAACCTCGTCCTGTCGCACTGGCCACAGGGTGGGTTCCTGGTGGTTTGGGGACTGTCTGCACCCTCACTGGGCTGTGAGCTTGGGGCCAGGGTGTGTCATTGCTCCTGTCACTGCTATAGCCCCTGAAACGGGGCCCGCACATCTCAGGTGCTCAGTGAGTACTGGGGGGAGGCAGGTGCAAAAGGAGACGCAATGGTGGAGGTGGCTGTGTTCCCAAAAGGAGCCTGGAAAAAAAAACAGGGACACAAGAGGGAAGGAGGGAGGACCAAGGGCTCTGATCCATAGCCAGGGACAGGGTGAAGGCGTCTACAGTAGGAGCCCTTGAGGCCATATCAGGGGACAAAGGATGAGAGTCACTCTGGGAAGCCCCCAGGAAGACCAGGGAATTTTGGTCTCCCTAGAGGAATCCGGTCTCTACTCCGTCTATAGGAGGACCCTCCACTCTGACGACGTCCCTCCCCTGCTCCCAAACCACCCATGGCTCCCAGTGCTATCTGCTCAACCCACCTTCCCTGCCTCTCCTCTCTCCATATGTGCCCACAGGCCCTTGGCTTCAGGCCTCCAGACCACCCCAGGTCCCTAATCCACCGCACTCTTCAGCTGAAGTGTCACCTCCTCCAGGAGGCCTTCTCTGATTCCCTTTGCTGCTTGTGCCTCCTCTGTTTCTGGAGAATCCAGCTGCTGTCCCTCCTCCAGAGCTTGTTTCAGTCTCACCATTAGGCCATGAGCTCCTGGAGGCGACAGGAGGTTTTCTTCTTCCCTCCCGGATGCCTGGCACATAGCAGCTCTCGTTGTGGGCTGGCTGGATGCGTGAATATTTTAGCCTCCATTTATTCAGGACCCAGTGTGTACCAGGCACCGTGCTGACATGTTACAAGCACTGTTTCATTTAACCCTCCTTACAAGCCCTTGTAGAGTGTGCTGTATATGTCCACAGTACAGATGGGGAAACTGAGACCTGGGGGTTGGGTCACTCACTCAAGGTTGCACAGCAAGTAGGCTAAGGCAGTAGAACCCTTCCTGCTCAGCTCCATCAAGGGCCTCTTACTGTCCTGCTGAGCTGAGTCCACACTTCATGTCACATCCAGGGCATCCTGGCCAATCCCTCCATTCACCAGGGACCATGATGGCTGCTCTGGCTGATAGTCAGGATCATAGAAAACCAGCCCCAGTTCCCGAGCAACAAAGACAGACCTGCCTTTTCCCAGTGTGTGTCAAGAATGAGTGTGTCTACTCTGGGGGGACCCCTGCCTGAGCAACAGGTGCATCCATGGGAGACCCACAGTGCTGCCTACAGACACTCTCCATGACTCCCCTCTCCCCCCGGGGCTGGCAGCCCTCCCAGGCCCACATGGACCCTGGCAGTTCCCTCTCCATTGCTCCGGGAACATCACTTATGTATCATGAAAACTGAGGTGACAATATCAGGGTCATTTGCGTATCTCCAAAGAACAGAGGCCACAGGAGATCCCAGAGATTCTGGGGAGGGGAGGAAGCTACTCAGATGAAAAGCAGAAGGAATGGGGATGAAGCAGGATGTGCCAGGGAGATTAATTCACTATTCAGACATGAAAGAAATACATTCAATTATGTTTTATTGCATTTCATTGGAATGTGCACATCATACTTAGCTGCTTGCAAGCCTCAGATTATCCAGAGAGAAAGCACAATGAAAGATGAGAGAATAAAAACACAGACAAAAAGCTCCCGAAATTGGAATCATTAAGAGAGAGAAATAAAAACCAAACTTGAGACCAAAGCAGCCACTTGGCACCAAGGCCCTCTCAGCACTGACACCAGGTCCCCAAGGCCACAGAGCCCAGTGCCAGGGGCCCACTAGCCCGGTAGTCCTGACTGCTGGCATCAGGGAAAATCCCAGGCCACATCAGGAGGCTCCACTGTCCTCCTAGACCTGTTCCCTATCTGCTGTGTGACCTAGAGCAGGTCAGTATCCCTCTCTAAGCCTTATTTTTCCAATGGAGAAATGAGAGACCTGTACCAGATAACTTCAGAGACGATGGGAGGAGGAGGGAGAGGTTAAAGGAAGGGCCACACTGGACCCTTCCTGGGGCTCGGGAACCTTATAGACTTTCCCTGGGGATTGTGATCCCTGCTATGGGCTGAATTGTGCTCCTCCCCCCAAATGTGTATGTTGAAGCTCTAACCCTCAAATTAGCTATTCTTGAAGAGAGGGTCTTTAAGGCAATTAAGGTTAAGTGAGGTCATAAGAGTGGGGCCCTAATCCCCCTTTTTATGAGTGGGTGTCCTCATAAAAAGAAGAGGTACCAGGGGTGTTCACACAGAGAAAAGGCTGAATGAGGCCACATGCCATCTGCTACCCAGCGAAAGAGGCCTCAGGAGAAATGACCCTGCCAGGACCTTGACCTTGGATTTCCAACCCCCAGAACTGTGAGAAAATAAAGTTCTATTGTCTAAGCCACCCCGTCTGATGTTCTACTATGGCCACCTTAGCTGACAAATATACCAGAAGTAGGACCCACGGATAAATCTGAACCAAAGGTACCCTGTAATCAGTACGACATGCTGAGGGCAGGTGGACAGAGGTGAGTCTTAGCACCTTCTCCCACCCCTTATGCACCTGCTGTCTCCCCCAGTATCCCAGCCCCTGTGACCTCTGTCCTTCCTTATCAAAACTATACCCAGGGAGTACCTGCTGTGGTACAATGGGACTGGTGGTGTCTTGGGAGTGCTGGGACCCAGCTTCAATCCCTAGCCTGACACAGTGGGTTAAGGATCTGGCACTGTTATAGCTGTGTCTTAGGTCGCAACTGCAGCTCTCTGGCCCGGCAACTCCATAGGCCACAGGGCAATCAAAAAAGAAAAAAAAAATCACACCCAGGAAAGGCCTTGAAATCCCCTCTTGACACAGAGTGATTGGCTGAGGACAGGAAGGAGCAGGTGCTTGCTCCCCCAGAACAACCTCTTCTATCTTCTAATACATGGGCACTAAGAATCTCGGGCATCACAGGGAGGACCTTGATGGAAGGGAACCCTCCAGATTCCTGCCACTGATTCTGCCCACTCTCAAGGCCAGAAAATCATAAGGGATGCCAGAAGCTCAAGAGGGGCCACTAGCAGAATGTCCAGCTGCTACTGCTGGTGTGTATGTGTGAGAGACAGACAGAGACAGAGAGAGGGGGAGGGACCGGTATCTCAGTAGTAACACAGAGCAGAAGGTCACCCATACCTCTTTAACACAAGGGATGAAGCCTCCTCAGCTGCCCAGAGAAGAGGCGAGGATCCCAGGCATCATAGTGCATCTAGCATCATAGTCATGAACCGGACACAGCCGTGGACCAGAAGAGCCTTAGCCTGAGACCCCACCATTTCAGGACAGAGCACCGTTCTAAGGCCCTGATGATCCAGGGGTACAGCCATGAAAGAAACATAAAAGTCTCTGCCTTCATGGCAAACTATAGCCAACATTTTTTGAGCACTTACTGTGTTCCAATTACCATGCTAAGCCCTTTGCATGACCTATCTACAAATTAGGTATCATCACTGCCTCCATTTTGCAGATGAGGAAATCGAGGCTTAGAGAGCTTATGTAGCTTGCCCCATGTCCCACCAGTGAGGAAGTGCTGGCATATGCATTCAGATCCTTGCCGGTCTGATCCAGTTGGTTTTATAAACACAACATTATTCGTTCTAATAGATGCATCATTATTATCTCATTATCACTATTAAGACAGACATCCTCATTAGCCCAGAACCATCAAATCATGATGATAATTGCTGATGGTTACTGAGTGGGGTCAACCAGATGTCCCTTGCCACACTCAACTTTTTACATCAGAGTTAGAGAGCCTGGGAAGTTGCATAGATGAGGAAACGGAGATGCAGAGACACTAAGGTGTGTGAATAGCCCAGCAACTAGTGAGTGGCTGAGTAGAGATTTGCATCTACGAGTAGCTCTGAAACCCTTAATTGAGGTCAAGAGAGGTTAAGTAACTAAAGTAATTAAACCCATTCTATTGACACTTGCACAGCCAGACATCTTAGCATGGCCAATTAGACGTGTTCTGATGTCAGCTGTACAATCCCTGCTTCTTGCTGCCAAGTACCATGCCCTTTGACACCCATGTGTCAGTCCCTCCCTGAGCTGATGCCTTCTGAAAAATGGAGTGAGAGTGTCTGTTGCGAACATCACTGAGTTATTTGAAATAGCTAGAAGTGTAAGGCTTTATTTCTGTTAGCCATGTCCAAACATCCCTAGGGTTGGGGTGGGTGAGTAGAACCAGGAAGAGGGACTCAGTCACAAGTATGCTCGTCCAGAAAGCCTCTGTGTACCCGTGAACCCAAGACCCTACTCTTTAACAGGTGCCCCAGGACAGCCAGAACACACCAATAGAAGGACCCCACTACCATCTAGCCCTGCATCCCCCCACTCAGAGCAGGTCTAGGAAAGGCCCTGACATCTCATCAGGCAGCCACAGAAAAAATGAGTGGGAACCCAGGCAGCATCAGATAAACCAAGTGGACCACAACGGCTCTGATAACTTAACTGCCACTGGGACCACAGCCACAATCGTAGGTTAAGAACGCATGTGCCAAACCCAAACAGGCTGACTTCCTGCTAAAATTAAATGTTTAAATAGGGCCTTGACTCTCCTAACAGAGTAGACAAAATGTTCAGGATACAATAGAAAAGAATCCATCATACCAAGAACCAAGACAATTACAAATTAAATGAACAAAGGCATCAAATGATGCCGAACGCCAAGATGAATCAGATGCTGGAATTATTTGACATGAATTTTACCTTTTTAAATTTTTAATGTTTTTGGGGTTTTTTTGTTTTGTTTTGTTTTTCAGGGCTGCACCTGCAGCATATGGAAGCTCCCAGGCTAGGGGTCAAATCGGAGCTGCAGCTGCCAGCCTATGCCACAACCACAGCAATTCCAGATCCAAGCTGTGTCTGTGACCTACCCCACTGCTTACGGCAATGACAGATCCTTAGCCCCCTGAGCAAGGCCAGGGATCGAACCTGCATCCTCGTGGATTCTAGTCAGGTTTGTTACCACTGAGCCATGACGGGAGCTCTTTGACATGAATTTTAAAGTATCCGACTTAAAATGTTTCAGAAATAAATTACAAATTCTCTTGAAACAAATGAAAAAATAGAAAATCTCAGCAAAGAAATAGAAGTTACAAACAAGGCAAGAAATGCTATAGAGCAAAGCTATAGAAGATCTAAAAAATACAATCAACCAGCAGGATCTTACTGACCTAAGACAGAACATACCAACTGACGACATCAGAATACAGTCTTGATGTACTCAAGAAACACTCACCAAGACAGGTGACCACATGGATCACAAAACAAAACTCAATATATTTTTAAAAGCTGAAATAATACAGAGTATATTCTCTGACCATACTGGAATCACATTAGAAATCAACAACAGAAAGACAACGGGAAAATCTCTGAACATGTGCAAATTAAACAGCATATCTCTAAATAATCCATGGACCAAAAAGGAAGCCCCAAAGGTAATTTTAAAAAAAATAGAACAAACAAAAACACAACATATCAAAATACATAGGATGCAGCTAAATCAGTGCTGAGAGGGAAGTTTATAGCACTAAATGCTCACATTTGAAATGAGGAAATTTCCCAAATCAATAATCTAAACTTTTATTTCAAGAAACCAGGAAAACAGCAAAATAAAACCAAAGCAAGTGGAAGAAAGGAAATTATAAAGATAAGAGCAGAAACTGATGAAATTGAAAATAGGAAAATAGAGAAAAATTAATGAAACACAAAACTGCTCTTCAAAAAACTGAATAAAATTGATAAACCTCAGAGTTCCCATCATGGTACAGTGGAAACAAATCCGACTAGGAACCATGAGGTTGCAGGTTCAATCCCTGGCCTTGTTCAGTGGGTTAAGGATCCAGAATTGCCATGAGCTATGGTGTAGGTTGCAGACTCGGCTCAGATCCTTCATTGCTGTGGCTCTGGTGTAGGCTGGCAGCAACAGCTCTAATGGGACCCCTAGACTGGGAACCTCCATATGCTGCAGGTGCAGCCCTAAAAAGACAAAAGACAAAAAAAAAAATTTTGATAAACCTCTAGCAAGACTGACAAAGATGAAAAGAGAGAAGAGACAATATGCCAGTTCCAGGCATGAAATATAGGCAATCACTACAAATCCCACAGCTGTTAAAAAGATTAAAGGGAATTACTATCATCTTTACCCACATAAATTTGACAACTTAGAAGAAATGGACCAATTCCTTGAAAACCCCAAATTGCCAAACTCAATCAAGATGAAATAGTCAGAATAGCCCTATAACTATTAAAGAAACATGTGATAATTTTAAAGATTCCCCAAAAGAACTCTCCAGGCTTATATGGTTTTATTGAAGAATTCCATACATATCAAAGAAGTAACATCAATTCTACACTATCTCTTCTAGAAAAAAATAAGAATAAGGAACACTTCCCAATGTAATACATGAATTTTGTATAGTCTGTTACAAACCAAAGAGTGTAGAAAAAATGAAAAAGGACAAGCCCCCAAATCCTCAAAAATATGTATTAGCAAACTAAATCCGAAAAAACGTATAAAGAGGAGTTCCCACCATGGCTCAGCAGAAACAAGTCTGACTGTGATCCACAAGAACATAGATTCAGTCCCTGACCTCGCTCGGTGGGTTGAGGATCTGGCATTGCCGTGAGCTGTGTGGTATAGGTCACAGATGTGGCTTGGATCTGGCATTGCTATGGCTGTAGTGTAGGCCAGCAGCTGCAGCTCCAATTCAACCCCTAGCCTGGGAACCTCCATGTGCCACAGGTAAGGCCCCAAAAAGAAAAAAAAAATGTGTAAACAAATTATATTTGCCATGATGAAGTGGAATTTATTACAATTCAACACCCCAAATTTATCAATATAATGTATAACATTAACAGTCTAACGAAGAAAAATCACATAATCATACCAATTGAACGAAAAAGCATTTGACATTATTCAGATACTCATTAGTGATTCAAAGAAAAAAAAACCCTCTTAGAAAAATAGACATGGGGGGAACTTCCTGAACTTGATAAAGAACAACTACACACATCGCACAGTTAACATCATTCTCAATGGTGAAAGACTGAATGCTTTGCTCATCCCCTAAGATCAGGAAAAAGGCAAGACGTCCACTCTCATCATTCACATTATTATTACTGGATGATACAGCCATTGCAACTAGGCAAGAAAAATGAATATAAGACAGACAGATTTGAAAGAAAGAAAGAAAACTACGTCTATTTGAAGAGGGTATGAGTCTCCTCATAGTAAATCACAAGGAATCTGCTAAAACAAATTTTAAAAAACCCAAACAAACAAAAACAAAAACCTTCCTAGAGATGAGTTCAGTAAGCTCATAAGGTAAAAATCAACATACAAAGGTAACTGTATTTCTATGTATTAAACAAAGAACATGTGAACACTGAAATTTAAAACACAATGACATTTACAGTCTCCAAAAGAAAGGAAATACTTAGCTTTATGCTTAACAAGACACATAAGAGTTCTGCTTGCTGAAAATTGCTGTAAAGAACTTGGAAGTTATCATTCCCATCTTCACAATAAGAAAGAAAAAAAAAAACGAACAAACTGAAAAATCAATAATCATCTTCTTAGATCTGTCAGAGAATTGAGGTCGTAGACAAACTGGTGCCCTGAAACCTAGAAAGAAAACCAGATACCTAGAATTACAGCTTACCAAGGACAAAAGCCCTTCACTGGAGCCAGCAAATGTACATGATAAATTGCTGGGGACTCATGGACTAGTCTGGGAGTTAAAAATTCCAAGGCAGCCAAGTCTTAAGGGGGACCCCTACACTTTTGTGGGTTTTACCTCCAGGAGCCCCATAAGATTCTTAACATAACGATAGGAGAAAAATCCCCTCTTGCTTCTTCCAGTAGGGGGAGGCAAAACTTATCATTTTGGAATATGAGCACTCTCTTCCTTAATGAGGGTGCTTCAAGGGAAACTATGTTACCAGAGCCTAACTACCTGGAGGAAAGGAAATCATCAGTTCAGATGCACTGAAATACTGAGACCTAATCATAGGACTGTGATGAGCTTCCCCTTCCCCCCACACCACCACCTTAATAGGGTTCCTGTGTAATAACAGACACAAAAGGGCTGCAAGCCTTAGACCCTATTTAAGGAGCCTCTAGGAAAACCCAAGATACCAGAGGAAACAATAACGAAGACACTGGAAGAAAATTTCACCTCTCATACTATAGCTATAGCAAATGCAAACACAGTCGAACTCCTAGTTGGATAAACATGACACCACCCATTAAATGATGGTTTACCTGAGTTCCTTTGACCCAATACATCATGTCTGGCTATCAACCAAAAAATGTCACTAAAAGGTAAAAATGCAGCCTGAGGAGTTAACACAAGCATCTCCAGGAGGAAGGTCCACAGGTGTCCCCAGTGAGGTATTGATGTTGTTTTTACAATAAAATAAGGACAAATGCTCTCACCCTGATGCGAGGACACATGAAACAGGATTCTCATTAGAAAGGGCATCAATAGACTCTTGCGAAAAGAATTACTAGCTGCATAATGAGGAAGGGCAAGTCAATAGAACTGAGAAAATGTGAAGGAGAAAAGCCACAAGTCTCTCCCTGGTTATAGGGTCAAAGACACCAAATTGATAAAACAAGGACACTGAATTATGAGGAAATGAGCAGTTTCTTCACAGAGACAGAAACCAGCTAATGTGTTGACAAATGATGCTGAGAGCCTGCGGGCACCTGAGCATTTTCCAACCACATCCGGGATTCTGAAAGGCCCCACCTGTGTCCTGATTGAGCGTGGGGACTGGCCTCTCGACCTGGCCCCACCCTCACGGTGCTCTGAGATCAGTCTCCCCAGCCAGTCAGTTCTGCCTACCTCTCCATCTTCAATGTGTAGTCCACCCCCTGCCAGAAGTCTCCCCTGATTATTCCAGGCCTCAGTCCTCAGCCTGAACTATGCGCTAATATTTAGTAATAATGTGGGGAGTGGCGCTTTCTCAAAGGTAAGAGCTAGGACTTTGGATTCAGAAAGACCTGCATTCACATCCCAATTTCGTGCATGACCTTGACCAAGCTGTTACCATCTCAGTCTCAGTTCCCCTGACCTGTGAGGTGAGGGTTATTATTCCCACCTCATAGCAAATTTGATGAGATGCAAAATGTAACGTGTCACAATGCCTGGCACTTAGGTGGTGACCAAGAAATGTTGGTCATGCCCATCACCACACTTAACAATCTACAGAGTACAGTCATATCCATTAGGGTCAAATTCTCTCTTCCACAGAGGGTGACCTCGGCTGGCATTTCTACAGCACTTTAAAGTTGGCAGAGCTCATTCATGCCTTTTGTCTATGCAGAACCTCAGATCCCCTGGGAGCAGGCAAGCGTGTGAGTCTGGAGCAGGATCCCTGGGTTCAAATCCTGTCTCCACCACTTCATGGTTGACCTTAAGAAAGTTATTTCCCATTTGAGTCTCAGTTTTCTCACCTGTAAACTGGGGCTAACAATGCTACCCTTCGTAGGACTTGTATAAAGCATGAGGAAGAGTGCCTGGCCTAAAAAAAGTCCCTCCCTCATGCCTGAGATTTTTATCATCCTTCCCATTTTACAGAGGAGCAAACTGAGGCTCAGAGAGGCCAAGGCACGTGTCCAGGATCACACAGACCATGGCGGTCAGAGTCCGCTCTTCAACTCTGATCCATAGTATCTGGACCCGTGTCCCACCTACCGTGTGCCAAGGGCTGGGCTGCTCCCTTTACAATTCACCTTATCTCATCCCACAGCTGTCCTCAGAGGCAAATTTTCCCATCTCCCATTTCACAGATAAGGAAACTGAGGCCCAGGGTGTGCATGTGCCAAGTTCCCACAGCCAGTAAGGGAAGAATCCCACAGAATTCAAACCCAGGGCTCCTTGTTTCCAAACCCACAGTGAAGCCAGTTTCCTCCTTTCTTTGTTCTGGGGCTGCAGGGTGGCTAAATGGCCCCAGCAGAGGGGAGGAGCGCAGGGATGGGGGTGTAGGGGAGTGGGGGTGGGGGGCTAGCTGGGGCCTACAGGGAGGGCAGGCTGGGCAGCCAGCCCCCAGGGGTCCAGAGGTTGCCCTGAACTTTATTGGGAATTTTGCTGACTTCAACCTGTTTGCAAATCCAGAGCTTCCTCTGAGAGCTGAAAGGAGAGGGAAAAAGAAACTCTTTTCTCCTCCATCCTCTCCCCTGGGCATCCACAGATCTGTGCACATGCCTTAGAAGAAGAAGGTCCAAGTTCAAGGCCCCCAGGATAAACCCCACGCAGAGGGGCTTCCCTGAACCTCATTATCTTTCCCTCCCAGGGTCCCAGGTCACCTCAATAACTTCCTGCCCACTGCCTGGGGCAGATTTTCAGGGAGCCTGCAGGCCTCTTTTAAGAGCAGTAAATCCATCCTTCCTCCCCTGGAAATCAATTGGAAACCCAATTGCCAAATCCACCTAAATCTAGCGGTTCATGAATCAAAGGCCTCTTCTGGACTCGTGCTGGGCTGGCTGAGGCTCCGTGCCTCCAGACCAGGTCTATCCAGGGCCAGGGGACCTGGGGGAGCCACCAAGGCCAGGCCCAGAGAAAAATCCCCCAAACCAGGCAGGGTTGCTGCCCCAGCCTGCCTCGGCCCTCACCAGCCACCCTGGGGTGAGGGCTCTTACCAGCCAGGGGGAGGAAAATTCCCAGCACACCTCCAGGGAGAGAAGCCGCCTGGCCCCAGGCTTCACCCCGGAACATCTTTTCCCTCAACAAGCTCTTGTTGGGAGTTCCCACTGTGGCTCAGCAGAAACAAACCCAACTTGTATCCATGAGGACAAAGATTTGATCCCTGACCTCCCTCAGTGGGTTAGGGATCTGGCGTTGCCGTGAGCTGTGGTGTAGGCTGGCGGCTGTAGCTCCTGTTCAACCCCTAGGCTGGAACTTCCATATGCCGCAGGTGTGGCCCTAAAAAGCAAAAAAAAAATAAAATTAAAAAATTAAAAAAAAAACAAGCTCTTGTCCAGCACCTGCTCCAGAGAACACTCTGATACCTTGGTTCTGAAGTGGCCCAGGAATTTGCCTCAAAAGTTGCGTGGCTTTACAAAGCCAGAGGGCTTGAGGCAGCATCTCCTGCAGGTGGGGAGGCCAGGAGTGGAGCTCACTTCCAGGCCCTCTTCCCTGCAGTAGGGGCTGAAGATGGAGGAGCTCTCCTGTGCATGGGGCACCTGTGTGCCCTGCCTAAGGTCACAAAGGGAGTGAGGGCAGAGCTGGGCGGAACCCAGGTCGCCCGGGGTTAAGGCTCCAGAGTTAATGCTCTAACACTTAGGCAGTAGTCTGTGGATTCCCAGAAGGGCTTGGGCTGTGCAGAGGATCGAAAGGGTCCAGCCCGAGAGCCCCAAAGTCCTGAGACCCTCTTCGGATCCCCCACTTGGTGGGGGCTGAGGTGGGGGCACATTTTGAAGCTTCCACTCCTCACAGTGGAAGCTGGTGCCACTAAATTACTCCCAGTAATGGAGATGTTTGCTTGGGGAATTAGGGAGGCAGTAAACAGAAGCCGGAGTAATTAACCATGGACTGTGGATGTGCTCAGCCTTCCAATACTGTCACCTGAAGTGGCTTCCCCTGCAGCGATCTGGCGTTGTCGTGGGCTATGGTGTAGGTCGCAGACACGGCTCGGATCCTGCGTTGCTGTGGCTCTGGTGTAGGCTAGCGGCCGCAGTTCTGATTGGACCCCTAGCCTGGGAACCTCCATATGCCGAGGGAGCAGCCCAAGAAATGGCAAAAAGACAAAAAAAAAAAAGATCATCTAGTAGTGGTTGTACAGGTTGGATATTGAAGGACAGGAGATATTTTAGGGTGTTGAAATTATCCTGTATGATATTGTAATGGGGAATATATGATATTATGCATTTATCAAAACCCACAGAACTTGACAGAACAAAGAGGAAGTCATAGTGTATGCAAATCTTTAAAACATCATTTACATGATCAGAGGATCCTGGAATGGAAAGCAGACTATGACAAGAGAATCTAGGTGTATTGCAAATGCAGAAAACAATCTTAGTAAAGAGAGTGGGGATGGGGGAAGTGCTGACCTAAGTAGCTTCGGAAATGAGTGGAGTCTTCAAAGATAAGCGGAACTTCATGGAAGAACTGCACTCTAGTGGATAAAGTTTTTCCATTCTGATACCACTGTGCATGTATACACTGGAATCAAACAATAAGATAAATAGATGGGAGACTGTGGGAACCAGATTTCTCACTGTTAATTTGGATTTTGTGCATAAGCAAGAGGATGAGGCTGGACTGATTCATGATACTTAGATTAGAGTCGGGGACATCAGCATGAACTCAGTATAGCTTAATATCAATACTGACAGCTGTCTACAGAAATTTCTGTGGACGTACATAAATCAGTTAGTATACATGCATCCATGTCCTTATTCTGTGCTCTATTAGTTAAGAAGTCCCAAAAGAAATGACACCCCTGTCACAGTAAGTACGATTAATGGCCAGATCTTAGTTTCTCATAGCATTCTCCAGTAAAAGAAACCAGGATTCCTCAAAGAAATGTCTGATTCTAGGGCTGGAGTGAGAAATACATGAAACGATCCTGGAGCAGATTGTAGGGCCAGAAAACAAGGAAGTGCTCCTAAAATTGAACAGCAACACAAAAACACAATGTGGAGATATGACAAAGGGACATAGGAACTAACAAAAAGAGCTCCCAGGGTCAAAGTTAAAACAATTTGAACAAAATAAATAAAGGAGTACTGGAATAGAACACACAGTATAAAATAAATAGCCATGAGTCCAGACCGATATAAATAAATGATGGAATAACTCAATAAATGGGGAGAGAAGAGACAAATCCCCCATGAAGAATTGCAAAGAATTGAAGCAGATATTCTGCCCTCCTGGAGGGGTAGTCTAGCTCCTGCTCAAGTATGGGCTGCACATACTGAGTGCCTTGCAAAGAGTGCAGTGTGGAAATGTGAATGGGGAGAAGAGTAACTTCTCAGTGAAGCCTGGCAAACATCATCTTAGCCATGATCAAGGTCAACGTCCACAGTGATAAATCACGTTGATAATATAGACCTTGGTGAGGCGTGATGAAAATGAGACTTAATCTCTGTGGTTTTCCTTCTAAGAATTCACAGCCCCAGTCTAATCATGAGGAAAACATCAGGCAAATACCAATCAAGGGACATCCAAAAATAAATGTGACCAGTATTCCTCAAAACTGTCAAGGTCATCAAAACCAATGTCTGAGCAAGTGTCACAGTCCAAGCCTTAAGGAGGGAGGATGATTGAACATAATACGACATCCTGGACAGGATTCTGAGTCAGAAAAAGGGTCTTAGATAAAACCTAAGGAAATCTGAATAAAGTAAGGGTGTATGTTGATTATACTGTACTGATGTTGGCTTATTAATTATAAAAATATCCCAAAGTGATATAATGTTAATAGTAGGGGGGAGTTCCCCTGTGGCTCAGTAGGTTAAGAATCTGACTTTGTGACTGCAGCAGCCCAGGTCACTGCTGTGGCATGGGTTCAATCTCTGGCCCAGGAACTTCCATACCCTGTAGGTGAAGCCAAAAAAAAAAAATAGTAAGGGAAATTAGGGATGAAAATATGATGAGTTTCTACACTACCATCTCAATTTTTCAGCAAATCTAAAACTGCTCTAAACAATAAATTCTATTTTTAAAAAAGAGAAAACAGTTATAGATAAAGAAAAAAATTAGTATTCTCAATATGCGACAACACTGTTTTTGACATTTCTGTTTCATTACTTCCAGTACTATTTTTTTTTTTGGCTTTTTGGACATTGTTATTATTGATCTGTATGAATAATTAAGTATCCTGGTGTGTTCTTGGTCATGGTTTTGTTTTTAACAATGGTTCTAAGAAATCGTCGTATTGTTATGAGTGTAACCTATTTATAACATATCTCACAGCTGTTTTTGTTCATGGTGGAACATTCCAACAAGTGGGCCATCTTGAGTTTAGTAACCGAATCTTGGGTTGACTGGCTTGTTCTCAAATTTTTGCTATTGTAAGTAACACAGACACTAAAGCTTTTAGAAAGGGATAGATGGGCGTCCTTGGGCCTCATTTTTTTTTTCCCTCAAAAATACACAGTGAATATGTTACCAGTTCATTGAATGGGCAGAATCTGATGGGGCACAAACAAGAATAGCATCAACTCCCCCAGCCCTGCATTTAAATAAGCTCCATCTGAGCCCCCAACTCACTCCTAACTGGCATCACAGTTGCTTTAACCTTGCATTGACTGACCTTAAGCTGCAACAGCATCTTGTAGAATTATGGCCTGCCCACATATCAGCATGAAAAGTTCAAGTCCAGTCACCACTGCCCCCCCACTCCAGCTCAAGACTGCCCAGGGTTCAGAGACCTCAGTGGGAAGGGGTGGGGGAGGTGGGGTGCATCATCTGCTCATTGCCTCCTCTTTCTCCTCCAGGATCCTGGCAGAAGAAGAGAAACCTTTAAGGAAAGGGGGAGCCATTTTTCACTTGACCAGTGCTATATGTGGTCCTCCCCCAACTGTGGAGCTCCTGGTCACAGTGGGCATGCACAGGCCAGCTCTTCCCACCCAAACAAGGGGATGTGTTCACTGGAATTACACAGTTCCCTAACAAAAGATTCTCTGTGGCTCATCTTTTGTACCCCACACAACCGCCCAAAGTCCTCTTTGTTTAGTCCATCCCACTACTGGGATCCCCTACCCCACACCCATGAGGAGCTCCCAATGAGATTGTTCAAGGCTCAGTGAAAGTCTGTGGCCTCCATGTGTGTCTTAGTCCACTTGGGGTTGCACCAACTAAAGTATCATTGACTCAGTGCCTTATAAACAACAGGAACTTCCTTCTCATAGTTCAGGAGGCTGGGAAGTCCAAGGTCAAGGTGCTGGCAGATTGTCAGCGCTCTTCCAGGAGAGCCCTCTTCCAGGTTCAGAGACAGTTGTTTTCTTACTGAAATCTCACATGGCAGAAGGGATCTCTTTCAGAAGGACACTAATCCCATTCATGAGGCTCCACCCTCATCACCTAGTCACCTCCCAAATGCCCCACCTCCTAATTTCATCCCACTGGGGAGTAGGTATTAGCACAGGAGTTTTGAGAGGAGGGGGACACAAATAGCCAACTTATAGCAACATGGTCCAAAGAAAATGCCCCTCCCCTTCACTCACCAACTGGGAGCACAGCTGCCCTTCCCTATCCCCCTGTTCATCCCTGACCTGGTGGATGGCCACAGCCAACTTCCAACCGACCTCATACTTTCTGAATTCCCCAGACATGTTTATATAGGTGACTGTATCTCCCAGGGATCCTCGCATGAGGAAACCTAGGCACAGAGAGGTTAAGTCTCACACATGACGGAGAAGATCAACAGAGCCAAAAGTCTGCTCTCAAAAAAATAAATAGATAAAAACAGAGAAGACAATGGAAAACAGTATGGAAGTTTCTTAGAAAACTAATGTAAACTACCATATGATCCAGCAATCCCACTCCAGGGCATAAATCCAGACAAAACTGTCATTCAAAAAGATACATACACCCCTATGTTTATTGCAGCACTATTCAAAATAGCCAAGACAGGTGAACAACCTAAAAATGTCCATTGACATTTTTGATCAAGATGATATGGTACATATACACAATGGAATACTACTCAGCCATGAAAAAGAACAAAATAATGCCATTTTCAGCAACATGGATGCAACTAGAGATTCCTATACTAAGTGAAGTAAGTAAGAAAGAGAAAGACAAATATCATGTGATATCACATATATGGGATCTAAAGTGTGGCACAAATGAACATATTTACAAAACAGAAACAGACTCACAGACATAAAGAACAGACTTGTAGTTGCCACTGGGGAGGGGGGAGAAAGTGGAATGGATGGGATTTGGGAGTTAGATGCAAACTATTACATTTAGAATGAATGAGCAATGAGGTTGTACTATACAGCACAGGGAACAATATCCAAGTTTTTAGTATAGAACATGATGGAAGATAGTATGAGAAAAAGAATGTACATATATGTACGAATGGGTCACTATGCTGTACAGCAGAAATTGACACAACACTGTAAATCAACTATACCCAAATAATAAATAAACAAATACAGAGAAGACTGGCAAAATTGAACAAAAATAAAGAATGAGAACACAAATAAACTGTAAAAGCAATAGAAAAGGAAAATCACCACAGAAATTATAGAGGTAATGCATGGAAATGTGTACAAACAACTTTATAATAAATTTGAAATTTTATATTAATAGAATATAGAGTTCCCATTGTGGCACAGTGGAAACAAATCTGACTAGTATCTATGGGGATGTGGGTTTAATCCCCAGCCTTGCTTAGTGGGTCAGGGACCTGGCATTGCCGTAAGCTGTGGTGTAGGTCACAGATGCAGCTTGGATCCCACGTTGGTGTGGCTGCAGCTCTGATTTGACCCCTGTCTTGGGAATTTCCATATGTCAAAATGTGGCCCTAAAAAGCAAAAAAAAAAAAAAAAATATATATATATATATATATATATATATGTATGTGTGTGTGTGTGTGTGTGTGTGTATTTCTAGAAAAATAAAACTACTGAAACTGAGGGCCAAAGCCATGGCATATGGAAGTTCCCAAGCTAGGGGTCAAATCAGAGCTACAGCTGCAGGCCTACACCACAGCCACAGCAACGTGGAATCCAAGCCATGTCTGTGAACGACATTGCAGCTCACAGCAAAGCCAGATCCCCAACCCACTGAGCAAGACCAGGGATTGAACCCACATCCTCATGGATAGCAGTTGGATTTGTTCCCGCTGCACCACAATGGGAATGCCCCAAAGGGAAATTTTTTAATTCTCCATGATTTTGTAACCATTGCCTTGAGTCTATAGCAGAACACTTTCCACAAATAAAGCACTTTATTCACAACGTTTAATAAATGAGTTCTCCCAAATATTTAAGACAAAAACCATTCTGGTCTTATGCTAATACTTACATTTATGAGATTAACAAAACCTTGAGTCCAAAGTCAGACCAAAAATAAGAAATTACAGAGCACACTTACTTAAAAATGTACACACAAAAAAACCTCTTAAAAACTTAGCAAGAAATTGGCACAACATTGTAAATCAACTATACTTTAATAAAAAAAATTAAGTAAAAAAACCTTAGCAAGAAAATTCTGGAAATGAATAAATTAGATAATAGAGTATGACCAAGTTTGGTTTTTCCTAGGACTGTGATGTTAGTTTATTATTAGTTGATGAATGAATGTAATTCATTACATTAAGGGAGTTTTTTAAACCATCTCATCATCTAAATAAATGCAAAAAGAGCATTTGATAAAAGTTGGCATCCACTCATGGTAAAACTCTTAACAAACTAAGAATGAAAGGCACAAAAGATCTTCTACCAAAAAAGCCTACAGCAAACATCATATTTCATGGTAAAATGTTGAAAGCTTTCCCTTTAAAACTAAAGTCAGGATGGCTGCCAACATCATTATTATTCAACATGGGAGGTATTTTTTAGAGCACTTAACAAGAAGAAACGAAAAGTATACCGTTTGGAAAGGAAAAGCAACAACAGTCATATTTGCATATGCTGTGTTTGCTTCTTTGGAAAACCCAAAAGAGCCCACAGATGATAAGAGAGTTTAACACATTTGCTGGATTCAAAATCAATATACGGAGATAAAGATGTCATTTCCAATAGAAGAAATATCTTACAAAGTTTCTGTGGTCAGTGAGAAACCTAAGAAAAGTTGTAAAGTTCTTTATGCAGAAAATTAATATTTGGATCTGCCTGATATGAGCCTGGCATATTGTGGCATTTCATTAAATGTAAATTTCTATTTCCCCCTTGCCCTATACCTGAGATGTTTGCATTTTCATCTTAAAGAAACACTATCAGACTTGGCAGAACAATTTGTGCATGTTGAGCCTAACTGACCCAGTGTTCCATTAAAGATTAATATTTGCATAATGAATTTGCCAAACACTCATTATCTTTTTCCCAAGAGAAGTGGTAATAATGATCCTGCCTGCACTGGAAAGAAAGTGGCCTGCAAGATCTAGTCAGTTTGGCATCAGGTATTGGTCCCTGGTCTGTCTTGTTTCCATGGCTGTGGTGTTTCATCTGCCCTGCACCTGTTGACTTGGCTCATTCACTGAGTAAATATAGGGGTACTTATTGAGCCCTGTGCCAGGGGCAAGAGGCACAGTGATGAGCATGTTGGACACAAAGCTTGTCTTTCTGGGGCTCCAACTGACTGGAGGGTCCGGCTCTTCTCACAACTGGATGGCGCTGCGCTTCATGTGATGCTGAGCTCAGAGGAGGGGAGCAAGATGATTTCCTGGAGGAAGGGGTGCTTAATTCCAAGCCTGAAAGATGAATCATCCAGGAACCAAGAGTGGGGGTGAGGTAGAAAAGAGGGGAAAAAGACATCCAGGACAAGTAGACAGCATGTGCCAAGGCTTGGAGGAGAGAGGGAATGGCCGCTACAGCACAGGTACAAGTTGGTCCAGCTGGAGTGTAAAGTGTGCAGTCATGCAGAGCAAAGGAGAAGATGCTCAGAAGATAGCCGTTCCAGGGCCCCACACACCAGGCCAAAGTATATGACCTTGACCCTAAGAGCAAGGGGCAGCCACTGAGGAGTAAACAACAGGATGACAAAGCCAGACCTGTGCAGGACAGAGGACAAAGTAGGCCAGGAGGTTGGATCAGAGGAGGAGACCTTGAAGTCAAGAAGTGAGGTCAGGTCAGATGAGACACTTGAATGAGCCCAGGGAACCTGCTCTCTGTCCATCTGGAGACCTTATGGCCTCATGAGCCCACTCCCAGAATCCATCCTAATTTTGGGCTGCAGAAATAGATCACAGTCCATCACTTGAGGTTTTAGAGGGGCATTATTAGCCTCAGGACTGGAAAAGAAGCTCAGAAGCTCTTGGAATAGAAGAAAGAATGGCCAGAGTCAAGGTCTCCAGCTGTCAGACTCTCCTTTGTAGTGTATGTTATCTCTGCTTTGCTCTGCCTCCTTCTGCAAGGGGGCCTCTGTTTGTCTCACTGTACCCAGGATATACCCCATGAGGCAAAAAGGTAACCCCACACTGTTGCCAATCTATGATCCCAAAAACAATAAGGAGCTACCCCCAAAAGCTGCTCCAGGAGAAAATTCCAGGGAGGAAGCGAAACATGTGGGGGGCATTCTGTCCTATGGCAACACGACTTCATGTATAAAAAGAAACCTACACCACAGACACTGGCAGTGCCCCCAGGAGCTGTCTGAGAATATGGCATCAGACAGTGGACTATTAGGTAAAAAGCAGACCCCTTCCATTGTCTGACACTGCCTATAGCAAACAGACCCCAAACAGCCCCTGACACTCACAACCCAGACCTTCTCTAGGTTCCTGTGGTCTCAAACAAGACCGGTCCTGGCAAACCCTCCACCTGCCAATTCCAGGTCTAGGTTTTGATATTAGAGACATAATCCCACGTGAATACAGTAAGGCTCACACAAGGATGTTCACTGCAGTATAAGGATGTTTATGCAGAGAACTAAATGGAAACAACCTAAATATCCATTGTAGGGAAATGGAGAATGCTGAAAGAGAAAGAAAAAAAAAGAAAGAGAAAGAAGGAAGGAAGGAAGGAAAGAAAGAAAGAAAAAGAAAGAGAGAGAGAGAAAGAAAGAGAAAGGAGGGGGAGGGAGAAAGGAAGAAAGAAAAGGAGGGGAAGGGAGGGAGGGAAGAAGAGAGAGAAGGGAAAAAGAGAAAAAAAGAAAAATAGCCAAGCATTTGAGATAAATTACTTCATTAAAATCAGTGTACTGACGTAGAAAGATGTCTATCATATTGGTAGGAGTTCCCTTTGTGGCTCAGTGGTTAATGAACCTGACTAGGATCCATGAGGTTGGGGGTTTGAACCCTGGCCTCGCTTGGTGGGTTAAGGGTCTGGTGTTGCTGTGAGTTATGGTATAGGTCGCAGATGTGGCTCAGATCTTGTGTTGCTGTGGCATAGGCCAGCAGCTGTAGCTCCAATTCGACCCCTAGCCTGTCCTCATATGCCACGAATGCACCCCTAAAAAGCAAAACAAAACAAAACAAACAAAAAGATATCTATGAAGTCAGCAAATGATTAAAAAGCTAGATGCACAAATATATATGATATGTTTCATCTGCTTAAAATTAACCAAGCATATGTGTGTGGTATATAAATGCATAGATAAAGGCCTGGGAGGGTTCTACACCACATCCGTGTCTAGTGGATACTACACAGCAGGATAAGTTTTGGAGGAAAGGGTAGCACAAAGGTAGTTTTTCTTTATAAGTTTTGTTTGAATATATAACAATAGGAAGAACTGCATTAAGCCCTTGGATAATTAGAAATAATTTTAAACGAATGAGAGAAAATAAAATGGCAGGCAATGTTGCTTGTAGAGAGAAAAAAAAAAAAAAAGAGGTCTCCTAAATACAAAAATATATTTTCAGGAGGGGAACTGACCAAAGTAAATGATGGTGCTTGTTGTTACAACAGAACAGCCAATGAAAGAGATGTTTACATGGGGAGATATTCTGGAACAAAAAGAAAATTAAAAATTAGTGTGTACCAAGTATTCTTATATTGTAAAAAGAAAATTTAGAATATTCATAGAAGAACATACGCCGTTGTAGAAAGAGTAGGGCTTTGAAACCCATGGACTTAGGTTTTAGTCTCACCAACAGTTATTGGTGGAATATTGTGGGGTCTACTCCACTGCTCTGAGCCTCAGTTGACCCACTCTGAAAATAAGAATAACAACAATGTCTACTTCATGGGGTTGATGTGAGGATTAATTGACCTACTGTAGCCAAAAGTCTTATCATGGAGAGCAAAGACAGTGAGGTGATGATGGTGGTTGTAATGGTGATGGTGGTGATGATGGTGGTGATGGTATGATGGTGATGGTGATGATGGTGATGGTGGTGATGGTGATGATGGTGATGGTGGTGATGGTGATGATGGTGATGGTGGTAGTGATGGTGGTAATGATGATGGTGATGGTATGATGATGACGGTGATGATGGTGGCAATGGTGGTAATGATGAAGATGGAGGTGATGATGGTGATGATTTTCCAGTGTTCCATCCAGGAAGTAGTTTGAGATTAAGAGAAGGGCACTTTTACTCTTTATACAGTCCTACAGTTTTTGAATGTTTAACAGTGAGATTGTGTTACTCTTTGCTATGGACTGAATTGTGTCTTCCCCAAATTCTCATGTTGAAGCCCTAACCTTCACTGTGATGGTGTGATGGTATTTGGAGATGGGGCCTTTGGAAGATAATTACGGTTAGATGAGGTCATGAGAGTGGGTCCCTTATGGTGGAATTAGTGCCCTTTTAAGTAGAGACAACAGACTGTAATCTGTCCCTCCCCCCACCCCACCCGTCTCTCTCACTCCCACCAAATGAGAACATGGTGAGTGGGAAGTAATTTACCAGCCAGGAAGACAGTCCTTGCCAGAACTGACCGTTCCGACACCCAGATCTTGGACATCCAACATCCTGAACTAAATAGACAGATTAAGGTTTTACCCAATCTATGCTATTTGTTGTGGCAGCCTGTGCTAAGACACTTTCACAATTTAAAAATACGTATGCTAATAAAGACAAAAGGAGAAAAATCACCTTGGCTCAGTGGCCAGCTGCAAGGCATCCTGCTCGGCTCGGTGCTCGGGCACTGCCTTCCTGGGAGGCTGCTGGACCCTCTCTTTAGGGACGGGTATGCCTGACCATGTCCCCTCTCATCTTGAGAAAATCACATCCACAGCAGTGATTATGGCGGAGGACTGGGGGTCGAGCCAGACCCCTAAGGGCACAGCAAGATAGACAAAAAAATCCCTCCCCACTGGGGGCTTGAGAGCCAGAAGACTGGCAGAAGTGGGTGACAAGTGTTCTCCTGTCCCGAGTCTGCATCTTGTGATTTAATGCGGTTTGGCCTTTTCTCCAGCTGAGTGGCAGCCCCATGAAATCAGGCAGATAAAAGCTGGACCGAAGGGCACCGAGACCTTGGCTCCCTGTCATTTTGCCGCCAGCTCTGCCAGAGCCCAGCTGGCACGTTAAGTGGCTGAATCAATAAGGAAATGGATCAGGGCTGAAGGGAAAAGACAGAGAGAGAATTCCACAAAATTGCTCCTTCTTTGAGAGTCTTGTGGTTCTGCTGCTGTCCCCTCGGGCATCAGGGAGGGCCCATTCAGCCACACAAAGGAGATCCCTGGCCACTGGCAGGAGATTCCAAGCACCTACTGTGCACCCGCCCAGCAAGGTCCCCAGGGACAGGAGAGGTGAGGCCCAGCCCACAAACAGCATCACAATGATGATAGTAAATCAAAGCCCTCATGCCCTCTACTCTGTGCTCACTGCTCTCACCCATTTCTCAATACCCACAGCCACTCTGAGAAAGAGGATTATCATCAGCCCTATTTTATAGAAAATGAAACTGAGGCTCAAAAAGGACAAGTCACCCACTGGGACATAACTCAGGGGTCATAACTTGGAACGTGAGCCCAAGTCCATCTGTGCCAAGGGTACACTCTGACCCACCACTCAGAGTAGCCTCCCCAGCATCCTCTAGAATACTCTAGAAGTGAGACCCAGGTCCAAGGTTTCCCAGAGTCAGAGACAGATGCCAAGTGCCCTTGAACACACCTAGATGGTGTCTGGGCAATCCTTAAGGTGGTATCTGAACTGAAGTGATCAACCCTTGAGCCACAGCCTTCCCTGGCACCACGCCCATTCCCTGCAGCCACCAGCTCCTCTATCTATTCAACCCCACCCTGTTGGTTTTGATTGTTTATGCATCTGTCTTGTTGATTCACCATGGGATCCTGGAGGGAGTGCCCAGCACAGGGTCTGCACATAGTGAGCTGGTTCTGAGGGCCTGGAGTCCCTTGAGACGGGGAGGGACCTCAAGTCTCTGTTTTGCTCATCACTAGGCAGGAGGAGCTCCCAGCACTTGGCACCCAAGAGTCTTCTGCCCTCCCTTGTATCACGTCACCTCCTCCTTCCTGTAGTTGGAAGTCAAGAGAGAAAACAGGTGTCACTCTTGGCACAGAGCCCAGCACCTACCAAGGGTGCGATGAAGATTCGTATTTATTAAGGATGATGATAAAACAACTGCTTGAATAAAATACCAAACCAGCAATTATTTCTTCCTTCTCTTTTGAGACTTCTGCTCCCTGTTAGCCTGCCTTCCTTCCTTCATTCATTCCACTCACATGAATTGGGGACCTTCCACAGCCCAGCAGGGCTCCGCCCGGGACTATAGCAGGGAAGGGGATAGGTGGAACCCTGCCTCCCTGGGACTGACTGTCCTGCGGAGAAGAGTAATAATCCTCAAGGAACCAGACAAATGAATTAAAGCATCGCAGACTAGGATGAGGAAAGCAAGGAAGAAATAGGGTGTCGTACAAGAGAGTGATGCTCTTTCTGCCGGGATCTTTCTTATCAGTGTGAGAACAAAACCGCATGACCCACCCCGCCAGCATCAGCAGTGACCATGGAGCTGTCCCCTCCACGTCTCCCATGGCCCATGCCCTGCTTGGCACACCCCTGCCCCCTGGTGCAGCCCATAAGCTCCTGGTTGTTCCACAGCACCCGCTGAGTGGTGTCCCCTCTGGTGTTGTGCTTTCCATGGTGGACCATCCTGGGGCCCCTGCCCAGCTCTCAGCACCTCCTGGTCTCCCACTCTGTCCACCCCTCAACCCTGGGAGGATGGAAGACCCCCTCAGGGATGGGACCACCATGCCCCCTTTCTTTAGCTGATTGGACCAGGGCTGGACACCTGACTCAGGCCAGACCAACTAGTCTTGGACTTGATCTAAGAGACCCTGGCTGGTCCCCTGGGAGAGAGGGCCCCCTGGCTGGAGCCCCAGGGCTTCTTGTGAACAGCAAGTTGTGGGGGCGTTGGGTGGGGGTGGGACTAGGAGCCGGATGAGGGAGGAGAAGGGGCTGGGCATTTCCCTTCCCACAGCCCAGCTGCCCCCGCCCTGACCCCACTGGTCTGTGCTGAGTTTCTGGTTTATCCTTTAAGCCAGAGAGGCTTGATTCACCTCCTCCCCCTTCTGCTGTGGCCAAGTCAATGGCTTCCCTCCCACAGCCCCATCCCAGGCCCTCTGGGCTCTGTGACTTCTCTGTCACTTCCTAAGGACAAGACCCTTGGTGGGTTGTCAGCTGAGTTGGCTGAAGGAGGGAGTGAATGAAGGAGTGGGTGACAAAACCGCAGAGCGTCCTGCCTGTGGGAGTAGCCAGGACCGAGGGATGCACAGACCTGAGTTTGACTCAGGCTCTCCTGCTTCCTGGCCCTGTGGTCTCAGCCTGATGTTTGTCCTCCCGAGCTCCCGTCTCCTGCAGCAGGGGAGGGGCACGGCGGGTGGTGTGGGGAACCTGCCAGCATGCAGCGGCACCCAGGCAACGGAATAAGAAATTACAGGAGTTCCCACCATGGCTCAGCTGTAATGAGCCCAACTAGTAACCATAAGGATGCGGGTTCCATCCCTGGCCTCGCTCAGTGGGTTAAGGATCCAGCATTGCCTTGAGCTGTGGTGTAGGTTGCAGACCAGAAGAAGCTTGGACCTGGCGTGGCTGTGGCTGTGGTGTAGGCTGGCAGCTGTAGCTCTGATTCAACCCCTAGCCTGGGAACCTCCATATGCCGCAGATGCAGCCCTAAAAAGCAAAAAAAAAAAAAAAAAAAAAAAAAAAGGCAAAAAAAAGAAAGAAAGAAAGGAAGAGAAAGAAAAAAGAAATTACAGATGTAACCTCAGCCTCCTTCTCCCCCACACCTGTTCTGAGAGTCCTCCCTGGGTGGGAGAGGGGGCTCGGGATCTGCAGGACCGCTGGAGGCCAATGACAGGTCAGTTGGCCTAGTGGCCTCCTCACTGGGAGAAGGAATGGGCCACGGACCCAACCCCACCTGAGCAACCTGGGCTCTGTCCTCTCCTAGGAGGCCAGCTCAGGCTCCCTTGTTCTCTTCCAGCCTGTCAGCACCCAGGTGTCCCTGTGGACCTGGGAAAGTGAAGATGGGGGAGACCCGCCCAGTGCCAGTGGGGGGCTGGGCAGGGCCTCCGCTGTCCAGCTCTCTGGTCCTCCTGGCAGTGGAACCGCAGGCCACAGCTCTGAGAGGGGACAGGGAGGAAGAGGGGAGGAGAGGCGAAGGGGCGGGGGGCGGGAGGAAGCAGAGAAAGAGGATAATGAGTTTGGACCTAGCCCTTTCACTCAGTGTGTTTTCAATGGGATAGATTTCCTTTTAAACTACTATTATTTGGAAATCCTAAGTGTCTACATTTGTCTTTTGCCAAGGTTCAGATTTCAGCCCTGCAGCAGGAGTCTCTCTCTGACTCCCAGTTTGGAGGCCAGACTCACCAGGACAGCTTTCTAGGCTGGTCTGGGCGGAGGTGGGGCTGCTCAAGACAGGAACCATGGCCAGACCAGGTCAGCTGGGCCTTGTCCCCCAACACACCAGGGACTGAGCCTTGCGGGGAACAGGAAGATGGCTGCACAGCTCGGAGTTTGGGTGCTTAAGGAAATGACCCCACATCTGTGGGCCTCAATGTCCTCGTGTAAAATGAGGAATATCAATTCTCAGGGGTGTGGGGGAAGGGGAAGTGTTGTGATAATGTGGAAAGAAACATGGACTCACCCTGTTTCTTTTCTTTTTCTTTTTCTTTTTTTTTTTTTTTTTCAGCCTCGCCTGTGGCATGCAGAAATTCCCTGGGGCCAGAGATTGAACTCGAGCCCCAGAAACGACAATCCCAGATCCTTAACCTCTAGTCCACCAGGGAACTCCCCTGTTTCTGATCTGAGGGGTTGCTCAGGAAATGTTGGGCTCCTAAGCCTTATGCCCAAAGCTCCTCCCTACAAAGACATAGCAACACAAAGGATTGTGCAAATAACATAAAACCAACCCAAACTGACTTAAAATGGGAATGTCATGGCTGCACTAACTGAAAACTCCATGGGGAGTTCCAGTTTCTGATCTGGCTTCACCAGGGGATCCCCACGATCTCCCCGGGAGCTGATTTCCCTCCCTCCATCACTCCTGACTCCTGACTTCTCCCAGGGAGCTGCGTTTTCAGCAAAGTGGCTGCTCTGGATCCAGAAGTCTGTTCCTGGGATCCCAGCTCAGGCTCACACACTTGGGTCACTTACCCCTCAGAGCCAATCACTGTGCCCACAGCAAGGGGATGTCCAGATCTGCGTGGGCCCAGGTCACCCCATCCTGACTGAGGGCAGGGAGTTCCTCCAAAAGTAAACTGGGAGGAAGCTTTTTACCAAAAGAAAAGGATTAATGACCCTGTGAGTCCCTTGAGGCTCACTTACAACACAAAAGAACCCTGACAGCGGCAAAGACCTACCAAGTCCTTGCTAAGGCTTCCACACAACTACCTGATCAGGCATTTTACAGATGCGGAAACTGAGGCTCAGAGAGGCTAAGTGCCTTGGCCTGGGTCGATGTAACTGGCCAATGGAAGAACCAGGGTTCTGTCTCAAGACCTGCTCTTGACCTTTCTGCGCTGCACTGCCCCTCAGAAGGGAATGAGAACAGTAAGCACAGCCACCCTAATAATGACAGCATGGGGCTCGCTGAGGATGCAGTGGTGAGAGCCCAGCAAGGGCAGGCGGCCATAGGTGCTGGGAAGTTGTAAGTTCCCCATTGCCCTGCTGTTCCAGCCCCCTAGCTCCACCCCCTCCAAGGGCTTCCACCCCCCAGCTCCACCCCCTCCAAGTGTTCAAGAGGATCTGCTCCACCCATTAGGGCTGCAGTGCTTCTTTCAAGTAGAAGCCCTGCAAAAACCAAGTGGAAATGTGGCCCCCAACCCCGTCCTCCTCTCGCCTTGCCCCTCCCCGCTTCTCACCTCCAGCCCCTGCCTTTAGCAATAAGAGGGGAAAGGAATGCCTCCTGGCGCTCATCACTGTGGGACTGGAAGCCCCAGAAAAGCCTTTTACCCTCAGCAGGGGAAGAGAAGGTGCATGGGTCACAGGGGCGCTGAGCTGAGATAGGGATGCGCATGTCCCTGGGGAGATGTGTTTCTCTGTGGAAGGCAGAACCTGCAGAGGGGTTCCCAGATAGCGCCCACGGGAACGAGGTCAGGGAGGCCCCCTCCCAGGGGCTCCAGAAAGGGCAGTGCTGATTCCAAGGGGAATAACATGCTAACAGGGATTTCAGGCACAAGCAGAGGCTCTTCCAATGCCAGGAGCCTTCCCTGTGCTTGCAGACGAGCTTGGCCTGCAGGGACAACAGTCCTGAAGCTCCAAGTGGCAGAGCCAGAAAGGTCCCTGGAGAAGGGGCTCCAGGGGGACAGAGGCCACCCAAGCTGAACTGCAGGCCAGGCTGCCTGGTCCTCAACCCCACCCCCAGGCTGTGTCCTTCCCTGGGCTCAGGGGTCAATGCTGTGGCTGGAGGGACTGGTCTGAGCCTCAGGGCTCCATTCCTGCTCTGAGAGCCTGAGCTTGGCCATCTCCCTAACTGGGCTTCTGCCTGGCATCCAGCCCTGCTGGTCTGAGACCCCACTCTGCTCCTGCAGCCCCTCACCAACAACATTCACTCCAGCCTGAGCTCCCGTGTTCCCACCAATGCGTGGGCTGGCATTCTGATCCTCAAATTACAGGCTTAGAAGTGCGAGGCAGGGAGGATAGTGGGACTTGAACCCAGGGCTCTCTGTCTCTAAAGGCCAGTTCTACACACAGCCTTAGTGCCTTAGCACTCCAGGGCTCGGAGCTTGGGCCAGGGGCAGGAGTGGGCCGGGAATAACCTGTAAACAGGCCCAACCTGTGGGCAGAGGGAGGTCCATAGGTGATTATAGGGGGACTGGTAGAGCTGGGCAGATGGTCCACACCGGGTGTGAAAGCAGGAGCCAGGCACAGGTGGAAAGAGGCCCAGGCAATTATGGGGAAGGAGCGGGACCAGAGATCCCTTTTCCTGGCATTCAAGGCCCTTGTGCACCTGGCCCAGCTTCATCCTGGATTTATTTCCACCTCTGAACAAGGCAGGGCTTCCCGGACAAGCCATGCTGTGTCTTGGCTCTGCCATTTGGCATTTGCTGCTCATTCTGTTTTTCTTAAGAGGTCCTTCTCTACATTTCAGCCACTAGGCAAGCTCCTATTCATCCATCAAAACCCAGATTATGATGCAAAACCCAGATTATTCACAAAACAGAAACAAACTCACAGATTTTGAAATCAAACTTATGTTTACCAAAGGGGAAACCATGGGGTGAGGAGGAGGTATAAATGAGGAGGATGGGATTAACGTATACACACTACCACATGTCAAACAGATAACTAACAGGACCTATGGCATCGCACAAGGAAACCTACTCAATATCTTATAATAACCTATATGGGAAAAAAGACTGGATATATGTATATGTATAACTGACTCATTCTGCTGTGTACTTGAAACTAATACAATGTAAGTCGACCACACTCCAATAAAATTTATAAAAGCAAAAAACTCAGATTAGAGGCCTCCTCCCTGCCATCTCCCAATCCCTCTAAATTGTCTTCTTTATTATTTCTGAACTAACTGCCTGCATATAAGTGCTTATGCACTAAATTATGCTTTATTGATTGTCTGCTTATCCACAGAGCTGGCATGGAATGTTGGCAGGAGATCAGCAGTCAACTGACCAGGGCTGGACCCCTGAATGCACCCTGACGCCTGGTCACTCGCATCCCTGGGGGCAGCTGAGCCTGTGCCCCTGACACTCCCCTGCTCACAGCTCATCCGCCTGGGAGATGTGGCATTTCCAAAAGGCAGGCTGAGCACCTTGACTTCTTTTTTTTTTCTTTTCTTTTCTTTTTTAAAGTTTTATTGAAGTTTAGTTGATTTGCAAAGTTGTGATCATTTGCTGCTGTACCACTAAGTGACTTGGTTATACATTTACACACATCTGTTCTCTTTCAGATTCTTTTTTTTTTTCATGTTTGGCTGCCCCATGGCACATGGAGCTCCCAGGCCAGGGATCAGATCTGAGCTACAATCATGACCTAAGCAACACTGGATCCTTAACCCACTGCACCGGGCCAGGGATCAAACCCATGTCCCAGTGCTCCCAAGACACTGCCAATCCCCTTGTGCCACAGCGGGAAATCCTCAGATTCTTTTCCCACATAGATTATCACAGAATATGGGGCAGAGTTCCCCATAGCAGGTCCCTGCTGGTCAATCATTCCATATCCCTCAGTGTGCATTTGCCAACCCCAGACCCCAGTCCACCCCTCCCCACCCTACCTGTCCCCTTTGGTAACCATAAGGATTGTTTTAATGTGGTGGTTTTTGTTTGTTTGTTTTTGGTCTTTTTGCCTTTTCTAGGGCCGCTCCTGTGGCATATGGAGGTTCCCAGATGAGGGATCTAATCAGAGCTGTAGTCGCTGGCCTACCCCACAGCCACAGCAATGCCAGATCCAAGCTGTGTCTGTGACCTACACCACAGCTCATGGCAATGCCAGATCCTTAACCCATGGAGCGAGGCCAGGGATAGAACCTGCAACCTCATGGTTCCTAGTCGGATTCGTTAACCACTGAGCCATGACGGGAACGCCAGGATTTTTTTAGCATCGTGTCAGCAGGGAAGCCAGGAGACGAAGTATGTCACAGAACTAGGAGGGGGCAGAATTCTCTGTTCTGTGTGGAGCCCCACCCTACACTGGTGACCAGAAGAGCAGCAGCTCAGGGAGCTGAGGACCCAGCCCACTTGGCCCAGACACTGGCATCACCACCCCCAAGGGGTCACGGCCCACAAGGCTGCCTATGGGCACCTCCAGGGGCTTCCTGGGTGGAGATCAGTGATGGCAGAGGAGCACAGAGCAGCCTCCACCCGGGATTGCAGCTCTTGGTGGGTTTCTGAGCCCCCATGAGACATCCAAGGGACCCTCAAATTGAGGGAGAGGATGGCAAGGGACTGCAGTTCATTCAGGTGCAGGAGGGACTCAGGGCTGGCAAGATCCGAGTTTACCTGCTAGATGCCCCCTTTATCTACCCATAGCGGGTAAGACCCAGAGACATTCAGAGACTGTGGCCACCCAGTCCAGGCTGCCCAGTTCCCACTCCCCCCCACATTCTCATACCTGCTCCCCATCAGGTGGCCTAACACAGTCAGTGGCCCATACTGGTTGAAAGGTCCCAGAGCCCCAGTGTTGCCAACCACATGGGCAGCCCTCTGCCATGGGCACGACAGGGGCTGGGTGACCTCTCTCCATCCCAGCCTCCACCTACCAGATTTGTACCCAAGGCAGGGAGGAGAGCATGGCAGCTTACCTTATTTTCTTGGAATAAATCAATTGTCTACCACAGCTAAGCAGTGTGCAGATTTCAGTGGGTCCGGACCTCGGAGATAGAAAAACGAAGTACCCAGCTCTGCAGGTTTTTCTGGTCTCATCCATGCCCACCCACCATCCTTGCTGGGGCTCCCTGGGAGCCTCGCTGTGTCCTCAAAGCCCCATGCTGCCCCTGTTCCCTGGCACAAACACCCCACGGCAGCCTTGCCACTGTCTCTCTGTCTCTACTCCTCCCCACATCTCCTTCTCTCCCTTCCCCTCCTTCTCCTCCTGCTGCTTGTCATCTCTGAGCCCAGGGAAATGTCATCTCAGAACTGTTGCCTTCCTTTAATCAGGACCTAATTCCTTATCACAGGGCTCAGAGACGGAGGTTTCCGAGCAGACAAGGAAGACACGGGTGGTGATTAGTGCCTCCTTGCTCTCCAGAAAAGAGGACTTGTTCCAGGATATGGGGTTTTTTTTAAGGAGCTTTACCAGCAGAGATGTTGAGAGGCCGGCCCCAGATTAGTGGATACCCCAGCAGGCAAAGCAAGACGTTGGAGGGAGGGAGGGTGGCCCAGCTGAGAAACGAGAGAGAGAGGGTGAGCACCGAGGCAGGATTAGGAAGACCCCACAACGGGGGCGGGAGCCAGCATGGCCCCCACTACCAGGATGCCTGGAGGTGGAGGGGCCCTTCTGGGATGTGTCGTCCTTCCGTCCACCCACATTCCCTAAGCAACCCTCCCTGGGTTAGATAGCTCTTCCATCTCAGAGATGACAGACGGGTGGACACTCAGTGGTTGGAGAAGGGGGCACTTTGAGGGCACATGCCCATGTGGATGGAGGAGCAGGTGAGGGTATCTCAGAGGGACATCCAGTGCCAACTGCAGGAGCTCGAAGCTCGGGTTGTGACCTGAGGCAAGAGGAGCCACGGAGGGCTGGGGCTTCTTTTGTCTGTGTCTATGTGACTTCCTGTGTGTGTGTCCTGCAGTGGAGGACAGGGTGGGTCTGTGCCATAGAGAGGTGCTCAGTAGCGATGGATGGGAGGGGAGCCCGAGGCTGGGGGACCCGGTATGAGGTTGTTGCAGTGGTCGGTGGGAGGGAAGAGTAGCCTGGACCCGGCCGGCATCCAGGGCAGCAGAGGAGGAGACAGACGCCATCAATGGGCAGCGGGTGGAGTGAACGGGACAGGGTGACTGCAGCGGAGGGAGAGAAGGAGCAGAGAACTGAGCACCTACTGTGTGCTCATAGCTCCTCTTCAGCCGAACTCCCCAACCCCCTCTGCAGTCAGCTGGGGCATCGCCAGTTCCCAGTTGGACAAGAGACATGTTCAAGGTCACTAGAAACTGTGAGGTCGTGTCATTTTCAAACCCAGAAGAGGTCAAGGGACATTTCAGAGGCAGAGATGATAGAAGTGGAAGAGGTGGGAGCAGAGACATCAGCATTTTCCATCTCTCCCCTCTCCTGCACATTCCAGGCCAGCTCCTCTTTCCCAGTCCCCAGTCCCCCAACATGCTTCACCCTACTTCTGAACCCCAACAGCTGACCCACCATTCTGGCCCATCAGCCCCTCCCTAGTGGGTGGCCTCGTCTCTGGGCCTCAGTTTCTTCCTCTGCCAACTGGGTTAATGCCCCATCCCTCCCACACTGTCGGGGCTGCAATGAAATCGTGGCAGTAAAGGAAGCCGGGAGCGGTCCAGTGCCAAGGTCATGCGGACCAGCATCTCTGCCTGACTCTCTCCCAGGACAAATTTGAGGTGCTTTACTCCATTAGGTGACTTTGAGTTTTACAAAATTTGCAGAGTTCCGAATTGGTAAAATTGGCACAGAGTAGGGCCTCAGTGAATGTTTGCCACAGGAACTAATCAGTCAGTTCACAGCTTTGAATTCTGGCTCTGACGCTGATGGGCTGTGTGATCTCCTCCAGGGCCTCCCGTCCCAGGCCTCAGTCCCCAGCCTTGGAATCTCCATGGTGGAGTCTTTTGCTCCCTGGGCTCTGAATAAACACAGTAAGGCAGCCGTGGCTGCAGGAACACGGGGTGTCTGGAGGCAGAAATAGGAAGACAGACGATCTGGATGAAGCCAGCTGCCCTGGCGTTCACTCTTCTCCAAGGGCAGGGGTCTGGGTCACCTTCCATAACGTGGGGTGGGCTGACCAGTCAGGGCCTCAGCAAACCTCAGTGCACCTATGCGAAGTTTCCCGTGCCTGCCTGTCGGAACGCTGGAGGAGGAGGTGATGAGAAGGGGAGCTCTGCGTAGACAGAGGGTGGGCAGCCCACAGGCGAGGTCTCCCAGCAGGGCAGCTTCCCAGGTGGTTGACTAAATGTAGTCACCCAAGGGCCACGCCTCAGAAGGTCTGACTTGGGGTTTAATCCCTGCAGTCACTATGCTGAAAGTCACAAAAGTGTCTGAACAAGGGGCCCAGGGTTTCCTTTTGCGCTGGGCCCTGCAGATCATGCAGCGTGGCCTGGCCCAGCTGCAGGTCTTTTCACACCAACGCTATCCCAAGACAGGTGCCTTCACCCCTTTTACAGATGAGGACACTGAATTGCTGAGGGGTCAGACTTGTCCAAGGTCCAGGGCTAGAGAGGGGTGGAGCCGGGCCCAGTGCTGTCTCTCCTCCAGCACTGATGGAGGCCGGCCCTGAGCAAACCACTGGGATGGAGAAGCCATTGCTGCTCTCCAGGCCCCCAGTCCCATGGGAAACAAATGTTGAGGATGCAGTGGGATCTGATGGGGAGGCAGGTGGTGTGGGAGCCAGAGGGGGATGCTCACCAGCCCCGGGGGTCCAGGGTGCTCCCCAAAGAGGGGCTGTCTGCTTTGGAGCCTGAGAGAGAACAGGAGGAGGAGGGAAAAAGGAGTTCAAAGGCTTCCCTTGCCAAGCCTCTTTCCTGCCCTCCCTGGGGACAAAGCACCTTAAATTCATTGTCATGTTGACACAGATGCCCCAAAAGCCCCTGGACCCATGCCCCCTCCCTGGATTGCCCCACCCTGTCCTCCCCCCCCCCCCCCCCCCGCAAGGCAAAGGTAGCCCCTGGGATCCCAGAGCGAGGCCTGCTGTGTGGCCCTGAGGGAGTCACTTGCCCTCTCTGAGCCTCAGTTTCCACATCATTAAAGGGCTCAGGCAAGGGAAGAAAGTTCACTTCAATGAGCTCTACTGTGTGCTGGGCCCTGATCTCCCCTCCTCCAGAGCCCTGGGGGCCAGGATCCCTGGTGTTCCCTTGTGAGGGAACATGAGTCCTGAGTCCTGAAACAGACTCCACTTCTACTCCTCCCCTCCCCATGCCCAGCATCTGAGGTGTCACCAGGCAGAACGGCAGTCCTCACATGCATCGCAGTTCTAGGACCTACTGTGGCTTCCACAGTCAGCTGCCTCAGGCCATCATGCCTCCCTACTCAGCAGCTATACCACCCACCACCTCTTCTGTCCCTCCCAGAAAGCTCCAGGCAAAGAAAGGTCTTCACGGTGCACCCAAATCCCTAACTCCACCCACCCTGCCAGGGCTTTGCTCCTGCTGTATCCCCCCCTCCTCCCTCTGAGGAACTCCTATGCATCCTTCAAAGCCCAGAATTCATCTCTTTGGAAAAGCCCTTTCCAGGCAGACTAATCACTCCTTCAACTCTACCCCAGAGCAGCTGGTAGAGAGCATGTCCTGAGCCTCTAACATACGCTAGGTCTGTCCTCACCTGTTGCCTGTGTCATTTCACTTCATCCTCACCTCACCCTGTGAGGCAGGATCATTAACATCTCCACTGAATAGATAAGGAAACTGAGACCCAGAGAGGTGTGCAACTCACTCGAGGCCACACAGCCAAAAAGAAGTCATGGCCCCACCTCTTCATGTTTTGTAAACATTTGTGTGATAGGCAACTGGGTGACACAGCCCCCATTGACCCCTGCCTCGTATAGTCACACCTTGTATAGTCTTCTCCCTTGAGTTAAACAGGACCTATTGACTTTCTTCTAATGACTAGGATATAGCAAAGCAACAGGGCATGGCTTCTGAAATTAAGTTACAAAGGCCTCTCACATCCGTCTGGCTGGATTTCTCTCTATATTGTCTTCTTGGCTTTTGGGTTCTAGGAGACCAATGGTCACACTGGAGAGGCCCTCACGGCCTCTAGACCAGAAGGAACTGAAGGCAGCCTCTGGCTAATAGCCAGCAAGGAAATCAGGCCCTGAGGCCCTCAGTCAACAGTCCCCAAGAAATTGAATCCTGCCAACAACCACCTTAGTTTGGAACCAGAGTCCTCCCCTGTCGAGCCTCCAGATGAGACCACAGTCCTGGATGACAAAGTTTGTTTGGAAGTGTAATTGACCTACAACCCCATGAGTTCTAGGAGCACAACACAGTGATTTCATATTTCTACATATTACACAGTGATCCCCACCCGAATGACCCTTTGATTGTAGCCTGAGGGCTCAGGAAAGCCAGGACTGGATTTCTAACCCACAGATACTACGAGATCCTCATCGTGGGTCCTCTGCGGCATCTGAGTGTTGGGGTAACATGTTGCAAAGCAGGAGAGAACTAATGCCATTGGTTCCCTAATATGGCTCACCAGCTAGACTTCTAGGTACTCAGGTCACGGTAGGAGTCATTTCTGAGTCACTTGGACTGTGAAGACCTAAAACAGTGTGTGCAGATATGAATAAATATGTGGCGGGAATGGAAAAAGCCAGTCGATTCTCACGTCTGTGCCTTCGCTTGTGCAGGTTCCCCTGCCTGGTGTGCCCATCCCACTCCTCTGTTGGGTACCTTCCCACACAGCCTGCCTCTTCCAGGAAGCCTTCCTAGGCCTGTGTGTGTCTCTGCTCACTGCTGCCTCCATGGAGCCCCCCCAAACCCCACCTTTCATATACACGTGAGATGTACATCCCCACAGAGGCTCCCTTGGCCTCCTCCCAAAGTGCCCGACCCTGTGCTTCACAAGAAAGTGTTAAGCCCGCTTAAAATTTGACCCTCATTCCTTGGCCCTCTTTGGGTCAATGGCAAGTCCCACTACTGATGTCTGGGTCCCAGCTTCCATGAAACACAAGTCCCCTGGTCCCTCCTGCATGGGGCCAGGCAAAGAGCTGGGACCCTAGGTCAGCCAGACCTGGGCTCACACCCCCTCCTGCCACTGGTGAAACAAGTGACCTGGGACAAGTCAAGCCATCCCTTAGAGCTCAGACTCCCCTAAAGAGAAGTGGGAGCAGCAGTGCCAATGGGGTGGGGGCAGTGAGAGAGCTGATGGGGTTCAGCATGTACAGCCCCTGCATACAGTAGGTGCTCAGTAAACATTAGGTGATGTTGCAAAGGTGAGCAAACTGTAAGTTGCATCCAATTTGGAGCTATTTATTTATTTATTTTTGCTTTTCAGGGCTGCACCTGCAGCATGTGGAAATTTCCAGGCTAGGGGTTGAATTGGAGCTGGATCCACAGCAACACAGGATCTGAGCCATGTCTGTGACCTACACCACAGCTCACAGCAATGCAAGATCCTTAACCTGCTGAGCAAGGCAAGGATTGAACCGGCATCCTCATGGATACTAGCTGGGATACTAGTTTGTTTCCATTGAGCCACAGCGGGAACTCCTCCATGTTTACCTTTATCCTCTGTATTTCTGTACCTTTACTGTTTGTGCAGCAAGAGGATGGACGGCAGCCTCTGTCCTCTGCAGATGCTCTAGAGACAGAACCCTCCCCCTGTCCAGATTGCGTGGAGGCTCAGACACCCTCCCGGAGGTGAAGGATTCCTGGGGGAGAGCGAGGGCAGGTGGTCTGGCCCAGGGCACCCAGAAACCCACAGAGGCAGCAGGCACCCCCTGCCATGGGCTGCTCTGACCTGCCCTCCAGGGTCCACCCAGTAATGCGCTGTCCCTGTGTGATCAGAGGGGGGAGGTGGGCAGGGACCCTGGGGACAAGACCCAAATGAAGTCACACCTGAGCTCCTTAAACTGCTGGACCCGTCACGGGGGCGGGAGGGACCCTGACTGTTCAGAGCGGAGGCCGGAGTCACACGCAGGGTCCGGGGCTGGGGAAGGACTGGACGCGGGTTGAGCCAGCTTGGAAGCACCAGGCGGAACACATGACGGTGACTGGATGGGACAGTAAATCCAGGCTTGACGGATGGATCCTGCCTGGATCGCAGAGGGGAGGAGGGCGAAAGATTGGACCCCTGAGATCTGACAGAAGGAAGCCTTGGGGTGTGAGGAAGCAGAAGCCTTCCCGTGGGGTCTCCTTTGGTCTGTGCTGCTGCCTGGGGGCGCCAACCCAACCTGGCCTCATGTAGACGGGATGCAAAGCCCAGAGAGGTTAAGTAACTTGCCCCACGTCACACAGCTCATGGGGGCAGAACTGAATCCCAGCCCAGACACTCGGCCCCCACAGCACGCCTCTGGCAGCTTCCCCAAATCTGTCGTGGGCCCCCAGGCTCCAGGAGACTTGGCCTCCTTTATAAACTTAATAAAATCCTGCTCTTTACATCAGAATAAAACTTGCCAGATCCATCTAAAATGCTCCAATGTTCCAGGACTGGGTTTTACCATCAAACGGTTCCGTGCGGTTAGGGCTGAGTGTTGGCTGGGAGCGAGTGGCTCTTGTCTCTTCTGATGATTATTTCTGACATGTTTTAGTTTGTTTGGCTCTCCTGGCCCTGCCTTGTGTTGGGGTCCCAGGAGGCCAGGCGAGTGCACTCTGTCCCCAGGCTGAGGACAAAAGGAGGGTGGGGCTACTTCACAGGAAGCATTTCCTCCTGCTGAGGCTCCAGGCACCCTCACTCTGCCCTCTAGGACAGTGGTACCCAGGGCCCCACTGCCCCCAGGCCATGCTGCTTCTTCACCCCCACATCCCGACTCCCCTAAAACACATGCTGCTCCCCAAGTACTCCTGACATGCTGGTGGACCCCAGGCTTTGCCCATGCTGTTCCTTCACCTGGAAATGCTTTTCCACATCTTCTCCCTCTGGAGAAATCCTGCTCAGCCCCCAAGACCCAGGCAAGGCTGGAGGGCGGGAAGGGAGGTAACCTGTGTGCCCTCTTGCCATGAGCCAAGGACCACACGAGAGGTGAGCACCCCCAGTGAGTCCACTGCAGCCTGGGCATGGATTAAGAGTGGGCTTCATTAGCCCAGTTTACAGATGGAGAAACTGAGGCTCTGAGACCCTAACTTATTCAAAGTCACCTAGCAGTCAGTAGCAGAGCTGGGATAACTCTGACTAGGTCGGCTGACTCACAGACCAGCCTTGTCCACTGGCTCAGGGCATCCTTTCCAGTGCAGGAAGGCAGCATCCCTTCATCCACCCCCTCAAACGGCATGCTCAGTCTCCCCACCCCTCCCTGCATCTCGATTGTTCTCATCACCTTTCAACCCTTGGTGAATGAATGTGGGCTGAGCGTCCCACGGCTGGTGCCAGGCTGGCTGTGGAGGAAGACTGACCTCTCCAGCCTGAAGGTCAAACTGGACTGTGTTTTTTTCCAGGACAAATTGCTTCTTCAATGGTTTCCCATCCACTAGTTTTCACATTTAGCTCTTTTTGGGGGCAGGATGTTGGGGGGGGTGGAAGGCACAAAATGTGGACAGAGGAGTGGGTGGGTCACATGGAAGCAAATTTAGGCTCAGCAGCAGCAGCCTGATGGGCCCAGTAGTCAGACAGGTTCCCCTGCCAGGTGGTGAGCTCCCCGTCCCTGCAAGAGTTCAAGTTGTTATAGGACAGTGAAGAGAGGCTTCTGCATGACCCAGGGGGCCCTGGATGAAGGTGACTCCCTGTGCTACGGTTCTGACTCCAGGGTGTCTATTTCAATGCCAGGTTTATCAGGGTTGATGCTGCGATTCCAAAGGTCCAATAAGCTGTGGGTGAGGCTCCAGGTCTTCTCCAGAGATTCCTTAATTCTGCGACTCTCAGGCCCGCAAGTCCATGAATTGTCCTATGATTCTAGAATTCTAGGATTCTCGGGTTCTGTGATTCAAAGACTGTGTGAAAGCGTCTGTGAGTCTGTGAAAGATGCCCTAATTCCAAGATCCCGTGCGTCGCAGATGCCGTGAAGGGGCTGACAGATCTGAAACTCCTCTGCTCGGAGAGAAGGAAGGGACCTGCCCTTCCCCCGCGTCTGCAGGGAGAAGACACCAGGAGCTTCTGGGCACTAACATGCAGGGTCCCCAGGAGCCCCGCCTCCACGCACCCCCCACTTGGTTCCCCCCCCCCGCCGAGGTCTCTGCATGCTGAGGGGGTGACATGGGTCCTGAAGCCCCAGGGACAGAGCCCATGTGACCCCACGTCGGTGGACCTGCCCCAGATGAGCCCTTTGCTGTTCTGTCCTTGTTTCCCTGCAGCGTTAATTACGAGGAGCAGCCTTTGCTGAGTGGAATTTTCTGGTGCATCTCCTTCACATAAGCATCTTGGGACAGGAAGCCGGGAGCCCACTTGCACTTCGGTTCTGTCTGTGTTTCCCGATCCTCCTCCCTGCTCCACGGGGGTGGGTCTCCTCCTATAGTCACTGTTTATTCTGGGCACTCTCAGTGGGTTCACTTTGGTTTCTCTGGAAGGAACTGGATTCCGGGGAGGGAGACAGGAGACAGACAGGGAGAGGGCGGAATTCTGGAGGAGGCCGGGTCCGTGGCATCCCAGGGCAGCTCATACCCACCCATCACAACCTCACTGGGCAGATGTGGCCCCCAGGGGTCTTCGGCAGAGAGGGAACCCCGAGCCCAGAACCCTGTGGTCTTAGCTATGGAGATTGGGACAAGCTGCTCCCCTCCTTGCGTCTCAGGAGCCCTTCTGGAAATTTCCCCAGAGCTGGCAGAGGAGGCCCGACCTCACATGGGGGCGTGGGCAGAGGCTTCCATGGATCACACAGACCCAGGCTGTTGGCTCAGGTGTCCCCACCTTTCCCAGGCTGAGGCCCAGGGGCTCCAGGACCAGAGAGGGATGTGAATGCATGGGGTGGAGGTCACAGCAGAAGCCTGGGGGTGTGCCAGGAAAGGAGAGGGAGCCAGAGAGAAAACGGGGGTGGTCACTGATGCAGCCGTCCTCCTCTAGGGACCACACATAATCGCTCAACAAGCTTCGGTCCACTGCATGCCTGGCGCTGTTCTATTACTTGGGATACGTTAGAAAACAAATGGAAGATCCCTGCTCTCATGCCAGAGGGGCTGACATTCCAGGGGGGCAGTTGGACAAGGAACAGTAACCCTACTGCATAAATAAATTATATAGATTTTGGTGGGAGAGCAGGGGTGGGGTTCAGTTGCTAGAGAAGCCACCTGAGAAGACAAGGTTTGAGCAAACTTGTCACCTTGTTTCATCGTCACAAGAGGATGAGGAAACAGGCTCAGAGAGGTTGAACGTGTGGTCAAGGTCCCAGAGCATGATAGGGAGGCAGGACTTGTGTCCGCTCTGCTGCAATCTGTGCCATTGCAGGCATCACCTCTTTGCACAGCACTGAGACAAGGATGTTGACCATCGGAGGAAGGGAGTCAGGGGACCAGAGCCCCACATGGACCACGGAGCCAAACCTGGGTTTGCCAGCATGAACAGCCCCTTGCCCTCCATGACCTGCCCCTTGAAAGGAAGCCACATGGGTCCCAAGGTGGGGTCTCGGGCAGCCCTGTGCAAGCTGTTTGGGGCACGAGCCCTTCTCAGGACCACTGCTCACTGCCGATCCAAGCAGCAAGTGACATCCTTAGGGAACAGGCAGAGGCTGGTGCCAGCAACAGCATGACTCACTGTGGGAGGATCAAGGGGGGACCTTCTGAGGCCTGAGCCAGGCGCAGTGTCTGGGCACAGAGACGACTGGCCTTTGATCCACGGCCCAGACACTGGGCTGCCTCTGATGTGGGAAGAAGGCTTGTGAAGCCTGATCCCATCAGGGGACAGATCAGAACCGTGCAGCCTCATTACTGCTCTGGCCTATTTTCCACTTCCCCTCTCAGGGGCTGAGGTGGCTGCTATAGTAACCGCACTGCCACAGACAGCTCCAGGGCTACTGTTTCTCCACCTAATGGGAGAAGGCACGTGGGCCAGGCCAGACAAAGAGGCCTGAGTTTGCAGCCCAGTCCGTCCACTTCCCCTGCAAGCCTGCTCTCTAAACTTCACTGGTCTCTTCTGTAAAAGGGGCCAAAAAGGTGCCCAAGTCCCCAAATTGTGCAGAAGGCAACACTTAGTATGAGAAGCATGCAGCAGGACAACTCTCATGACTGTTGTGTTGCTTAATACTTGCTGGTGCTGGAGTTGCCAGGATGGTCACATTGACAAGTGCCTACTGTGTGCCAAGCACAGGCCATGGCACGTTCCTTGGCAGCATCCCACAAAACCTTTGGTAGAAGCAGCCATGGAAGCAGGAAGCAGTAACCCCTCTCACAGAGGGCCAGGGAGCCTCAGAGGAAGGGAGGGACTCACCCAGTATTTCCTATCCCCAGGCCAAAGCCAGTCTCCTGCCCAGGCCTGGGCAGAGACAGGGTATCCTTGCAGTGCAGGTTCTAGGGTTCCCACCCATTTAAGGCTTAGGATCCCTGGGCAGGGGCCTGGGACCCCCAGGGGGGTCGGGGCAGCAGCACACACACTAGGGACCCCTGGAGAGGGAGCAGCTGAGTGATTCCAGTATCTTCTCCAACCTCCACCTTCCTGGAGGCTGCAAACCCAGAAACCAGTGTCGAGCCAGGCACGGGGTCCAGCTCTGTGGACAATGGCTTGAACACGTGGTAACTCAGCAATAATCAGGACCCATGGCTCCCGAGCATCCCCATCTGCTCTCTGGCCCTGGTCTGGGGGGCTGGTGCACCCTCCCAGCCACGGTCCTCACCCACCCTCACATGCCCTCTAACCAAACAGACCCCCCCAGACCCCTCACGCCCCATTCCTGAGCAGGGCAGCCCCTACGATTTACAAGGAGCGGGGGACAGACAGGAAAGGGCCACTTCAGGCCCTGGAACCTAAGGGGCCCTGGGAGGGGACAGGTCCTGACATGTTAGCAGGTTTTCCATGAGGGAGGAAAGGATAGCTGCGGCTCCTCCTTGGAGCCAAGGGGGGAGACCCAGGACTGAGATGCGGTTCCTGGACCCAAACCCCTCAAAGATGCAGCTCCTGTCTCGAGCCCCTCAGACCCTCGCCCCTGGCTCGGCACTTACATACCGTTTCCTGTCAGTCTCCACGCCCAGCCAGGTGGGAACTATTCTCCCCATTTCCCAGGTGAGCAAACTGAGACCTAAAGGGGCAGCCACAGGCCTGAAGCCACACAGCACGTCAGGGATAGCACTGAGACTCAGTTGTGGGGTCTGTGTTCTCTGCGGGGGCCCCAGTCCCACCCCGCCCTGCCCAGGCTCCCTGGGCTCCCCTGCTTATTCTGCTGAGTATGCCAACTGCAAAGCCTAACCATCCCTGGCACTGGGCAGTTTCTACAGGCGGTCACATACCCAGGGGCTGGTTAAGGTGACCAGTGTGACTGCCAAGTGGCTGCCTGCTACAAGTGCTGAGCCCCTGGCCCTGGGATCCTCAAGGCAGTGCAACCCAGGGTGTGTGTCGTCCCCACCCAGACCCCGCTTCTCCAGGTGCCCTGGGGCAGGGGCTGGGCCTGCAGCGCCCCTGCTGCTGGCTATGCTGGGGGTCATCAACTCTGTGGCTCTGATCCCAGGACTCTCACCTCCTTTCAGCACCTCTGGAGTCACAGCAAGTCCACGGCGGCCTGCTCGGCCACCTCTCCTTTGCTGTCTGTTGCTCCTTCCCATTAAGAGGTTGGAGTTCTTTCCCCACGGTTTGGCTTAGAGACATTTGCTACCTGATTAGAGGACAAAAACTTGGATATTTGCAAATAGGAACCAGAGAGCATAGGAAGAGAAGATCCTGCCTTGGGGTGCTCCCACTCAGACCCAGGCCCACCTCAAACCTCTGGACTGCCACCCATCATCCCCTGGTATGGCAACGCCTCCGACAGGGCAAGGCCAGGAAGGGCAGAGATGGTACCCAGGGAGCATCCCGGAGACATTCCAGAGTGTGGGGTCAGGAGGGTGGTCCAGCTGCGGGAGGGAGTCATCAGCCCCTCCAGGCAGGAGAAGTCTAGAGGGGCTGATTCACGAGTTCCCTTTGTGGCTCAGCAGGTTAAGAACCTGACTAATATTCATGAGGATGTGGGTTTGATCCCTGGCCTCGTTTAGTGGGTTAATGATCCAGTATGGCCATGAGCTGTGATGTAGGTCACAGACACAGCTTGGACTCTGTGTTGCTGTGGCTGTGACATAGGCCAGTAGCTGCAGCTCCAATGGACCCCTAGCCTGGGAACCTCCATATGCCGCAGGTGAGGCCCTAAAAAGAAAAAAAAAAAAAAACAAAACACAACACACAACAGTCCAAGATGGCCTTCAAGCTCATCTTACCTGGTATCCAGGGCCCATTTCACAGATGGGGACACAGTCAAGTTTACTAGATGGCGGCAAAGAGGGAGTAGAAATAGCAGAAACTAGAGACAAAAGGTCTGGCTTCCAAGGGCAAATCCTGCATGTGTCTGAGCCTCATTCTCTCTCTCTCTCTCTCTCTCTCTCTCTATTTTTTTCTTTTAGGGCCACACCTGCAGCATATGGAAGTTCCCATGCTAGGAGTCAAATTGGAGCTGTAGCTGCCGGCCTACACCACAGCCAGAGCAACTTGGGATCCGAGCCTACACCATAGCTCACAGCAACACCAGATCCTTAATCCACTGAGCGAGACCGGGGATTGAACCTGCATCCTCATGGACACTCTGTTAAGTTAACCCGCTGAGCCACAACAGAAACTCCTGAGCCTCTCTTAACACCTATAACACGTCCCTCATCCACTGTCGCTGCACCCTGCCCTATATTTGCAAATATCTGTCTGCCTTAGTTCCTTTGTCTATAAAACAGGTCTGTGACATGAGCACTATGAAGTTTAAATTGGAAAATCCATGTAAAGCCCCCTGCATATGGTGCCCCAAGAAACGGTAGCTCAGTAGACGACAGAGGCTGCCTGGACCCAAACCCCCAGAGGTCACGTCTCTGTGAGCAGAGCAGCCCCTCCCCAGGCCAACACGCCTGATGCCAGTCGGGCTCCAGTGGCTGAGCCTCCAGCCACCAGGCAGCTCTGAAGAGGGGGAGAAGCCCCTGGGCCACTGGGATGCTCCTGAGCAGCTCCCTCTCCTCTTGTATTAATTGTATTCGTATCCGGAACAGATGGAGCAGTTGGGTCTCTTTTTCCCCATTTTTCGCAGAGCGTCAGTCCAGGAGACAATCATACAATTAAAAGGGGAAAAATGCAAAACACTCTTCTTACTGGGAGGATAGACCACCGCATCTCCCCTCCCTCATGGTAAGTCCATTCATGACTATAATTGTGAAGACAAGCCCCTAATTGAAGCCTGGTAACCAATTCACTGTGGAGCCTAGAGACTCCCACTCACCCAAGACCTGAGGACGGACAGGGAAAATTTTTAATTAATTTAGTCCTGTTTATCTATACATAACTAAAACCCCCAAAATACTGGTTGCAGAGCAATTTGCCATCTGCCAATAGACAGCGGCTGCCCTGAGGAGAGGCTGGTTTCCCTTTTTTCTGGGGCTTGTTTATAACCTTCTGTTACTCAGACCTGGATTGGAGAGCACGTGGGAATTACATGGGGGGGGGGGTGGCCTGGGGCCCCGCGCGGGTGGACGTGGGGAGAATTGGGATGCGTTCCAACAGGAGTTCGGGTGTGAAAGACCTCAGGATGCCCACCCTCCCCCTCGCTGCCTCGCAATCTGACAAGATGGTCCTTTGATTCTCAGCCCCTCTCGGGAAGGAACGTGGTCCCCGGCGGCGGGGGGAGGGGGGGTGGCCCTGTGGGTGAGGCTATGCCAGGCAGGGTCCAAGTGGTTGTAGGGTGCCCTATGTGCAGAAGAAGAGGGGGACCTGTGGGCAAGCTGGCTTATGTGGGGCGCTCTCAGGAGCGGGATAGAGGGCCGCAGAGGAGGGAGGAGAGAGCCCAGCAAGGCTATGGCCTCAACCTGAGCCCATCCCATCGGGAGCCCTGGAGCATTCACAGCACCACAGAGCTTTGCACCGAGGCGGCGGGTGGGGGGTAGCTTTTGTCCCTGGATCAGTTGGTCATCAGCTGCAGGTGGACCCCAGTGGGAATGTAACCTTCTAAGCATCTCCAGCTAGTCAGCAGCCAGCTCCCTTCAGCAGAGAGCAAGGCTCTGCAAAGAGTCCAGCTGTGCGCTGTTAGCAGCCAACACCCATACTAGCTGGAGGCCAGATGTGCTGACCTAGTAGGGCATGCAGGGGGCGGGGCAAAATTCCACCACTCCCACTTCTGGCTCCGCCACAGTGGACATCTAATGGTTCTGCTCATCCAGCATCTGGACCCGGCCTTGGCGACAGCTGTCGTTTTCCATGGAGAAGCACCGCTCAGCCTCCCCAGTCCTGAGGTCCAGCAGAAGTCACTCCGCCCACAGAGAGAGGGTTGGGCTAAGTCACAGAGCTGGCCAATCAGAATCTCGCATGCTCCGTACGCGGTGATGGACTCATGGAAGACCCAATCAGAGCTAGGGGAACTGAATTACAGGAATGTCCATACGCTTGGAATGGGTAGCGTGTCTGCGGCTTGGAGCTGTGGGGTCTTCTCAAGGTGTGGACCCGCCTGGGCTTCACGCCATCCCGGCGGAGACCAGAGTCAAGAGTAGAGAGAGACGGAGGCCTGACGGCATTGCCCCCTCCCTCAGCACCTTCAGTCTCCGGATCCCATCACCTCATTTCTTGATCTTAAGCTGGTGGGCGAGGAGTTTCTGACACTTGCAACCAAGAACCTTAACTCCCCCGGTTCTGACCCGCGGTGCGTGTGGACCAGTCTCCTGTGCTGCCGTCATGCCAGCGACATCTTACACTCTTCTTGGTGCCATGAGGATCCTTTCCTTCCACTCCCCCAAATGGCTGAGTCCTGGGCTTATGCAACCCTAGCCCATGTCTGTGGCTTTCCTAGAAAATCCTAAGCTGGGCTCCCCAGGCCCTGAGAACCCCCAACCCCACACAGCTCAAGCCAGTCTGGGGACACAACACCAGTTCTAGCCTCTGAGCTGTGGCCTCCCATAGCCTTGGCCCCAAGGACCCCTGCCTGATACTGGGCTCTGACCAGTTCCTCTGTGCAGGCTCCCTGGCTTTTCTCTGCCATGCCCTCCCCTGACCCCAGGCCTCACTCCCTGCCTGGCCCCCACCAGCCCCTTCTCTAGGGTCCCACCCCTTCCCTCTGCCCTCGGGACTGGCCTGACCCAGCTTCAAGCTGGCTGTTGCCCCATGGCCCGGATCTCTGCCTTCCCCAGGAGCCAGGGTTTAGCATCCGTTACCCCAGGCAGAGGCCCTCTGGGCTTGTCAGCAAAGACCTGGCACCCGGTCAACTCAGGAATCAGACTCTTCCACTTTTCAGGGCTAGTTGATTCCACAGGTGAGCTGTCCCATATCCAGAAGGGGATCCTCACTTCCATGGCCATCTTCCCTCCAGGGGCTCCTGCAGGAAGGGCAGCAGGGGAGCCCCTCTCCTCCTCCTACTGAGCACTGCAGACTGGAGGGGATTCTGGGGGCCAGCTAGTATACCCCACCCCATCCCCACTCCTTCCGTGGCTGTTCCAGGCTGTTCCAGCACATTAAATGGTGAGGCAGCCTCATGACCAAAGCCTCCAGCTCATGAGCAGACAGCTGGAGGGGCTGGGGGACCACCGAGGGGAGACCGGATTGGGGGGGGGGCAGCAGAGCCCAGGCAGGAATTAACATAATAACCATCAGCACCGCACTTTCTGCTGAGTTGGGTGCCTTCGGACCAGTACACTGACATCCTGGGCTTTGTTTTTAATCACTGACAATCCCATTTGATCTTCTCCCTGAGTCTCTGCACTGTTACTGTTTTAGGCTGCGGCTGTAGGCAGAGAGAGAGGAAGCGACTTCCTCGAGGTCAGCTGTGGGTGGTAAAGCCGGTCCCAATAAGAGCAGCCCACAGTGGTGGCGCTCCTCCTGCGTGCCAGGCCCTCACCTGCCATACAGGCGGGGCACTTGCAACAACCCTACCAGAGAAGCACTGTTATTATCCCATTTTATAGACCAAGAAACTGAAGCACAGAGAGGTAAAGACACTTGCCCAATGTCACAGAGCTCCATCTTTCTAACCCTCAGACTCCACTCCTTCCACACTGAGATGTGTTTGGGGTCTTCTAGGGAAAAGCCCAAGCCTTTCAGGAGTGTATCTATGGCCCTGCAGAAGCTGATCCCCCTCCCCTCACCCCAAGGCTTTGGGATCAATGTGGGGCCCAGGGCAGAGTTGACGGTGTGGCAGAGAAGGTTTCTGGCCACCAGGAACAGGCCAATGAGATCAAGACGCAGCTTGGGCTGACTTGTAGTCTTGGATCTGCTACTTGTTTGCTGTGTGACCTGGGGAAACCACTTCCCCTCTCTGGGCCTTCATTTCAAAGGCTTCTAGAACTTGTGTAGCTGCCCTCCAAGTCTGTCTTTCTGCCATGACTGAGCCTTTCTGCTCTGACTGAGCTCATTGGGGGGAGGAGTAGGGGGGTCTCTCCCTTCTCTCCTGTCCCTGGAGGACACTCTGTCATGCATGACCCTTCCTCCCATCGCCACAGGCCTTCCCTAGCCCCACTCTGGCTGGAGAGGACATGACTCAGGGACTCGTGGACCACCTGCTCTATGCTGGCCGCTGAGGACACCTCACCCCTGTTCGATGCTCCCCCCTGGTGATGGAGGGGTTAATAGCATCCTATTTCATAGGCTCGGAAGGGCTGGGTGGTCCAAGTGTACCAGCTAGGAGATGGCAGGGCTAGAACCTGAACCCGGATGTGTGTCCCTAAAGCCCGCTTTCCACTGCCCTGTGTCACCTTTCTGCCACAGTGCTTGGTGGGATCGCTGTCCAGTCCCTGACCTTCACTCCCAGGGAGGACATGCTCTTCCCCAAGTGGGAGGAGCCCCAGGAACCCAACCAGCAGGTCACTCAGGACAGCTGTGCATGTGCAGAGGCAGGAAGGGCAAGATGTGTGAGGGTGTATGTGCCAGCCTGGGCACGCCCACATCTTGGGGGACATCGCATTGCCCCTCTGGGTCATGGCAAAGGCCATTTGTTGAGGGCTCCCGCAGCCCAGCATCCTGCCCGGACCTCTCACATGGGGTCATTTCAGCATCACGGCATCTCTTGCAGTGGGCGAAATTACCCTGATCTTCCACCTCAGGAAACTGAGACCTGGAGAGGTGACTTGTTCACATCACACAGCTGGCACCAGGTGGCTGAGGTCCTCCATGGGGCCCCCTGGTGCAAGCATGGGTCAGGGTGACAGCCCCTGTGTGGAAGGCAGGGGGAGCAAGCCCCGTGGTCCCAGGTCCCCCCAGGAAGGACGCATGTCGTCCTGGGGCTCTCATCTTTCCCTCCCCTCTCTGAGCCTCAGTCCCCTTATCTTCATGATGGGAGCATCCTGCCCACCTCACAGGGTGGCTATGAGAGTCCAGATCCCCCAGCTCGAGGTGCATGCTGCCCAGAGCACTTGACTGTAACTGGCAGCTGAAGTTACCAGGAGAGGAAGGTTTCCCCTGTTTCAAGCCCATGTTGGAAGAAGGAAGCTACCCAAGGGGAAAGTCAGAAATGACCAGGGGCTGGCGTGGGGGCCTTTCAGATGCCCCACCCGCTCTGCCCACATGGACAATGTTGGCTTCTTGCGTGGAGGTCACGGGCACTGGCTTCATGGTCAGAGTCTTGGGTTCAGACCTGGCTCTGCGGAGCTGCCCCAGGCAAGTCACTCAACCTCCCTGAGCCCTCTGTCTCCTTGCCCCTAAGGAAGTCCCTTGCGTCTTGAGCCACTCCTGCCAGTCGGGACTTCCTGACATCAGACTTCCACGTCCAGGAAGGTCCTCATCCCAGTTCTGCCCTGGGTCCACAGCCATGAGTGCATGTGTGTTGGGGGTGGACCCACGGCAGTTCCCACACAGCTCCCAGGGGCAACCAGCCCTTCTCCAGCTGGGCCCAGCTCCGCCTCTGCGCTCAGTTCTTCATACAGAATCATCCCAATGACGCTGAGAAGAGGCACTATGATCGCCAATTTTACTGACAAGGAAACTGAGGCTCAGGGAGGTTAAGGGACTTGTCAGAAGTCACAGAACACGCAGGCCCTGTCTGATTCTACTCTGTGTTCTCTGGCTCTGCAAGCCTTCCAGAACATTCTCCTGCACCTGTGCTTGTCCCCTCCTTGCAGAGCAAGCTCAAGTGGCCCTGGGCCAGCCCTGAGAACAGTGCTCTCTCATCTCCTCCTTGGGCCTTCTTTTTTTTTTTTAGGGCTGCGCTCGAAGCATATGGAGGTTCCCAGGCTAGGGGTCGAATCAGAGCTGCAGCTGCCAGCCTATACCACAGCCACAGCAACGTGGGATCCAAGCCACATCTGCCACCTACACCACAGTTCATGGCAACACCAGATCCTTAACTCATTGAGCAAGGCCTGGAATTGAACCCACAACCTCATGGTTACTAGTTAATTCATTTCTGCTGCACCACGAGGGAAACTCCTGGTTCCTCTTCTTATATCAGTGTCACCCAGTGTCACACTAGGTTTCCAGCCACCACAGCCCTGTCAACTCACTGGAGCTTCCTGCTCGTCTTTTCCAGGAGCTGCTGACAAGGCAGCCCTCCCTCCCTCTCTACTCATGCAGCTAATTTTTGAACCTAAATGCAGGACTTTCCCAAGTGTCCACACTACATGACATCTGCTTGCTCTCACCCTGAGCTGGGCTGGAGGCCACAGTGTGTGGTGTCCTCCTTGTTCTGTCTGTGAACCTGGTTGGCTGGTGTTTGAAGTTCTTCTGCCAAGTGGACCAGGAGGCCTGGGCGGGAACAGAGCCCTGTGGCACACCGCTGCAGACTGCCTTCGAGGCCGTACCCACTCGTGACGGCTCCTCCTGGGGCCCCATTGCTCAGCCAGACAGACCGGCTGTCCTCCGACCATGGCCCTCTGTCTGTCTCCCCTGAGGTTTGCTGGTGTCTGAGCTGCCACTCCCTTCCTCTGTCTCCTTCCCCATTGCCCTCTTTCCTTGTCATTGTCCCTTTCCTCTTCTCCTCTCCCTCTTCTTCCTCCTCCTTCTCAGCATCCTCCTAGTTCTCTTGCCCCCTCTCTTCTCCCTCCTCACCTCCCTTCCTCTTCCACCTTCTCTCTTATGTTAATGGTCAAAGTCACAGCCACAAAGCATCCTCATCTGCACCCAAAGGGGTCTTTGGCTCTGCCCTGGGCCACAGAGAGGGCGATGCCCAGAGCCTGCAAGTGGGTGTGGGTTAGGAGGGAGCGCTGCTATAGGAACAGAGATGAAACTGGCCTCCTGCCATGTGACAGGCAGGGGATGAGTGGCTGGGAGGGACTGATCTGGATTCCCATGAACCCCGGGCTTGCCTCTCAGATCGCCTTTACTGTGTAACCTGGCAGAAGTTGCTTACTCTCTCTGAGGATCTGTTTCGTCTTCTGTAAAATGGGGTAGCTCTCATAGGGCTGCTGTGAAAACTAAATGAGACTGTGCCTGCCTCCAGGCAGAGTGCAGGATACCCTAGCTGACGCCATTTTTATGTATTGCACCCTGTGCCAGGCGCTTTTCATATAGCACTTCATTAAATTTTGTCTTTTTACTGTGTTGTTTCCTGTATTATGCATCCTTTTATGTATTTGTCCATCTGTCTACATATGTTATGAACCATCAGTGCACAGTGAACACCAGTGAATCAGTGTGAGATTTAGACCATTACCAGGAGCATGGAGTTCCCATTGTGGCTCAGTGGTTGACGAACCCAACTAGCATCCATGAGGACGTGGGTTCAATCCTGGGCCTCGCCCAGGGGGTTAAGGATCCGGTGTTGCCATGAGCTGTGGTGTAGGTCGCAGACGTGGCTCAGATCCCATGTTGCTGTGACTCTGGCGTAGGCCAGCGGCTACAGCTCTGATTCTACCCCTAGCCTGGGAACCTCCTTATGCTGCCAGTGTGGCCCTAAAAGACAAAATAAATAAATAAAATTTTTTTAAAAAGAACGTTGCCAGGAGCATGGATGTCCCCCTGTCCCCTCACCTCCACATCTCCCACATTCCGCAAGAGGTAACCACTGTCCTCTGCTTTTTTTTATTTCTATGCTTTGGAAGAAAATACAGACTATTTTTGTGAATTTGGGTAGAAAGGCAGGTATTTGCCAAAATACAGAAAGTGCCAGGTATAAAGGAAATGACTGGTAAATTTGATTCAATTTAAATAAGGAGTTTCTGTGCATCAGAAACTAGAAATGTCACTATAAATAAACTGGAAAAATAAGCCATTACAGAGCCCAAGTCGTCCACGATTCTAGCCTAAATATATAAAGACTTCCTAAAAAGACTAAGAAAGCAATAATAATAATTTTAAAAAACCTCCAATAAAAAATTAGGTTAAAAAAAAAAAACCCATGAATAGGCATTTCAAGAAGAAACCTGAATGGCTAATGATCATTTGAAAATCCGAGCAATCTCATTAGCAACCAGAGAAATGAAAGGAAGCTGCAGCCTAGACGGAAAGCAATGGGAACTCTCCAGACCACTGCTGGCAGCAGAAATGGTGCAGTTTCTTTGAAATCAATTTGGCGCCGTCTTGTAAAGTGGAACACGCAGGTACCTTTTAATTCAGCCCTTCTACCTGCAGAGCAGGCCCCAGAGACGCTGCCGTACGTGGACACTGGGGACTTGAACAAGAGTGTTAGCAGCAGCTGCGTTTGTAATAACAAAAACCTAGAAACAACCCAATCGATATTTTTGTGTAGGTGAAGGAATCTTTCCAGGCCCTTCCCACTCCGAGAGAGAGCCCTGTCTGAGATCCCACACCAGGCTCATGACAAGTGACAGACACTGAATCTGCTCCCCAGCCCCTAGGCGATCAAAGTCTCCCTGCAGACTTGATCACTCCAGACAGCGCCCAGCTGCCAATGGTCTGAGACTCAGGGCCTATGTGGCTGGGATCAGGTGTCCAGGACCCCAGGAAGGGGCAGGGCTGCCCCAGAAGCTTCTCCGTCTGCCGGCCCATTCCCACCGAGGGTTAGGGGGACCCCACCGTGACCCTCCCCAGCCCAGAGACTCAAAGGACCCACAGAGAGCCTTCTTTCCAGCCCCCCAACCCCCGCCCCAGTCTGCGGATGGGCACATTGAGGCCACAGGTAGGCTGGGTGCCAGGTCACAGATCTCCTATGTTTTGGCCCTATGGTCTTCCCAGTACCCCACGCCACATACACCCCCCGCGACCCCCAACTCCATCAGCAGACTCAGATGCTCCCAGGTGAGAATGCACATCCCGCCCCTACCCCCACACACTCATAAATTCTCTTTCTCTATCTCATACACACACACAAGCACACGCATACGCACACGCATACTCACACGCGTGCGCGCGCGTGCGCCCCCGCCGCCGCCGCCGCCGCCACCACCACCGCCAGCAGACTGAGTTTCAGCCCTGGATGGGCCCCACTCACCTCTACTGTACCTCCTCTCCTCTCTCTCCATGGCTGGGGCTGCTCCTCCCCTCCCCCACACCTCTGGCTCACATCAGAAAGCCCCTTGAAAACAGCAGTTGAGGTTCTTTATCTTGGGGGGACCACGGGGTTCCTCCACCTGCACCTCCAAAGATCCAGGCCAACTACCTGCTCTCTGCTTGCAAAGGAGTAAAGGAAGCAGAGCCTCCTGGGCTGGGGGCAGGGAGAAGAGCTTCTAAAGGCCTCCTGAGGGCTCAGACCACCACCAGGGTGAGACCGGGTTCTGGGCAGGTGCCAGCTCAATCACCCCAAGACAAGCTCTTCCTGTAACTGACATCTAGTCTCAAGTCCCAGCACCCTCCCTTTATTCTGGGCCTCCCCAGTCAAATCCCTGAATCATTTATCCTATCCTAGACTTTGCTGGGCCTGATCCTGGAGACAGCCCTGCCTAACTCCACCACCCAGACCTCCACTCAGGCCAAGAGTAACACCTAATGAGGAGCTTTGGTTCTGATGCTCCTGGAGAACAGATCACCAGCGAAGCCCAGCCAGGGAGGGCAGAGAGGACACCCAGCAGAGTCCCCAGGACTTCCTAGATTCATGTACTCAGACAGGGAGCTTTACCCTGAAAACTCTGGGGGCCACAGAGCTGCCTCTCAACCACTGGGGCCTGGACCTAGTGGAGCTCTTTTGAGGGTAGCATAGGAGGCTCAGGCTTTGGTGACAGGCAGATAGGGTCCCACCATCTGCAAGATCCCAGGCAAGTCAGCTGCCGTCTCTGGACCTCAGTTTGTCATCTGTAAAATGGGGGTGTTCTTTAGGATCAGATGAGACAGTGATTAAGTGCCTGTGTGGTGCCAGGTGCTCTGGCAGAGACAGGAGACCCCCCAAGGGGCCTGAGCCCCGCCTTCTCTCTCCCCTGAGCTTCATCAGGGGGTGGAACTGGAGGAGTGGCTGACCAGCTCACTCCTGGCCCCGACAGTAGACTTGCTGTGTGGCCCTGGGTAAGACACTTCTTGCTTCTGAGCATCAGTTTCTAAGTGCCCTGCCACTCCCTTCTCTGTGGACCCCCCACCACTTCCCACCAGCCCACCATCCTGGGGAGTCCTCGGGGTGGGGCTCCCTCAGGCCCTGGGAGAGGGATCCACAGAGTCAGGTTCCTGCCCCAGGGAAACTGCAGTTCACGGCGTGGGGGCGGTAGATGACTCAGCATTATAAGTGTTAACTCTTCATCAGATTTCAAATAACAGGGACTTGGTGGAAGAGAAGGCACTTTGGATGGCAGAACTAGTGTAGGAAGAGGAAGATCCCTGCAAGCTAGAGCCGCTGAGGGAGACGCAAGGGGAGGGATTCCTTACATAAAAGTGAGTTTAGCAGGCAGGGCAAAGTTCTGAGCTGAGCTGAGAAAAACAAATCAATGGCTCAGGCTTGATGGGAGCTGACAGGGAGCTCAGTGTGAACCCACTGGGTAACATGTCTCTTATGTCCCCTGTCCCTTCACTCCACCGCCACCCCTAGTCCCGTCCAATCACAACCAAGTTTCTTCGGATGAGATGGAGGGTCCCCAAACCAGCTAGCTTAATAACAACAACAATAACAGTATGGATAATAATGAAGATTGTTCTATCAACAGATAAAATTCTCTTTGCTTCTGAGCATGTACGGAATGCAGGCTCTGCATCATGTACTTATATCATCTCTATTTCCGCAAGAAGTTTGCAAGGTTGGTGTTATGGCTGCCATTTTACCCAAGAGAGAATTGAAGCTTAGGAAGCTAAATAGTATAGAATTAATGGCAGAGCCAAGATCGGAACTTCAATCTTCCTGTTTCCAAAGTATGCACCCTTCTGTGTACATCTTCTGTCTTGTAGGCCGTGTCAACAGAGGTATGGAGTCTGGTAAAAGGGATGCGAGATTCCTGTTCACCTGAGAGGCTCAAACTCTTTGTCATTCTGAGCAACGAATGTAGAAGATCATGGATAAGCTTGTCCAAAAGAAGGGCCTCCAGCCTGAAAAGAGCATGGGAACCAGGACACAGGGATTCATTCATTTATTCACTCATTACCTCAACAGTGTGTTGGTTTGTTTTTGGTATTTTTCTCCACCCCCATAGCACATGGAGGTTCCAGAACCAGGAATCAGATCCCAGCCAGAGCTGAGACCTACACCCCGTAGCTGCAGTAACACCGGATCCTTAACCCACTGCACCACAGTGGGTCGGCTTTCTTCTAGACCCTAAAGATAGAGGGGTGAAGCAAACAACATCCTTGTTTTCATGGAGTTTTTATTCCAGGAGGGAAGATAGATATTAAATAAGAATATAGTAAGCAAATGGAAAGGGGCTAGGGATGAGAGGGCTGAATTAGAGAGGGGGGATCAGGGAAGGCTTCTCTGAGGAGGTGGCGTTGGAGCAGAGACCTGAATAAAGTGAAGGAGGGAAGCTTGCCCAGATGACCTAGGTGTTGTCAGTGAGGACGGTACAGTTGTGTGGGTGGCGGTGGTTGTTAAAGAAGGAGTCAAGCAGCCGGGAAGGTGATGGGCTAGGACCACCAAGGTATGTTTCAGTGCTAAGCTTCGATCAGCAAAAGCTCTATAAAGTGGCCCATCAGGGTGAGGCTGGGCAAAGTCTGTCTATTGACAACATTACACCCATCATGAACCTCTTCCCTGAGAATTCATCGGGCCAGAAGGCACCAGAAGAAACACCACCAGGCTCAGCTTCTGGACCTGGAAGCCCTGACCCCATTTGCGCTGGACCCTGGGACTCCCATGTTCAGGGTAGCTCCGGGAACCAGACAGGAGGCTGAAGGTAAGAGGGGTGGAGGGGTGTATGGAGAGGGGCAAAGACACCCTCCTCTGTTGATATCCCCCCCACACATATTATAATAATTATCCCCCTGAGGTTATGGCCAGAGATCCTTGATGTCATTAAAAAAAAAAAAAACCTGAGATGCTCTGGGCCAACCACCCCCTTCTCATTAACAGACAAGAAACAGCCCAGAAAGGAAGGATGACTTTCTTAAGGTCACAAGCAGAGTCCAGAACGCCCGACGTACAGGTTCGCTTTTCACCTCACCATGATTTAGCTATTGCCTCGGTGTCCTCATAAGTTATCAACACCAACCCTCTTGACCCCACTGTCCTGACAACAAAACCCCTCCTGCTACATGAGGCTGATCCACATTTACAGGCACATAGTCCAGTAACCAAGGCCAGCTTGATCCCACTAAATATTATTTTACAAGCATTATTTCTGTTTACAGATGTCACTGTCCTATCTGTCTTAGCCTGGGTCTGTTGTTCCTTGCTCCAATAGAAGTTGCTGTTTTCTTAATTTCCGTGAGATGTCTATGGTGTAGCTCAAGGTCTGCCATATCTCTGCCATCCTTGACTGTCACCCAGTGTCTCTTTTTGGAATTGCATTCAACTGGCAGTAACAATGATCTGAACAATAGTGGCTTAAACAAATTGAAGACTTTTTTTTTTTTTTTGGCTTTTTAAGGCTGCACCTGTGGCATATGGACGTTCTCAGGCTGGGGGCCAGTCGGAGCTACAGTTGCTGGCCTACATCACAGCCACAGTAACGCAGCATCCAAGCCACATCTGCGACCTACACCACAGCTCTTGGCAACACGATCCTTAACCCACTGAGCAAGGCCAGGGATCAAACCTGAGTCTGCATGGGTACTAGACAGGTTCATTACGTCTGAGCCATAATGGGAACTCCAGGAAGATTATTATTTTTCTCTTGTTTAAGAGAATTTGGGACATAGGAATTCTCAGTATACTTTGTTAACTCCACATATTTTGTCACTGTTCAGTCTCTTTCTTTGTCTTCGCTTTACCAGTGCATGACGTCATCCTAAGTATTGCTTACTGGCCATATAATGGCTGCTGGAGCTCCAGAAACTACTGTAGCCCTCTAGACAGGAAGACAAAGGAAGGGAGAGAAAGGAGCAAAGAGGGTTTCTCCAGCTGCTAAGCTCCCATCAAACAGCTTTTCTAGGAGTTCCTGCTGTGACTCAATGGGTTATAAATGCAACTACTATCTATGAGGATGCAGGTTCAATCCCTGGTCCCACTCAGTGGGTTAAGGATCTGGCTCTGCTGTGAGCTGTGGTATAGATCACAGCTGTGCCTCGAATCTGGCCTTGCTGTGGCTGTGGTGTAGATCAGCAGCTGCAACTCCGCTTTGACCCCTAGCCTGGAACTGTCTATATGCTGCAGGTATGGTCCTAAAAAGCATTAAAACAAAAGTCACACTTAATACTTCTATTCATATTCCATTGGCCATCCCATCTGAAAGGGAAGGGGAGGGAACTAGTAAATAGAGCGTTTAAGCAGTAAGAGAATACAGCAGCACTCTATTCTGTTACTAAAGAAAAGGAAACAGGATTCAGAGTGACAACCGGCAGCCTGGCCCTCATCCAGGAACTGAAAGACTTAAATGATTATCCAGAGATTCAGAGATTAGAACCCTAGTCCCAGAGCTGGATCTAGGAAGTCTCTGTGTGGAAAAGGAAGCTGTAGAGATCCTTGCATACTTACCTCCATTTTATTTTTATTTTTATTTTTTTCTTTTTATGGCCACACCTGTGGCACATGGAAGTTCTCAGGCTAGGGGTCGAAGTGGAGCTGCAACTGCAGGCCTACACCACAGCCACAGCAACAGGGAATCCAAGATACATCTGTAACATACACTGCAGCTTGCAACAATGCCGGATCCTTAACCCACTGAGCAAGGCTAGGGATCCAACCTGAATTCTCATGGATACTAGTTGGGTTCATAACCCACTGGGCGAGCGCAGGAACTCCTAACCACCTTCATTTGAAAACAAATTAAAAGTAATATTTTAGCAATAGATGCTCATCGCAGAAATTTTTCAAACTTAAAAAAAAATAAGAAAAACAAAACCCTTTACAATCCCCCATGCAGAGATAACATCTGTTGGTATTTTTGCATACATCCTTCTGGGTTTTATTTTTCCTTTGCTTATATGAGAAAAATTAGGAATTTACTTTATGTCCAGTTTTACACGCTTCTTTTATTGCCTGCCTTTATTTTGTATAAGCGTGTTCCCAGCATGAATTACTTTTTGAAGAACGCACTTCTTTTTGGCCTTGCCCATGGCAGGCAGAAGGTCCCGGGCCAGGGATTGAACCTGAGCCACAAGCAATGACCATGCCAAGCCCTTGGCCGCTAGACCACCAGGTAACGCTGAAGATCTCATTTTTAATGGCCACACTACAGTCCAGTATATGGGCTATTGCATAACTGATACAACTAATTCCCCATTGGAAGGCAGTTCGATGGTTCCCATTTAAATTTGGCTGGTATAAGCGATGCTGGGATGTCTGGCCCTGCACACAGCTCTTTGTCTCCATCTCTGTTTCCTTATGACAGATTTCTGGTCTCACCAAGTCGAAGGGTATGGTCATTTTTAAGGCTTTGGGTGCATACTGTGAATTCGCCTTCATGAAAGAGAGCAGGACCTTATGGTCCTTCCCCTCCATGGCTTCTGCCTGTCTTTCATCTGCAGAAAAACTATAGTCAGAGGACAGGTTTAATCAGAGAATTGAGAAAATCTAGGTGCAAAGGACAACAGTCAGATGAGACCAAGTAAAATAGTTCAGTTATTAAACAAAGTCAAGGACCTTCAGTTCCCCCTCAAGGGTTATAGGTAATATTCTCAGCCATATCCTGCGAGACGTCATGTAGATACAGACAGAAACCTCCACCAAGTGGAAGAAGTCAACCACGTGATGACCAGACTGTAGTGGCCATGACATAAGCAGCCACAATTCTGAGAACTGGCCTCAAGAAAATGGGAACAAACCAGCCCTGGAACTGAAGATGAACTGTATTTAAAACCATCAAGATAGCGCTGGTTAGACCACCACATGGCCAGTTTCAAGATGACGGTCAGCTGACTGTGCTGTTTCTTTGTGCCGCCCCCTCCCTCTGCCTATAACACTATATTGCCCACCGATCATCAGTGGGGGCAGGAGGAGGGAGTTGGCTTTTGGACAGGAGTCCACCCTCCACCCTCCCACCCTGGTTGCTGGCACTGAAATAGTAAACTTTCTTTTCCACCAGCTTGCCTCTTTATTGGCTTTAGAGCAGCAAAGGGCCGGACCCCACTTTTGGTAACAGTCACAGAAAGTTGGCCTGCGTTCCACTCCCTGCAAGGAATCTGTGCCCATCCTCAAGTGGGTTTCCGAGGCCTGGCTCCCACCTTCTTCAGCAGCATCTTTCTGTCTGTCCTGCTTCCTCTTCCTTTCTGCCTCCTTTGGAAAAGTACAGGGAAATTTTATGTTCCAAAATATCATATTTATCTTTAAGTACTTTAAAAAGTCAACATAATTATTCTAGTCCCATTAAGTTTAATTTTCAGCAAATTATGCCCTTAGCTTGAAGTTGGAGTTCCTCTGCTGGTTGGAGCTGAGATAGGGTTTGGTGGTTAAGAGTTAACTGAGCCAGTGAAAACAGCACAGCTGGGCAGACAGCATCAGGTCTTTCCTTAGGAAGGTGTAATTCCCAGATGGGCATTTCAGCGCCCTGGAACTCTGGAACTGAGCCAACACTGTGGCCAAGAGACCCAGGGGACTGGGAGAGGGAAAGACGGAGGGGAGAAGAAGGGCAGCAGTTATCTGGCTTTCTGAATTCACCAGGGTTCAATTCTTGGGGTGTCTGCAGAGTGGAAAAATCTCCCTAGTGGTTGCTGTGCAGGTGGGCTTGGGGCATGAGTCATACAAGATCCAATCCCTGAGGCAGGGGTAAGGATTTTGTTTCTTTTCCCAAGAGCCAAGAAGAGCAGCTGAAGGGATTTAGGCAGGAGTTACTGTTGGGAGGCCCCCTAACTGCCTTGGGGGATGGATGGGGGAGGCATGGTGAATATCAGAAATGCGGAAGGCTAAGGTAGTCCCTAAGTGAGGGATGTTGGCTGTGGCAGAAGCTCTGTATTCACCTGCTCCTGCAGTGGGCTGTTCCCGGTGCAATGGCCATTGTCCCCTCAGGCCCTGCTCCTCTTTGCTTCTCCATTTGGGGGTTCTCCGGTGTCCTGGGGGCCTGACCAGTGATGAGAAGGGCAATCTCAAAGTGCCAGGGATTTAACACCCTGGGGGCACCTTTCAACCAGGAAGGGATGGAAGTGAGTAGATGAATACACAGCTCTCCTCAGAGAGACAAATCTGAGGTATGTTCCACACACTTCCTCAGAGAGTCCCCAGCAGGACGGGGCCCACAGTGAGACCTGCTCTCTGATTCAGCCTTTAGGACTTTTCTCTCTCCCGCCCCGTCCCCTCCTCCCTGTGCCTCCCCAGATCAGCTCCCACATAAACCACCTGCACGTTTGGAGGAACACACACTCACTCAGCACTGATCACTCCAGAGCAGCCACAATGAGATGTACAGAGCAGAAGATTCATGAGATGCTCAGGGGGTTTGGGGCTGTGATGGATGGAAAAGGGGCCAGGTGGAGAGAAAGGTGGGCACGGGCTAGACTGATCAGCAAATAAATCCTGCCCTTTTCCCTAATTTTTATGTGTGTACAGAAATGTTACCTATATCCTTCTAAACAACCCCCCATGAAGATACCTCGTTTTCTTTACCCCAATAATATCTCTTGTGCTCAATTACAGTCAATCCTAACCCCAGCCCCCTCTGCCCTAGAGATTAATTTTTCAGGCTCCAGAATTTCATATGATAGAAATCTAGGTCTTTTGCTCATCGTAATGTTTGTGAGACTAAGCTAATTTGTGCTGATCCGCAGTTTATTCTTGTTTATTGCTCACCGTTAGTCCATTATGTGGATATACCACAATTTGTTTATCCACTAACCTAATGATGAAAAACTGAGTTAATTCCAGTTTGGGGCTATGATGAACAAATTGCTATCAAAATACATAGTCTGTTTATAGACGAAAGTTTTCTCTTTTTTTTTTTTGAAAGGGAATTTTTCTTTATCTAATAAACACTTAACGTAGTGCTTAACGCTGTCCCAGACACTCTTCTAAGCACCTGACAAATATTAACACACTTCACACCTTCACAATGAACGAAGTGAGTACTGTCACAATCGCTTGTTTTACAGAGGGGACAGTTGACAAGCCGCAGTGCAACGACTAGCCCGAAGTCATTTCAGGGGCTGATGGACTTGAACCCAAGCAATCTGGCTCCAGTCTTCACCTGCACACTCCAGTCTCTGCAAGCTTGGCTTTCCTGGGCATGCAGGTCAGAGCTGTAGGACAGACCACAGGAAAGTGGAAGCCCCAGGAAGTCAGCCAGCAACCCCCAGAGAGCTCAGCCTGCAACTGCCTCATTTCAGGGAAGGGAATTGAATCTAGACCAAAGTTTTCATTACTTCCAGGTATTTAAAAGTGGAATTTCAGGAGTTCCCACTGCAGTACGGTGGGTTGAGGATCCAGCATTGTCTCTGCAGTGGCTTGGGTCACTGCTGAGGTACAAGTTCAAGCCCCAGCCTGGTACAGTGGGTTAAGGCACCAGTATTGCTGCAGCTATAACCTACGATTCAGTCTCTGGCCCAGGAACTTCCATATGCTGTGAGTGTGGCCAAAAAAAAAAAAGTGAACTTCTAGGAACCAGAGTGGGAGTATATTTTACATTGTAACAACTGAGTAGGCTCTTTTTCTGCTAGTGACAGTATTATTCTGCATTACCTCCAGAAATGTGGACCATTTCCATTTGTTGTACATTCTTCACCAGGACTTGGTACTGTCAGTCTTTTTCATTGTACCCATAATGTAGATCCCTGATAGCCAATAAGATTGAGTGTGTTTTATATGTGTTTTGGCCATTGGTATCTCTTCTAATGTGAAGTGTGTGTTTTAAGTTGGGGGCCTATTGTCATTGTTTTTCTTTTCATGATCGTTTGTGCAAGTTCTTTACATATTCAAGTACAAGTCCTTTGTCAGATACAGTGATACTGGGATTATTTTTCCCAATCTGTGGTTTGCATTTTTTTTATTCTTAATGATGTTTGGAAGGCCGAAGGTTCTTAGGCTGATGCACTTCAATTTACTATGTTTATGGCTACTATGGGTAGTCTTTTTTGTTTGTGTCTAAAGAAATTTTGGTCTGCATCCAAGATCATAAAGATATTTTCCTAAGATTTTTCTATCTTTTTTTTTAAGTTTTTATGTTCACATCTATATTTCATCTTAAATACACTTCTATGTAAGGTGTACTTTAAGAGTCTAGGTTAATCATTTTTTCTGTGTAGATACAATTGTTACAGCACTATTTGTTGAAAAGACAATCCTTTCTCCCGCTGAAATCTCTCTGAGTCCTAGACACCATATACATGTGTGTGTTTATTTGAGGGCTTTCTATTCTATTTCATTGATCCATTATCTATTCATCTTTTGTCTTGATTACTGTAGCTCCATGGTTTTGAAATCAGATATGTCCTTTCAGTTCTTTTTAAAGATTATTCCGGCTAGTCTGGTTTTATTGCATTTGCGCATGATTTTAGAAGCAGCTTGTTGATTTCTACAAAAGAAATCCCACAACAAACAAACCTGCATGTGTGTGTTTGTGTGTATGTGTGTTAAATCTAAGATTCAATCTGGCGATAATTGAAATCTTAATATCAGTTTCTAATTCAAGAATGGGATATGCCTGTTTGTCTTCCTTAATTTTCCTGTGAAATCATTTAGAGTCTTCAGTGTAAAGCTCTTACGCATTAAAAAATCCTTAAATATTGTATTCGGATGCTATTAAATCAAACTGTATTTTAACTTCTTAAACAAGTATTTTAGCTTTAGTATAGAGGAAGATTCAACAAACTCTTTCTGTGAAGGGCCAGGGAGTAAGAATTTTAGGCTTCGCAGACTGTACACGTTCTGTCACAACTACTTAACTCTACCATTGCAGCATGTTAGTAGCCCTACACAATTTGTAAACAAATGAGCTTTAGGTGTGTTCCAACAAAAATTTATTCATAGACTTCAAAATTTAATTTTTGTATAATTTTACATGTCACAAAATATTTTTCTCAATGGCTTTCAACTAGTTTAACAACTGGGTTTTTTGGGGAGTAGATAACAGTTTATTTAATCACACTTAGAAAAATTTTTAATTTATCTGAATACCAAACCAAATAAACTCTTTTTTTTTTCTTCGAAAGTAAAACCATAGGGGAAAATAGAGAAATACCAAAAATCATATGGATCTCTTCTGAGGAAAAACATAACAAAATTTTATTTGACTATTAGATATGAAATTTGCTGTTGTATATTCAAAAGGAACTGATTTAGAGGAAGGAGCATAAAAGAAAAATAGAATTAAAAATATTCAAATTTTTTGGAGTTCCCATCATGGCCCAGTGGAAACGAATCTGACTAGGAACCATAAGTTTGCAGATTTGATCCTTGGCTTCGTTCAGTGGGTTAAGGATCCGGCGTTGCTGTGAGCTGTGGTATAGGTCACAGATGCGGCCTGGATCCTGCGTTGCTGTGGCTGTGGCGTAGGCCGGCAGCAACAGCTCCAATTAGACCCCTAGCCTGGGAACCTCCATATGCCGCAGGTGAGGCCCTATAAAGACAAAAGACAAAAAAAAAAAAAAATCGAATTTCCAAAATCTGATAATAAACTTTATCTATGCTGCAGCTGACCTACCACTCTTGTTACCAATTACATTCTTTTTTTTTCATATGCTTATTTTTTTCTTTTATAATGATTTTTATTTTTTCCATTATAGCTGGTTTACAGTGTTCTGTCAATTTTCTACTGCACAGCAAGGTAACCCAGTCACATATACATTCTTTTTTCCCACATTATCCTGCTCCATCACAAGTGACCAGACATAGTTCCCAGGGCTATACAGCAGGATCTCATTGCTTATCCATTCCAAAGGCAATAGTTTGCATATATCAACCCCAAAATCTTTTAAAGTGACAGGTTCAAGAATGAAAACAAAAAACATAAAAAAACCTGACAGCAGGCCAGATTTGATTCAGAGGCCATAGTTTGACAAATACTGACATGGAGAAAACCATTGATTTTGTTACTTTCATACCAGCAACTTATTAAATTCACTTCATTTTATGGTTTTCCCCATGGTTGTATCCTGCTGTTTGTTTAATTTGCTAGTAGTTTTTTGTAGATTCCTTGGGATTTTCTACAAAATGTGTGTCATCTGTAAGTAATAAGAGTTTGCATTCATCCTTTCCATAAAGTTCATGCCTTTTATTTCTTTTTCCTGCCTTATTGAACTAACTAGAACCTCCAATACAATGTTGCATAGACGTGATGATAATATACATCATGCGTTGTTCCTGATGGGGGAATACATCCAGCCTTTTACCACAATACCTCACTATACCACGTCAGCTCTAGATGTCACATAGAGGCCCTTCAGAAGATTAAGGAAAATTCCCTCTATTTCTAGTTTGCTGGGAGTTTTTGTTACCAATGGATATTGATTTTTTTCTTTTTTTTTTTGGCATTTACAAAGATGATTGTATGGCTTTTCTCCTTTGTTCTAAACTGTGATGAATTGCTTTAATTTTCAGATGTTGAACTACCAATCTTGCATTCTTACAATAAATTCTAATTGGTCATGATGTACTGTCCTTTTGATGTATTTCTGGATTTACTTTTGGCTGCACCCAGGGCAAGTGGAAGTTTCCAGGCCGGAGATGGAACCCACACCACAGCAGCAACCCCAGCCACTGCAGTGACAATGCTGGATTCTTAACCTGCTGTGTTACAAGAGACTCCTATATATTTCTGGATTTTATGTGTTAATATTTTTTATGGTTTTGCGTTCATGTGCTTAAGTTAATTTTCTTTCTTGGAATGTGATGATCTCAAAATGAATTGTGAAATGTCCCCTTCTCTTCTATTATGTGAAAGAATTTGTGGGAAATTAATATTATTTTTGTCATAAAAGTTGGATAGTGAATTCCCTTGTGGCGCAGCAGGTCAAGGATCCAGTGCTGTCACTGCAGAAGCTTAGGTTACTGCTGTGGTGCAGATTCAGTTCCTGGCCTAGGAACTTCCAGGTGCCACAGGCATGGCAAAAAAAAAAGAAAAGAAAAAAAAAGAAAAGAAAAGATAGAATTGACCATTGGGCTAGGAGCATTCTTTGTGGGAAAGGTTTTTAGTTCTGATTTCAATTTAAATGTTGTATATAGGGCTATTCAGGGTTTTTACTTCTTCTGTTAGTTCCAGTGAATTATCTCAAGACATATTTTGAGTTTGTCTATATTCTTGAATTTATTGTCCTAAAGATGTTCATACTATTCCCTTATGAGCAATGTAATGTCTGTAATTGGTATTTTCTTTCATTTTTCTCATATTATCTTAGTTGCTATGACAAAATATAGAGTGAGTGGCTTAGACACCAGAAGACTTGAAAGTCCTAGATCAAGGTGTCAGCCGATTCAGTTCCTGGTGAAGTCTCTCTTCTCTGCTTGCAGATGACCACTTTCTTACCGTGTCCTTGTGTGGTGGAGAGAGAATGAGCTCTCTGGTGCCTCTTCCTATGAGACATTAATTCGATTGAATCAGGACCCCACACTTTTCACCTCATTCAAACTTAATTACTTCCCTATAGGCCCTATCATTGCAGTCACATTGGGGGTTAGGGTTGCAACAGATGTATTTGGATGAGAATCCCATTCAGCCCGTAGCACATTTCTTCTCGATAAATTTAAACTCTTTGGATATGATACTCTTTATCCCTTACATGCTCTTTGTCTTGAAGCCTACTTTCTCTGATGCTATTCTAGCCACACTGCTTTCTTGGGGTTAACATATCATCTTCCATCTTTTTTGCTGCCAGCATGTCTGTGTCTTTATATTTAGAGTGAATGTTTTGTATGCATCATAAAGTTGGATCTTGCTGTTTTAACTCATCTGAGAATCTCTGACTTTTATTTCACATATTGTGTCTGTGTTGACTTTCTCACTTGTTTTTGTTTTCTGTTGGACCCATTTAGTCTTTGATCCTCTGTTTCTCTTTTCCTGTCACCCATCAGGTTAACTGAGTATTTTCTCATATTCTAATATATCTCCTCTATTGGTATATTAATTATGCTTCTTCCTGTCATTCTTAGCATTTGCTTTAATGGTTCTAATACATTGTTTTCTTCCTGGGACTCACCAAAGTCTTACTTACACATTCCAGTCCCACGGTCCGTATACATCCTTAATTTCTCTCAGTCCGACTTGACACTAGACTCCTTTGTTTATATAAGAACCTTGTAACAATGCAATTCCATTTACACTCACTCTCAGTCATTGGCTCTTATTGTCATATATTTTATTTCGCCCAGTGTTGTTAATGCCACAGTTCATTGTTATTATTTATTCTCTACATCATTTACTACCTTACAGAATTGAAGAGAAAAACATTTCGATATTTATCATTTCCAGCGTTTTTCCCTATTTTGGGTAGATCTGAAATTTCATCTGATATTATTTCCCTTTAGACTGAGAAACTTCATTTAGGTTATTTTACAGCTCCGCTAACAAGAAATACCGTCTTCCATTTATCTGAAAATGTTTTCAACTCACCTTATTTTTCTGAGTTTTTCCTGGATGCTAAAAAAAAAAAAAAAAAATCTAGGTTAAAAGTGGTTTTGTTTTCTTCTAGAGCTTTAAAAATGTTCAATTATCCTGAGGCTTCCATTTATCTGAAATAAAATCAGCTTTTGTTATTATTCTTGTTCCCCAGTATCAGTATGTTTCCTCCTCTCTGCCTATATCTTTATCATCTTTTCTTAATCTTGGGTTGGCAGCAGCTTGGCTATGATGGGTCCAGCTAGGACTTTCTTTGTAATTATTCTGCTTGGGATTCACTGAGCTTCCCAATCTCAAGGGTTACTCTCCTGTATCGGCTTTTGAAATTATTTTTAAAAATATTTTCTCAAATGTTGGCTTTTCTCTTCCATTCTTTCATTCATCTCACAGCTCGCCAAGGGTATGTTTGTTTTCAATATCTTTTACACACACACGGTTTTCCTATTTTTATTTTATTTTATTTTATTGTCTTTTTAGGGCCGTACCTGCGGCATATGGAGGTTCCCAGGCTGGGGGTCTTATCAGAGCTGCAGCTGCCAGCCTACACCACAACCACAGCAACGTCAGATCTGAGCTGCAGCTGCGAACTATACCACAGTTCATGGCAATGCCAGATCCTTAACCCACTGAGTGAGGCCAGGGATCAAACCTTGTCCTCATGGATGCTAGTCAGATTTGTTTCTGCTGAGCTGCAATGGGAACTCCACAGTTTCACTATTAACATCCTACATTAGTAGAGCACACTTGTTATAATTAATGAACAAATTTTAATGCATACGTACTAACCAAATCCATAGTTTATCTAGATTTCCTTAGTTTTTACCTCATGTTCTTTTCTGTTTCAGGACCCCATCCAGGATGCCACACTACATTTAGCTGGCACATCTCCTTAGGCTCCTCTTGACTGTGACAGCTTTCTGGTGCTTTCCTTATTTTCAATGACCTTAACAATTTTGAGGAGTACTGACTGAGTAGATTGGGCGTCTTTCTATTAGAATTTGTCTGATGATTTTCTAACAGTTAGACTGGGCAGGGGGATGGATTTGCAGAGAACGATCACAGAGGTAAAGTGCCTCTCATGTCGTATCAAGGGTACAGCTAGCAACATGATTCATGACTGTTGGCATTGGCCTTCATCACGTGGCTGGGGTAGCATTCGTCAGGTCTCTCTATTACGAAGTTACTCCCCCACCCTTTCCATACTCTACTCTTTGGAAGGAAATCACTGTGAGTGGCCCACACGTAAGGAGTGGGGAGTTATATTCCACCCCCTTGAGATTGGAGAGTCTCTATATAAATTACAGAAATTCTTCTGCCCAAGGTCTTCACATCATCTCCACAATTTATTAATTTACTTGATCGTTTTATTACGTAAGTTTCACGGGTGCAGCGTTGTAATTTGACCTCTGTGTACATTACAAAGTGGTCTCCACCGCAAGTCTAGTTAACATCCATCACTACACAGCTGACCCTCCTTGCTCATTTTGCCCACTCCTAACTCCTTCCCCTCTGATAAGCACTAATCTGATCTCTGAATTCATTTTTATTTTATTTTGTTGGTTCACTCTTTTTGTCTTTTCAGACCCTGCGTATGAGTGAAATCATATATTTGTTTTTCTCTATCTGACTTATTTCTCTTTGCCTAATACCTTCAAGGTCTAGCCATGGTTTCACAAATGGCAGGATTTTATTCTTTTTTTGACTGAGCAGTATTCCTTTTGTATGTCCCATATCTTCTTTATCCATCCAGCCACTGGTGGACACTTAAGTTGTTTCTATTTGTTGGCCCTTGTAAATAGCACTGCAATAAACATAGGGGTACCTATTATTTTTAATTAGTGTTTTCATATTCTTTGGATAAATACCCAGAAGGGGAATCGCTGGTAGTTCTGTTCTTAATTTTTTAAGGAATCGCCGCACTATTTTCCGTGGTGACTGCACCAGTTTCCAGTGCCACCAACAGTGGATAAGGATCCCCTTTTCGCCACATCCTCCCTAACATTTGTTATTTCTTCAATTTTCAATACGTTTTCACACCCTTTCTAACAGGTGTGAAGCGATATCTCATTGTGGTTTTGATATGCGCGTCCCTGATGATTAGAGTTGAACAGTTTTTCATGTACCTGTTAGCCACGTGTATGTCTTCTTTTGGAAAATGTCTATTCAGGTCCTATGCCCATTTTTTAATCAAGCTTTTTTTAAATTGTATGAATTATTTCTTTTTTTCTTTTTATTTTTTATGGCTGCACCTGCAGCACATGGAATTTCTAGGGGTCGAATTGGAGCTACAGCTGCTGGCCTGCAACACAGATGCAGCAACACTGGCTCAAGCTACATCTGTGAGCTACACTGCAGCTTGCGTCAGTGGATCATGTTAAAACCCACCCTCCCCCACTCCCCCAACATTTAGACACTGGGAAAAGAAGAGGAATCAGCAAGAGAGACAGGAGTTGAGGCCACCAAGGCGAGAGGAAAACTGATAGGGTACAGTGTCCTGCCTGGAAAGGAAGCAGGAGTGATCTCATGTGTAAGATGAGGATGGAAACTTGTCCCCTGGATCTAGCAAGGAGGCCCCTGGGGACGTGGTAAAAGCCACTTAAGTGGATGGTGTGGACGCAACTCAGGCAAGTTCGACAGAGGAGAGCAAAGGAAATGAGTGGGAAAGAAAGAGGGGTCAAGGAAGGTTTAGTTCTCTTTTAAGTGGGAGAAATGCTCACACTGTGTGTGCTGATGGGTATGATTGGATAAAGATCATTTGATGATTAGAAAGAAAAAGAGAACCAGGGCAGTTGTGTGGGTTGTTTTGTTTTGTTTTTTCATTTTAAAATGTATTTTTTTTAATTTTTATTGAAATATAGTTGATATATAATGTTGTGTTCATTTCAGGTATACAGTAAAGTGATTCAATTATGTATACATATATATACACACACACATACACACAATTATATATATATACATATACAATTATATATATATATATACACACACATATATATGTATTCTTTTTCAGGTTCTTTTCCATTATGAATTATCATAAGATACTATAACTCAGTTCTCTATGTTATGTAATAGGTCCCTGTTGGTTAGCTATTGTATATATAGTAGTGCGCGTATTTTAATCCTTCAGCTATGTTCTTTTTTTTTTTTCTTTTAGGCCGCACCCATGGCATACAGAGGTTCCCAGGCTAGGGGTGGCCTTCGCCACAGCCACAGCAACATGGGATCCGAGCCCTGTCTGTGACCTACACCACAGCTCATGGCAACGCTGGATCCCTGACCCACAGAGCAAGGCCAGGGATTGAACCTGGGTCCTCAAGGATGCTAGTCAGATTTGTTTCTGCTGAGCCACGACGGGAACTCCAGTTCTGCAGCTATGTACTTGAGTAGGTCTTTTGCCCTTCTCTCTTCTGTCATAAGCACCAATTTTCTATTGAGAGCCACCCTCCCTACCCTCAGTCCAAATGGCCTGAGTGAGGCTGCCTCTTTTCCTTGCTTTCAGAGTGGACAATTTGACCAACCCTGGCAAATAACAATGCTGCTGCCTCCGGCTAGTGATTAGTTTAGAAGAGGTCATGTGACACACAGTGGCCAACCAGAGTGAATGAGCATCTGTTCTGGGACCTTTTATTTTTTTATTTTTAATTTTTTGTCTCTCTTTTTTTTTTTTTCTAGGGCTGTACCCGCAGCATATAAAGGTTCCCAGGCTATGGGTCCAATCGGAGCTGTAGCTGCCAGCCTACGCCAGAGCCACAGCAGTGTGGGATCCAAGCGGTGTCAGAGACCCACACCACAGTTCCTGGCAACTCAGGATCCTTAATCCACTGAGCGAGGCCAGGGATCAAACCCGCAACCTCATGGTTCCTAGTCGGATTCGTTAACCACTGAGCCATGATGGGACTTTTGCTGTTACACCAGGGAAGGAAAGGCTTTCCCTCCTCTTGAGTGGCTTCACAACTAGAGAGTGGACCCAGCTGTGTCTACGCCCAGAGCCTGTGCCAGTGTAACTGCACTCAGCTGCCTGCCCTGCACATCCTATAATGCCCAAGCAGTAGACTGCCTTTTTGGAGGCTGACTCTCCCCATCTCACAGTGGTTTTTCTCTGCTGAATTACTCTGGTTCAGCCCCTTCATAGTTATCACTATCTGAAACATGTAAAAATTTCATTGGTTTATTTATTGTTTGTCTTTCCCCATGGTCTGTCTTTTCCACTGCTATATCTCCAGGATCTAGAGTTATTCCTGGCACAGAGTAGGATTCCAAATAAATATTAGCTGATTGAATAAGAAAATATATAAGAATGTGCTACAACTGTATATTCATGCTCAGCCATGCCTCATGTATCTGGGAGTTGTGCATCTGGCAGCTTCAACTATCTGGAATGCAACAAGAAAACTCAAAAAGCCCTGAAATTTCCATGATGCAGGTTCCATGAGCCATGTCTGAAAGCACAAGTTTTTGTATTTTTAAACGGAGGCGCCACGTTCGTGTCCTCACTCAGAGGTCAGGGACTATCGCAGATCAGGTCCTAACATACCTGGTGGTCGGGTTCCCCACCCAGGGCAGGTTAGAGACAGGATATTGGGGGTGTCAGGGGGCACGGAAACGCTGACACCAGCAAGAAGAAACATGTAGCACCCAGGAGAATGGAAGACACTGAAGGGTCAATGAGAGAACTCCAGGAGAGAGCAGCCTGGGTCCTGAGTGCCAGGTGAGCAGTCTCAGGGGACACCCTGTAGTTAGAACATGTAGGGGTGGTGGGAATGGCCCAAGGTGCAGGGCAAAACTTAAGAGTATCCTCTGTAGTCCCCATTCTAGAACTAGGAGATTGTGCAGTACCTTTTATTCATTTGTTTTAAAAATAGCTTGATTCCTACAGAAAAGTAAGCAGCAGAAATAGAAATCACCCATCATCTTACTCAGACAGATGCCCTCTTGGGGACTGAGTGGCACGTGCAGGGCTTGGTGCTGCCTTCTCTTTCCCAGGTCACGCCCTGTGCCTCACAGCCACGACTGTCATTGGCTGCATAATACTCCAGCACATGGACGGACTCTATTGGACATAACTCTCTCTCTATTGGACAATCTGTTTCCAGACATTGACTGCTGCCGATAACTCTAGAATGAGCATCCTTGTATGGGAGCCTGGATCTGCAACCCTGATTACATTTCCTGATGGTAGAATTGCTGCCTCAAAGGTATGGGCATTTGGGATTTTTTTATACGTACTGTGAAATTTATACATTCACAAACTGGATATAGGGCTTTTTAGGTGCTAAATTAACCACAGCTTGGTGAATAAAGAAATAGAGCTCCTTATAGAAAAGCTGTTTCTGCAATTCCCCATTACCAGGGTAGTACTGACTGGTGCCCCCTGGTGGACAATTACGTTTGCATGCCTGAGTGTGTGTGTGTGTGTGTGTGTGTGTGTGTGTGTGTGTGCGCGCGCGCGCGCGCGCGCGCACGCAGCACCTCCACTATGCTTCTATCCTCCATTTTTCTGGTACTATCCAACCACCCTGTGAGCTATTCAGGGTTTTTACTGTCACTCCCACTTTACAGGTGAAGAAACTGAGGCTCAGAGGGCATGTATAGTGCAGTGACAGGAACATGAGCGGATACACATAGGTTTGAATCCCAGCTCTGCTGCTGGGTGATGGTCTCTCTTGAGCCTCCGTGCTCTTGTATTTAAATGAGGATAGAAATACCTGCTTACAGGGAAGGAGGGAATGGAAGGGCAGATGGAACGTGTCTGGTACCAGCTGGATACACGGTAAATGCTCAAGCAGTGATATTTGTGGTCACTGGTAGGAAAGTCGCTTGTTAAGGTCCCAGAGGCAGAATCGAACTCACATCTTCTACCCACAAGTCAAGTGTGTGTTCTGGGCACCACCTGCCTTTGAACCACATGTCCAAACTGAGGAGGGAAAATTCTGGATTAGTCTCCACATAGGGTTGTCATTGCTGGGTCTCCAGAAGACTGCTCTGCTGTGAATTCTCCTGAACCAACTTTAAGAATAATATGGTCTATAGAGGTGAATAGCTATCAGCTTGTGGTCCACTGGGACTGGGAGATCTTTCTCATGTTGACTAAACCCCAGCCTATGACAGTGTCCTCTCAGCCTGGTATCTGAGCATCCGCCCTCTCCCCCGAGAGCCCTGGCCAGGTTTGCTGACAGCAGGGCTGAAAGAATCCCTCCCTCTCCTGGGCATGTCTCTGGGAAAGTTATTCCAGCTTCCGGCCCGGGCCATTCTGGGTAATGGATGGCCTTTCTTTCATGCTCTCTGGGAGATGGGGCCTCCTTAATCTGCTGCAGTGTCATTAAGAGGTAAAATGTTTGCTCTGTGGAGTTCCTGATGGCTTTTAGACACTGCAACTTAAACAGCAGCCAGTAAAGTCTGCTCAAGACTTAACCCTCCCCTTCCCAGCACAGGCCCAGGCCTCCGCCAGACGGGTCTGCAGATCACTGACCTCAATATCAAGAAAGCCCCTGGGTCCTGTTTCCAGGCTCTTCACAGCCCAGGGAATGAGCAGGTGTGAGGACAGAGAAAGGAGGGAGGGAGAAGAGGCCGCCTTGATACCTGAGTCACTCAGTTCAGGTGTTTGTAGACAGAGGACCCTCCCCCAGGCTGGTTAGAGAGCAGAGCCCTGGGAGACCTTCTTTGGGGGCTGGGTGACATTGAGCCACTCCCTTAAATCTCTGTGTCAGGTTCCAACAGGGTAAAGGTGCTGGAGGAGCCGCCCATCTCCGAGGTTGTAGGGTCTGTGTTTCCTGGCAATGAGACCCTGGCTCCCTGTGAGGGGTGATATATCCATGCCCCCTGCTCCAGGTCCTGGCTCCCTGCTGGGATTATGTGTCACATGTAGTGGGGAGGCCACCCTTGGGGATAGCAGGTGACCCGAATGAGCTGACAAGGGGAGGGAGTCCCTGGGAGGCCAGTGTTGTGCCAGGACCTCCCTACACACACACACGCACACACACACACAGTGCGCCATGCCAGCCTCATAACCTTGTGAGGACAGGCTGTCGTTACCCCCACTCCACAGCTGACAACACTGAGGCCCTGACTGGTGGAGGGACTTATCCAAGGTCACCCCCACAGCAAGTTATATCCAGGTCTGTCTGATTCCAAAACTCAGACTCTCAGCCATCACTCGCTGGCACAGGAGAGAGAGGTCTTCCCTCCCCTGGGTCCCTCCCCTTCCCACCTCCCTGTGGACTGCATGTGCAGTCTCCCCCTCCCAACACGCCTTCCCTCCTCTATCCAAGGTCCACCCACCTGGAAGAGGCCTCCCTCTTCCAGGAAGTCCTCCCTGATAACTCACAGCCAATGCTCAGGGTCTCCACCCAGCTGGCTCACAGGTTGTTCAAAGCCCCTTCCTCTTTTCAGATTTGGTGCCATGAGGCCCAGATACAAACATTAGTTCATTTCACTCTCTCACCAGGTCAATCGATATTTCCTGGGCGCTGACATGGAGCCCGGCACCTCGAGGGCTGCAGAGGGAATGGGAACAAACATCCCTGACTCCTGCAGACCCCCCCACCCCCTCTTCTGGGTAGGAGCCCATGTAGGGTCCCTGCAGGCACCTCACCCTGTTGGAAGATGAGGAACCCGAGGCCCAGAGACGGCGGGGGGCATGGGGGAGGCGCTGCTCAGGTCCTGCAGTGAGTCAGTGGCTGCAAATTCCACCCTCACCCCCTTACCTGCCACAGAACCCCTCCACCCCCTCAGCTGGGGCAGGACTGGTCCTGGAGCCTGGCACCTTCTGGTCACACAGTGGGGCTCAGGCAGCCTCAGCTGTGCAGAGAGGGGAAAGGACAAGAAGCAAGGCAGGACCTTACGTCACCCCTCAGTGACACTCATGACCCTGTCACCCTCAGTGACACCCTCCCCACCTCTGTCTACTCTAGACTATGCCTCTCCCTGGGGACTCCATCCACCCCTCCCCCAAACTATCCCCAGGGCTCTGCTCCGACTGAGAAGCCTCCTGGCCTGGATTAATCCATCTTCAGGCTTCAGGCTCCAGATGCTCCGTTTTGCTGCCTCCCAGTCTGGTCCCTCTCCAGCTGCATCCCGGAGGAGGGACCTTCCAGGAGCAGATGGTGCCGCTGGGCCTGGGCCCTGGGAGGTGAGGCCTGGTCCCAGGACTGGCGCTGGGAGGGAGCTCCCACCTTTGGAGCTGGTAACACTTGTCCCCATGTGAGAGGGGTGCATCAGCTAGGTGCTGCAGATGCTTCTGCATGTGGGGACCATGGAGCCCCTCCGGGCCACGGACCCAGCTCTGGAGCCGCATGGGATGCTGCTGGGACGAGTCCCTGCTCTGCTAAGGGAGGTCTGGACTGGCGAGGAGCATCACCTCCCACACCCCCGGGTGCCCCTCCCAGGCTTCATGTTCTTGGTGCGCCTCCATTTGAAAGAAAAGGCTGAGAGAGACGCCTCTCCGTGGAGCTCTGGCCAGTCCCAAACAGTCACGATTGCAAGAGGATTAAGAAACCAAGTCTTGGTCTCACTTGAGACTGATGGGAAACTGAGGCTCTGCACAGAACCCGCCAGTGGCAGAGCTGGGACTAACCAGGGCTCCTGACTGTCAGCACATCTATAGGAGAGGGTGTGTGTGTGTGTGTGTGCACACATGCGTGGGTGCGTGCACGTCTTCCTGAGTATAGGTGTATATGCTAAGTTCTCTGGTTTTTTTGTTTTGGTTTGGTTTTTGGTTTTGGGTTGTTGTTTTGTTTATTTGTTTGTTTCTCTTTTTTAGGGCTGCACTCATGGCATATGGAAGTTCCCAGGCTAGGGGTTGAATCGGAGGTATAGCTGCCAGCCACACCCACAGCCACAGCCACTTGGGATCTGAGCCGCGTCTGTGACCTACACCACCTCTCACAGCAATGCCAGATCCTTAACCCGCTGAGCAAGGCCAGGGATCGAACCCGCATCTTCATGGATGCTAGTTGGATTCATTTCCACTGCACCACAACCAGAACTCCAAGCTGTGTGTTTAACAGTCTCAGGGCACGCATGCAAAAGTCGCACTTGTCCCAGGGTGTCACACACTTGGGCATGGATGAGTGTGACCTGGTGTGTGACAGGGGCCCACGGCTGCCCTCTGGGGTGAGGGCAGGTCGTGGGGGTGCCTCAATCAGCAGGTCCTCTGTGCTTCCAGCCCATCCTGGCTGAAGTTTGGCTCTGTCTCCCAGCTGACGCCCCCTCCTCACTCGCCCCGGAGAACATCCAGTTCTTGGCCGGAAGCAGCAAGGAACTCAGTTGTTTCTATTTGGTCTTTAGATTATGGAATGAAAATGAAATCGGAACTCTTTGCAGGGAGGTAATTTTTCCTAATCACTCACCCTGCTGCACAGATCTCCACAACTTGATTATGTCTAATTAGATTAATCAGATGGAAAGTGATTTCTTTTCTCTGAGAATATGAACTACAGAGAAGGGGGGCCATTTGAGGCCCAGTGAGTCCCTGACCACCCCCCCACACAAGTTTGGCCCTTTGGGAGCGGCCGTGGGGCTGGATCGGGGCCTCAATCTGGCCTCCCTTCTGCTTCTGTCTCCATATCACTTGCTCGGTCACTCTCAGTGTCTCTGTCTGCGCTTGTACCCAGCTCTCTCCCGACTTGGGCTGCAGCGGCCTCGGATCTATCCTGACTGTACCGGGGTTCGCCCTCCTGTACCCCTTCTCTCCGCCAGGAGACGACCCGGGGGCCGAGAGGTGCGATGAGGAGGGGAGACACACGGTAGGACATGGTCAGAGTCACCTTCTGAAGCAGCCAGGGGTTGAGGAGCAGGGGCCTCGTGGCTGAGCCCCCATGGAGGGTGGCCTGCAGGGCCAGGCGGGGCTGCACCAGCTGCAGGGCTCAGGGTGATTCCAGCTGGAAGAATGGGGTCCAGGCAGCTCTGAGGGCACAGGGCCGGCCGTGCTGGGGCAGAAGGTGCCTGAACAGTCTGGTCCTCCCACAGCCCAGCCTGGGCACCACTGCCTGCAGGGTCTGTGGCAGAGAGCCCAGCCCCAGAGATGGCTCCTTCCCGGGGCCCTGGCCCGAGCTCAGCGCCCTCTTCCCCATCCGTTGCCAGTTGCCAGAGCCAGAAAGCTGGGCATCCTCGGCTGCTGGCTCCCTGCAGGCCCGCCAAGGGGCTCCCTGCCCTCCTTGCTGTCAATCCCCACCTCTGTCCCCTGCCCACACTGTCCTCACCTGGTCCAGGGCACCGTCTCCTCTCCCCAGATGCTATACAGCCGCCTGCAGTCATGGACCCAGCCCCTCCTCTAGTACAGAGTCCACAGCGCATGTAACATGCCACGCCTCCTCTCTGTGTGTCCTAAATCACTCCTTCCAATTCCTCCATGGCTCCCACTGCTCTGAGGACTAAAATCCCAACAATCTGCGTGGATGGCAGGGCTCTTGTAAACTGGCCACATGGACCTCCCCAGCCCCACCTCTCACCAGCCGGGGCTCCCACTCTGAACACTTAGGCCCACTGTGTGCAGGCCTTTGCATGGGCTGGCCCGTCTTCCTGGAATGCCCTTTCCCAGGCCACCCCTGCCTGACACCAGCTTTCTTCACAGTTTTGCTCAGTGGGCAACGCTAGCAGCTAGTGTGTACTGAAATGGTGTGTATGCTCTGGGCTATGGGAGTTGCCTGATTACTTCATTTAATGCAATAACTACCCTGTGGGGGGTCATCATTATTCCCATTTTACAGGAGAGGAAACTGAGGTTCAGAGACAAGAAGCACCTGGCCAAGGTCACAAGGCTGGGAAATGGTGGAGCTGGGATTTGAACCCAGGCCATTGGCATGATCTCTCCCCTTCCCATCCACCCCTCCGAGGTCAGGATCCTTGCTCCACATGTCTGTGATTCCCATATATGACGTTTGCCTGTTTGTTCTGAAATTGTCAATTTCCCCATCTCCTCATCAGGTCTGGGCTATGAGCTCCCCACGGTGACCCAGGGTCTCAGCTGTTTCTAACCCCCAGAGCCTGGGGTGGAACCAGGGGGCCACTCGGCCAGAGTCTGCTGCCCGAAGAGTGGGCCGTAGCTGCCCCTACCAGCTGCTGGGCCCCTCCCTCTCCTGTCCTTCCCTCGCACCACTGGATACCTCAGTAAGCAAAGCCTTTAAACCCAAAACAATTTTACAGTTCATTTGAGTTAATCACAGCTGCTTTTTCTGGAAACTATCTTCCCCAAATTGTCTGCAGAGAGGCGGGTGACCTGCCTGGTATCCCCCCTCCCTACCCTCCATCGCAGAGCCCTGGATCCCAGGAGGTGGCAGGAGGTGGGAGGGGCTGAGACCCTAGGAAGTTAAGTCAGCTGTCATGGTTCATGGTATGAGCAGCGATGGGCACTGGGACTCAGCAGTGAACTGGGTGGGTTTACTCTCCACCCTCATGGGGCGCACCATCTAATAAAGAGACCAACTTTAAATGAATAATTACCCAGGGGATTGTGTAGTTAGTGCCAAGTTGTAATAAGTTGATCATGCAAAAGTCTAATAATACTAACTATACAGCCCTGGCAACATATTAAATCTCTCAGAGGCTCAGTTTTCTGACCTGTAAGTGGAGACTTTAATGGCATCTTTCTCATGGGGTTTTGTAAAAATCCCATGAAATGTGTAAAACTCTTAGCCAGCATCTAGCATGTGGTTGGTTACAACATACATTAAGGGCCGTATTCCTTTGCGAGAGCTACCAGAACAAAATACCAGACTGGATGGCTTAAACAACAGAAATTTATTTTCTTGGGGTTCTGGAGGCTGGAAGCCTGAGATCAAGATTCAACCAAGTTGATTTCTTCTGAGGCCTCAATCCTAGGCTTGTAAGTGGCCATCTTCTCCGGGCGTATCCACATGGTCCTCCTTCTGTGTGTCTGTCTGAATCTTCTCTTCTTATAAAGACGCAAGTCCCTTGGAAAATAGACTTGTGGCTGCCCGACGGGAGAGGGAGGGAGTGGGAGGGATTGGGAGCTTGGGCTTATCAGACACAACTTAGAATAGATTTACAAGGAGATCCTGCTGAGTAGCATTGAGAACTTTGTCTAGATACTCATATTGCAACAGAACAAAGGGTGGGGGGGAAAATGTATACATGTAGGAATAACTTGATCCCCATGCTGTAGCGGGGGAAAAATTAAAATTTTTTTTAAAAAAAGACACAAGTCCTGTTGGATTAGTGCCCTCCCCCCTTGACCTCACTTAACTCTAATCATTTCTTTAAAGAGCCTATCTCCAAAGGCAATCACACGTTGAGGTCCTGCGGGCGAGGACTTCAACAAATAAATTTGAGGGGTGGGGCACAATTCAACCCATATGTATCTAAGATAATTTAGTGCCTATATCCATAAATCACTTACATTCACGTGTTCATAAAGCTTTGTTTATTGTAATCTAAAAAGAAAACAACCCAAATGTCCAGCCATGGGAGAATGATAAAGAAATTATGGTAGATTCATAAAAATGGAAGTACACAGTATTTTAAAATGAATGAATCCTTAATGCCCACAAAACATATATGTATGTATGTACGTGTGAATGTATGTGCGTGTGTGTATATGTGTGCGTGTGTGTGTATGATATATGTGTGTGTATGTCTATATATATATATATATATATACATCTCAGAAACATGGCAAGCAAAGAAATCAGACCCAAAAAAGCACTCTGTGCTTCCATTAATATGAACTAACTTATAGCATAGAAGTCAGAATAAGAGTTATATTCCAGAGTGAGGGCATTAACTAGAAAGGTGAACAAAGACACTTTCCGGGGTACTATAAATGTGCCACATCTTGATCTGGGTAGTGGTGACATAGGTGTACATATTTGTAAAAATTCATAGAGATATTATCAGTGTTTGCTATGCAGCAGACTACAGATTTGGTAAATAACAAACATTTATTTAGATCAATTCTATTGGTTGTCTGTGCAAGTGATCAGGTCAAGGCTAGCTCAGCATTTCTCTCATGCTGACTCTCCTGGGTCTGTGGTTGGCTAGCACTGCAGATTGTAGCTGAATGATCTAGAATGGTTTCACTTACACATCTGGTGGGTGACAAGCTATATCATCTGAGGCACCTCCATTATCCTCCATCAGGGCTCTCACCCCCCAGCACACTGGCTCAGGTTCATTTCCACATCTCCAAGTGCATTGAGAGCAGGAAAGCCCATCTGAGCAAGTACTTTTAAGCACCTGTTTGCTTACTGCTTCCTAGTATTCCCATTGGCCAAAGCAAGTACATTGGCCAAGGAAGATTGAAGAAATTGAGAACTTTGAAGAAACAAAGTTCTCTCTAGATGCAAGAATCTGAAATGCCCTATCAGAAGAGTGTGGCTATTGCAATCATCACAACCAAATTTTATATGAATGTAATAAAATTGAATAATTTAAAAAATCCCAAAAAAAAGAAGAGCGTGGCTATAGGAAGAGAAAGAGTTTGTGATTATTTTTACAATCTAGAAATGTTCACTTAAGATTTGTGCATTTTGTCACATGCAAGTTATGTCAATACAATAACAAAAATATGTAAGGGGTGAGTCCAATGTTTACAAAAGGTACTTTTGGCCTAAATAAGACTTCCTTGTATTCTATTTTAATTAACCCCTTACTAAAGAGATTCTGTAAAGACAGAGGTTGTTACAAGATTTGTGTGTGTGTGTGTGTCTGTGTGTCTGTGTGTGTCTGTGTATATAAATGAGAGTTACAGTAGTTTTATAACCTTCAGCCTCAGTTAGGTTTTCTCAGGTGGAATGGAGATGAAATTACCAATGGACTAAGTTATAAGGAGCTGGGCTTGGGGAGTCAGGCTGAGAAATGGACTGGGGAAGAGCAGCATCTTGCATGGATCAGATAATGGAGCACGTGATTGGTTTTCAGTATCACGGAGAGTTCTGAACCAGCTAGAGGGCCTTCCTCTTCAGAGTCCTGGGACCACTCATTTCCTTATGACTTCTCAGTAGAATGATCCGGTTATTAAAGGAAATTTACTCTTGCAAACTGAACATTATTTCCAGAAGTGAGGGTGTGGGTTCTAGAACTAGACTGCCTAAGTTCAATCTTGGCTGCACCACACAAATTATGTGACCTTGGGGAAGTCAACAACGTAACCTCTGTGCCATGGCTGCCTTGTCTATCAAATGAAGGAAATATTGGTAGCTTCCTCACAGTATTGTGGGGAAGACAGACTCAAAATCAGGAAAGTATGGAGCTTAACACAATGGTGAGCACCTGGTAAGTGTTAAAAAGTTATCTTTTTCTAACATAAGATGGAAAGGATTCGAAAGGCTTCCATGACCCCAGATGTTTGATAAACTTGTTATATGACATTAGATGAGCTACATAACCTAACTCACTTCCATTCCCATTCTATAAAATGAAACTATTTGCTTTTGCCACTGTATCAGATTGCATATTCTTACCAAAAGAATGTAGCCATGTATTACTTGGTCAAATAAATAATAAAATAAAAGAAGATATTGGTCCCTATAAATCCTGTTGGTTCTGGGTCTTGGATTCAAGACCTAAGGATGGACTGAACCAACCATAGGAGTTATTCTCTAAAGAATGGTCCAAAAGAATGCATGGGGAATGTCAAGCCATCTAGCTCTTACATTATGCACCCTCTATTTGCCCAATACTCTGAGGCTTTTAGCCCCTCTGAGCCCTGATACATAGGTACTCACCACCCTTCCCTATGGCTTCAGCCATGCTGACATTGTTGGAGCTTCTTGACTTGACAACAAGCTTTCCCTCTTCAGAGACTTCTCACATCCTGCACCCTTCTCCAGGAATGTGCAGTATCATCCAGGGTCATACAAATGAAGAGACAAAAACAACTGAAAGCAGTTTAAACCAAAGAAGTACATACAGGCATTAGCTGGTTCATTCAACTGAAAAATCCAGGAACCAATAGCTTCAGGCACAGCTGGATCCAGGAATTGAAATGCTAACATTTCAGAATATCATCATCTCATCTCCTCTGTATGGTCATCATTCACAGGCACTCTCTCCCCTCCAGATGCAGAAGGGATGCTTGTAGTGTCAGGCTTCTGTCACACCAGCAACACATCTCTTTTCCCACAAGTTTTAGCACAGTCTCTGGTATGATTCTCATTGACCGTGATTGACTCTTCTACCCACTTGAAACAATCACTATAACCAGAGGGTTAAGTTCGCTGCATGGCCAGACCTGGGTGGCAGGAGCCAGGATGGGTCAGCTCATCTGGATGGGCTGAGAGTTGTCAAGGAGTTGTTTTCAAAGGGAAACAGGGGTGGTCTTACCAGAAGGAGAGAGATGGATACAGAATAGAAAGGCGGTAGAAGCCCACTACACGTTTCTCTTGATTTATTCTTGATCTCAGCACCAGTGACACTTCTTCAGAGAAGACACCCCTGACCCCCGATATATCAAGACCCACTGATATTTTTCCTTTGCATTTTGGCTCTTATTAGTCTTACAGCTAAAATGCAGAGCTAAGTATGTATAAAGCCTCAATATTGCACTAAGTGCTTTAGCTCTATTAGTGAATGTAATCCCTGTAATATCCCTAGGAGGTAGGTATTTTTTTTTCAGTTCAGTTTTATAGTTGAGGGAATCGAGGTCCAGGGAGGTTGAGTAACTTGCCCAAGGGCATCCAGCTACTATGTAACAGAGCTGGTTTTCCAGTCCAAGAGTCACATTTCTGCCCACACTTTTCTCTATACCACTATAATACTCTTTTCCTAAACATAGTCACGTGGTTAATCATGACTTTATACATGCATACACTTACATAAACACTCACACTGACACTTGCTCATAAATGTATTCACACATACTCACATAAACACTCACATGCACACACTCAGCCATGCCTTCATTTTCATGAAGGCACTCTGTTGCACAGTGTGGCATGTACACCTGCCCTCACACACAAATACACATTTGAATGCACTCACAGAAACACATACAATCATATACATATTCACTCACACCTGCACACACATGCACTTAAATAAAAATTCTCATATAGTCATTCATAAACACCCATGCATTCACACACATCTGCTTGCCCATGTATGCACTCGTATACGTATTCTTATATACTGATACACACATGCATATGTACTCACATGTAGCGAATGCACACATATGTAAACACACATGACCTCACACACCTATGCTCATGCACATACCTGCATACACATGCACTCCTGCAAATAGTCTCATATCTCAATCCATACATACTCCTACACACACACACGAAAAGTCACACATGCACACACAGAAACACATGCACACACAGAAACACGTGCACAAATGCGAGTGGAATGGTTGCTCAAGGCCTGTCTTCTGCACCCTAATGAGAAGCCCACAGAGATCTGCCTGATCCCCCATCATATCCCCAGCACCCACGCCTATACATAGAGCAGGACTGAGTGCCCTCACTTTTCCAACGGGAAGAATGAGGCTGCCCAACCCTGCCCCCCTGACAAGCAGGTGTGGGAGAGTCAGATACCCAAAAACTGGCCCACCTCTCCTCTTCCCCCCTGCCTTGCTCACTCCCTCTCCCTCTATACTTCCCTCACCTTCTCCCCTCCTTCCCTCCCTCCCCCATCCTCTCTGCTCCTCTGATAACCTCTCCCTCATCCGCTCCTCCTTCTCTACCTCTATCCCATAATATCACCCCCTCTTGCCAGCCCTCTGCACCTCCCGAAGCTAATTAAATGATACCGTGGAATGTATTTCATTTGCATTCGGTTCAAAAGGGCCACAGAGCAGCAGCGCGTGCTCATTAAACGGCTCCTTGTAGGGGGATGTAATGAACTGGGTTTTATTACCACAGTCATCTCAGCCCATCCTGGGAGGCGACTCTGTATTCACTGGGAAGAAAGAGAACCACAAATCTGAGTGTCTGGGGTTGGAGGGGGTGAGTGGGGAAGGAGGATCCCATTTGGGGAAGGTCCCAAGGCTGTGTGGGCTCAGGCTCGGGCTCTGGCTCCAGCAGGAGGGCAGAGGCGAGGCTGGGCTGCTACTGTGCTGCCACCATCACTGTGAAAGGCACAAATCCCCACTGGCTTTCTCTAGAGCCATGGCCAAGGTTCCCAACCTGCACCTCCAGAGCTCCTGGGGATGTATCACATGAGGGGCCCCTTAGTTTCCTGGGTACCAAGCACTGTCTGTAGACCTGAATAATCAGCCTGACACCTAACACAGTTCCGTTGTGTTATATGTGTGCCCCTGCGACTACAAAGACAGGGAGAGTTATGGAGATGCATTTCTGCATTCCTGGCAGGCTCTGTCCACTGTGCATTTCCTCTGTCTGTGGGATCTAATAGTAGTGGTTGGGACAGTGACATAATAATAGCAGCCACCATCTCCTAAGCATCTCCTGTGTGTCAGGCAGCAGGCTTAGTGATCTACCTGGATGCTCTCATCTCATTCTCACAATGAACCTGTGAGGAAGGCACAATTATTACCCCTATTTCACAGATGAGAAAACTGAGGCATAGAAAGATTAGGTCACTCCCTCAATTCTGGTACACACCCTGGAGGTATTGAATCCAGCAGCTGGGCTCCTGAGACCACACCTGACCCAACACCACCCTTCCTGGAGCCACTCCCCATTCACAGGTGAGATGTCTGAGGCTCAGGGCTGCCGAGATTTCTCGAGGTCCAGCCACCGGCCTTGGTGGTCCTCTGGGGTCTGACAGGTGTTCTTCAGAACGCTTCCTCCATGACCTGTACTTTGAGAATGGAGTAGGGTGTTGTTTTTAGTTTCTGACTAGACATGGGGATGCTAAGATGCCTTCAGGAGAAACTGGAGCTGGCTGGAGTCCCTGGGTCCAGACAAAGTACCTCCCACTCACTCCCCACTGGTGGTCAGGCCCCAGCCCAGACAGACCTGGATCACCTGAGCTAACTAGGCCAGTGCCCTCACCAGTCTCCTCGTTTTATTAGAATCCAGACAGATTAGAGAATTCTACTGACTCCCTGGGTCACAGCAGGACTGTGGGTCCCTGAGACCCCTTACTCTGCCAAGGGCCATTTACAGACGAGACTTGCTAACCCATCAGCAGGGAAGCAGCCGCCCTGCTAACCACCCCTGGGCTTATGAACCATCTGTGTCCGGCATCCTGCACACAGCGGGGCCGGCCTGCCAACGGGACCTCAGCCTCCTCTTTGCTAAGTCACAGGGACATGGAACCTGACAGGGTCTGCTCTCCCCGAGTACAGAGACAGGGGCAGGAGGACACTTAGAGGAGAGCCAGGGGGCAGACCTGGAGGAGGTGATCTGGCAGGGAAAGCAAATGGGCTAGAGGGGAGAAGTCCACTTTCCTGAGCCCCTACTATGTGCCAGGCATTTATACGCACCCCTCATCTAAGCCTCATCACCTTGATGACCAGAGGTTGTCACCAATCTCATTGTGTGATTATACCCATTTTTCAGGTGACAGAATCAAAACCCAGAGTGACTAAGTGACCCTCCCAAGGTGACACAGCTTGGCCGCAGTTAGGCAGGGATTCAAACCCAGGCCCCTGGTGACCCCAAAGTCCATCTTCTTCCTTCAGACCTCACAGTCTAGGTTTTCTCTTCACTATATGGGGGTCCCTATGACTCCTCTACCTCTATTGCCCCCCAAAAGCCACCAGGTGGGTCCCTGGGAAAGAGAAGCCTCAGTAAGTCTCAGTCTTCAGCCCACAAGACTCAAGACCATCCCTCTGGGGAAGCAAGCATTTCAGGCAGAGTAAATCACCAGAACATTTAGTCACAGCAGGTACAGGCACTGCCCTCCTACCCCAGGAAGTTTGTAAATCAAACCCTAGCCCTGGTTTTGCAGAATCTGCTGGGAGATACATGAGGTAGGAAGCAGGGGGAGGGATGCTGGGAGAAGAGCAGCGCCTCAAGTCAGGTCCTGGGAGGCTTCCTGGAGGGGAGGGCACAGCATGGTGCAGAGGGACCACTGCTCCCATCTGGGCCCCCAGGGGGGTGGACCAGATGCTCCTGGGGTCCCCAGCCAACCTGATGTTCTGTGAGTCGCTGACCCAGTGTCTGGATATCTGGGGACAGCCGGAGCAAAGTGTCCGGAGCTCGTGTGTGGTGGCTGGGGAACGGGCTTGGATGGGCAGCATTTCTGAGCTGAGCCAGGCATGGGGGCATTTGGTGGGAAGAGGGCCTGGTGTCATGGAGGACTGGCAAGGGGTGGGGATGCCCAGCAGGTCCCTGGGCCATGGCTGGCAGGAGGAAGCTAGAGGGGCAGGGCTCAGCGTCCTAGGCTGGAAGTCAGGGCCTGGGTTAGTTCTGCCACTGCTGGCTGGCTCTGTAACCTTGGCAAGCCACATGGACTCTCTGGGCCTCAGTTGGCTCATCTGCAAAGTGGACAGTGATTATTTCTGTCCTGGATGCAGGGCTGTCAGGAGGACTCAGGGACATCAGAGGGGTGGAAAAGCCAGTGGGGAGGTCTAGCCTAACAACAGTGGGTGGGGCCTGGATCTGCTCCACCTGTCTTTGCTCCACCCTGGTCTGGACACTGGGTACATGGAGGTGGGCCGTGGAGACCAGGCCTCTTCTCTCTGGAGCTTCCATCGTGGTGGGTTGTTGGTGGCTGCAGCCAGGGGCCGGTTGGGGAGGTGTTTGCAAGGTGCCAAGAGCGAGGAAATGCTAAGTGGGCGGGGGAGGGGGGTTTGACACAGAGTGAGGTCACCTCCTAATGCAGGGATGCCAGGGCCCAGGACAAGCCTCACCTTGGTGGTGGGGGCTGAGCCCTTCGGGGTCCCTTTGTCTCCTCAGACCCACCCAAGGGCTCATAGACCATACAGGTGAGAGCCACCTGGTCATGGGCATCCCCCTTGAAGAATAGCCATTGGCTTCCTCTTTCCGAGCTCACTGACCTCTGCCTCCAGATCCAGAATCTTCATCCAGCAGAATCGCTTTGGGACAGGGTTGGTGCAGCGAGGTTGGGAGCTGTGCCTCCTTATCGGAACACGCTGCCTGCTCACGGCCCCGAAGCCAGCTGCGCGGGCAGCAGCTTCCCCCACCATAGCTGATAACAGAATTTTTAATTATTATAATTATCTACCTGAAAAACTGGGACCTGCTGCAGATAATTAAAATGAGATTTGGCTCCTCCTTGTCCATCTTTTCTCTCAGCTTAAAATCTGATGGCGAATTTCATAGCACACCTGGAAACAATGAAACATTCTTGCAGAAAAGAGGCTGCGGGGCAAATGTGGATACAGACACACACCCAGGGGTGAAGGGCGCATGTGTGCACATGAGGCTGCATGAATCTGTGTGTGCAGAACGGTGTATGTGCGTGTGCATGGTTGGGGAGAAGAGGGCAGGAGGCAGGCAGCATCTCGTCGGGGGTGGGACACAGGAGGCGGGGATGGCTAACAGGTGGAGCGAGGGTACAGGGGCGTGGTGATGGGCACAGGTCCAGATCTGACCCTGGAGGCTCAGCAGGTCCCCTGCTTTCTGGTTGTTTATTTCCCTTCTCTGAGCCTTTTTTTCTCACTGGCAGATGACACACCGTGATTGCTCCTCCTGCACGAGATGGAGTGAGTATTAAGTGTGATGAGCTGTGAGCTCAGGGCAGCTCAGTGAGAGTGCACAGGGAGGATTTGTTAGTATCTGTCCTTCCCAGGGTGACAGGGTGGGGGACAGGGTGGTGACCACGCAGGTGACAAGGCACAGTGATAAGGACTCCAGTCCTGAGTTCCAGGATGCGGGAACCTGCTGTTGGGCTTCTGGTACTTGACCTTCCACGGAGACCCACCCATCCCCTGGGGGCTGCAGCATGGGCAGATGGTCCCCATCTGGCCCTAGTGGCACCACTGTGGGGCCCTGTAAGGTGGGAATTCACTGTAGAGGATCCACAAGGATGCCCGGACCCTAGGCATCTGAATCAGTCTTGAACTGGCCTGGGGGCCGCCCTCTTGCGTGATGGGTGGGCAGTGGTGGGGCTCTCCCAAGGCCACAGGGAACCTCTGTGCAGAGTGGGGCGGGGGGGTGCCAAGACCAACCCAGCTTCTCCTGTCCCCAGGTCCCCGGTGGGAACTTAGGACCCAACAGAGGGGACCATCGGGTCATGATGCTGGAGCCCAGCCTGCAGGAGCCTCAGCCCCATGGTGGTAGGAAGGCATACCATTTCTGGGCACCTACTATGTGCTAAGCACCTGTTCCTGCCTCAGTTCCTTTCCTCCCAACAAGCTGCCACTGCCCCATTTTACAGAGGAGGAGACTGAGGCTCAGAGCAGTTGAGTGACTGTGGCAGGGCAAGAACATGAGCCTGGGTCTGTCAGAGAACAAGTCCCTCCACTGATCACTCACTTGGGGTCCTGGGGTGAGCCCATGAGCCCTCCTCCCTCTATGTCAGGCTGGTGGGGAGAACACTAGGAGGGCTGGCACACCCTCCCCATTAAGGAGCAGATTCTATCCTGGGACCTTCCAATGTGACCTTGGCGGGGGGTGTCCCTCCCCTCCTCTCAGCCTCAGTCTCCTTACAGGTCAAATGAGGACAAGGACCCCATCCAGGTGTTCAGCAGGGTCTACACGGAGATAGTGCAGTACAGTGGTTACACACAGGATGCAGGGTTCAGATCCAGCCCTCAGCACCTCCTGCATGACCTTGGTCGAGCTCCTTGCCTCCCCTGCCCGGGTTCTGGAGGAACATGGCAAAGCCATCTCAATGCCAAGTTGTGATGAGGGTCATTGTCAGCAGACACGGATCAGGGCCTGGTCAGGGGTGGATGGTCCTGGTTTATTATGGTGACGGGGTTCTGATGGGAAGTAAACCTGGTGAGGCGACTTGGCACTTAAACAGCACCGGAGACAAGGTGGAGTCTGTGTGCTCTTATCCGGGATGAGCTCAGGGAATACCCCGCTATCCCAGTTACTCCCTGCCCACCCCATGGCAGCTCTCCCCCACCTGAGCATGGTCCACCATAACTACCTCCCTCCACCCAGTTCTCCCTCAGCCCTGTCCTCCCCTCAGCCCCACACCCTAAATTTGAGAAACAAAGGACAAGTCTCAGCTTCCTTCCAGCCCCAGGCTAATTAGCATCCACCTCCCCCTGCAGCACCTCCCGCGCCCTCCCATCCAGCAGCTGCAAGGTGGCCACTTCCCCACCTGGGCTGGCACTTTGTGGGCAGAGGTAGCAGAAGAGAGTGGGGAGGGTGTGGAGCGAGCCAGGCCAGGCTGGAAAGGGGGGCAGCAGCTTGGCTCCAAGAACACAGTGGGGGTTGCATCCAAAGGAAGAATTGAGGTGGTCAAGTCCATACCCATATCATTCATTGGAAAAACTGAGGTCTGAAGGGGACAAGGGATCCCCCAGCTCACGGCTACAAATCAGGGGCAGAGCTGGATTCTTTAGGTCACCTTGAAACCAACCACCTTGACTCCTGCACACACAAGCTTTTCTGTGTCCCCCATTTCTTATGTTTGGGGAATGGGCTTCTGCCTCCATGACCTTCCCTGGTTTCCAAAAAGCAGGTTCAAACAGGTGCTGATCAGGGAAGGGAGGGGACGCAGAGACCAGGGAGGAGCCGTCAAGGGACAGCGCTGCAGCCTCGGGGCAGAGTCCTGGTTCCTCCTCAAGGAATATGGGTAGCAGTGTCTTTGCGTCCTTCCACCAAACTGAAACCCCCAGCAAATGGAAGATGGTAATGAAGCATTCTTCATCCCAGAAAGGGGGGTCACCAGCTTTGGAAAACGCTGCCGGCTTGCATCTACCCTGATCCTTATCTGCAGCCCTCTTATTCTCTCCCAAAGGGGCACAGTCTTTGAGGCACTAGCCTGCTGTGACCCTCCTCTGGCAAAGCAATAAAGCTATTTTTTCTCCTTCACCCAAAACTCTGTCTCCTTGGTGGTGGCCGGAGGCCAAGTTTCCACAACCACCCAGCAGGGAAATGGAAATGTTTGTTGAAAGGGCTATGAGCTACTGCATTTCCTGAGCCTGGGGAACTAGGCCTTGTAGGTCATAAAGATGAGAGCCAGGAGTTTGGACTGTGTGGTGAAGGTGACAGGAGCTGTGCGTGCATCTGAGTTCCAGCTGCTTCTCTCCACCTGCCCTGTCTGCACCTGGTCCAGGCCCCCAGGTCCTCCCACCCCGCACACATGCAGGGGCTCCCCCGCTGCTTCTTGCCCCTGAACACTGGCCACCCCAGCCTTCCCACGACTCCCAGATGGGCCCGAGATCTTCGAATTCCCCATCTGATGCCTGGACCTCCTTTCTCATCCATGGATCTCAGCCTAAAATCTTAAAAGCCCTGCCAGACTCCCTGGCAAAGGACGCTGCCCCAGGCACTCTGTCCCACATCATCCTGCTTTATTTCCATCATGGCAATGAATATCTTAGGAAGTGTTCTTGTTTATTAGTTTAATGGTGTATTTATTAACAGTCTCCTCCACCCACAGGGATGCAAGCTCCATGGGGCCAGGACCTTGTCTGTTTTGTGTCCGGCTGCATCTCCAGGGGCCTGTATGGGACCAAGCACATAGACATAGTAGGTGCTCAAAAAACACTTCGTGAATGAATGGGTGAGTGATTGAATGAATGAATAATTGGGAGGGAGCCCAAAGCTCCTGCCTCTGGTGCTGGACTCTGCCTGTTCCAAATCATTGCAGGAGGAGGGGATTCAAACTGGGTCGGGAGCTGGTCCCGTGCCCACCCGGTCTCTCCCAGGTGGGAGCACACTGAGGGGGCATATCTTCTCGGAACCTCCTGGGTTGTTGTGGAATTCCCACAAATCACCTCAGAGGACGCTCGAGGAAGATGGCGAGCAGCTTTATTACGCCGGGGGGGTCCACGGGGAATCGCTTCCCAGTCTGACCCGGAACAGAAAGGGGGCGATACATTTGTAGCGCTTGCTTCCGTGTCTAACATGCTACGTTAATCTTTAGTTACATGCAGGTACAGAAAGGTGTATAGCTGTACAGAATGTCTTATATTGTTACTTTAATGATTAACCTCGAGCACAATCTAGCTATTTTTGAATTTCTTTAGAACAATAAGGGCCTGGAGTTTCCCAAGTCCTAATGCCTTTGTTTTTCTCAGAGCCCTCGCGTGAGTCACCTTAAGTTTACCAAGATGGACAGTAGCAGCAAGATGGCTTCACTCTTGCCAAGCTCCCTCTTCCCTTTTCCACACCCTTACAGGGTCCTGGTCCTCCTGGCACAGTCTTATCCATGCGTCATTCATGTCTCTCCTAGAGGTCTCCCAGGCCTGGACACAGCTGGCCTGACCACTGGAAATGCCACAGATTCCACCCACCCCAGGTCCCAATCAACATGGCAGCGGGGGGAAGGGGTGCTGGAAAGCAATGTCCATGGGGAGAGGCTTGTCCACAGGCTGCCCCAAGGAGTCCCCAGCCTCATGGAGGCATCACGGCTTATACTAAGGAGACACTAGCTGGCAGGAGACAGCCCTGCCTTTAGAAACCCGCCGTAAGCTGGGGGAGTCTGAGTCCCCTGGGAGAGACCAGGAGCTTCTGAGGAGATCTGGTCCCTCCTGCAGACTCCCAGAGACGTGAGCTCACACTGTCCTGACAGAGACCATGGGTGAGGTGGCCCTTCTCATAGGCGGGCACCCCTTCCAGAGGCAGAGGGCAGCTGGGGGAGGGGAGGCTGCCCTTCCCAGATGGTGACTTTGGTGAGAGCTGCCAAGAGCATCCTCTCCTGAGAGGCCAGACCCCCGCCAGTATCCTCCTGGCCCTGGGGGCCAGAGGAGAGAGCTGGACCCCAGCCTCACTGTGTCCCCAGCATCCTGTGTCACCGCAGATGGGCCGGGTGACATTAAGGCTGCCTCCACCTCCAGGCTGGGCCATCTCCTCTTCTGCCTCCCTATCCCCTTACCGCCCCCATCCCTTGACCCCCCATCCCCTTGTCCCCCTCATCCCCTTGCCCCCCCCATCCCCTTGCCCCCCTCCTCGTGCTTCATCCCTGGTTCTTGATCCTGCGACTGTGGAAACAGAAATTTGGCTAATTTCTTGGGGCCGTAAGTCACCCAATGGGGAGGCCAGGTGGGCGGCCCCCGCTTCACTCCGTCACCCACCCTAATGCATCGTCTGACACTTTCAATTTATTTTTCAATTCCTTTACCATCAGAAATGACGATTAAATTTCCAGCGTAAATACAGCTTTACCAAAGTGAATTAATCACAGGTGAGGAGAGGCAGACAGGCACCAGCGGCCCGTCAGCATCTCAGGCGTTAACCCTTCGGTCCTGGTCCTGACCGAGGCCTGGGGAGGGCGGGGCTCCGGGGCCTCCCTGGAAGCCTCACTGGGGTCCCCTTGATTTTGTAGAGACAGCAGTGGCTGATGGGTTGGAGAGAGATCTCAAATTCTCTGCTCAGGAGTTGGACCTGGGCAGCCTGGATGAAACAGGAATCCTGGCCACTAGACCAGCTAGAGGCTGAAAGCAGAATTGCCCTGATCTTTCCCCCCTGTTGAAAGCAAGAATGCTTCAAGGAGGCAAAGACTGTAAAAATAGGTGTAAAGTTTATTGTTAGAAACACAGTACAGCGTGTGGGAGGGCACAGAGCCGCAGAGGGGTAGTCTGCTTATCTAAGGCAGAAGTACAGCAGGAACACACACCCCAAGGACTGAGGGTGCGGGTGTCCGCTCAAGGAGGAGCACCCCAGGAAGGTCACTTCAACTGCTTCTGTGGGATCATTCTTCCGGGTCTCTGCCTTCCTTTAGCCAGTTATCTTGTTTTATTTTTCACACCCGACCAGAGTTAGGGCCCTCCCTGGTCTGGGTGCGCATCTTTTGGCCAAGATGGGATCCAAAGCAGAGCATGGCGGGAAGCTTATCTAGACGTACACTGGCCGGGCTGCCCTCTTCCTTTCTCGCCCAGCGGCGTCTCTCGGTCTCCCTGATCCCAGGGATGGGGAGGGAGTGGGGGCCCTCTTTGTTCTGTCCGAGCAGGGCTCAGCCCCTCTTCTGATCCTGTCATTACCACTGTTTAGCAAGTTCACAGAAGACAAGCACCCGTTACCTGCCTTGTGCCTGTTGTGACTTCTATCCTAACGAATAGATGCGTGGCTGGTTGTAAATGTTTATCCGCATCTCTCTCCTTCCTCGGGAAATTTAAGTAAGAGGCTAGTCGTACCTATCTCCTGCCTCAAGAAGTGCAAACAAGAGGCTAGTTGCAACCACCTCTCCTGGAGCCTATCTAGCCCCTGCCTCACCCTGATCCTGATACCTTTGCCCTCTTGCAGCCGTGCTCCTGTGTGGGGCTCTGGGGGGACAATCTTGCCCAAGGTCACCATCCCATCAGGGCAGAGTCAGGGACACCAGCCCCTCGTTCCCCCGCCTGGCTCCTTCCTGACCTGCCTGCAGCCCCTTGGGGATGGGGTGGGGTGGGGGTGCCCCATGGCTGAGAGAGGATGTGATGTGGGGAGGGTCCCGGGTTTGGCATTTGTCGAGTCACATATGGAACTGGGGCTCCTATAGACATGATGGCGGGGGACTGCCTTGATCCCACTGATCCCAGAACCTGGGCCCACAGGGGTCCTGGAAGGGTGGGGGGCAGCTTGCCATCCCCTTGCCAACAACCATCCCCGTCACTCCCATCCCCTCCCCACCATGGCCGCTGGTATCAATCCGACCAATAGCTGCTGGTATCAATCCAACCAATAGCTGCATCTGCCACGTTTCCCCTCTTCTCCATCTCTGGACCCCAACGTCAGCCCTGTCCTCTGGCCTGTGTGACTCCCACGGTCTCCCCACTGGTCTCCCCACTTCTGCACCTGCCCCGTCCATTCCCCATCCATCGCAGAGTCATCTCTCAAAACGTCGATATGGCCCCATCGTTTCCTGGCTGGAACCCCCTCAGTGCTCCGTTCTGCTCAGAGAGCGGGTCCCCGCCCTTCACAGCCACAAGGATGGGGGTGATCTAACTTCTGAACCCCTTTCCTGGCTGAGTGGACTCCTCTTGGCTTCAGGTTTTTCTGTTTAAACCTCCCTGCTCAGAGAACCTTCTCTGCTCACTGTCTCCCATTCTAAATTAGTTTCTCCCTCCTAAGATTCGCTCTCAAATCCATTTCCTCTCCTTCAGAGCACTTAACATGAGTTATAATTACACACTAATTTGTGAGTTTGTTTAATAGAATTCTCGGGGGGAGGGGCTTTATCTGACCGGCTCCATGCTGCAGCCCTTAGAACGTGACCTGAATGCAGTGGGTTCTCAGTGCAGACGTTGGAATGAAAGAGTGACAAACCCCTCCTGTGCCCACTGTGTGCCAGGCTGAGGCCGAACCCTGGACCTGGAGCAATGCAGTGGGCATGTTAGCTGGGCTCTAAGGATGAGTAGGAGTGAAACCGAAACACCTCTCACTTGAACACAGCCAAAACCCAGACTGGGACTTGAACCCATGTCTTTTTCATTAGAATCACTCACCTGGTACCTGGACTTAGGGAGCCTCAGGTTCTTTGTGTCTCAGAGCAGAAGGAATTCAGTGAGACACAAAGTGATAGGCAAGAAATAGATTTATTAAGACAGGACGCTTGTGAGAGATGCAAGCGGGCAGGCGAGGAGGCTCTGCCCCGAGGATTTGGTGGGCTACCGTTTTATAATCCAAGGCAAGTGGGGAGTCAAAAAGACAGCCTTCTTCCTTACTCTACGAGTAGACATCAGGCTTACATCATTGGCTCCTCCTTCATCTCCTGTGTGAAAGTATTTGACCCGAAGGGGTCAAACCTGGACGGTCCTGGTGCTTATTCAGATCAGCAGAAGGGTGGGAACAGATGCTGAAATGTGTCGAATTAGCACAGGTTTCCATATAATGACATCCCAAAAGATGGAATGTCATCTTTCCTTAAATTCCTGTCCTTGCTCCTAAGGATCATTAACTTGCTGAGCTTGCATGCTGGGCTCACTTTATCTTTCACTTAATAACCGGAGATACATCTCATGCTTTTATTTACGGTTTTATAGTTAAGCAAGCCTGCTTCCTTCCATGATATTCTGTGGGCTTTCTTGAGCGATCATTAACTGAGCATGGGAAATTCCCTAGGCTTCCCTCTCTATCCATGGCCCCTACTGGCACTTCTACAACCACCTGTGTGACTACCCTACTCCATCCCTGTCAGTAATTTGCTGGGGCTGTACCCCCTGTTTCTGGATGGACCCCTCCCAGCCACCCTGAGAGGAAGGCCTTTTGAACGTGATTAATTAGGAGTTTGGTTCAGTGAATGCTACTATGAATAGGTCAGAGCCCAGATCTCAGGGTCGGCACAACCTGGGTTGAATCCTGATCCTGCTCTTGGTACCATGTGACTGTGGACCAGTCACTCAGACACTCTGAGCCTCTGCCTCCCGCTCTGTGAACAGACAACCCCCTCTCTGGGGCTCAGTCAAAGTCCCATCCACCATGAGAGAGGTGGCCATGCCCCCCTGCCCCCCGGGAGAGCAGACCCAGACCCAGCCGGCCGGTGGCTGGGAACTCCAGATGAGAGAGCAGACAGCGTCAGAAGGGAGGGGTGGATGAAGACTCCAGGAGCCCAGCCCAAGGCAAAGTCAGGGGAGGCTTCCTGGAGGAGGCAGAAGTCTGAGCTCCCTGCAGCTTTTGCTGCTATGATCCTGCGTGTGGGTGTGTGTGTGTGTGTGTTCTTGTTCTCTCTCTGAGTTCTTCCCATTGCCTCACTTCAGTGACTCTGCCCTGACAGGAGACCCAAGGGACTCAATCCTGTCCCAAGGAATGTGTCTCTGGGCTCGGACCCCTGCTAAGTGCCCCCTCCTGCCACACACATACACCTCCCAGAATGGTTTCCCTCCAGTTTGGCAGCTCATGAGGCCAGATGCCTGCTGCTGCATCTCTCTCTCTACCTAGACAGACAGACAGACAGAGAGACAGACAGACAGACAGACACACACACACACACACACACACACACACACACACACACACACGCACCCAGGGCAGGCAGCACAGCATGGGCAGTGAGGAGGAAAAGCTGGAGCTGGGGATTAACGGAGGCCTCCTGCAGGAACCAGAGTCAGCCTTGGTGCAGCAGCCTGGAAAGCAGCAGGGCCTCCTGAGGAACTTCCCTTGCCCCTCCCAGCCTAGTGGGGTGGGGCGGGTGGCAACTGGCCCAGAGATCACCCTGAACTTGAGGCTGCCCCTCTCGGAGGCTCCTCCCCAACCCCGGTGGGGTCACTCCCTTCCCCTCTGGGAGCCTCCCTTTCTTCATCTGTAAAATGGGTTCAGTGATGACATGATGAACCCAAAGGATTTGCAAACTGTCGTGTGCGGTGCCCAGCTCAGAGTATCAGTGACGCCCAAGGGGTGGGAGGGCAGAGCCCCAGTTCCAGGCCCAGCTCCGTCTCTCAGCAGCAGACAGGTCTCCCCCCAAGTCATTAATTCACCAACCCATTCTACAGATCTTTATTAAGCACCTACTGTGTGCCATCCTTTGCGCAAGGGGCCAGGACAGCATGGTGAGCAGAGCCAGACCCTGGGCCTCAGTTTCCTTATCTGTAAAATGGGGGACCATCCGGATGGTCCAAAGGCCTCTCCCACCAGCCAGAGCCTTTAGTTCCTGAGGCCAGGCGGAGGGCCCAGCTGCACAGCCAGAGCCTGGGCAGTGGGTTGAGAAGAGGCAGACTGCAGAGTGGCCAGAGGGACAAGGGGGGACGTAGCCTCTGAGTGGTTTCCCACTTTGAATAACAAGAGTTTCCAGAGAAGACAGCCATGCTCCCCACCCTGCCCTGCTGCTCAGCTCAGCGACCTCTGGCCAGTGGCAGCTGGGACCTCACCCTCCTCTGGGAGCCCTGGGCTGGGGGAGGAGCCCCGGGCCCTGCCATTGACTTGGAGCCTGACCCCTCCTTTGAGCGGGGAGCCCCCTACCCTCTGCGTTCAGGTGGGGAAGCTGAGGACAGCAAGGAGGGCATCTTGCCCAGGGCACACAGCAAATTAGTGATGATTCATTCCCAGCAAGGAATCTTCTGGTGAAGAAACTTAAAATAATCATAATAATAACCAGTGCTGGGGACCTGCTGAGCACCTTAAAGGGGAGACCGCATTTCACCCCCACCCCCTCCCCTTGGGTTGGACACATGACTGGCCCCATTTTACAGGTGAGGAGACTGAGGTGTGGTGAGAGAAGGTGTTCATCCAAGGTCCCCCCCATTGCAGCCCCCTCCCCCACCACCGCACGGTCTCTGTGGGCATTTCTATGCTGTGGATGGTATTTATCCATGTTTGCCCCTCCTGCTTGTCTCTGCCCTTCAGGACCTCTGTGGCCATGTCTGTGTCACTCTTCACAATACCCCGCCCCCAGCAGGTGCCCGTCACAGTCGTGTAACAGTAAAGATCTGTGGCAGGAGTTCCCGTGGTGGCGCAGCAATAATGAAACCGACTAGTAGTATTCCTGAGAACGTGGTCTCAGTCCTTGGCCTCAATCACTGGGTCAGGGATCTGGCGTTGCCATGAGCTCTGATGTAGGTCACAGATCAGACTCAGATCTGAGTTGCTGTGGCTGTGGTGTAGACCCCTAGCCTGGCAATATCCACACGCCGCAAGTGCAGCCCTAAAAAGACAAAAAAAAAAAAAAAAAAAAAAAACAGATCTGTGACAGAGGACAAAGTGAGAAGTCTCAGGGAAACCATGTCTTCCAGAGGAATTGCGCCCCACCCCGACCCTGGCAGTGGGCAGACCCAACTCCAGGCCCTGGGTCCGCACTACCTCCCAGGTCCACCTTGCCACGCCTGATGCTGCTGAGACTGCTGACTCGGAGGAGCTCACAGCCCAAGTCTCAGGATTCCTGGGCCTGCCCAGCCAGCAGAGCCCCGTAATTAAGCCCAGCCCAGGGGGAGGGCTGCAGGCAGAGGGGCAGTGTGCGCTCTGGGGGGAGTCAAAGTTAGCCCTTCCCCTCCCAGAGCCCTGAGCACTGGTTCAAAGCCGCCCCACCTCCCTTCCCTCCCCTCCCTGCATCTTCAAAGCAGCCCTGGCGCTGGAGCCGCTGCTCTTTATCTGGAAGAAGAGGCCCCGGGGGCAGTGACAAGTCCAAGGTCACGCAGCTGTTTGGTGATGAAGCTGGTGAAGCCCCATTCTGACTGCATCTTTCCTCCTCCGCCCCCCCCCCAGCTCTGTGGGGGGTTGAACACCGGGCTCTGGCTTTCAAAGTCCCCAAGCATTTCTGCCCTCTGGCCACCCTACAGGGTGCTCTGCCTGTTCGCCAGCCCATGGACATCAAGGAGAGACCCTCCAGGAGGCAGAAACCACACAGGAATGTGAACAGGGAAAGTTTAACACAACGAATTGTAATTGCAACAGTGGATCAGAGTAACAAGGTGTTAGCTAGTGAGAAGTGAAACGAATGCCAGGGAATCCAGACATGCAAATGCAAGGGGCAGCCGTGACCTCTAGGGCTGAGAGAGGGTGCCCAAGAAAAAGATCCAGAGCAGAGGTCCAGACCCTGACAAAGAGGGCAGAGGTGCGGCTCCCTGAGTAGCAGGGACGTCCCTGTGACGCCACACAGGTAGAACTTGCTGGAATTTGCCCTCCGGAACTTACCAGAAATCCCCCTGATGCCAAGGAAAACTCTTTCCAGGGAGGTGACACCCTGGATGTACCTGCCGGGAAGTCACCTTCAGAAGTTGCTGGGAGAAACCTCTGACGGTTGCGTGCTCCTAGGCCCTATAGGTTCGGGCCCCAGGGAAGCCACCTGTGCTGCACAAGTGGGGTCCTGGGGAAACTTGTGTGCAGCGAGTGCGTTCTGGAGAAGCCTCATGTGTCATGGAGCTGCCTGCTGCTAAAACCCTGCTGTGCCCTGTAGGACCTGGTGGCCAGGGAGGCCACTGCCATTGCAACAGCCTGGTGATCCAGGGTGTGTACCAGAACTGGGATAGATGTCTCTCGACTGCCCCCTACTGACGAAGTTTAACATCACACCTACTGGAAAAGGGAACTTCTTCAATGACACCTATTTCCAGTCCCACAAATCAGTGAGCTGGAGCTGAGATGCAATAACTCTGTAAATGGTATGGTCCACATCTTCAGCTACCCATCTTCCATAAGCACAGGTGTACATCTCTTTGAATTCCCCCTCAACCGCAAAAGAACTGCCTATTTCTTCACCCAACAACAGGCAACTCCGCATCCTACAAGTGAAAGATTTTTCTCTAAAATGAAGTCACCCACAGTCCCCAGACACATCACATCCATGGCTAGCTACAACTTACTCCTCTGGTTCAGACACCCTCCACTGACTGTTCTGTTACCAAAGACTGAGTTGTCGAGTTAATTTGCAACCCATTGGATATAAAGTAAAAAAAAAAAAAAAAAAAGAGAAAAAAAGAGAGAGAATAAAGTGGCTAGCGTCCATAAGTAAACACAGACACATAGTAAGCAAACTGAAAATATGCAAAACCACTACAATCCTCATTTTCCCAACTGGTCATGCAGCCATAATTGGTAGCTATGGCTTCCCTCTTCATTCATTTTATATCCATCCACTCAAGGCCCACCCTCCTCCCAGCCAAATGCTCAGAGAGTCAGGGCTCTTTACCCAGTGGAATGTCCAAAGCTTCATTAGTGAAGAGTCTGAGCCCTCAATCATCCTGGCCTTATTGGGGGAGGGGGGTTGCTGTAGTTTCCCACTCACCTTCACTATGGGACATGGAGGCCCTAGGGGGCACCTTGCAGAATCTCCGGACCCGGAGCACCCCACTTCTGGCATATGTATCAGGAACCCAGTTTCTCCTTGGCAGTCGAGATCAATCATTCCAGAAGACCCATTAGCCTCTTTCTTGGCTGTTGGCTCGACAGCATAAGTCCAAAATGTCCAGGAGTTCCCACTGTGGCTCAGCAGTAACAAACCCAACTAGTATCCAAGAGGATATGGGTTCGCTCCCTGGCCTCAATCTATGGGTCAGGGATTCTGCGTTGTCATGCGCTGCAGTGTAAGTCTCAGGTGTGGCTCAGATCTGGCATTGCTGTGGGTGTCGCAAAGGCTGGCAGCTGCAGTTCTGATTCAATCCCTACCCTGGGAACTTCCATATGCCACAGGTGCAGCCCTTAAAAAACCAAAGACAAACAAACAAACAAAATGTCCAGGTGCAATCTTATCTTGCAATTGAGTGGAACTACTGTTGTGTCCCCTGGGTGTGGGGGAGACTCACTCCCTTAGGAACTAAGCCCTCCAAGCCAGCAGAGTACAGATTTGCCAGGATTGGAGCAGCCTTTGAGCCACCCCCACTTCCACCCCTTGTCTCCTGAACCCAGGGGTCCTCGCTTTGAGAGAGAGAGCAGTATACAATGGTCTTGGATTTAAAATTTACTGAAAGCCCCATCATTCCAAGGCATTGCCTCCTGATGGCTCCACATCTGAGACTTCAGTAGCCATTCCACTCTTCAATCAGGCCAGCCACTTCCGAGTATGTGGTGAGATCTTTTAAGGCCCTGGACACGAGCCAATGGCTGTGCTTCCCTCGCTGGGACAGGAAATCCCTGATCAGGAGCCGTGCTGCTGCGAGGGAAGCCGTGATGCTGGATGAGGCACTCCGGAGTGCCTGAGTGATGATGCTGGAAGAGGGATGATGGGCGGGAAAGGCAAATCCACATCCAGAACATTCATCCTCATCCCAATGAAGATGAATCTCTGCCCCCTCCATGACAGAGAGGTCCACTGTAATCAGCCTGCCACCAGTGGGCTGGCAGGTCCCATGGTCAAGCGCTGCCATTTTGGCCCTCCAGGTTGGTCTCTGTTGTTGGTGGATCAGGCTCTTACCAGTAGCCTTAGCCAGGTTGACTTAAGGAGGTACAGCCTGGCTGATGAGCCCTTCTTAGCCTCCAACTCTGCCACCATGGCCACTCAACTCACATGCCCGTGGAGAACGCACTGGAGTGGGTGTGGGGAAAGAGGCTGTGTGGCAAGTGTTGTTTCCACCTGATGATGTAGGATCTCCACCGTGGACCCCCTTTGGTGAGCATTCACCTGGGACACAAACATCCTCACTGACAGTAACCCTCTGAGACCCTAGCCACACCCCTCCTCCCCAGACTTTCTCATTGCTGGTCTTCAATCCTGCTCTTTCTGAGTCCCTGACCATCGGCCACCCCATTGGCCATGCGTGTGAATCTATGACTCTCTCTCACTCTAGACATGGTGGACTTGCAAATGTGCTACTTCAAATTCTGCCCCCAGGAGGATTTCTGTCCACCACTGTCCTTCGGGTTCACCCTTACCTGGGGCCGGGGGGGAACAGCTGTCTACTTGGGGGTGGGGGGTGCCAGCATCATATACAGACACATCCATAAACCAGGCTCAAGTCCTTTCTTCTTCAATCTGCTGATCATAAGAAACGCCCCAGGAGGCCATCTGCGGGGACTGAGAGAAGGCAGTGATGCAGCAGGAGTTGGTTTTGAAGGGGTCTGAACCGCCTGCCCATGCAGCTTGCTTGCACCTTGCAGACCCACTCATTTTACACACCTCTTCCGTTTGATAGAATATGCACTCCCAACGTTATGGCTAGAAAATATCAAGGTCGTGTTTGGAAGCTCAGGCTTTGTGGCCTTTGAATGTCCCCTGATTAAACGTTTAGTTTCTAGGAAGGCTCTGTAGCAAGCCAGGAACCATTTCTCAAAAGAGGTGTGGTCTTCTGCAGAAGAGGACAAAGGGCTCCAAAATCCCACCAGCCTGTGCTCGTCCCCTGCCCGTGCTGCCCACGGGCTCCATACTGCCCCCTCTCAGCTGTTAGATCTGCTGGGTCACAGTCCCGCAGGGCAGCGCCATTGTGCTGCAGGCTGAGGTGGTACGGAACCTTCTCTTGTTCTGGTTTCCACTCCAGACTAGCAGCCTTAACCCTAAGGAGGCAGACCCCTGAATCTAGAGTGTCTAGCGTCTAAAGTATTTGCTTTTTACTGCTTCTCAGCCAGTTGGCACGATGTCCTCATTGTTGAGGCCAGGGTGTCCCTTCGTGAAGACAATCGTGTGCTCTGCAGACTCTCTCTGACGCAGCAGGGGACTCCTTGGACTGAGTCTCAGATCCCCAGGCCCCAACTGCACCATCTCTCTGAGGTCTGCAAAGCGACAGAGATTGTAGATTTCTGCAGGAGAGCTGTCTCCTGGCAAAGTCTGTAGCGAGGAGAAGTGAACTCACAGCCAAGTTCCTTTATCCACTTTTTGTTTTCTTTTTCTTTTTAGAGCCGCACCTGCAGCATATGGAGGTTCCCAGGCTAAGGGTCAAATTGGAGCTGCACCTGCTGGCCTATGCCACAGCCACAGCAGATCCCAGCCACATCTGTGACCTACAGCTCATCTTGCAGCAATGACCTTAACCCACTGAGTGAGGTCAGGGATCCAACCCACATCCTCAGGGACTCTAGGTCAGGATCTTAACCCACTGAGCCACAATAGAATCTCCTATTTCACAATTTTTCATTGATTCCTACAACTGGCCTCCCACCCCTCCATCATTTGATGAGCAGCTACCATGGGCTGTGCTCTTCCAGACACTGGGGTGCAGCAGTGGGCAGAAGAGACCCAGCCCATGTGGTCATGGGGAGAGGTGACAGAAACACCACCAACTGACCATACCATGGCAAGCCAGTTGGTGACAAGGGTGTGATGACAGGAGACAGCACGGGGACAGCACGGGAACACAGAACAATGTGGAGGTGCAGGGGTTCGAGACTGGAAGTGGGGTCTTGACTTCAGAGAGTGGACCACAGGGGATCAGCAGAGGTGACATCCCACTGGGACCTGAAGTGGAGGAGCCACCCTGTTTGAGAGTCCCCTTCACTCTGGGAAGTGCCCACAGGGATGATATATTGCGTGGCCACCTTTGTCAGTAGGGTTAAAGGATCTCCTCAGCCCAGCACACAGTAGGTGTTTGGCACACAGTAGGTGTTCGTTCAGCACACGACAGCAGTAAGAGCGTGCTCACTCTTACTGTTACACTCTGGTTATTATTGTCTGAACTCACAAGTGCTTCCCAGTCACCGCCTGTTCTGAGGTCTCGGATGCTATCAGCGAGAGGTGTGGGTTGAGCTCGGCCTCCTCTGCATGGAGCTGCTCCCCTGGGGCTCCTGGGAGCCACGGGGTGCCCTGAGCTCCCTCGGGTGGGGGGTGCACCCAGGCACAGGGTTAATCCTACCCCATCCCCCATCCTTGCAGACAAGGCAGGTGGCTCCTGTTGACAGAATGTGGTGCCAGGAATCTGGGGAAGGTCTAATTAATTATGACAATTGACACCTTCGCCAGATGTCCGCCATGAGACGCCGGCTCTGATGATAAAAGGTTCGGGTGATTCAGTCTGAACAGCACTTTCCAAGCAATATGTTTTTCATTTGGGTCACCAGGAAACGGGTTTATTTTCGAGAACACCACCTGGGGAGGGCTGGCTGGCACCTGACCCTACTTAGTCCCACCCTGGAGGGCCTCAGAGGAAGCCAGAGCTAAGCAGTGGCCATGTTGTCCCCGCAGCTGACCTCAGGGCAGGGACTTGTGCTCAGGGGACAGGGAGGGCTTTATAGAGAACGGGAGAGCAGGACGTTTATTGAGCACAGATTCCACACCACCCTCAGCCCTGCCACCCAAGAGAGAGTCAGCATCGCCTCTGATTTCTCAATCAGGAAACCAAGGTTCAGAGGGACAGTGATTTGCCCTGGGTCACCCCTGCCCTCCCCACTTTCATCTGTCACCTGCCAAACCCCTGGCCCATTCTGTCCTCTGATTCCAGCCTGAGGCCCAGGAAGACACCTCAAGGCCCCCAAACTGTGGTCCTTCTGAACGGGGAGGGGCTTGTAATGCTGATTCCCAGGACCCTCCCCAGACCCAGACACCGGAACCTCTGGGATGAGCCGGGGCCAGGGAATCTGTGTTTAACCACATCCCTGGTGAGTCTGCCACAATCCAACCTCCGGGAACCCCTGTCCCAGTTAGTTCACCCCTTCCCCACCTCCCCCCAGGCCCTCTCAGGTGGTGCCAACCTCGACTGCCCTCCCCTCAAGCTGCCCCCTGCCATCCTCACGCAGCCCTGTGGCCTGAACCACAGCTGCCCTTCTACGGGGTGTCAGGCGAGACTCAGAGGGGGAATGACTGTCTGGTCTCTGCCCTTGGCTCCCACCCCACCCCCATCCCTGACCTTGGACCCCAACCCTGGGCAAAGGACACAGACCAGCTTATCCTCTGAGGAGTCCTGGGTGGGGAGGTCCTGCTGACTCGCTCACACTGGCTCCCCCCTGGGACTCAGCTCCCGGCCTTGGGCCTCAGCTTCACCTGCAGCCCCAGGAAGAAATCCGGAAGCCTAGAAGCGCTCGTGTTTGTGACTCAGCCACCAGCAGTGCCTCATCGCGAGTCTCCAGCCCCCTCTGTCCATGCCAGGCCTCTATCTGGCCATGGACCCATGTCCCCTGCAAGCCCCAGAAGCCCCCATCAGTCAAGGCCAAAGCCACAGCTCTACTTTCTCACATTATAGTCCCCGACCTCACCTCAGGGTCCAGGTTCATTCATGGTTCAGTGACAGACAAAATCCTGCCATGTTTGCTTCCTAACTTTCCATCACCAGGAGATTGGAGTCTCATGGAAAGTTCTAGAACCTCTGAGTTCAAGGTCCGTGGAAGCTGACCTGTGCCAGACACACAGACTCCATCTCCATCGCCTCATTGAGCCCTCACCACAGCCACATGGGATGGGTTACTCCCCCATGTCCTGGATGGGGATGCTGAGGCCTGGAGGGGTCTGGACCCTGGGTCAGAGCACACATGGCCACACTGGGGACAACACGGGTAGCAGGCCTCAAACCCAACCACCCACCTCCGGTACTGTTCTTCCCCTGGGCAGGTTTTGGGGCGAGGCCCTCAGCAGTGATGGTACCTGATGCAAGGTGTCAGCCCACGGGGCAGTGGGGCAGGGAGAGCTCGGGAAGAGGAGTGGAAGTCGGTCCAGACGGAGCCACTAAATCAGCCCCACGTGCTCCATCCTGAGCCTGCAACTTAGTCTAACCATCGCACTGTGCCTACTCTTCACTCTGAAAATTTTGAAGTGGCCTTTGGCCAAAAGCAATAAAATTCTGACCTAGAAAAGTTAAAAGGCCTTTGAAATGGTGAGCCTGGAGTGCTGGCCTGATGCGTGGATGAGGACAAGGTGGCTGAAACAGAAGGAAAAGGAAGAAAAGCAGAGGAAGAGCTCCCTCCCCGCGGCGTCTCCAGTTTTGTCCCCACGTCCCAGAGCCCCCACCTTCGAGGGTAGAGTAAACGAGGGGGTGGTCGGCAGCAGGGTGTGCCCAGCCCAGGGAGGGGCACACGCAGGCTCACTTCATCCTGAGGACCCCCAGTGCCTCCAGCCAAGGCAGCTGTGCAGCCAGGAGATGGGGAGCGAAGGGGTGGCTGCCCACCTGCCAAGGTCATGAGCTCTGAGTGCTGCTTCTCCATGTTTGGGGGCTTGTGTCACTTAGCAGCCCATTTGAAGGTATCCAGAGCCTCAAAACTCACCAAGTCTTCCCCATGCCAGAGCCACTGAGGAGACATCATTGACAGTGCCACCATGTTTGGCCACATCCCCCAAAGAGGCCAGTGTCTCCTAAGTGTGTTGCCCTCTGCCCTGCATCTTGAATCGAGGGACCCTCTCCTGCCTAGACCACGTCCCTTTTCTGATCACGATGCATTACAGGCAGGGACAGGAAGTGGAAGAGAGGTGGGGGGGGGTGCATGATCCTGACACCAGCCACTGTGGCCACTCAGCAACTCAGACCTGATAATGAACCTGATTAGCAATGCCTCCTCCACTGTGGGGCATGAATGGCTAGGACGGTGATGGGAGAGGTGGGTCTGGACTGGGAAGGAGGAAGAGGCCCCTCCCCCTCCATCATCCCATTCTGTGTAGACATGGCAAGAGCCTCATCCACATCCCCTTGGTTCTCACCCCTGAAGAGCCTGCTGATGAGCATGGCAGGGGCTTCATGAGCTTGGAGCAGCCTTCAGCCTGGAAGGGCAAGACGTTAGAGGATACATACCCCAGCTTCCTTGCCCCCCAGGAGGTATGATTCCCCTTGGGGTGAGTGCCACGTCTCTGGGTCTCAGAACTTCACGCAAAGGGTTTGGGGATAAATCATTCATGTCTGGGTTATTGAACTCTAAGGAAATTGACTAGAGGAAGTTTGTACATGTTATTAGTTTCTTCATTTGTGCAGGTCTAGATTTCACGGCACCTGGCAGAAGGCTTCCGTTTATGGGTGGAGTTGTGGCCAATTTCTAGTCTGAATAATAATGAAAACAAACCCTCCTCTCCCTATGTTTCATTATGCTCTGTCTTCCATTTGTCTAAAGAGAGGGGAATTGTCTTCAAATGAGCCTCCCCCATTGTTTTCACCCACATATAAAGTGCTTTGCCACTCCTTATCTCTTTCAGCCCTGTGCCAACCCCGGGAAGTGGCAAAGCAGTGTCTCCTTGGAGCAGAGCAGAGAACTAGGGGACTCAGAGCCTGAGAGAGAAAAAGACTGCACAGCCTTCATAGGGTAGAACAGGTACCCTGTTCCACCTGACATGTGACCCCATGGGTTTGGCATGTGCAAGATTTCAGCTCAAAGTACAATGCAAGCACTCACGTTCTACTTCTGTACTCCCGTGGCGGACATCACTAATCCATCCCAGCAATCTTTCTTTTTGACCCTGGACTCAGCCCCAAATTCCTTTCCAAGGCAGCATATCAAGCAGATACAACCAACCAATGGTGCTGTTTTGTGAGATGAACTTGTTGGTCCAACCAGGATGAGAAATTCCCCATCTACATAAAATGTTGATGGTGGAGTCAAAGAGATTGCTGGGTTTGATTTTCAGCCCTATCACTGAGTAACAGGGTGGCCTTCAATGAGTATTTTTGCTCACTCTGAGCCTCAGTTTTCCCATCTGTAAAATGGTGGTGATTGGTATCTTATAGGACTATTGAGAGGATTACATGAGAAAACCCCTGACCCAGCACATGGCACAGGGCAGATGTCTAACAACAGGACTCAACTGAGGAAATGTTCTTCTTTGGCCAACATGGATGTTTCTTAATCACCCGATGACCATCTGGGGGCCACTTTCATCACCAAGTTTGAGGGGAACCAGGACTCATTGGTGTGTTAGGAAAGTCGCTGGACAGGATGTCAGAGTCTCATGTTCTAGTCCTAGGTCTCCCAGCGACCAGCTGCATGTGCTGGGGCAGGTCCCCTCCTCCCTGGAGGTGGAAGGTAGGGGTAGGGGTGGCTATTGTAGAGGACTCTTGCCCCACCTGGAAAATGGGCTTAGCCTAGATCTCCGATGTTCCTTCCAAACATTGAACAAATCATTTTCTTCAAGAGGAGCTGCCACCAAATCACCACCCCATCTCCCCTCCCCTGCCACCTTCCCATTTCCTAAACAAACCCTAGAAGGTCACTGTTGGTCCCCATGGAGTTAGTGGCCCTGGAACTCCCTTCTAATTGAATACAAATCTCAGCCCGCCTTTTTGTGCAGAAATTTGGGTTCATTTGTACTTTCTTGGTGACACAACCTGCCCCTGTCTCCAGTCAAGTCTCTAATCCCTGCAATTTCCATGGTGCTAGTTATTATGGAGGGAAAAAAAGAGTCCAAAGCACAAAAATGCTGCACCCTGTCTATGAGATTACACACTTTAATGGAGTTTATTAAATTTATTCTGCAGTTACTGAGGAGATTAAACTCACTGAGCGGCTCCAGAGGGCAAAACAAGGACCAGTTGGCAAAATCTTCCAGGAGCAGATAGGAAGAAGCACTTTCCGATGGCAGAGCTGGTCAGCATCCAATGAACCCTGGGAGTCTGGGGTAGGGGCATCAGGGTCCAGAGCTGGGTGTGGTCACTGTGGACGGCCATGAAGAGCAAGGGCTGTGGGCCAAACCTGGGATTATTTCCCAACTCCCACCTCCCAGGGCTTTGGAAGAGTGAGTTGATTTTTCTAAGCCTCTGTTTTCCCATTTCCTCCTCCGTAATGTGATGACCGCCCTGCCGAGCACAGAGCCATGTTTGATAAGCGGCCAGGCTATTATTCTGTTATTTAGAGCTGGAGGGAGGCTTCCTCCCATTTCTAGTGTTCTTGGGGAGGAATGTCCTGCAGACAGGCGGGCCTCTCCTTCCCACGGACCTAGAGGGGTGTGGGTGGCATTGAGGAGGAGCAGGACCAGATCACTGGGCCCCACCGTCCTCACTCTCTTTAGGAACCTGGTTGCCTGGCTCTCCCACAGCCAAATGTTTTATAGCCCCATTCCCCAACACCCTGACCTTGGGGAAGCCTGCGGGGGTTCACTGTTGCCTATGATGGGATGGTGGGGCATCACTGACCTCTAATCCTAGGACCCGCCTGCAGGCTTGTGGACCCACATCATCCACAACAGCTTCATCAGTGATAAAGGGACAGCTCCTTCTCCATCCATCATGCCCTGGATCCTCTGATGGGCTCAGAAGTGGGGCAGCAGATCCTTCTATCAGACCCCTTAAAGCCTCAGCATTATTGTCACAAAAGCTGAGAGCTTAAGCTGGGAGGTGGGAGCTGGGAAATAATCCCAGGTTTGGCTCAAAATAGCCAACAGGAAATCCCTATTCCTAGACCATACAGTCCCCAAAGATAAGAACCATGACACACGTCTTCATCACTAAGTCCAGCCCCAGCACGGTGTCCAGCACATAGTAGGTGTTCAAGAAATAATGCTGAGTGAGTTCGTCTTACCACCACAACAGGGATACGAATAAGGGCTCTGTGAGCACAGAATAGGGGCACAAAACTCATATAAGAGGAGGGGAAGAGCTGGGAGGGCTTCCTGGGAGGCTGATTCCTGAGCTGAATCTTCAAATGGAGGCAGGAGAAACCAGTCAATTCAGAGGTGACAAGTGAGGCCAGGTGTTTCAGGAAGCAGAGGGCAGCCTCAGGATCAAGTGTAGTTCATGAATTAACAGATAGGAAGTTGAAGACTCTACAGAAGCCAGAAGACGAAGGATCATGGAAGCCAAGCCAAAGAGTCTGACCTGCTCCTGAGGCCATCAGAGCATTTCTTACCCCTAAGATTTAGGGAGCATCTGCTGTGCACCAGGCATGATCCTAAGCACTTTGCCTGCCTGAACTCACTTAACAAGAAGCCTTGGTGTAGGGTCACTATCTTCTCTATTAGCAGGTGTGGAAACTGAGACACAGGGAGGTTAGGTAAATTGTCAACAGCCACACAGCCATTAAATGGTAGAAATGGGATTTGAGCCTGGCTGCACAGGTTCTGGAGCCCAAGCTGTCAGCCATTACACTGTTCTTTAACAGGCATAATGTAAAGGTCAGGCTTAACGTTCAGAAAGGACTCTGGGGACCTGCTTTGAGGGTCAGAAGAGCTGAGCCCACAAAGCCATTTAGAAGCAAGTGATTATTGCTGGGAGAGAAAAGACAAGTGGATCAGCACTGATTGTGGAGCATCAGTGTGGCTGCCTCTCTTACATCAGGGATTCTTAGACATTCTCAACATCTCAGTGAGTCCAAATTGCACATCAAGCCTCTTTCCCAAGGGCCTGAGACTCTCCTCCTTGACCCAGAGACACCAGGTGGGTGCATAGCACAGTAGGGGGGTCCTACCACATCCCTCCTCCACTGAGAGACCCCTAGCATCACAGCCTGGGAAACCCCTTGTGACCCCTTGTCAGTCCCAGCAGAGACTGGTGGGAACCATGGAGGCACCAGATAAATAAGTTAGTACTCATAAAATAGAAGAATTTGATCAATTCCTCCAAACAACCAGAGCTAAACCAAGAGGAAATAAATAATCTGGATAATCTAAAGCCATCGAACAAATTGAATTTATAATTTTAAAAATTCCCAAAAAAGAAATATTTAGGCCCAAGAGATTTCACTGGAGAGTTCTACCAAATTCTCAAAGAAGAGCAATTATTAATTTTATGCAATCTCTTCTTTCTACATGAACCCTACATTAAACTTACTTAATGAGAAAGTGCTGAATGCTTTCTTCCCAGGATTAGAAACAAGAAGTACCCATCATGGCTCAGTGGTAACAAACCGGACTAGTATCCATGAGAATGCGGGTTCAATCCCTGGCCTTGCTCAGTGGGTTAAGGATCCAGTGTTGTCATGAGCTGCAGTGCAGGTTGCAAATGCAGCTCAGATCTGGCATTGCTCTGGCAAAGGCTGGCAGCTGCAGCTCCGATTTGACCCCTGGCCTGGGAACTTCCATATGCTGCAGGTGTGGCCCTAAAAAGCAAAAAAAAAAAAAAAAAAAAAAAATCCAAGATTAGGAACAAGGCAAGGGCATCTGCTCTTACCTCTCTTATTTAATGTGGCATTAGAATTTATAGCCATTGTGATAAGGTAAGAAAATAAATAAAAGGCATACAATTTGGAAAAGAAGAAATAAAACTCTTTATTTGCAGATGATGAGTTGTCTATACAGAAAAATTCCAAGGAATCTATAAAATACCTCCCAGAACTAAGTGAGTTCAGCAAGGTCTGAGAATGCAAAATTAATTAACAAAACCCAAACATATTTCTATAAGCTAACAAAATGCACAGCTACCACAATTAAAAACACAATACTGTTTACCACTGTGTCGGAGAAAATGAAACACTTAGCAATGCGCTTAACAAAGCATATTCAGAATCTGTATGCTGAAAATTATAAATTACTGCTAAAAAAAATTTTAAGGCCTAAATAAATGAATGGAGAAACAGACTGTGTTCAAGATTTGAATACTCAACATAGTAAAGATATCAACTCTCACCAAATCGATATACATGTTTAACACAATCCTTGTCGAAATCCCAGCAAGTTTTTTGTAAACATAGATAAGCTTTTCTAAAATGTATCTAGAAAAACACAGACTCTAGAATAGCTAAAACAATCTTGACAGGGAAGAAAATGGGAGGAATCCCTCTACCTGATGTTAAGGAATACTATAGATCTACGTTAATCGAGATGTTGAGGTTTTGGTAGAGGGATAGACACACAGATCAATGGAACAGAAGAACGAACCCACAAATAAACCCACCCAAATGTGCTCAACTGATTTTTGACAAAAGTGCAAAAGGAATTCAATGGAGGAAGGAGCTGCCTCAGTTGCACAATTCATAAACAACAAAATTAACTTCAACGCATTTTATACAGAACTCAAAATGGATCATATACATAAATATAAACCAGGAAACATTTAGAAGAAAATATGGGAGAAAAATCTTCATTCTCTAAGGCTAGGCAAAGAGTTCTTATACCTGACACGGAAAGTACGAACTGTAAAAAGAAAATATTAAGGTGAACCTCATTAGAATTAATAACTTGGCTTTCGTGAAAGCCCATGTGAGAAAGATTCTCTTTCAGTGTAGGAAAGGCTTTTGTCCTAAGAAAGCAAACTCAGGAGAACAGAAATGTGTGGGCTGGAACAACAGAACTCTCTAGGAAAGGGTTCATGGAACTTGAACCAGATAAGGCAGAGGAAAGCAGAAAATGTTTTCAAGCCACACCTGGAAGAAAGTTTTTCTTTTGGTTGCTAAATGAAGAAACATTGGAAATTTATGTAGAAACTTTATTATTTCGGGCATTCATTCACCTGCTCAGGCACTTTGTGTTTATTGCCTACCTTCTTCGTGCCTCCTATTTTCTATGTGCTGGGGCCAGAAATGGACAAGGCAGATGAGGTCTGTCTCTCCTGTCTGGGATGGCGTGGTCATCACTGCAGAGGAAGAGAGGAGTGGAGGCAGCCCACCTGTTCCTAACTACCTCAAATCAGAAATGAATATGTCACTTCTGCTCTAGGTCCATTGGCCAGAACTAGTCACATGGTGACAATCTAACTGCAAAGGATGCTGGGAAATATGTGGATATTTGATGTCTCCTATCTTGCGCACAAACTCCATTATTATTCAAAGTTTATTGCACTAAGTTAGCCAGGTGATAAATTGCCTAGGGTTTTCATCTCATGGGTTGACTTGACTTCATCTTTCTCCAGGAATTCAATGCACATCTTAAATCTGAGAGTCAAGAAGCTGCTGCAGGATTTCCTGTCATGGTGCAGAGGAAACGAACCTGACTAGCACACATGAGGACACAGGTTCGATCTCTGGCCTCGCTCAGCAGGTTAAGGATCCGGTGTTGCCATGAGCTGTGGTGTAGGTTGCAGACCTGACTTGGATCCTGCGTTGCTGTGGCTGTGGTGTAGGCCTGTGGCTACAGCTCCAATTTGACTCCTAGCCTGGGAACCTACATATGCTGTGAATGCAGCCTTAAAAAGACCAAAAAAAAAAAAAAATGCTGCTGCAGGTCGCGTACACACAGCCATGTGAATGGGGAAGGTGCCACACAATAACTATGGTTAATATTCCCTCAGAAAGACAGTCCCCAGAGAACGTCTCCTCAACAAGGCTTCCCAGTCCCTCTGGCTAACAGACAACTTGAACACTACTGTTTTCCTGGATGTGACAGGAAAGGGCAAAGAGAAACAAGACAGCAATGAGGGCTGAGCCTCTGAGAAGAGCCTCATTAGTGGGAAGGACCTGGGTGCTAGCTCTGGAATGTCCCATGACAGTGACTGAGTGGCCAGGCTTGGAGTCTGCATTAAATGTGGCAGCAGGCGACCCAGGAGACATGGCCAATTCATCACGTCTCTCACCAGAGGGGTGTATACATTTCTGAGTGACCAGGTGCCACTTTATCAGGCGCTGCAGGAACCAGGACATCAAAGAGCACAAGGGCACAAGCCTGGCAGGGACCCCAGAACAGTAGCCAGTCCAGGCTCTTCATCTTATCAATGGCCCACAATCATGTTGTGCACTCGCATTCATTTCCTGGTTATCTCAAAAATCCAGCTTGGGTTGCTGCAGAGGTGTGGGTTCAAACCCCACTCTGGAGCATGGGTTAAGGATTTGATGTTGCTGCAGCTGTGGTGTAGATCACAGGTGCAGCTCAGATTTAATCCCGGGCCCAGAAACTTCCCTATGCTGTCAGAGAAGCCAGAAAAAAAAAAAAAAATCCAGTTAAGTGGTGTATGGTTTTAATTGTGTCTCTCACAAAGACAGCATGACGCCTAACCCCAATAGCTGTGAATGAGACTTATTTGGAAATAGAGTCTTTGCAGAGGTAATTAGATCAAGATGCTGTCACAGTGCACGGCAGCTGAGCCGCAGAGAGGGCAATGCCTGGCCTAAGATCACACAGCCCTAAGTGGCGGAGAAGGCTGAGGAAGCAGTGCTCTGGCTGCCCTCCCTCTAGGGCTGCTCAGCAAAAGTGTGGGCTCCTCCACGTCCCTGGGAGAGGTTCTGTCCTTGCCAGACTCTCTCTTTACTGTGAAGTGCGGATCTGTTTTCCCCTCCCGGATGCAAAAGGGAACAGTAGCCCAGTTTTAAAGCTGACATCTCTCTGACCACTCAAGTGAGGATGCAGGTGAGTGACTGAGATTTCAAGGCTGAACCAGGTGGGGCCACCTCAGCAGTTCTGAGACTCGTGGAGCAGGACCTGGGCTCGAAGAGGGAGGGAGTGGCCATGGTCACCTCATGATTCCTGCTGGCTGTGTCTTGTGTCAACCCCCCCTCCCCCAGCCACTGCCCAGTTCAAGCTTTAATCCTCTGCTTTCTGAACATATGCCAGAACCTCCCCACTCCCCACTCACCAGTCTCTCCTTCAGCAAACATTTACTGAGCACCTACTGTGTACCTGAGCCTGTGCCTAGTGCTGAGGGGCCAATGGTGAGCAACAGAGTTGCTACCTTCAATTTCATCACATTCACAGTGAAATGAAAATCTGCACACAAATCCATGATGAGTATGGGATACACACCAAGACAGAAGACAGTGGGGACTCAGACCAGGGAGCCTGAAGCCGACTGGGGGAACAGGGTGGAGCAAGAGTCCATGAGGAGGCAGGCTGACCTCAGTTTTGATGACTAGAAGGTGCAGATGAGAAGATGAAGGAGAAGGGCACCCCGGGTGACAGGAGCAGCACATGAAAATGTGCAGAGTTGTGGCCAATATGGGAACCAGGCCATAGAAATTGTTTCGGGGATGCACCCATAATTCAGCCTTGACCAATGAGACTCCACCTTGAGACTCTGTTGGAATGTTGCATAAGCAAAGTACTTTTTTCTGCTGAAGTTGCTGGGGGCCTCTAGGAGGAGAGAGGATACCTGGAGGTGAAGCTCACTCAGAGCAAAGCAGAGCTAAGAAATGGGGTGTAATGGATGACTGACAGCTTCATCTGAGCACCTGGATCCAGCTGTACCTGAATTCCCTTGAACTGCTCGGTTACCTGAGCCTAGAAATTCCCTTTTTTTGAGCTTTAAATTTAAGCCAATTTGAATGTGTGTTTCTTGTAACAGAAATGGACCCAATTAAAACAATTATTATCTCTATTTTCCTGCACCATCATGAACCTGAAGGCTGTGGCATACCTGTCACTTACTACCTGGGGATTCAAGCCCAGATCCGCTCTCTCTAATAGTGATGGTCTTGGAGAGAGCTGTAGGAGCTGGATATGTGAGAGAAGCACAGTGACAGGCCTGCTGAGGGTCAGGGCAAGAAGAGCTCCAGATGCAATTTGCAGAGTCTGAAATCACTCACAGAGCCAATCTAATTTGAGATGGCCCGCATGACAGACAATCTCCACGACTTCCCGGAATCCTTACTGCTCACACTCCATGGCTGGTCTGACCGTGACAATTCCGTTATCAGGTCTGGCAGGACTGAGATGTCCCAGTGCCCACTGGCTACATCAAACAAGGAGGTGGGGGAGAAGTAATTTCTCTCCCCTAACCCCCTGGGGAGCGGCTCCTCAGCTGCCATGGGATGGCCTGATGGGAGGTGGGGTGGGAGGGGACAGAGCCACAGGGAGGCCAAGGGCTCAAACGAACCTTGACAGGTAATCATTCCCCAGAGCAGCAGGTGAGTCATGATCAGTGCTCCCAGGGAGAGAAAGAGGTGGCCGTGCCTCCACCAGCCCCCTGCGACTCCAGCCTGGAAGTTGCTGGAATCAGTGCCAATAAGAAGAGGCCTCCAGGTGCTATGGGTGCGTCTTCCTGTTACAGCCCAGGATCTACTGCCGAAAGGCCCTTCTAGAGTGATCTTTGCTTGTTGATTGTAGGTTAAAGTCAAGGTGAAACAGATGTCTCTCTTTCTACACCAAGACCTCCCAAGGGCGAGGGAAAAATCTCATTCACGTTGGATGCCCATGACCCAGGGCTGGTACTTCATAGGGGCTTTTTACATATTTCTTGCAAGACTGGATAAATTATACATATAAAAATAACTAATGACACTCCTGGGCATCTATCCAGAGAAAACCATGACTTGAAAAGATACATGTACCCTAATGTTCATTGCAGCACTATATACAATAGCCAAGACATGGAAGCAACCTAGATGTCCATCCACAGAGGAGTGGATCAAGAAGATGTGGTACATTTACGCAGTGGACTATTACTCAGCCATAAAAAGGAAGGACATAATGGCATTTGCAGCAACATGCATGGACCTAGAAATGATCACGCTAAGTGAAATTAGACAGTGAGACACAAACATCAGATGCTATCACTGACATGTGGAATCTAAAAAAAGGACACAAATGAACTTACTTGCAGACCATAAACAGACGCAAAGACTTTGAAAAACTTATGGTTCCCAGGGAAGACAGGTTGTGGGGGAAGGATGGGCTGGGGGTTTGGGGTGGGAATGTGGTAAAGTTGGGTTGTGATGATCGTTGCAGGACTATAAATATAATAAAATGCATTGGGTTAAAAAAAGGTTTTTTAATTAAAAACATTTTAAAAAATAAACAACTAAGGAGGGGATAAGGTAACCCATGGGTCCTGGAGGCCCATGTAAGCCTTGGGAGCACAGCATGGGGAAGGGTTACCCACTCCAAGATGGGCTGGGGGTGGGATCCTCCAGAAAAGCCGATGCTCTCGTTAGTCTGGAGGAGACACCCTGGAGAAGGATGATCAGAGCTGGGCCCCTGAAGGGTGGGGAGAATTTGAGCTCCAAAGGGGGGGATGCATTCTAGATCGTTCTGGGGGTACCTGAGTTCCTGCCTGGAGAGAGAGTGTGTGTGTATGTGTGTGTGTGTGAGCACGTGTGTCTATGTTTGCTTAGATACTGGTGAGATTGACCTTGTGGGAACAGAAATGAGACTATGATTTTAAGAGACCCACTAGCTTCTCGTAACAATCCTGGGAGAAAGATGCAATTGTGTTCACTCTGCAGATGAGGGAAGATGAGGTGACTGCTCTAGGTCACACAGTGGCAGAGCCACGATTCGACCCAGGTCTGACCTAGGGCTGCCCACCCTCACCCCAGCTCTTCCAGGGAAGTCAGGTCCCCTCTCTGCCTGGAGCAATCAGTCGCTGTGCACTGCGGGTGGGGCAGGAGGCTCTGCAGATGGAGCCCTTGGGGACACGGACCCCTCCCTTCTAGTTCTGTCACAAAGGATGGAGAATGACAGCTTTCAGGATCAGCTCATGGTGGGGGTCGGGGGGGTGGTGGGAGGCTGGAGTCCAGCAGGTGCATGGCCGTCCTCCAGTCCCGATGCAGCCTCGCCTGGAGAAGCGGAAGGCAAGGCTGAACCTAAGTCCCTCCTGGTTTCCACAGCCCCTGCCCAAGCCCAGATCTCACCCTCCAGGGCCAGGAGACAGCCTGTGCTCTGCAAGTGGTCAGAGGGACCTCTGACCCAGCACTCCCCCCCCCCCCCGCCCCACCCATCCCCAAGGAGGTAGGAGAGAGGGAGTAGAGGCCCTGAGCCTGTGATAAGGTCCAGGGCGGGGTAGGGCCGCCACAAGTCCCAGTTTATGCCTGTTGTCTAGATGTGATTCCTGGCAGTGTCCCCTTGCTCTCTCAAACGTCCTGGCTTGGACAGTCACTGCGGGGTCACCAAAGGCGGGATGCTCTCTAAAGAAAAGGAAAACAAACACCGGCAGGGTTCCTATCAGTGCCCAGGGGCCCTGACACAGTCTCCTTCATTTAATCCTCACCAGCACCCTCCTATAGGGCTCTTCCCACACCATCACTGTCAGAGGATGGGTAATGGGCGTTCTGGAAAGATCTGCTGCCTGGGCCAAGTACACCTTTCAGGTGCTAATACGCACAGAGGGATAGAAGCAAGCACTGTGCACGCTGCCCGAGGCCACGCCAGCAGGCAGGTGGGCGATGAGTCGTGTGGAGTTCTCTTTTGCTCCCCCAGACAGGTCGGGAAAAAGTTTCATCACGTTTGAGGCAAAACAACAACAGTAAGCATAACAGTAATAAATCTTCACTAGTGTCCTGTATTACTGAAGACAGAAACTCAAAATAGATGGCCCTTTGCTTCACCAGGCGGGAGGGAGGGTCTGGAAAATTCCATCCAGGGCCCCAAGCTCAGCATGGGGTGGGATGAAGAGAGACCAACAGAGAGGAAGGGGTAACATGAGCAGGATCAGGAAATCAGGGGGAGTGGGCTCACAGGACCCTGAGCCCTGAGAGACTGGACACCCCACAAGCACCCGGGGTGGGGCTCAAGACAGTTCGCCTAATATGGATGTGGGGACCCCATAGAGACACATGGGGCCTGGGTGCTGAGCCTGCAGTATTAAGAGGGGCGATGGGGCTCATTCCCAGTTCCCCCCTCCTTCTCTCTGCCAGGTGACCCTGGAGCAAAGCACAGTTCCCCCCTCCCCTGCCCTGTCCCTCTGAGGTTGGATGTGGCCAGGTAACTCACATGACAGGTGACAGGTGACAGATGCCAGTCCTGATCTGAGGCCTTAAGAGGCGTGACTCGCTCGTGCACCTGCCCTTGCATTTCAGCCTTGAGCCCCAAGAAGATCAAGGAGCTCCTGCATCCAGGAGGGGCTGGAGGAGCAGCCTTGAAGCCCAGCCAAAGCCTGAAGCAGAGCCTCTCCCCCAGGCAGCCCAAGACTCATGAGCGAGAAAGATAAATATTGGCTGCTATCAGCCCCTGAGATGTTGAGGCTGTTACAGAGAAAAAACAAAAGCAATGCACTAATGCAGTTACCCCACACACACACCCCACCCCCACGCAGACTGCGTGATGGAGTCCTTTTCCTGGAAGCACCTGCTGGCATCTCTCAGCACACTGTGTCCCTCAGAATCTGCAGCTCAGGAAGGGCAGGCTACTCTCCTGGAAACAAGGATGCCTCAGCCTTTCCCACCTGCAAGAAATAAAGGGACCACGTCAATATCAGGCGCCAGCCCTTCACCTACCCAAGGACCTCGCTTCCTCTGTGGATCTCTCCAGTTAGTTCTGAGCATCCATGGTGGGCGGGGACACGTGCTCAGGGCTCCATCCATCCTCAGCATCCATTCTGCCCACCTCACGGACCACTGACCCCTGCAGGCCATCAGGGGGGCCTTCCATTTCTGCCACCAGTGCTGGTGTCTCAGGGAGCATGTTCTTCTCCCTGCTCCAATAATCAGGGACCCCAAAAAGCCCAGCAGCTGCTGGATGGGTGGCCTGCTCTAGGGAGATGCCCGTCTCTTGTCTCTGGATGCTATCTGGTCCCCTGAGCCTCACTTCTGGGGAGCTGAGCCTCATACAGCATATCATGAATGTAGACCTGACCTTCCCCAGTCTCCCGTGGAACTGGAAACCTGTCTCTGAGGCCGGAAAGTTAGAGAGCGCGATACAGGCAGCACCCCACCCCCCACCATCATCACGTCTGGCTTCATCCCCAGGCACCTGCCTCCAGAAATCAATTCTCTAATACGGCATTGTAAGTCACTTATACTCCAACAAAATTTATAAAAATTCAAAAAAAAAGAAATTCTCTTTTTCCTCTAATCCAATATATTTGAGTAATGAAAAAAGATAGTGTGGGAGGAACGATGCCTAAGTCTACCTGCCATGAGAACCTGGGCCCCAGTTCCTATTCACCCAGAGCACCTCTGCCCACTTAACAGATGAAGAAACTGAGGCCCAGGGAGGCAATACGAGCTGCCCAAGGTTGCACAGCTGCTAAGGGATAGCGATGGGGATGAGCCCATATCTCTGCGCTTCCAGAGAGCTTTTCTCTGCTCATGCTTCTTAACTTTTCCTGAGGAAGAACCCTTGAAGTCTCACGTTTACCTTTAAAATTCATGTGACTTTTGCAATCGCCTCCGTGACATTTCCGTCTTGATTCCAACCCAAAAATATGTTTTACATTCTTTGCCACCTGAGACACACACAGAAAAGTGCAGCTGCTTCTTCTGCAGTTTCATGGACCCTCTGTGCAGTACAGATTCCCCAGGGTGAGCCAGCCCCAGACTGAGGGTCCTAAAGGCACAGAATACACTGCCTAGGGATGCGGGGAGAAGGTGCCAGGGGCAGGGGGTCCCAGGAAGAGCACGGTGTCTGGCCCAGGGACCTCAGAGAGAAGATAGCCTAAGCTCTTGATCCACGTGGCTGGACCTTCTCAGGGGCCTCTGTGGCCCCCAGCAGTGCCCAGACCTCCCTCCTGGCCTCCAGCAGTGTCCTGGGGCTCTTGGGACAAAGCTGATTTTACTCCTCCTTCCCCCTCCCCCTTCTCCCCAGGCCTCTGTCGGCATGGACAGGCCTGGAGGGATCGGACACAGCCAATATTGTACTGCGCTGAGCTGTGGATTATTATGGAGGCGCGATAGTGATTTAAATGGTCCAGAGCACATCGGGATGCTGGCTAGAGAGGCAGCCACTGCACATACCCACTCAGCTCCACGCTCTGCGCTGGGCCCTGCTCTTTCCTCTGCAACAGCCACGGGTCCCGGCCAGCCAGAGCTTGATGCTCTGCAGCCGTCTCGTCCATTTTCCCCACCCCAGGGGGTGAGGACCACCAGGGACTCGCTTTCATAGTGGGGAATTTTAGGCTCAGAGGGCCTGGGTTTCCTTGCCGAGGAAGGCTCCATGACCAGCGGGAAAGCAGAAGGGAGGCCTCACAGGTACAGGGGGTGTGCAGAGCCCCCGCCTCAGACCAGGCTGCCCCTCCCTGCCCACCGGGCCTTCCACCTCTGGACCCTTCCTCTGGCCCAGCCTGGCCTGCAGCGGTGAGGGTATGGTCCAGGCCCCTGCTGGGGACAAACCTGGAGGAGGCAGGCTCTGGAAGGAGTCAGGGAACCTTCAGGACTAAATGCCCACGAGCCCGTGCTTCCCTCCCCAGTCCAGGGTGGCTCTTGGCTCCTCCTCCCCAGACTCAGGGGCTCCTGCTGGCTTCCTCTGTCCCAGGGCCAGCCAGGGACTGACGCCTAGAGCCCGGCAGGAGGTGCTGAGGAGCTGCTGCCCAGAGCAGGAGGCAGCTCTGAGACGGTGGGGAAGAGCTGGAGCAGGGCCAGAAGCCGGTGGTGGCAAGTGTGTGTGTGTGCGTGTGCGTGTGTGTGTGTGTGTGTGTGCGAGAGCGAGAGAGAGAGAGAGAGAGAGAGAGAGAGAGAGAGAGAGAGACACACACACACACACACAGAGATCAGAGAAACGGAGATTCTAAGACCCAGAGGGAGGCAGAAAGTGAATCAACAAGGAAAAATAAAGACAGAGAATAGGTTGGGATAAAAGAAACAAAGAGAAAGATGGATGATGGGAGCCCTAGGAAGGCAGACAACGGGAGTGAGAGAACGAACCACGAACCACGGTAGAGAGAAAGGGAGGGGTACAGTGGGAGGGACCGAGAGAAAGGTGAGAGGCAGAGAGCGCGAGAGGCAGAGGCAGAGACCCGATAAAGAGGCCAAAGGCTGGGGGGAGGGATGGTAGAGTTGGGGAGAAAAGGGGACCCTGAGGGCTTGGGAGGGACAGATGCCCAGGGATGGGGACGATGGGCAGGAAGGAGCAGGAAGGGCTGACGCGTGCTTGCGCGGAGTCCTGGCAGAGCCGGCCAGCAGGGTGGCGGGTGAGCTCCGCTGACCTTCCTTTGCAGGATGCCACGTGGAGATCCTGTGGGGCGTGGGATGGGGTGTCCTGGACGCAGGTTGGTGGCCGCCCCCCGTACATCTGCACTCGGGAAAGGCTCAGCTCTCAGCCACTGACACTGCCGCGTGAGCGCGGCCAGAGGGGCGATGTCCGTAGCTAACTTCGTAGCCAACCAAGGCCAGCTGAGGGGTTCTCAGGCCTGATGGGGTGAGGCTGGTGGTGACACAGCAGACTTTGGGGCACACCTGCCTTTATGAAGCCCTCCAACCTCTCTGGGGCTCAGCCCTCTAATGCAAAATGGGGGCACTAATGTGATTGGCTGTGTGGCGTGGGCCCAGCAAGTGCCAGAAGCTCCAGCTGACAGGGGCAGCAGCAGCAGTAGCAGAACGATAAAAATCATCCTGTCCAAACAACATCCTATACATCCCACATCCCCCATGCCGCAAACAAGAGAAACTGTTTGAGGCCCAGTAAAGGCAGGAGCCAGGAGGGAGGGAGCAAGGAGGAGAGCTCAGGGCTCTTGAGCCTGCCCTGCACCGGCCCCTTGGGTATCAGAGGGTGTCCTGGGCCAGCTCAGCCTTCTCTTATATTCCGGGGTTCCTCAGCACCCAGAAGTATACCCACACCCAGCTCCAAATGGAAGTTTCCAAGAGAGAAGACATTCTCCTCCCTATGTCAGACCTGGAATCACTCTGTGTCCTAAAGGGGCTGCTGGGTGGGGAGCCAAGGGCTGGGCAGGTGTCCAGGTCACCCTCAGGTGTCTGCTACATAAGGATGTTGCTCACTGAATTCTCACAACAACGCTGAGCTGGGCATCTTAGCATCTACATTTCACAGATTCAGAGAGGTTAAGCAACCTGACCGAGGTCACACAGTCTGTGACAGCTAGAGCCTGATCAGAGTCTGGATGCTCTGGTATCAAGGTCCCTTCAAGCCAGGGTGTTGGGGACAGAACACAGGCCCCAGCCCTGCCACACCTGCTTATCTATGGGCCAGGCCTTCGCCTGCCTAAACCCTGAGAAGTGGAGGGGTAAGTTTCTTACCTGTGGAGGAGTAAATTTCTTACCTGTGGAGGAGTGAACAGTCACCGCAGGAAACCGCCTACCTGCCCCCGCCCTCGCTGGTCCCCTCCTCCCCAGCTCTGAGCAGCAATGGCCAGGTGACCCCTCGCCCAAGCCCTGTCCCCTCCTCTGAAGAATGAGGAGCTGGTCCGAGGCCTCTCCTCCCTGGGCCATGCCCTGGGGTCCAGGAAGCTGTGCCTCCTAGTCTGCTCCTCCACGAGAGCTCCAGCTCTGCCCAGCTATGTTGGCCCCAGTTTCCTGGCCAAGCAATGTCCTCCCAAACCCTGGCTCAGGCAGGTGGCTTAGGGAGCTGCAGGCCAGCTAAGAGGCCATCATCCCTGGGTGCATGCTGCCCCAGCAAGTGGCCAGGACTCAGGCCAGGCAGTTCTTTCCACCTGGCCACCCACTGCAGGGCTCTTCCCACCACCCTGCCAGCAGCAGGGTGGCGTGGGGGGGTGGGGGTGGGGGTGGGGGAGGCAGCCACTCCTTCCTGGATGGGGTTCTGGGGGTGCATCAGCAGGTTTCATCCCTTCTCTTAGCATCTTGGAGCCTTGGTTTCATGTCGGTAAAGTGGGATAAACTTGTACCAATCCCATGGGGTGGTCAGAAATATTAGATAGGAAACTGCAGCATATGTGCCTGGCACTTAGTAAGCATTTAATATCACATCCAATGTTAGCGGTGGTAGCAATGGTAGGGGGCGTGTTCTCCGCCCCCTCCTCCCCACGCACCCACTCACCCTGGTTCAGGCTGGGAGTACTGGGAATGGGAAGGGGAGCCCTGAGCCAGGCTGGGGGACACCAGCATCAACTTCCTGATGCCCTTCCCCCCCCAGCACCCGATGTCTGTGCACAGCAGCCTGCCTCGGCACCGCCTCCAGGAAGCCTCCTTGGCTGCTTCATGACCACCAGCAGCTCCTCTGTCCAGCAAGCACCCACGGGCCTCGGGCCATGCCGGGGCAGCTTTTGAGCTCTTTGCTCTGTCCCCCACATGGGACACCGGCCTCCACTTTGACAGCAGCCCCATTTTACTAAAGAGGAAACCAAGGGTCAGGGAGGCCAAGTGGCTTGCCCAAGGTCACACAGGAAGTGGAAGAGGTTGGGGCGTTCCCGTCATGGCTCAGCATTAATGAACCCAACTAGTAAGCATGAGGATTGGGGTTTAATCCATGGCCTCCCTCCGTGGGTTAAGGATCTGGCATGGCTGAGAGCTGTGGTGTAGGTTGCAGATGCTGCTCAGATCCCACGTTGCTGTGGCTGTGGTGTAGGCTGGCAGCTGTAACTCCAATTCAAACTCTAGCCTGGGAACCTCCATATGCTGTGAGCGTGGCCCTTAAAAAAAAAAAAAAAAAGACAAAGGAAGTGGACAGGTTGGACTTGTGTTTTTCCCATTACACCTGGACAAGGTGACTCAGGAGCCCCTCTTAGTTTGCAAGGTGTCCCTTCCCTGCATCCCTTCAGCTGAGAGCTACCCACCTGCCCCAGGTTGTGATGGAGTCTTCCTTGGAATTGAGGTCCTCTGATCAGAGTTTTCCAGGTTTTTTGTTTGTTTGTTTGTTTTTTGATTTTTGGTTTTTGTTTTTGTCTCTTTAGGGCGGCACCTGAGGCATATGGAAATTCTCAGGCTAGAGGTCTAATCCGACCCGCTGGCCTCTCCACAGCCACAGCAATGCCAGATGCAAGCTGTGTCTGGAAACTACACCACAGCTCATGGCAACGCTGGATCCTTAACCCACTGAGCGAGGCCAGGGATCAAACCCACAACCTCCTGGATACTAGTCAGGAAGATCCATGACAGAAACTTCCCCAGGTTTCCCTGTTGATATTAGCTGCAAATATGGGGTGGAGAGAGAGACACAGAGACCCATGGAAATTACAAGGAAAGATAAGGGAGAGAGAGGAGGTGACCAGCAGTGGGGAGAGAAAAAGGAAAGAAATTCACACAGAGAAGGAGAAACTAAGGGGGAAAAAAATAAAGAAAAGAAAAGTAGACACCTAGAGGGAGGTAAAGGCAAGAAAATACATAAAAAGAGAAAGATACGGAAATACACATGCACACAGAGAAGAAGAAAGAGAGCCTTTGGGAGCGGGTATAAAAATGAGAGTGTGACAGAGGCATAAAAAGAATGAGAAATTCACTCACACGCCCACCGCTGCCCTTGCGCACACATCCAGACAGAGATGGAGAGAGAGAGATACAATTCAGACAGGCGGAGAGAAAAAAAATGGAGTGTGGGGGTAGAGAAGAAAAAAGGCCACCGATAGCAAGACAGAAAAAAAAGATAGGAAGAGATTAATACACAGAGAGAGAGGGAGAGTGATGGGGAGAGGCTGCGAGAGAAGCTGGAGGGGAGGGAGCTGGAGGGAGGTGGGAGCCACAGAGCATCAGATGCTCAGATGCCCCTAGCTCCCTCCTCTCCTCTGCTGCCCAAAGCCCCCTTTCCTCCACCATCTCCTGACTTGGCTCACAGGAGCCGGAAACATCAGCAGAGTGGAGATGTTCACCCTCCCAGATCTTGCCACATGTCACACTCTGCCCACTACCCCCTCGGCAAGCCAGTGCCAGGTGCCCACCGCAGGAGGCAGGCAGCCCCAGCTCACCTGGGCCTCCCTGGCTGCCTGACACTGATGTCACCTGCCTCTTGAAGCCTCAATGTCCCCCTCTGTAAAATGGGGATCATTGGCCTTCCCTCTCCCCAGGGCTCCTGCAGCTGAAGAGGCAGAACCAGAAAAGGGGCTGAAACAAAAAGAGAAGAGGCAAATGTCCCATCCCAAGTGCCCTAAACCACACTCCCTAGAAAACCTGCCTGGCATTTGCCAAGGCTGTGGGCCTTTTGGTTGCAGGGAGCCAAGGTCAAATGAAGGTGCATTGAACACCCCCATCATGGGCAGTTCTCTCTTTGCTGCTGTTAATTCCTCCTGGAGAGCGAGACGGTGCTAATTTAATTTGCGGGAATGCATAACGATATGCCAGTAACCCAGGAGATGCAGCGCTCGGAGCGCACACTTCACATCCCCGGTACCCCCCACTGGGGCTGATGAAGCCAGAACCCCCATCTCTGTTTATTGTCTTCCCTCGATGCTGAGTGCGGAAGGCTGGCTCCCCTGGCTGGGCAGTGGGGCTGAGGGGCTCTGGAAACAGGCAAATGAGATCAAGGGGAGGAAGGAGAAGGGTCTTCTAGCGCCCATGGTCCCTTTGGTTGGTGGGGAGGGGGGCCTCAGGGACCATGTTCTTTAATGATGTTTTTACCATCAGTTCCCTAGGCTTGGAGCGGGCACGGGGGGAGGGTGTCACTGAGTGTCGTTGCAGGTGGATTCATCACTAAATCCAAGGGCTGCCCAGCCAGGCTGGATCCTGTGCACGGAAAGTCTTTTCGTTAGCACTCATGGAGATTTGTCTCATCTGTGGGACAAGAAGCACGTCCTCGGAGCCCGGGCAAGGCTTGCTACTGCCAGAACCCTCGGTACACCCAGGGGTGGGGGGGAACCAAGGTGCGCAGGGGTCTGATGTCCGCTGTGGCTTACTGGCTCTGTCAGCTGGGGTGAGATTCTTACGTCTCTAAGCCTCAGTGTCTTCATCTGAGGAATGGGGACAGTCATAGTGGCCACTTCATAGAGCTCCAGATGACAGAGAGAGGGTGCCTGGAAAGAGCCCAGCTTGGCACCCAGCCCACAGGGCTCCCTAATCACAAGTTCATCATGTGATCACCTGTGTCATTACCAAGAGGATCACGTGACCCCTTCCCAGGTGAACTCGGGGAATGTGTTTATCCATGAACTTTTTTTGGGGGGTGAGGGGGTCTGATCCCTCTAAGGACCAGTGAGCTGATCCTCATAATGTGTCGGCACAGAGTCTGAACTGGTTCATGGACTTCGTGTGCCCTGGCATTTGTGGCTACAGGGAGAGGCTTTTCTGTCACCTCCGAGCTGCCATGACACTTTCTGCTGTGGTTCAGACAGTGAGGACTCGGTGCCTGATGAGAAGGAGGGAAAGTAGGTGGAAAGCCATCCCTCCAGGGCTCAAGATCTTGGACTTTCTGCAAAGCCAAGACCTCCTTTGCTGGAAGTGGAAACAATTTGCAGCAACACAAAAGGAGGCATTAGAGGGAGAGGCAGAAGCCTAGGGAAGAAAGGGAAGAACTGACAGCAGAAGAGCAATTTAAATGCAACCAGAGCCTGCACACCTCTGCCAGGGCCTGGGCTCCCCTGCTCGTGGAATGAAGGGTCCATGTGCAGGTGCCCTGGCCCCTGATGAGGGTGGGGGGAGCAAAGCCCCCTCAGTTGCAGGGCCTTCCAGGGTGGAGCCTGGTGGTTTTCTTTGTCGTGAGGTCTACGGGGATAACAGCTGAGTCTTCCTGGCACGTCTGTGGCTGGGCTGGGGTGACGGTTGGTGTGGGGGCTCTTGCAGGTCTAGGACAGAGTGGAGAGGGAAAGCAGAGTCACAGCCAATGTCAAGAGGGGTGTTGGAGCTGGGAAGCCAGGTCATGCTTGGGTTTAAGGAGGGAACCAGGGCCATGAGCCAATCTGGAGCTTCAGAGAGGAGAGGGGTTGGGGTCCACGGGTTTAGATGTAGACTCAGGAGCAAGACTGTAAAGCGGGAGTGGGATCTGGCGCCACCAAGGAGTGGGGCAGGGGCAGTGGGATGGGGCCATGTCAATAGCTCAAAGGCAGAGGAGCTGGATCTCAGGCCCCCCAGGCATTGTCATGGGTCCCCTGACCTCCCTGGGGTCAGGGCCATCCTGGATTGCAGAAATGTCAACACCTTGTCAAAAGTCAAGCGCTCATAAGGAACTGAGGCTGGGAGCCTCCTGCAAATAACCCAGCCTCATAGCCTTACTGTCAGAGATACCCAGGTCTTGGGTGGCCTGTCCCAGCTCTCATAGCAAGTCAGGGGCTGCCAGCCCCGATGAGGGATCCTCTCTCCACCACCTCTGTCCCCATAGAACATCCTGGATCCGACAATGTTCTAGCCAAGGTCTCACTCTTAAGAGGCTGTTTAGAAGCTCCCGCTGGTGTGCCCTCTCTAGAAGCCCCTGATCAAGGCTCACCCTGCCTGGAAGGGGCATGCCAGCCCCTGTCCCCACAGCAGGGTCCCTCTCAGACCAGGCAGTCACACTGCAGCCACATGGTGGGGTCAGCAATCAGCTGTGAGACAGAGCAAGCCTGGGCAGACGGCTGGGCAGCAGCACAGGAGGAGGTGCCTGAGGCTGGGCAGGTCACAGGAGGAAGGAGGGGCTGGGTGCCAGGTGGGTGCCACTCCTCCGGGGACCACTGTCCCTGCTGGAAGGAGCTCCTGGGTGCAGAGTGAGCAGACCGGACCGCGCCCTGCTGCACACACACTTCTCTGTGACCCTGAGCCAATGGCCCCGCTGCTCCGGGCAGAGAATTGGGGATAATAACACCCTCCCCCAGGATGTCAGGTGGAGTAATAGGCCCTGAAATGTGTCACAGGCCCAGCCCAGAGTCTGGCAGGTGGACAGTCCCTGGCAGAAGAGGCTCCCTTCTCTGCCCACTCCCAGCCAGGACACCCCAGCCAGGGACATGGCTCCACTGTCACTGTTCTGGGACTTGCCTGCTCCCCCACCTCCTGGCTGTGTGACCCTGGGCAAGCCCCTCCCCGTCCCTGAGCCTCGGTTTCCTCATCTGGGGAATGCGGGTGAAAATAAACCTCCCTGCAGGTCGAGGTCTGAATCCAGGAAGCTGATCCTCGTGACGTGTTGGCTCAGGGTCTACACGGACCAGTGCCCTCCACCCAAGGCAGCCGGCGTCACCCTGAGCTGAGGGCTCTGCAGACCCTGTGAGTGAAGCCCTGGAACCCCAGGAGGGTTATCTCCCACAGTTACTCACATCGGGTGTTCTTTCCAGAATCCCAAGTGGGATCCAGGGTGTCCCCCTCCTGCACCCCAGCCATCTCCCATCTCTGTACCCAACTTTGACAGGGCGAGTCTGGCCTGAACTCAGTCCATGGAAATGGATTCTCTGTGCTCATGAAAACTATCCATTTACCTCCCGAATCTCACTGAAAATGTCCGAGTCCTCCATCAAGTTAATGACGGGACGCCTGGGTCTCCGCGTGCCTTCCTTCTGCTTTTAGGAACAAATAGTTGTAAGAGGCTCATCAAGGGCTGTTTGGCAAAAGGCAGCCCTTCCTTTTAAGCCCCATTATGTTAAAATCAGAATTGCCTCTCTACTAGCTAATAACCCGCTCCTCTTTCTTTTCTTTTAAAGGGAAGGATCTCTGGTTCATTCTTGTGAAAGGTCCATTAAGGGAGATGAATCTAGAAGTCAGAATCCCCTGAGAAGACAGAGCTCTTTAAAATGTGTTTATTGGCAGCATGAGTGTGAGTGTGTAAGCAGTGGGGTCACTGCAGGTGGGCTGCATTGTTGTGCTTTCAATAAATTATAGATCCGGCTGAAAGTACCTGCTCCTCACTGTGCTCGAGATTCTGTTTCAAGTCATGATACTCAGGGGGCTGGTGTGGGTCCAGTCGGGTCTGTCAGGCAAACAGGTCCACCTGGACCCTCTCACCTGCACAGGTAGGAGGCTGAAGAATGTTCTTGATGTCCCTCCCTAATTCCCAACTGCTTGAGCCTTTTCTGGCTACCTTTGTCCTTAGTGTGATAACCAGCTGTTTCAAATCGCCCAGGAGAGAGGACATTCTGGCAAAATCAGGGGCAACCGGGATGAGTCAGTCACTCTGAGTTCTTTGGGGCTCCAGGTTCTAAGTCTGGTCCTATCTCTAACACTGTGTCTGTGGCCTTGGCATGGGGTCTGTGTGTCTCACTCTTCCTAACGGCTTGTTCCAGCTTCTTGGGCTGGCGGATGGGCTGGCAGGTGGAACGGGGTAGATTTCACACCATCCTCAGACCTGGGCAGGAGGTTCCTGTCCTGAGCTTGCACTTGCGAGGCCCCACAGTGGCTGTCCTCCTTCTGCAAGGCTCCCCCAGGATGAGAGAGCTGCATGGCTAAAAAGCAGCGCCCACCCTAAGGTTTGAGCACCTATGGTCTGGGTACCTGGAACCCCACAATTCCCTGCCCAAGTGGCTTGGAAACCACTTCCTGAGCCCGGGGAACTGCTTCCCTGGTTCATGCTCCTGAGGGTAGACATGGGACCCAGGTTCACCATAACCCAAGGGGCAGCTGCTGGCAGAGGGCATGGCAGGCACTAGGATGTGTTCACAGGCACATGTGCAGCCTCTCTTGGATCAGGGTGTTGAGCGGATCTGGGAAGGGAAGGCAAGGAGGGGTCAAGGGCCAAGGGCTGGGCCTTCTGCCCTTGGTGAGGCACTTTGAAGTGTCTGAAGTTTTCAAATCAAATAGACTCACAGACATAGAAACAGAATGTATGGTTACCAAAGAAATTGGGGGGGGGTGGACATTAGGAGTTTCCTGCTATATAATATAGCACAGGGAACACACCCTCACACCATGCACAAAAATAAACTGAACATGGCTTAAAGACTTAAATGTAAGACAAGACACCATTAAACTCCTAGAAGAGAACATAGGCAAAACATTCTCTGACATCAACCTTAGAAATGTTTTCTCAGGTCAGTCTCCCAAAGCAACAGAAATAAAAGCAAAAATAAACCAACGGGACCTAATCAAACTGACAAGCTTTTGCACAGCAAAGGAAACCATTAAAAAAAAAAAAAAAGACAACTTACAGAGTGGGAGAAAATAGTTTCAAACGATGCAAGAGACAAGGGCTTAATCTCTAAAATATACAAACAGCTTATACAACTCAACAGCAAAAAAGCCAACAACCCAATTGAAAAATGGGCAAAAGACCAGAATAGACATTTCTCCAAAGAAGATATGCAGACGGCCAACAAGCACATGAAAAACTGCTCAACATCCCTGATAGAGAAATGCAAATCAAAATCACTACGCTATGTTAGGGGAGGAGCCTCACCTTCTCATCCTCGAGGAAGGAGGCGGGAGAACAGAAACAGAAATAACAGTGCTGCCTGCTGTGGCCAGGGGCTGCTGATGTCCTTACACCTGCTGATGTGGTCTTCCAGCCTCAGGATGCCCCCGGAGAAGGTATTGTTATCTCCCTGTTACAGACAAGGAAACTGCGGCCCAGGGAGGTTGAGACACTTGCCTAACATCACCCAGCAAATTCATAGCAGCCTCAGGATTCAAACCCAGGTCCCTCTGATTCTTTCCATTCCCCATAGGCTGCTTGGGGGCCAGTTTGCCCCCACTGGGCTGGGGCAGAAGCTTGGGCAGAGGCTGGGGAGCATTCTGACTGCCAAACGTGAGGGTTCTCAGGCCAACAGGCAAATAAGGGTCTCCAGAAAACCAGGTGTTGGGGGCAGCCTCGGGCCCCTGTGACAGGAAAGGATTGCTCACAACAGGGCAGCAAGAAGGTGGGAGACACAAGCTCAGGCGAGTCACTCAGGGATGGGGAGGATGCAGGGGCCTGGCCATAGGATGGACTCAGGAGCAGGGGCTGAATCCTGGGAGGCGGACCAATGGAAGCAGGCAGGTCCCCAGGCCTGGAAGAGGGGGGTCAGGGCCTAGAAGCAGAAACCACCAAGTCCTGGCCCCCAGTGGCATCCAGCTTCCACCAGGTCCCACCCCCCATGACCAAGCTCCTCCCAGAGGCTAGAAGAAAGTTGAAAGATAAAGCACAAGACAGCCCCCACCCCAGCCCTCCATGGCTTCCAGGCTGACTGAGATGGGTGTGACACATGCTCCTCTTCCTCATGTGCCCCAAGGCCATCCCTCTGACCTTGTCCCCCTCTGTCTCCTCCACTCACCAAGCTCCAGTCATAGTGACCTCCCCCGCTGTTTCTCAAACAAGCTTAGCCCATTCTGGCCTCAGGGCCTTTGCACTCGCTGTTCCCTCTGCAAGGAACATGCTTCCCTCTGCTGTAACCATAGCTTGTCCTTCCACTACATTCAGCTCTCTGCTCGGAGGCCCCCAAAAGCATCACCCACCCCAGCCTATCCCTCTCTGCCCCGGACACTGTTGACTTTTCTGTGTAGCACTTAGAGCCCTGACGTTATTTAGACATTGTGATGTGTTCTGTTTGTTTGCTTGGTCACACGGCAGCATATGGAAGTTCCCAGGCCGGGATGGAATCTGATCCACAGCTGCGGCAACCCCGGATCCTTAACTCACTGTACCACAGGGGGAACTTCTAGACATGTTTTTTGTTTGTTTGTTTGTTTGTTTTTAGGGCTGCACCTGCAGCATATGGTAGTTCCCAGACCAGGGGTCTAGTCAGAGCTGCAGCTGCCAGCCTACTCCACAGCCACAGCAACGCGGGATCCCAGCTGTGCCTGCGACCTACGCTACAGCTCACAGCAACACCGGATCCTTAACCCTTTGAGCGAGGCCAAAGATTGAACCCGTATCCTCATGGATACTAGTCTTATTCATAACCCACTAAGCCACAACGAGAACTCCCTAGACATATATTTTTAAATTGTTTTTCTCCTTCCCACCCCATACAATGGGAGCTCCATGAGGCAGAGACTTGGCCTGTTCTGATCCCTGCTCTGTCCCCAGACCACAGGACAGTGCCTGGGGTGTGGTAAGTCCATCAGTGGAGATGCTGGAGCCAAGATCCCTGAGTTCAAGCTCTAGCCCCTCCACTCTCTCATGGTGTGGCCTAGAATTGGATGGTTGACATCTCTGAACCCAGTGGGTCTCCTCTATAAAATGGGCCTAATAATCATGCCAGCCTCGGAAGGGGGTGTGACGCTCTGGTGGATAAGTGCTGGCAAATTGTGTAGAGCAGTACCGGGCAATACACTGGAGCATGTGCTCTAGAAATTGCTGCTGTTATCGCAACAGTAGTTAAGTCCATTCATTCATTCATTCCACAAACACACTGACACCTCTTCTGTTGACAGATGCTGGGGACACAAAAAATCAAACTTGGCTGCTGACCTAGAGATGGTCAGAATGGCGTCTAGGCCTGGCGTGTAGCTGGCTGATGTCTGCGCCTCGGCGTGGGCTGGTGCAGGGCCTGGGACTTTGGACCGTGCCCCCAGGACACTGTGGAGCCTGGGAAGGGTTTCTAGCCGGAGGGACCCGGTTGGTTCTGCCCAGCTGAGGATCACTCTGGGGCAGAGTGGAGGGCGAGATGAGCTGGAGATCAAAGAGGCTGTCCCTGTGTGGAACTGCATGAGAGGCCCGTGGCCAGAGGACCAGGGAGGGGCCCCAAGATCAGGACAAACCTTAAGTCAGCTCAGGAGAAGCCGCCAAGCCGGTGGGATTGACATGAAAGTGTCTGACCTACAGAACAAGGATTCTTCAAACTCCCAACTTTAGGGTCTCTTTGGCCAGGCAGAGCCACGCTGATATGTGGGGCTCAGTGGCTGTGGTGTTGAAAAGCTGGGATAGGAGTTCCCATTGTGGCACAGCAGAAATGAACCCAACTAGTATTCATGAGGATGTGGGTTCGATCCCCGGTCTTGCTCAGTGGGTTAAGGATCCAGCATTGCCATGAGCTGTGGTGTAGGTCACAGATGCGGCTTGGATCCTTCATGGCTGTGGCCGTGGCATAGGCTGGCAGCTGCAGCTCTGATTTGACCCCTAGCCTGGGAATTTCCATATGCTGTAGGTGCGGCCCTAAAAGCAAAAATGAAATAAAATAAAATAAAAGCCTGGATGGAGCAAAGGTCAGCAGGGCATTGCCACCAGGCAGGGAGGAAAAGACATGGGGAAGGAACATACTGCCAGAACCAGAACCAGCTCAAGGAACCCTGCCAGGACTAGAGAGAAGTTTCCCCCCGCCAAAAAGTCAAAGGGGAAGCACATTTGTTTCCATGACACCCTTGTGTTTTCAGGACACCATGTGATTGTTTTTGCACTGGAAAGCCACCAATGGAAAATTCCACCTGCTGGGACAGCCCCTTCCTCCTCCAGGCACCACACAACCGAGTTTACTGGTGCCTAAAATTCTACCATTGGAGCTTCCTTCCTATGGCTTGAGGCTTTGTTCTTTGTTAAAATGCAGACTTCACACACATCTTCCACACAGACTTATTTTCATTAATTCAACAAATATTTTTTTGACTTCTTGCTCTAAACAAAGCCGTACCTAGAGGCTGAGAATAGAGAAATTAAGGCTTACCCATGTTCAGAGCTTCAAGGAACTGGCAATCTCTCTGTGCGCAGGGGCTTGGGCTGGAGACAAGAGGGCACCTGGCCAAGTGCGGCAAATGGTGATGGGAACCACATGCTGTGGGAGCACCCAGCAGAGGTGACTCGTTTCGTAGTTGAAAAAGATGAAGCTTGAACTTGGATCTAAAGGGCAGAGGGGGTTGCGGTGGGGATGGAGAATCCCAGCTAGGGGGCAGGGCACAGCCAGGGCGAATGGATGGAGTCAGGGCGATGGGGGTCAGGGACTCCATGCCTCTCGACAGCCTTGGACGCAGGGCAGCACATGGGAAGCGTCCACTCCCATGGAATTTCTAGTACATCTGCAACTGGACCACAGGGCAAGAGAAATCAGACCTAAAGCTCAACCAGTTACTGTCCAGCCACAGCTCTCTCCCGCGTCTGCTCATTGGTAGTTGAGGGGAACGGGGGTAACAATGAAGGGGCCAAGCCCAGGAACAAGATTCAGATTGGGAAATCTATCCATGGGGGTCGGTCCAATTTATTCCCTTAAAACAGCAGAGCTGCTGCTGGGTGGTGGGGATGACACCTCCGAGTCCAGGATACGTGTCTGTTTCATGCAGGAGCAGAAATGACAGGGGTGAAAGGACTCAGCTTCTCCCGTGCAGAGAGGGTGCAGCTCAAAGAGCACTGTAGGTGGGTCATGCGCCCGAGGTGTGGGCTGGCTATCTCAGGTCTGTCTCTAGCCTTTCTAGAACTAGTGTTTCTCTGTTGGGCAGAAGAGTCGGCAGTAAGAGCCTGGGGTGGGGTAGGGCGGCCTTAGTGCAGGTTGGTGGTGGGGGCAGGGGGGGGGTGCATGGTTACAAGATTAGGAAGACCCCTCATGTGGCACCCCTCATCACTCATCCCTCTGTATATTCAGTCCCAGTATCACCAGCAAAGGGGCTGGCAGATGCCAGTGGGGAAGGCAGATATAAACAGGGAATCATACAAAAATATGTAATGGCCCACTTGTAATAAAGACCATGAACGAAGCAATGATTAAAGGATGTTAGCGAGGGAGGGTGTGCAATGGACATTTGTTTTCCTTTTATCTTAATCCTCACAATAACCCAACATGGCAGGGGCTGTCCGAGGAAGCTGAGCTCAGAGAAGGTCAGCCACTTGCTCGAGGCCACAGAGCTTATAAGGGCTGGTCATGGTGGTATTGGGACCCCTGGTAAGCTAAGTCTGTTCCCAGATTCAAGTGTTCCTGGGACCACACGGGCGTGTCCCTCACCCCACCTCTCAGCCAGGAGGAGGCAAGGCTGCCATGGGGTCCGTCAACCTAGCTTCCCAGCAGGACTGGGCCTGAAGATACGCGCTGCCCTGAGCAGTGCTAGGAGCTTTGTTGCTTTCAGCATGGAGCCCAGTGCGAGGCTAGATTTGGTGTCCTAGAGGGTCTTCTCAGCTCAGCAGCAGCCCCAAAGTTTCAGGAGAAGATGGGCAGGTCAGAGTGGGTCTGCTTTCTGGCTGTGGGGAAGATTGCTGCTCACTCAGTGGCCTGCTTGTGGAGGGAGGAAACTCAGGGACTCCAATCTCCAAAGGGCAGACTGTGGACCTTCCATAGCTAAACCCTGAACAGCTTTCAAGGAGAAATATGAATCCCACATGAGTGGGCTTGTAGCCTGCCTCAATCCCTTCCTAGCTGTGTGATCGTAGACAAATGACTCAACCTCTCTGAGCCTCTTTTTCCCCATATGTGAACTAGACTTACTCTAAGCAAGATCCAGAGCCTCTGCCATTGAGCACAGGAGCATAGTGGATTTCCTTCCTCCTTTACTCTCAACTAGACCCTATGAAGCAGGATTTTCCCCTCTCTGTCCCTCCACTGAGGCATTCTAGAAGCCCCCCACCCATGGCTAGTCCAAGCGATTAACTGAATCTAGGCTAAACTAAAGCTAACCAGAGTGTGACGAGGGTTTCCATGGAGATGAGCATGTAGAGTGTTGTCCTGGGAACCTGTGTGGATGCGCTCAGAGACATGAGTAGCTCACTGGCAGGATTGGCCAGGGGATCCCAACCACCTCCTCGGTTTGGGCTAAAACAAGGGTGGGGAGATAGAGGACAGACAAGTCAAGAAAGGGCAAACAGGCTGATTAGCTGAATGCCATGTTCAGATTCAAAGCTGGACAGGGCTTCTGCTCTAGCTCAAGTCCCATCTTAAAGATGGGGAAACTGAGGCCCCGTGTGGTTCACCCCAGCCACACTCCCCATCAAGGCGTAGCTGGCAGCAGCAGCTGGGATCCTCCCTGTCCCCTGCCCAGTGCACCATCCTAAGAGTGGACCCATATCTTTAACTGATAATAATCAGCTCCCACCTTCTGAGCGCTTTCTGGGTGCCCAGCCCAGAATGGTTGGTGAGCCCTTGCTCTTGTGGTCCTAAACTAACTCTAGAAAGACTGTAATATTATCACCAGGTGAAGGGATGTCTGAAGCTGGATTGAGTGATGGGTGGACGTGGAGTCCTCCGGCCAGAGGGTGGTGGAGACAAAACTCATGACTCACCACAAGGTTTAATGTACAGGGGCCAGAAGTTCAGATGTTTTGCTTACCTCATCGTATCCATCCTCATACCAGTTTCCAAAGGTGCAGCGTGTTCTCTCCATTCTGCAGATGAGGAAACTAAGGCTCGTGACACTTAGGTGACATGCCTGAAGTTCGTGACTGCTGGTGACAACCACGCCTGCGCCTCACGGTGCTTACCTCCGGCCTGGCACTCTTCCAAGTGGGATTTGCATGTGTTAACTCAATCCTCACAACCACCTAATGAGGGAAGGGCCATCAGGAGCCCCATTTTACAGATGCGCCTTTCTCTGAGGAACTACTAGCACAGAGAGGTTAAGAGGCTTGTCCAAGATCACAGAGCTTGTCAATGGTAAATTCAGGAATCAACCAATCCCAGGCCGTCTGACATCAGAGCTCATACTGTAACCCCAGGGCAGCAGCTGCCTCATGATCTGGTAAGTGATGAAACAGGGTCCAAATCTGGTCATCCTGACTCCAGGGCTCACAGCATCTCCACCACCAAAGGCTGGGGCTGACCAGAGAAGCCCAAGACCTGGGCACCAGCCAGAGCTAGCTGTTCTGTGGTTGCCACCCTGTATAGGCCCAGCCCAGACCTCAGAGGAAGGCTGGTGGCAGAGGAGGCCTCCCCCGTACTGGCTCTCAGACACCCCCAGGGCAGGGACCAAGACTGCACCAGCTGAGAGTGAGACGTTACAGGCCCCCAAGCCTCAGGCAAGGTGGCCAACCTTGTCTGAGTCTCAGAATCTTGCCCAAACCCATCCCAGAACAAGGAATCAGCTTCTCCAGGAATGGGATCCAGGGTTCTGCAGTTCAGAAAGCCTCACAGGTGATTCTGAAGCAGCCATCAGACTCTGACATCTGGGGACCAGTGTCCAAAGTCCAGCTTGGCAAGTCTGGGGTCTCAGACACTGAAGAGAATAATAACAATAAGGGCAGCACGTTGGATGTCTGCCTGTCCTCTGCCTGTCCTTCCGCGGGCCTCATCTCCTTGTCCTCACAGTGACCCACAAATGACAGGACTCTTACCATCCCATTTTACAGATGAGGGAACTGAGGCTCAGAGAGGGAAGAAACCTGCCTGGGTCACATAGCTGGTGAAGGGAGAGCTGGGGTTCACACTGAGCCTGTGTGATCTGCCTGGCCAGGGTTCTCCGCCCCCCACCTCCCACCCTCCCTCCTTCCCTCCCTCCCTCTCTGCTAAGGATCTGGGGGTGGGGGTTGGGTGCAGACAGTGGCTCCTATTATGCGGGCTTCCACTCAGAGAGCCACCTCTGCTGAATACAGGAAACAGCCCTGCCTCCAGACACCCTGGGGAACACAGAAGCTCTCCCTCAATATGAGCGGTGTCCCAGTGGAATCATTTAGGAATCCCTACATTTCAGGAAATGGATCATCAGTGAAGGAGATGGGGCAGAGCTGTGATTTGCTCTCACGGGCATTTCAGACAACTGTTTTTGCAGAGGGACTGGAGGTAGAGGAAAGTACAGAACGGAGAGGAAGCTATTGCAAAAATATAGGTGGGGGGTGAGCAGGGCCTGAGAGCAGGATGGGGCAGAAGGAACAGAGAGGAAGGTACTGGGAAAATATACCGTAAAGATAGCTCCTGGACATGAGGATGGAGGAATGTGGGATAAGGAGAGGTAGGAGTTGAAACTGTGCCCAGCTATGTGTAGGGTAACCAAGTTTGGAATCATAGGAGGAGGAGCAAGAATGAATATTTTTCAGAGAGTGAAGGAGGAGAGTGGGAACAAGATCCCAGTTGTTGTAAGCCTTCAGTCTTCTATTCAATTAGGACAAATTGCATTGATGAAATAGGAGAGGGGGAACCCTCCCGAATTCATTCTATGAGACCGGTATCACCCTAATACCAAAACTGGAAATAGCGTATGTAAGGAAAACTGTAGAACCTTTATGAAAATAGGTGCAAAAATCCTAAGCAAAATAATAACAAACTTATGTAAATAAAATTATTCTCTATGACCAAGTGGCACTTATCCCAACAAGCAAGGTTGGTTTAACACATGAAAATCAAGGTTATGCAGCATATTAATAGAATAAAGGACAAAAATCACACGGTCATGTCAATAGATGCATGAAAAGCATTTGGCAAAATCCAACATTTTATGATAAAAACACTCAACAACAACAACAAAAATAGAAAGGAATTTCTTCACTCAGACAAAGTTTATGAAAAGCCCTATAGCGAGTATTAGCCAAAATAGTGAAAGACACTATGCTTTCCCTTGAGATCAGGAGCAATACCAGGATATCAGCTCTCATACCTTCTATTCAACATGGTATTGAAGGTCCTAGCCATGACAATCAGGTGAGAAAAGAAATAAAATTCGTCTAAATAATAAAATAAAAAGTAAAAGTATTTGCAGATGGCATGATATTACAGATGGGAAATTCTAAGAAAAAAAAGAACTCCTATTCTAATAAATGAGCTCAGCGAAAGTTGAAGGATACAAGATCGATATACAAAAATCAAGTGTATTTCTACACCCTAAGAAATGAACATGGACCATGAACAATCTGAAATGAAATTAAAAATATAATCTCATTAACAACAGCATCAAACAGAATAAAATACTTAGGAAGAGCTCCCGTGGTGGCGCAGTGGTTAACGAATCCGACTAGGAACCATGAGGTTGTGGGTTCAATCCCTGGCGTCGCTCAGTGGGTTAAGGATCTGGCATTGCCGTGGGACTTGAGGGATGTGGTTTCACCTGCTGCACCTCTTTGGATAGCCACACTGACCCCAGTGAGTGCCCAGGGTGGCTGCACACTCTCAGGGTCCCATCACCCCCCATCCTGTCTCGCTAATGTCACACCCATTGTTTATGCATGTGACAGTCCTCTGATCCTGGTGGACACTGGCCTTTCTTCCTGACTGATGTGTTGACACGAACTTTTGCCTTCAGTTTATTGTTACAATAGTTATTATAATCAGCACTAGTCATGAACTCATGTCTGTAATCTCTGCTACTGCAATTGATGTTAAGCAGATACAAATAATCCCTGCTCTCATCAACATGATCACTGAGAATATGTCCTTCAGATCCTTGTCAACTTGGACACGCTCTTCCTCATCTCTCCATGAACAAGCCCCTTTGTCCTCCTGTCCCCACAGTCAGCAGGGAAGATTCTGCAGCCCTTCCCTGAAGACCACCTCCCTCTGTAGATGTGTGGTGACTACTCCTGTCTGGCTTCTGGCTGCTGTACTGAAACTTACCCTTGGCCAGACGTGGTACTAAGTGCCTTGCCAGCATTAGCCTCAAGAGAATTCTCATTTCCATTTAACAGATGTGAGAACTGAGGTTAAAACTGTAGAACTGTTGAATGATTGGATCCAAATCCAGCAAATACTGAGTGATGAGCGAACTCTTGACCTCAGGTCTTCCTGATTCTACAGCCCACATTTTTCACCCATGTATAGAGCCTCCCTCTCCTTCTCTGCATCCTCCTCCCAGCCTCTTTGGACCAGCAGCCTGGGATCTGAGATTCCATGTCCCTTGCAGGAGTGGTGAGAGGAAGCTGGATTCAGATCCACCTTATGGGGAGGGAGTCTAGGACCTCCAGAGTCTACAGCCCACCCCTGGATCAGGAACTACCTGTCTGGGAGATGACACATTATTTTCCCTTTCACTCCTTCTAGCGGCTCAGATATGGAACTAGCTCTACCCTCAGCATCACCTCGCTGCAGACGTGGGATTGATGATAAGACTGTTTCTGGGAGCTTCTCCTCGACCTCATGTGATTCTCACAGCATCCTAGGGAAGAGCGTTATACCCCTGAAGGGGGGAAACTGACCCAGAATATCTTAGATTTTTGTAACTGGGACACCTCTTAGAGATCATCAACCTCTTCATTCTGTAGGTAAAGAAACTGACAAGGAAGAGAGAGAGAAGGGAATAGACTTGCCCAGTGCCCACAGCAAATGAGGGGCAGAGCCTGCACCAATCCCAGTGCCCCTAATTCTCAGACCAGCATAACCTGTGAGTCAGTCGAGGCTGTTGGTTGTTTATTTTAGTTTTGTTTTTCGTTTCAGGACATCCCTTTTTCTGAAAAGTAGGGGGTGATGGGGGCAGATCTGTTTGGATTTTGACTTAAGAGTCCTAAGTCTGCACTGACTCACTGTGACCTTGGGTGGCCTCTCCTTTGGCTCCTCCCACCTCAGTTTTCTATGTGTGCAATGATCTTTCATGTGACCAGGTTGCTGAGTTTGTTCCCCAGCATTCAGCATGTGCTCAGAGCACCCCATTCCCCCAGGGGTTTTGGAACTGGATGTGGTCTCCACAACCTCTTGGCTTGGCAGCAGCTGCTTCATTTCCCCAGCAATGATCTTATTTCCTCCTGCTGGAAACTTAGCTTCATGTACTTGGGCTGAATAAGTTGATTTGTAGAAATGACCATTTCGTGGAGCTGCTCACAACAGAAGCAGCAGGTGGCTGTTCTGAGTGCTTCTGAATGAGCCCCGGAGTCCAGCTGGGACAAACCCATCCCTCCAAAGTGACATCTCCTGGTCAGTGACATTGAATTATGTCACATTATAATATCATCTCACTGGGCTCCTATAACCTTTATTCAACTGAAGTTGGAATCTCCCAAGAGACCCACTTTCCTGTCTGGGGACCTGCTGGCAGGAGATATCCTGGGAGCTGACTACAAAGTGTTATAGAGGACAGACCAGGTGTCAATGCAGAGTGAGGGGCCTCAGGACCTGGCAGGGGTAGGAGGAGGGTCAGCGGTAGGCACACTGATGGGAGAGGTGACAGTGGGGAGGGCCGTTAAAGGGCCATGACAATGGGATAATTCACTTCACAGGGTCTGTAGATGCCCTGGAGATTCATTTCATCATTTATCTGTTCTCTTTCCCACCCCCTCACTCAACAAACCCTTCTCGGCCAGTAATGGGCCAGGTAATGTGCCAGGTAAAGGGGATATAGGGGTGATGAGAGCTTGTCTTTACCCTCGAGGGCTCACAATCTGGCACAAGGGACAGAGGCTTGGCCTCAGACGTGCAGCAGGAGACACCATGGAGCAGGAGGAGGGAGCCTGAACTTCCTCGGGGGCAAATGGGGCAGCCATGGGTCTTAGGGTGTGGGCCCCACAAACAGTCCCTGAGCCCAGGGCTCTGGTGCTGGTCGTTCATCTGGGAGGTGAGCCCAGGGATCACAGGTGAGAACCTGGAGAGATGGAGCAGGGCAGGGAGGAAAGCCAGCGAAGCCTGGGTTCATGAGAGGGTTATAGCAATGGGACCCTGGGGGCTCCACCCTGCTAGGACCCTCTGAGGACTGTATGGAAGATGTTTCAGCACCATCCTACTGCAAGAGGAGGAAGCTGGGCATTTATCCACTGACTCTCAGGGCATAACCGCCCCCTACCCTCCCAGGGAACAGCATATGGATGGGCGGTAGGACATGAGGATTTGAAGGGAAGGATTCATTTCAGGATCACGTCTGGGGAAATTCAAATAACTCACATGCAAGGAAGCCTTGGGTGGTGGAAGTGGATGAACTGAGGCAGCGGGAGAGAGGGATGCTGCTACCATGGACAGGTCCCTGCAGAGGCCGAAGCAGGTGGATCCAGAATGTGGGAGGGTATTGGCCTTCCACAGAGGAGGAGCAATTCAGCTCCTGAAATGACTGGGGATGTGTAGAATCAGTCAATAGAGAGGAAGCAGGTGTGCCTCAGGGCTCTATTTTCCCCACATAGGGAGGAAGTCACTTCAATTACCAAGAGGGAGAAGGCTGATGACTGGCAAGGCAGGGGCTTCAAGAGGGTGGTGGTCTAAAACAGCATTGAGGATGAGGGCAGTGGGCACAGACTACTGGAAAGTCAGAGGAGGGATGGGCCATGCTGGTGCCAGCTGAGGTTGGCAGTGTCGCAGTCATTACCAAGGCAGCCCCTCCACATCTCAGGACCAGAATGACAAAGGCAAATGGTCATTGGTCCTTTACTGAGCTTGGTGCAAAGAGAACACCAGCCAGTGGCATATGCAACGATCCTGGATCAGGGTCCCCATCTCTTCTCTTACTTGTGGTTGGGAGAAGGAGAGGGAATAGGAAAACCCCAGCTGTGAGTTAAGCGTCTGGGCTCCTGAGCCAGTCTGCATCTCACTTGCTGTATGATATTGGGGAAGTCAATTCCCCTCTCTCCGTGTCTACATCTACTAATTGGAATGATGATAAGAACTGTCTAGTCAGTCTCACAGAGGTTTCCAAGAGAGTCACATCAAATAATTAAGGTATGGAAGTTCCCATCGTGGCTCAGTGCTTAATGAATCCAACTAGTATCCATGAGGATACAGGTTCAATCCCTGGCCTTGCTCAGTAGGTTAAGGATCCGTCACTGCCGTGACCTGAGGTGTAGGGCACCGACACAGCTCAGATCCCACTTTGCTATGCCTGTGGCATAGGCCAGCAGCTGTAGCTCCAATGTGAACCTTTGTCTGGGAACCTCCATATGCCGTGGGTGCATCCTTAAAAAGACAAAAGATCAAAAAAAAAATTAAGGTATCTATAGAAGGAGAAGTCCTTTGCAGATTGATTAGAGCAGCTCAAAGGTAAATAGCTATTTAGCATAGATCCCCCTCCTCCTGAGTTTTCCCATCTGTTAAATGTGTGGCTTGGAAGCTGAGCTGGGCATAGTCACCCCGGTTCCAAAGCCCAGGATCTGTCCATGCAGCCATGGTGACACGGCACCATTTTGCAAGTCTCTCTTGGAGGGGCAGAGCCAGGGGCTCTGGCAGGGGACTCTGCCTAGTTCTCCTCAGACAATGCACTCAGAAAATAAGCACAGCCCAAGAAACTGCAGTGATCACTTTGACTTGAGCAGAAAGTGACATTCCCAGGCAGGTTCCCTCTTCCCACAACAGGGAGAGAGGAGGAGGTGAACTTAAACCATAGACACACTTCCTTTTCCTAAATGAGACTTCTCAGCTCCTGGTCTCTTATTTTTTTTTTTTTTTTAATTTTTGGCCACACCCTTGGCATATGGAAGTTCCCAAGCCAGAGACTGAATGTGAGCCACAGCTGAAACACCAAACCCTTAACCCACTGCACTAGGCTAGGGATCAAATCCATGCCTCAGCAGTAACCTGAGCTGCCACAGGGACAATGCTGGATATTTAACCCACCGAACTAGAGCAGGAACTCTGAATTAATGCCAATCTTCATAAAACTCTTCCAAAAACTTAAAAAAGGAACACTTCCAAATTCATTTTATAAGGCCAGCATTACCCTATATCAAAGCCATATGAGGACATGACAAGAAAATTAAAAGCCAATATCCTTGAAGAATGTTGATGCAAAAAATCTCAACAAAATAGTAGCTAAATGAATTCAACATCGCACTAAAATGGTCATATACCTTGATCAAGTGGGATTTAGCCCTGGGCTGCAAGGATGGTTCAATATATGCAAGTCAATAGATATGGTATAACATTAATAAAATGAAATACAAAATCATATGATTATCTCAATAGATACAGAAAAAAACATTTGACAAAACTCAATATCCTTTCATGATTTAAAAAAAAAAAAAAAAAACACTCTTGGGAGTTACCATTGTGGTGCAGCAAAAACAAATCCAACTAGTATCCATGAGAATGCAGGTTCAATTCCTGGCCTCACTCAGTGAGTTAAGGATCCAGTGCAGCCATGAGCTATAGTGTAGGTTGCAGATGAGGCTTGGATCCCATGTTGCTGTGGCTGTGGTGTAGACCAGCAACTGCAGCTCTGATTTGACCCCTAGCTGGGAACTTCCATGTGCCATGCCTTCAGCCTTAAAAAAAAAAGGAAAAATAAATTTAAAAAAATAAAAATTAAAAAAAAGCACTCTCAACAATGTGGGTACAGAAGGAAGACACCTCAAATAATAAAGGCCATAAATGATGCTCAAAACTAACATCATATCCAATGGTGAAATATTAAAAGTTTTTCCTCTAAGATCAGGAAAAAGACAAGAGAGTCTGCTCTCACCACTCCTATTCAACATAGTACTGGAAGTCCTAGCCAGAGCCAGGCAAGAAAAAGAGATAAAAGGCATCCAAATCAGAGAGGAAGGAGTAAAGTTTTTTTGCAAATGACAGTGTCTTATACACAGAAAATCCTAGACATTCCACCAAAAAAAAAAATTCAGTTAAGTTTGAGGATGTGAAGTCAACATACAAAATAGTTCCATTTATGACTGGTAACATCAAACTGTCTAAAAAATAAATAATGAAAACCACCTCAGAATCTAAAACAATAAACTTGCGGATAAATTTAACCAATGAGGTGAACTATCCTTACACTGAAACCATAAGACATTGCTGAAAGAAATTAAACACACATATAGTAGAAAGAATCCCTTATTCATGGACTGGAAGAGTTAATGTTGTTAAATGTTCATACCACCCAAAGCCACTTATAAATTCAATGCAATCTCTATCAAAATTCCAATGGCACTTTTCACAGAAATAGAAAAAAAACAATACAAAAATTTGTATAGAACCACCAAAGACCCCAAGTAGCCAACAACAGTCTTCAGAAAGTACAGAGGTGAAGGCATGGCACACTCTAATTTCAAACTATATTTCAAAGCTATAGTAATCAGAAGAGTGTGGCACTAGCATAAAAACAGACACATAGACCAATAGAAGAGAATAGAGAGCCTGGAAATAAACTGCACGTTTACAGTCAACTATTACTCGCCTTGGGAGCAAAGAATGCTCACTGGGGACAGTACAGTCTTTTTGATAAATGATGTTAGGAAAACTGCATATTCATGACCCCTGAGGCTACATCATGAAGGCAGCCCATCCTCCACCTAGGTCTCTCTCAGGAGGCCCCATCCTGGAACTCACCTCCAAGGTGGTGTTAGGTACACCAAGTGTCCCACAGTAAGCGCCCCCTGGGAGCTCCCTTTGTGGCTCAGCCATTAACAAACCCGACTAGGATCCATGAAGATAGGGGTTGAATCCCTGGCCTTGCTCAGTGAGTTACAGATCCAGTGTTGCCGTGAGCTGTGGTGTAGGTCGCAGACGTGGCTCAGATCCCATGTGGCTGTGGCTGTGGCTGTGGTGTAGGCTGGCAGTTATAGCTCCCATTTGACTTCCATATGCTATGTGTGGGGCCCTAAAAAAGGCCAAAAAAAGGCCCCCCTAGAGAGGATGGAGGCCCCGCCCACAGCCCAGGAACTCACAGCTTCCCGTCAGCACCACCAATTTGCCAGCCACAAAGGTGAGCCACTAGAAAACAATCCATAATCCCCAGTGAGCCACCCTTCTGGTGCAGCAGGGAGCACACAGGAGCTGTCCCCACCGGGCTCTGACACTTTTCGGGATGTTGTTTCTTAAGCTATACTGGGTATTCACAACAAGAGATAAGGCAACAAGCCACTCCTCTGGCTCTGGGCACTGGACCGGACACAGCCTGCCTGAGCCCCGTTTTCCCACGCCAGGAGGGAGACGCAGCCATCGCCTGGGGTGGAGATAGGACTGGGAGAGACCATGGGAGTGCAAAGCCTGGGGCCTGCACATAGTAGGTGCTCAGGAAAAACTGGCCAGTGCTGGAAGGCTCTTGTCGCACTGCCCTGTGCTTGTCTGTCTCCTCTCCAGGGCTGAGACCACAGAGCCAGCCCAGGCAGCACAAACGTCTCCTGGAAGGACACAGGAAGGAGGAGTTGGGGGTGACAGGTGACCAGAGATGATCCCTGAGGGTGGGGGATGGGCAGATAGGTGCCCTCAGACCTCCGCCCCATCCCTCACACCCATCAGCCGCCTACCAGGATTTGTCCCCTTGTAGATGAAAGACAATCCAAAGCCCCTCACGTGGGAAAGAAGGACAAACCACCCTCTCATCCTAGTCCACTCTGCCTCTGCACATGGCTGACAAGCCGGTTCACTGGTCAGTGTAGACCTGTCCCTACCCACATGCTCTGCAGGAGCCCCTGTGCTCTGTGGGCCCATACCTGCAGGCGCCCTCCTGTTTCTTCGCAGGGAGGGACCTGAGAGAGCTTGGCTTTTCCAAATCCCTTGGATGTTCGAGTGTCGTAAAAACCAGTTCCTTTCAGTATTGACCACGCCCTGCCCTGTAAACCTGTGTGCGATCTCTCTGTCTCTGACACTCTGTCTCGGTCTCTATCTGTCTGTATCTCTCTCTCCCTCTCCCCCCCCCTCCGACCCTCTGCCTGTCCTCCCTTCCCCCATCCCCACCAACAATATGTCATGGCCATCTGTCCCCTCACAAAGGGACCATCTAACAACATCAAGCAATATTTTAACACATGTAACCAGATCGCCTGGCCTGGGTACATAAACAAGGACCATCATAAAAGCTGTATGTGGCCAAGCCCTGCCTGGTTCAATACTTTTCTAAAAGCTCTGCATCCACTCTGTTGGGGAAAAAAAAAAAAAAAAAAAAAGGTCCCTTAACGACAGCATGTCATCTTTGCAGAAGGACAGGGCTGCAGGAGGCTGGGCTGGGTCCTGGCCGGAAGGCTCGTGGCCGTGGACTGGAGGTGTGCACCTTGCCTGGCAGATCCTTGGTGTTCTCGTCAGCAGAGGGGACAGTGACATCACCTACCTTGCTTGGAGGATTCAAAGAGGAGTACGAGGATTATCAGCTCATGAAATGATGGTTCTGTGATGGAGGTGACACCATCTTCTGTGCTGTCCCCGGGGCAACTGGGGGGGCAGGTGTCCTGAATTCATTTGGCAAATGGGACCCCGAGGGTCAGTGGGATTAGCTGAAGGGCCCAGGCAAGCTCCTGAGTGAGAGGTGCTGGGCTTCCATCCTGCTGTATTCACCCCTAAAGCCCAACCGAATGGCCTGGGTGCATCCAGGGAGGGGACACTGGGCCCCTGGGGATGGTCAGCTGCAGAGACTCCTGGGCCGCATGAACTGAGCTCAGCTGCTCCTCTCTGCTCCTCTCTGAGCCCAGGTGGAGGCTGAAGACCCACAGGGCAGCCTCCATCCCCCATTCGAGGGTCAGGGTCAAGGCCTCACAGCCTCTGGGAGCTGGCTCCCGGTCCTGGAGCTGCTCCCAACTCCAGGGGGACCTGGGGGCCTTCTTCCCCAGTCCTGAGCCACCGTGCACCCCCGGATGGCTGATCTGCATTTCACGCTGTGTCTTCACCTCCAAAGGTGAGCCTTCCAGGCCTGCGAGTCCCTGAATTTACCCATCCCGGGTCTGTTTGTTTCTGGGGTGGCCAGGCCTCTGCTCTGCCATCTGCTTCTGACCAGGTCCTGACCCTTGGACCTGGACCCTGGAATCTGACCTCCCCCCACCCCCACCTTGCTGCCATTCTTCCCTGACCTCCCTGCCACTTGCTGGATATTTCCCTATGAAAGCTCATTCCACAGTGGGTCTGGAGCTGGGAATAATTAGCCATGTGAACGGTCACCCTTGGATATCAAAGTCTTCAGGAAAATCTGAGTCCAGCCCCTCCTTGCACCCTCTCATGGCTCAGAGCCCAGTGCAGAACACTCCACTTTGTGGAATGAATGAAATATTGGAGAGGTCAGAGGTCACGCCCATGGAAGCAATGCATGGGAGGAGTAAAAAGAGAGGATAATAGCAGAAGAGGATAATAACCAGTTTCTGGGCCCAGCTCTGCCTCTGGCTCAATACATGACCTTGTCTCTTCTCCTCTCTGGCCTCAGTTTCCTCCACTGGACTGTGAGAGGGTTGGAGAAGATGGGCCCCAGTGTTTATGGACCTACGACTCTGCTGAGATCTGTGTCCAATCACAAGACAGATGGGCTGATATCACATATGCTTAAAGCCATGAGTTCTGTAGTCATTCAGTCCTACGTCCAGGGTCTGCCAGCTGACCCTTTAGTGGCATCACAATCTTGAGCAAGTCATTTGGTTTCTCTGAGCCTCAGCTTCCTTAACTATAAATTGGGTACAGTAACAGTGAATATTCAGAGAGAAGAAGAAAGCAAAGCTCAGCATACGGTCTAGTACACAGGAAGCACTCAGTAGGTGGCTTTTCCTAGTGATGATGAAGGTGAAGATGATGATGATGGCAGTGGTGATGATGATGCTGAGGAAGGTGATAAAGGTGAAGATGATGATGGTAGTGGTGGTGGTGATGGTGAAGAAGACAATGAAAGTAAAGATGGTGGTGGTGAAGATGATGGTGAGGAAGGTGATGAAAGTAAAGATGATGGCGATGGTAATGAGTGTGGTGACAGTGAAGATGATGCTGGTGGTGGAGATGCTGATGAAGGTGATGAAGGTGAAGATGATGATGGTGGTGAGATGATGGTGTAATGAGTGTGGTGACAGTGAGGATGATGCTGGTGGTGGAGATGCTGATGAAGGTGAAGATGATAATGGTGGTGGTGCTATGGTGATGGTGGTGGCAGTGAAGATGGTGATAACGCTGGTAGTAAGGATGATGGTGGTAGCAAAGACGATGATGATGGAAACCTCTACACCCCAGTTTCACCTGTGGCCAGATCCCCCATTCAGTGTGGATACAGAGCAGAACAGGACCACAGGGATTATCTTTTCAACCCCTTCATTTTATAGCGGGAGAAATGGGGACTCAGAGAGACAGAGGGCCTGAACCAAGGTCACACCTCCTCATAAGGACAGTGGGGATCCTGCCCAGCCCAGCGCTGGTCTCTGCACCACCTTCGGCTTCCAGGCTCCTCCTCGCTGTCCTGGGTGCTTCCCTTCCCTTCCCAGACAGGCTGCAGCAGCATCGGGTCTTTGGGTTTCCAGCTGACCCCAGAAAACTCTATGAGTCGTCATCACTGGGTTTTGATCACCCTGGAAGCACCCCAAGCACTTCTCCAGGGCTGCTTGTCTCTTCTATCTTCCTCACTAAACAGGTTCAGAGTCAGTAGTCTATGTTCTCAGGAGAACCCCGAGCTCCTGGCAGAGTCCACACCCTCTCAACTCTCTGAAGGCTCCTGTGCTTGGGAGCTGGAAAGGTCCTTAGAGAGGTGGGGGGAGCACCCTCTGCACAGGGTGGGGACACTGAGACCCCAGGGCGGGACCTGCTCAAGCCTCAATTAGCCTCTGAGACCCCGTTTCCCCTGGGGAGTCACAAGGTCACGTTCACTTTTTCCTCAATCACATTCTGCCCCTGAGTGGGGAGGAATCTCGGGGTTTCCATATGGTTCCCCAGCTTCCTCTTTCTGGCCCCTTAAAATAAATAACTGCATTGTTTAAAAAATGCTTTTGTTGCAAAAATAATACAAAAATAGAGAGAGTCTAAAATCTCTAAAATGCACCCCCAGGAAATACTGTTAACATCGTTAGGAATATTCTGTGGCCAGCACTCCCCCTTCACCCCTCCCCATCCCCTGATCCCATTTCCACCTGCTCCATCCTGCTCTGGGATTTCATGGGTTGGGGCCAGTAGGAAGTCCCACAGGAATCTAGAGGGCAGGACAAGAGGGAGTCAGAGTTTCTGTTCTTTCCTCCATCTCTGCCTCTATCCAGAGCCTCTGAGTGACTGTGCATGGCTCACTCCCCATCCCCAGGACCACGTGACTAAATAGGCTAGGAGATGACTCCCCAGGAGAAACCAAGGTACTACTGCCACAATGGATGCTAAAAACTGAAATAGATGTCATTAGAGGAGGGGATGGCTCTGCTGGGTTTTGAAGGATGAGTAGGAGTTCATTGGCTGGACAGGGGGGAAAGTATTATAGGCAAAAGGAAAGAAATCACCAGAGAATCTCAGCAGGAATGAACTCAGAGTAAATGATTCAATATTACCCTCAGAACAAACCTGGGAAGGAGGCTGAATTTTACCCATGTGATAGATAGGAAACCGAAGCTCAGGAAGGTGAAGCCTCTGCCTCAAGGTCAGAGCAAGTGGCTAAGCCAGGGTATGTGTCCCCCATGCCTGTGTTTGCTCTTTCTCTGCCCCATTTGCCTCTGTCATTGTCACCAGTGGGACTCATGACTCTGTCTGTTTGGTTCCATGTGACGGACTCAGGCCTGTGTGTACCCTAAGTGTGTATTCTCAAGGTGAGCTGGATTAAAGGGGTGGCAGGGCCAACACGCCCCACAATGTGACCGGTTAACTAATTATCCTTCAGCAGAATATCAGGCCCATGGGCTGTGACCTGGGCCTGCAGGCAGCTCCCTGGGTGTGGAGACGGAGCCCAGGTCCCCAAAGTCTCATGTTCTGTAGCAGGAAAGAGAAGGCGGAAGGGACCTAAAGGTTCCAACAGGACAGTTCTGCTGGGAACTGGGACCTGGGTCGTTTCCTGCTGGCAGGGCCAGGGAAAGTCCCCAACCACCCCCCTAGTCAGCCCTTCTCTCCCTCAGCCCCTCCCCGCTGCCTGGATCCCTCGGACCCAGGGCCATCTCCTCCCACTGCCTGACAGTGCCTGGACCAGAACCAGCAGTGACCTGATTTGGGGTCCCAGGCCCATTCCTTGGACCAGTCACTGTTTCCAGAAGTCAGGATGCTAGAATTGGAATGGCTGGGCTTTTTCGCACTCTCTCAGGATCGGAGGTGGGGTGGAGGGCTGTGACTGGTGACACTGTCTGAACCTCATGGCCTGGGGAGTGCAGGAGGCTTCGTTTCCTAAAGGAAGCAGAGCTAAACACGCAGAGAAGAGAGATAAGTGACAAAACAGCAAGTGTCACCTACACTAGATAGTATTAATCCTACTTTGCAAAGGAGGAAACTCAGTTTTAAAGAATCTTAGTAACACTTGCAGGCTAGTAGGTAGCAGAACAGAAACACAAAACGCCCTTCACTGCTAACCACTAAGTCAGTGTTTTCCACAGACCGCATTTCTGTCACATCCCCAGCTTCCCTAAAACCTGAGTTCCAAAAGATTTAAACTTATAATAAAGAGTTCCCTTCATGATTCAGTGGTTAATGAACCCGGCTAGGATCCATGAGGTTGTGGGTTTGATCCCTGGCCTCGCTCAGTGGGTTAAGGATCTGGCATTGCCATGAGCTGTGGTGTAGGTCACAGATACGGCTCGGATCCTGCATTGCTGTGGCTGTGGCATAGGCCGGCAGCTGTAACTCTGATTCAGTCCCTAGCCTGGGAACCTCCATATGATGTGGGCGCAGCCCTAAAAAGCAAAGAAGAAATAAAAAATAAAAATAAACTCATAATGACAGAACAGGACGAGTCTCGAAGATCAGGCACTCAGATCCCTGGAAGGCCCTGAGTTTCAACTCTTCGTGATGGATTTATTTATTTATTTATTTATTTATTGGCTGCACCCACTGCATGCAGAAGTTTCCAGGCCCGGGATCAAACCAGCGCCACAGCTATAACCGGAGCCTCAGAAGTGACAATGCCAGATCCTCGACCTGCTGAGCCATGATGGATTTAATTTGAAGTTTCCTCCTCCCGCCCAACCATGGTGTTCAGAGCGTGCTGCCCATGGCAATTTCTTGTGGACTAAGCAGTGCTGAGAGGGGGCACATCAAAAAGAATAGAGGCCAGGTTGGCATCGCCAGGGGGCAACATTAGCAGGGAGACATAGGGAGCGTTAAAGCAGCTGAAGTGTGAGCTGTCTAGTGTTTGAGCACATTCTCCAGTGAAACACACAACTCAGAGCTCTCGGACATAACCAGAGCCTCCCCAACCCCCCTTCCCATCCCAACCTGCCGGGGGTATTTAAGGGATGTTCCACAGCACATTACAATTGAACCTCCGTCCATCCCCTTCATTTTACAGATGAAAAAACACAGCCCTAGAACCAGCAGACATCCATTCAAGGTCAGACAGTGAGTTAAGTGTGAAGTAAGAACGGCCTAGGAAGAGCCTATTGGATGCCAGGTACTGTGACGAGCACTCGCCTAATCCAATCCCCAGTTGAGATAATTCCCATTTTATTCAGGGGAAAACAGAGGCTCAGAAAGGCCACTTGGCTCTCTCAGGATCACACAGCTAAGAAGCAACAGAGCTGATTTTGAACAGATTTATTTGGTACAAAAGTCAAGTCCTGACCTACTGGGCTGGTCATTTATCCAGTTACCTCTTGGCTTTGCCCTTGGTGATGACCATCTGTGTGGTGCTGGACCCCTGCAAGTGGCATTTCCCAGAGTCCCTATGTTACCGACCAGAGTTCTTGACTTTCCCTAATCAATAGAAATTGATAAGAGGCCAGGCAAGAAATTCAAGCAAAGACTGCAGCAGGAGGGAGTAAAAATGAGTAAGAGTTTCCTTGGTCCCTCCCTGAGCAGCGGAGAGTGAGCTGGTTCCTTATATGGGGTGAGGGTAGGGGTAGGTTCAGGGGTTGGGCCAGGGGGATGGTTTGCCCACCCCTTTGGCGGTGCTGCGTGTAGGGGGCGGGCGTGTGCAATTTCCTGCTTTAGCTCCCAGTACCCTGTTTTTGTTCTTCTGAAGTGGCTGCTGGTTTTTTGGTCTTTTTGTATCTTGTCCGTAACTTGCCCCAACCACGCATGCACAAGGTTAATTTTTTTCTCTCTCTCTCTCTTCTTTTTTCTTTTTTCAGCTGCCCCACAGCATATGGAATTCCCGGGCCAGGGATCAGATCTGAGCCCAAGTTGCAACCTACGCCAGAGCTGCGGCAAGGCTGGATCCTTTAACACACTGTGCTGGGCTGGGGATCGAACCTGTGTTCTGGCCCTGCAGAGAGATGCCACTGATCCCACTGTGCCACAATGGGACAGTATTTTTAGTCCCATATAATTTCTTTGTATTTTGTTGTGCGAGGAGATGTTTGTCCAGGTGCAAGCATGGCAGCAAATGGTCCAAGGTCCCAGGTCCCAGCCTGTCTCACCTGGTCCGCTGGTTCCAGTGAGCTTCGGGCAGTGGGAAGTGGGGACAAAAGCCTGGGAGGTTGAAAGTGGGAAACCTGTTCATCTCTTTGTCATGTCAGCAGTAGCAGCCACAGTAACCTATGGCTCTGGCAGCAGTAGCAGTCAGTGACCCCAGCCACCGCCGTGGTGGCCCCATCTTCACCAGGGCAGCAGCAGGGGAGGTCCCTCTCCCAGTGTTCCTCCAACCCTGGGTGGCAGCCAATCCCAAGTTCCTAAGCCCAGGGTTCCCTTCCCTTCCCTTTGGGTGCCTTCACCCTATCAACCCTTCCACAATCAGTGTCCAAAAAGATCCTCCTCTCCCTCCATGGGATTGCTAATTGGAGGCTCTGTTTCCCTGAATGAAACTTGGCCCGAGATGCAATGTCAGTTGAAGGCAGGCTTTAAGACTGTAGTTGACCAAGCAGCTGCTGCACTTGACCATTAACATCGGTGCCAATGACAAGGAGTATGATGGTTCCCTCTAACTGTTCTGGGAAGAAAATGACAAGCTCAGAACTTTAAACTCTCAGATTGAAGTGTCCTCAAAGAACCAGAGATTTAGGAAAGTGCTGAAGAACTGTCATACTTCTCCTGCAGCCGCAGGCAAGACACGGCTGACATCAGGCCCCAAATTTAATCCCATCTGAGGAAGGTGGAACTACTATGTAAGTTGAACTTGACTCATAGGTTTGGCAAACCTCATATGTGAAATCGATAGGCATTGATTGAAAAAGAGAGGGATCCTGAGAATTAGAAGGAGAACTCCAATGAATCTCAGAATCTCAAACCCCCAAGTCTCCTCAAGCCTCCTTTGCCATTTATGGCAGAGGCGGCTCCCATTTGAGGAAAGTAATTTCCCCTAGCTTGGAGACACTGTGACACTAAAAGATGTTGAGGTGGGGGAGTTCCCATCTTGGCTCAGCGGTTAACGAAACTGGCTAGCATCCACGAGGATGCAGGTTCGATCCCTGACTTTGCTCAGTGGGTTAAGGATCTGGCGTCGCCATGAGCTGTGGCATAGGTTGCAGACGCGGCTCGGATCCTGCGTTGCTGTGGCTGTGGTGTAGGCCGGCAGCTATAGCTCTGATTCAACCCCTAGCCTAGAAATATCCATATGCCATGGGTGCAGCCCTAAAAGGTAAAAAAAAAAAAAAAAAAAAGTTAAATTAAAGGATGTTGAGGTGGGAACTCCTGTCACACTCTGCATTTCCATTTGACTTGCCTGTGTGTCCTGTGCAGAAGAGAGATGATCTTAGAGAATGGCCACGAACTACTATACACTTATTCCAAATGTACCTGCTATTCCAGATGTGGTACCTCTCCTGGAGGAAAAAAAAAAAAATCACACAGCTCCTGACACCATACATAGCTGGTGTTTTGGCAGCTACCAGGAGTTTGTTTTAATTCAGCAGGGATAGCAGGAGACCCTGTCTTGCCTCAGGGCTGTACCAACTCTCCCACTGGGGTGGATCTAGACTAGAAGGACTCAGCATTTCACACAGCATCGTGCTGATTCTCCAGAAGATGACGTCATGCAGAACAGACCTGCTGCAGGAAGTAGACCACACCCTAGAAGCTTTAATAAGACATGGGCATAGCAGACAGTGAGAGTAAACCCCATTAAGCTCAGGGGGTGGACGCCTAGATGAAGTTTCTGGAGTCCAATGTTGTGGGACATGTGTGGATGTGGCCTCTATAGGGACAGACAACTTGCTTATCCTCGCACTGTCTTCCACCAAGAAAGACACACAGGATTTGATGGACTTGCCTGGATTTGGGAATCAGTATCCCCTTTTGGTAGTGTGTGCTCTTCCAAACATCTTTACTGATTTTGAGTAGGACCCAAAGCAAGAAAGACCCTGCAAAAAGTCTAGGCAGCCAAGCCACTAGGCCCTCATGACCAAGCCTCTAATGATCCCCAAATTGTCTGTGACAGATGAGGTAGCCACAGAATTTGCGGGAAGGAGTTCCCATCATGGCTCAGTTGTTAACGAACCCAACTATTATCCATGAGGTTGCGGGTTTGATCCCTGGCCTCGCTCAGTGGGTTAAGGATCCAACATTGCCATGAGCTATGGTGTAGGTCCCAGACGAGGCTCAGATGCTACATTGCTCTGGCTGTGGCATAGGCTGGCAGCTGCAGCTCCAATTCAACCCCTAGCCTGGGAATCTCCATATGCAGAGGGTGTGGCCCTAAAAAGACAAAAAAAAAAAAAATCTGTGGCAAGTCCCAACAGCCCATACCCTCAGGATATTGGATAAAATCTTGCACCTTTCCCAAGATGTTCTCCACAGAGCATCGGACATTCTCGTCCCACTGTGAGACAGAGGTTATCTGGTCCACTGAGCCATAAAGTTGGACATGTATGACCTTTCTGGGTCTCAGGGGACACAAGACACCCTGGAAACTCATGACTCAGGAGTTAGGCCTCCCAGCCCCCTGCCTGCCCTGGTTGGTGGCAGCTGGTGCTCCGAGGCTGCCATGGTGGTATCACTACAGGGTGGCAGGGCTGTGAGCCAATTCTACTCTGCCTCTTTATCTACTCTATTTAGGGACACATCCTATTCCCACCAGGAAAGCAGATGGGGCTGACTATCTAGAGATGCTCCTCCTGGCCCCCACCATCTATACTGCTACCCCCATATCGCCTGCTTTGTAGGAGATACGAGAAGCCCCTGGAGCATCTGAATTCCCTCAAGAAGAACCTGGGGGCAAAATCAGCTAATTCTATCTCTAGGAATCAGCCACTGTTCTTCCCTCCAGGGAAAGTCTTGGAGCAGAGACTGGGGAGATGCAGGTGAGCAGAGCTGGACAGGTGCGAACAGGTATAAGTAAGGTCAAGGTAGGGCTTGGCCTCCTTGGCTTGTAGTGGGAGACCGCAGCACTGAGATCAGCTGGCTTCCCTGATCTCCTTAGCAGCATGAATAATTAAACTCTACACCCCAACATGAACCTGCCCCCCTGAGAGCGCTTCAGCTCTACCGCTGCCTAAATACGAGGTGGTTCCTCTCCTCGAGGCCAGAGTCGGGGATGCAAAAACCAGAGACAGAACTATAATTACCAGTCTGATTACTCAGCGTGGATTCATCAAAAATAAATTTAAGGAGTTCCTGTCATGGCTCAGAGGTAGTGAATCCGAACAGTATCCATAAGGATACGGGATCGATCCGTGGCCTTTCTCAGTGGGTCAAGGATCCAGCATTGCCATGAGTTGTGGTGTAGGTTGTAGATACAGCTCGGATCTGGCGTTGCTGTGGCTGTGATTTAGGCTGGCAGTTGCAGCTCTGATTGGACCCCTAGCCTGGGAGCCTCCATATGCCACAAGTGCAGCCCTAAAAAGACAAAAGTAGAATGAAATGAAATGAAATGAAATGAAATAATAAAAACCATCCCCCTTAACAAATAAAAAATAATTGACAACACTCTGAGTTATTTCTTTACTTCTGCTCTATTTAAAGGAAAGAGGGCTTTTTTTTTTTTACGCCTTTCCTATTCTTATGGTTCCACTTATTCATGAAGGGCATTTGCTGAGCACCTGCTTGTGACAGGCACATGCTGGGTACTTGGAGGAGAAATAAACAAGACAAAGTACCCACCCCCCTGGGGCTCAGGGTTCTTGAAGGACATGGTAACAGTCACACAGACAAGTGTGAAATTACACCTCGGGATGGGGCCGAGCATGCCACGTACGGGAGGCAATGGGAGAGGATAATGAGAGGGACTAACTGAGATGGGGTCTTAGGAGCTGATACTGAGTTGAGACCTGAAGGAGCTGGTCGTCTGAAGAGTTGAAGGCAGAGCGATCTGCGGAATGGAAGCAGCATGTGCGAAAGGCCCTGTGCTGGGAGGGCGGGTGTCAGCGGGATGAAGGAAAGGCCCCGGGGCAGAGTGCATGAGTAAGAAGGAGCCAGACCCCACAGGCTCACAGCCTAGGCCCGCAGAACTGACTTTATTCCAGTTTCTTCAGGTGGCAGTGAAGGGTTTTAAGCAAGAGGGTGGCCCGATGAGCGTGGGGACCATTGCTAACCCTAAGTGACACTCATTATCAGGAAGGTCTGTAGTCCCGTGTGGAAGAATCTGGGGCCATCCAGCAGAGACATCACAATGTGACATGGGACAGAGACAGAGATGGACCTACAGCTACGGAAGCCGCTAGGGGATCCATGGAAACTGTGGCAGAGATTTGGAATTCCCTGGGGCTCAACCCAAGAGAATTAAGGTCACAAAGGCCTCCTGGATGTCTAGGACAAGACCCCCTCACTCCTCAGAGCCTCCTAGCGCAGGTCACCTGTCACATATGTGGATGGCCTGACCCTCTGTGTTTGACGTGAAGGGTGTACCTTTTTCCTGAGCAAAGCCTTCTGTCCCAGGGAACCCTGGGGAGGGCAAATTGCTCCCCCAGACTAAGCTGGCACAGCCTGGATGGGACAACAGAGGGCAGAACACCATCAGACAGACCCAGGCCAGGTCCCAGCATCACATTCTAACTGTGCAGATGTGGACAAAGCTCTCTCCTTCCTTGAGCCTCAGTTTCTGCACCTGTGAAATGGATACAATGTTTAAGCACCACCTAGTGGCATTGTCCCATTTAAAACACACACACACGTGTGGAGTTCCCATTGTGATGCAGCGGAAACAAATGCGACTAGAAACCATGAGGTTGTGGGTTCGATCCCTGGCCTCGCTCAGTGGGTTAAGAACCTGGCATTGCTATGGTTGGGGCATGGGCCAGCAGCTGTAGTTCCAATTCAACCCCTAGCCTGGGAGCCTCCATTTGCTGTAACACAGCCCTAAAAAAATAAATAAATAAAAAATAAAACACACACACACACACACACACACACACATGCATGCACAAAACCACATAATAAAAAATAAAATAAAATCCCAAAAGTAGTTCCCCGGCTCAGGGCCCTGGCTCAGGGCAGGTTTAAGAACCTGACTAATATCCATGAGGATGCGGATTTGATCCCTAGCCTCACTCGGTGGGTTAAGGATCCAGCGTTGCCATGAGCTGTAGTGTAGGGATGATGCTTGGAACCCGTGTTACTGCAGCTGTGGTGTAGGCCAGCAGCTGCAGCTCTGATTCCATCTGATTCGGTCCCTAGTCTTGGAACTTCCATTTGCCGCAAGTGCAGCCCTAAAAACAAACAAACAAAAACACCTAAACTAAAAGCCTCTTATGGTCCTCACATTGTCTAGCTCTGCTCTGCTCTCTGAGTGCCCAGAGCCAAGGCTGCGGTAAGGGTGGAGAGCAGGGAAGGTAGCATCATGGGCTGGGCTATATTCAGCCTGGAGGAAAGGTTGTCCATAAAAGGAATTTCATATCCTTGTATGTATTTCAGTGGCAGCGAGGATGCTGGATGTTGGATGTTCTGACCTCACATTGGGAATTAAGACTTGATGGGATGCCCCTCAGCTTTCTTCCCCAGAACAAGCCTGGAGGTCAAAGGGAGGATTGCCTGAGACCTCCTCCTTCCTCCCGACCTGGCTTCACCGTGGCTGGGTCTGCAGAGCTGACTGCATCCAGGCTGCAGGCAGGGAGAGACGAGGAATGGAAGGAAAGAGTTGGTCCAGCCCCATCACCTTCCATGTGCTGACCTTGTCCATTAGTGAGCATGGCCCAATCAGGGTCCTGCCTCTGACCAATCAGATGTGCTAGTTTTCCTTCCTAGGGGAGCATGGAGAGGTTTCAGGGTAGTTTCAGGCAGTTTCTCCACAACAGCAATAAGTCAACCTGTGATAGTGGCTATAGTTGTGACTTAAACGAAATGTACTAGAAACAGAGGTGAAGCATGTTCGTTTCATTTGGAAGTGGAATGAGGTTACATGGAAGGTGTGCCTTTGATCTTGATCTTAATCATGAAGTAGGATTTCAATAGGCAGAGATGGGGTTCAATATGGAGACAGGAGATGGGCCGTGTAGGGGACAATTCAGGAACACTGAAGGTCTGATATGTCTGGGGGAGGGGTACAAGAGATCAGTCTGGATTTAGGAAAAAGACCCCAGTGGAACAGTAAGGGCTGGTGGGAGTAAAGACAGAACACATGAACAGGGGGAAGGGACAGAAACAAGTGCTCCCCATCCATCCAACAGCCCAGGGCTGAGACAAGCATTGATGTGCGGGGGAGACAAGCTAGAATGGTGTTCAGAATGTATCATTCGGAGAAGCTTCAGA